>NC_092826.1:36403298-37004191 GCF_039878825.1 Excalfactoria chinensis
ATCATATAAAATTGCCTGAAGTTGTCAGCGTATCAGGCAGCTGCCTTCCCGAGGTGAACCATCCTTTTAATAACAGTGTGCAGCACCTCGTTGATACAGTCCTTTTATCTGTGCATATGTTGATTTTTTTTCTCTGTAATGAAGTCTTACTGTTCAGTGTTTTGAAACCTGTGATTTACAGGCACTCTATATTGGTTGTTTTTTGGTTTGTTTGGTTATTTTTTAGGTTAGTTTTGATTTGCCCTCTTCTGGTTACTATTTTTTTTTCCACATACTGTTTTCCCATATCAAATTGCTGTCATCTTTTTTGTCACACGTTACTCATCAGTTGCAAAAGGAAAGTGTGTGTTCTTATTTCTTCGCTGCTTAGTTGGATGGTGCTCTGTGACACTGGAGCATGAGCAAACAGAGGGGGTACCTGTCTGTCAGTAAGGAGCTTACAGTTACCACGTGAGGAGTCTGTGGCCAAGCGTATACCTGCAGAATGCATCAGTCCTCTGAAAAGCAGCAACCATACAAGATGCATTCGTGGATTCTTGTGTGCTTTCCTTGAGGTGAGCCACCAGAAACATCCATCTTCCAGCAGAGTTTCAGGTTCTGAGCTCTTCTGTCCTGTGCTGCCCACAGCACCAATCCTCTGGGTTCTGACCTCTCTCCTGCCAAAGAACTGCTGCAGCACGCAGATTGCACGGGGCTGCTTCCCTGTCCTGCAGCACGCTGTGTTTGCTCAGAGCACCTTTTGCATCACTGGGAGGATCATGCAAACAGCTGTCCTGAGAGGATATTTGCCTGAACAAGACCTGGGTTGTTTACTCCTTACAGATAGGTGCACAAAATTTGTAGGGGACAAATGTCTGCCGCCCTACTGAAACAAAAGGCTGTGCCTTCTCAGAAGGAGGAATTCTCTGAAGCTACTTCTAGCTAGAAATACAATATGCTCTTGATAAATTTTAATCTTAAATGGCCATGGGGTACAGCCCAGCAAAATCAGTCAAAAGTGTCTCATATTTGTGTGAGATTGCCTTCTGTAAAAAGGCATAGCTTAAGGAATGTGGGAGTAGGAAAGCATCTAGCTTGATATTGTCCTCCCCTCACACCTTCCTGCCACTCTGTTCTTAAAGGCAGAATCATTGTGGTGTTGGCTTCTCAGGGCTGTGAGCAAATCATGGATGCTCTGAAGGAAGTGGAGGTGCTGTTCCTGATGCTATTTCTGTCCTGTGGTGAGAATTTTGCAGTGTTACTGCGGTGGTGTGTGCCACCTACCCGGTGTGCTTTCCTTTGACAGGAAGGCCTACGACTAACGAAGAAAAAAAAATGGGCTGGGAGAAGTTGGTAGCTGTTTATTTATGTATTTATTCATATAAAAAATATATATACCTTTTCTTTTTTCTCTGCCTGTGCTCAGCTCTTAGAGCTAGAGTTGCTGTTGCTGCCTTCAAAAAGAGTGAAATCACAGTTCTGATATTCTCTGTGTAAGAAAGCCTTCTGGGGCAAGCTCAAAAGTAAAGCATGGGAAGAAGCAGAGCTTAGATAGCTGGAACACTCTTCTCCAGTAACTATAGATACTGTGGTCTTTCACAGGAGAGCTGTGGACATGAAGAATGTTTGTTTCTAAGTGCTGATGACCATGTAAGAATAACTAGAACTAAAGGAGGCTTTAGGAGTTGTGTTGCTTTGTTCATGTGATAAAAACAAAATATATGTTCTAGAGGCTGAAAAGGGAAACACAGCAGGAGTCTGTCCGTCCTCTGACAGGCTCAGAGGAGAGCGGAAGGGACGGAAACAGTTAAAGCACTCACAGTTGTGTATATATGTATGCTGTTTAAATTTGTTTGTCAACTTAGCAATGGTGGCTGACACTACGTTTTTTAAATCAAGTAGTAAAGTTGGCTGTCCCCCGTTTGCACAAAGTCAGGATATACAGCCATGTGCACTCCTGGGCTCCGCTCACATTTCAGGCCCTATATCTGAAGTCGCTTACCAGTGGGATGCTAGTTCTCAGAGCTGTATGGATCGCACAGATGGGAGTTCACAAGCCAGTTGGCTGGCTGGAAACTTATACATGGATCTTGACAATGGAACATATTTATACAGTGTTCTGGTATGCTCTCTAGCACATTTGATGTTTTGCCTCAGGCTCTGGATGCTTTCAGAAATCCTGCCTGCAGCCTCAGTCTGCACCCTTGTGAATCTGGCTCCTGTGATGCCCAGCTTAGACCATAGGACTTTTATGGTGGGCAGCTGAATATCAAAGCCAGTCAGCTTGCAATGCGTGCCCAGGGTAAAATCCAGTGTGAAAATATAATAAGGGTCGTTTACTAAGGATCAGGTTTTGTGGTATTTTTCGGGATAACCTGTTTTGAGGTGACTAGGCCTAGTAAAACTTCAGTCTTAATCATCTCTTGAGAGCATGTCTTTCACTGTCTTCCACTGCAACTGCAGGCATTAGGTATTTCTGCAAACCAACCCTTGGACATACCTGCCAAGGTCCTGGAAAATTAGTGATTGCTTCTATAGTCTTCAGTTTAAACGACGGAGATCTCTAGTAGATTCTGAGCTCTGTAGGACAGTGTTCAATTATCTGATTCAGAAGGATTGGTTTCCGAATGACTGAAGAGGTTGTGGAAAAAGTAATCAAGGAACTAGCAAATTTGGGTAGAGTTCACAGGAATGACAGCTAGACCACTATTTCTGTCTAATTTCACATCTCCATCCCAAAGGACGTGGGTTCAAAACTGTAGGAAAAGGATAAGTGGGAGAAGCCTGCCAGAACTTTTTGATGAAGGAAAAACTTTATTTTTTTCCTTACATCTTTTATTTTTAATGGCTTTACGGTCTTGAATGAGAAAAAAAATAAATACCAAAGCAGACACTAACTTGTGAAATTTCAGCCCAAACAATGGTCATTTGACAAAGTCATCTCTTGTTTTATATAGAGAAGTTTGTCTTATAATGGCACGTGTTTGGCAGCGTAGTGAAATGTGATACTGTGAATTCTGCAATAGTGAAACATGTTGGATTTGAGTTAGCATTAGTACCTACTGACAGCAGTCAGTTCTTGCGTGAATTAACAGGATTGTCTTGCTTTGAATAAGGACTTGATAAAGGACCATATCTCTGGTCTTACCAGCCCGATTAAGGCCCAAGTGAAAAACACAACTTTAAATCGATGTGATAAAATGGCGATCAGACGTTGTTTAGTGAAAGTGATTATACTTGTGTGCATATCAGAGCCTAGCATCTGCATCTGACAGTTGTAAAACCAAATGTGCAAGGGCAGGCTTGGCAGCAGGCACGTCATGAAAGCTTTTCCCATGTATTCTAGTTGCCAGTAATTCACTAGTCAAAGGCTCCCTGAGCCAGACACAGTGTTTTTATATTTACTAGACTTTTCCATGAACGTTTTCCTGTGACCTCTTCAGTACCTTAAGTGCCTAAACACTCTGCAGCAAGAAGTTCCACAGCAAAGATGTGAAGAACACGTATGCTTCCTTCTTGAGCCTATGTCCTGGTGATTCCACCTCATGTCTCCAGCTCTTTCCTTGGTAAAGGTACTACCTACCAGTCTGTTCAGATTCCCTTGTCGTTCGCTATCCGCTTCAGTGCAGATATACCTATGTGCCATTTCAGTTGCATCTCTCCCACCTGTGTTTACTGATTCCACTTGCTTTATGGAGCTTGGTTTCCTTGTCCTTCCGGGCAGTCATTATTAGCTTAATCTTCTGCTAGTTTGCCTGATTTAGGGCTTAAGCTTACTCTTCTGCAGTATTTCAGTGAATGCTGGGAATTATTAAGAATGGAATAAAACAGGCAGCAACCTGTGGTGTATTTGTCTTGAATACCAAATAAGAGGTATGTGTGAAAGGGAGAAAATGCAGAAGGTGATGAATATGAACACAGTAGTGAAACAGCTTCCTCACAAAGAAGGCGTGAGTTCTTAGGCCTTAGATTCTTCAGCCTAGTAAGAGACTACAACAGAGAGGATGCAATACAGGTTCCATATCACAGACAGAGAATCATAAAGGTGTAATGAGTGACATAGAAGCCTAGCACGGCTTAGGTTAAAAGGGACCTTAAAGCACCTCAAGGTCCAACCCACCTGCCATGGTCAGGGTGGCCTCCCAACGGATCAGTCTGAGAGCTGGGACCACCATTGTGCTGTGCTGAGAGCTCAAGGGAAACTGCCCTAGGAGCCATGGCTGGCTGGCTGTGACCCTGTGTAGAACCACTAGTTATGTCATCTTTTGACACATATAAGTGGTCATTGCCCTCAGTTTAATTATTAAGACGTTTTGTGATATTTTTATTATTATTATTTTTTTGGTCAGATGTTTTGTTATGCTACACCAAATAGATTTTTGTGAATAGGTATTACCAAGTTTATACGCAGTGTTCCTAGCGAGAATGTGATAGTCCACTGTAATGGTATCTGTATGTCTCTTTCTTCCCTGGAAGTAGAGATGCTTTTATGCATAATAGTAGGTTTTTTTTCTTCTCCAACAGCTCTCTTCAGTGAGTTTTAGTAGCTACTTATATGATGGTCGTACACAGATGTTTTGCATCTCTGCTACTTCCAAGTAATGAATCACTGGTCTCTAAGTGCGATATTCTGTCCTTTGCTGTTACTTTTCATCCCATTTCTGTCACAGCTGTCCTTAAGATTTGGCACAGCTTTTCTTGCGGGTTGTTTCAGACTGCACAGTACTCCTAGTACCCCTTAGGTTTGTATTGTACACAAATTTTGGTAGTGCCCACGTAAAGGTGTAACAAGAAACACAGAGGAAAATGTGGAATCAGAAAAGACTGACAGGTAGTCCTGGCAGAACTCCATGAATAACACCCTTCCTCCTTTCAGAAAGAAAACTGTTTTCATCTCCTCTTGATCTTCTGCTTTTCCTGCTTTGCAGTTCTGGAACTAGCTCCTCTGCTCTCGGCTCAGCAAACTTCTCAGGTGGTGGTAGATCAGATGTCTGACTGAGTTGGACTGGAGCTGTTGTGCTTCCTTTCTATAAAGAATATTTTGTCATGTTGAAGGAAAGTTGGATGTTTGACACGGTTTCAGCTTTTAAAAATCATGTTATGTTTTATTGTATTTTCTCTTTACCTTCATGTTTTCATTCTTTCTTCCAAAATGTGATCCAAGCAAGAAGCTGTGCTATCATCAGGTACTGTGTGGCCAGATAACTTTTTTTCCACCTTTCCTCAATGCTGAAATGAGACAGAAACTTTTTGGATTTGATGCTGTTCTGAGACTCTTCCATCTCGTCACGTGGCGGTGTTGCTTCCAGTTAAATCAGATGATAGTCCTGAGATATGGGAGGCAGTGCTCTGTTGGTGTGCTAGACGCTTTTACTTAATTCATCTTTCAGAAGCCTCTGTGCCCATCTCTGAGGCTGGCACAGCCTCTGGAGTGGAAGACTGTTAAGTCTCTATCTTGTTTTCTCTGTAGTGGGAGTAGCAAATTGAAACAGTTGCTGTTGCTTCTCCTTGGAGTTAGTAATTGCTGTGGATGTTTGGCAAGCTTAGTTCTGGCCAAGTTCATTCAGGGAGATGCCTGCAGTGGCAGGGATTTAGCCACTTAGTGCCACTTGTCACCCCTGATGAGGCCAGGCACCTCACTGGGCCGTGGTGCCCGGTCAGCTCTCTGTGCTCCATCTGCTGCACAGGGGTTGGGGCCTTCATGCCTGCGGGGGTGGGGATGGTGCCAAAACTGCTCGTTTGGCAGGTGCTGCTTCTGTTGTTCATGATGTTGAGCTGCCACATGGAATTTCTAGGTGCGGTTTCGTGGTGGTCCACAGCAAGAACTGCAGGAATCCCAATCAGAGATGGGGTGCTTTACCTGAGAGGCTGTTCTCTCATCTTCCCTTGTGCTGGCAGTAAGCCCTCTCCAAAGGCTAAACCTGTATGGGAATGCTTTTTCCTGCAGTTCATTGGACTGCCTTAACTCTCTGTCCCAGTACTGTGTGTGGTCAGACGAGCACCAGCGTGAGAAGGGAAGGGAGGCAGGAGGGAGCACCATCAATGTGTTTCAGTGCGCAGGTCTCTTCAAAATCGCAGAGATCTGTCAGCCCACTCCACTCAGTGGGACAGCTGTGCCGACATTTGTCTGTCCCAGCCCCTTGGCTGTCACTCTGGGAGCAGCACAGGAGCTGTTAGAGCTGCCTTAGGGCTGCTGGGGGTCCCCTGAGCCCGGTGCTGCTGGCCCTGGCTTGCAGCGAGGAGGTGGCCCACGGCCGACCTGCAGCATGAGCTGGGCACCATGTCCTGTGCCCACAGCTGTCCCAGGGAGCAAGGTGCTTGCTTTGGTGCAGTCACCTAATTCTAGAGATGGCTGCTTGGCTTCAGGGACTGGGTCCAGAGAAAGGAAGGTAACTGTTGAGGCTGCTTGCCAAGCCAGATGTCAAATCTGGTGAGGAATCAGTCCTTGAGGTTAACTGCCAGCAATTATCTCTATCTGAGTGATTCTTCAGCGTCTTGTTTTCAATTGGAGAAAAAAAATGAAAGAAAATAAAATGTGAGGTTTTGCAGTGCTGATTCGTGTGGCCTTGCAATTCAGGGGAAGCAGCAGCCCTTGTCTTTACAAGTTCAGCCTGTTGGATACAAACCCCAAAGTTTTGGTGGACAACTGATGTAATAAGGAGGCTGAAATACAGACTTCTGGTGTTCTCAGCTCCCATTCGGGATGCAGACTCCTCTGAAAGCACTTCCCTCCTTTGATAAGGAAACCATTTCAGAAAGGGACACGCTGAAGTCATCAGACCCTTCTGCCTGTTTCTGTCAGCAGTGAGCTGTTCCTTTGCCACTCCTTACCGTAGCCCTTTTTGGCCACTTTGTATTCATCCTGTCAGCAGATGTTGGCCCCCAGCACCCATTGCAGCCTGGCCAGGCAGGGAGAGAGCCATGTGCTTGGGACGAGGTAGGAAGATTTTCATCACCAGGGGTCAGAAATAAGCTTCTTGTGTGTGGTCGATAATATGTAGCACGCGTGGTTTAGTAAGATGAGCTTCCAGCTCTCTCTGCAGGAGAAGGGGATGCATACCTTTCATTAACTTCTGCAGATTTCTGCGATCTGATAGGAGGCAGGAAAGAAGTTTAATTTCTACAGCCAAGTCTCTGTGTGTTACTTTCTCATGTGTTGTTGATGACGGAAAGCTTGGGCGGGTGCCGTGCTGTCAGACTGGATTACCCGGCGCTCGCTGTCAGGAGTCCACACTCCATGCTCACAAGCACTGTGTTCCTTTTTCCTGAAGGACTGCAGGTTTGCGTGGGTACAAACAGTGTGGCACGGGCACGAGTCCTCTGCTATTCAGATCTGTGTATGCAGAGCACTGTGAAATTTGTAGTCGTAACGTTATCTGTTAAGAGTAGAGTAAATCCTACTAAAGCAAGCAGTGTAAATTACACCGGCTGTACTTCAGATAAGTCTCTCTACTGTTGTGTGCAATTAGACAGAGCTTTTTCAAGTATTAATAGCTGTTATAAGAGATTGGCCTGTGGTAGGAAATGAAAATTTTCTCTGAGCGTCCAAATGCAAAGATCCCTTATTAAAATTTATCTAGCTGTTTTGCTTCTCTTAGCAGAAGGTTCATAGGTCACAGAAACAAGTGCTGAATGAAATTTCAAACCCAGTGGTCACCTGCTTTTAAAGGAAAACAGTAGCATTAGCTCGTTTCAGAAAGCAACACAGTTATTTAACTTCTGTGTTGTGCTGTCGCGATATGCCTCTGCTCGTTTGCATCCATCTATATGCTGAACTGTCTGGATTATTCTTTTGTTAGTTTTATTTTGAGCTGCAGAAGCCAGCATGGGCACCTGAAGATGTCATTGGCTTGCTTTCTGGACACTTCTTTTCCTAGGAAAAGGTGATGATACCAAGGCTGTGAATAACCCTCTCTGTATTGAGATCTGTCAAACAGCAAGCATTGCCTTGCATTTATACTCTGCTTCCTTGCCTGTGCTTCACTGCACTTTGCTTTTTGGGCCCCCCTTTCCACCGCACGTTATTCACTGTTTGTTTCCTTTCATTTTCTTAACCAACTTGTCATCTGCCAAATAAAGGGTATTGCTTCCTTATAACTGTTCCTTATCCACCTATAATTTGCTTTCCCTTCCTTACTCTGTTTTGCGCCTATCTCGTCATCTTCTCACCTTCATCCCCATCCCCATCCCTCCTCCCTTCACAGTCTCTGGTTTTGGAAGGAGCTGGGAGACGTGGTTGTATGCCAGACGGGCTTGGTTATTACTTACATAGGGAAACTTCATCCTGTCCAACAAGTAAGCTATTCGTAGCCTTGAGGGATATATCTAAAGGGCACAGAGTTTCCACTCAAAATTTAAGTAGATTAGATTGTGTGTACATATTTGTTGTGACTTGGCAGGTATCCCAGCGCCTGAGGTCTTAGAACATATACATTGCTATACTCGAGGCGAGCTCAACTCCATGTTTCAAGAGACGCTCTGGAGCAATGGGAGGCTGCTGGGAGTTCACAAAGGTGTTATCCTCTCTAGATCTTACGCAACAGGAATCCTGACTACTGTTCTGTCTAGTCCTGTTGTTTATCTTGGTATTAACTTCTATCAGACACTTTGAGGGGTGGCATAACCGTAAGACAGAGAGGAGAAAATCCTCTTTTAACTCTCTGCTGGTTTGGATTCTGTTCTGGAAAAAGAGGGCCGCTATTATTTTTTTCCTGAAGCCTTCTTAAAATCACGGTACAATTCTAGATGATCGCGTTAGAGATGAGTGTTGTCTGCATAACTGTGTGCCGCCTCCTGGCACTGCGTCTCACAGGCTAATGGCTGTTAAAAATAAGATATTTGCTTTTATTAGTTAGAAATTTGCTATGCTGTGGTGTTCCTGGGTATCTCTCACCATCATAAGAGCAGCTGAAACTGTGTCACCAAGTCAGTCTACTGCTAACTGTTTTAATAGCATTTGCTTGTGGTCTTGGGTTGTTGTTGTTGTTTATTCGTTTGGCTTGTTTGTTCGTTGTTGCTTTTGTTTTATTTTTAAGCGTAGTCCCCACATTCAGGTACTGGAGGGAACGGTGAAGTTAAAGCAGTTGCGTTTTGTGCAGTTCTGTTTGGTATGGCACTTTTCCTTATAAGGTCCAATGACCAATTGTTTTGATTATTTAGAAGGGAAAAATTCCATGAGAACTGTTACTGCAAATGACTAACTCGGCATTAGTAATCTGTCGTTGTCTTACAGCATTTGATGCAACGCTGAAGTTAATAAAGATGGCTGAAACATCAGCAGCTGAAGCGCTGAGTGGCTCAGATGTTTCCAAATCCATGTTCATATGTGATCTGCTTATTACGTTTTCTTGCAAATCACTAACGGTATCTGTAAATAAATGCTGTTTTTGTTTGTGGTGGTGTGAGCTCAACATCCAGGCCTTTGTAAATAAAGAGCAGCCTGGATATCGAAGAGAAAAGTCAGACAGTTGTTTCATAGTGCAGGGTGACCTACAGGCAGCTCGGAGCTGGAGAGGTTCCTGGGTTTTGCCATTAAAGAGGTGAAATGTTTGCAGAATGGTGGTAGCACTGTGCTGGAGAATCTGCAGGAGCCCAGTGGGATTGTCAGGTCAGGTTGCATGGGAAGGGGATCCTTGACGGAGAGGTGGGCTGGATTTATTTCAATGGTTTTGTTTCTTTATTTAAGCAACGGTTGGAAGCTGGTAAAAATGCACTAGCTGATAGGCAGTACATATGGGCCCCTTTCGCTTGGAGTTACAGAGAAGTATGAGAGAGAAGGGACCAGGATTGGCCTGATTTGAAATGTACATCTACCTGACTTGACTTTGGGCATCTCAGTGCTCAAAAACGGCTGCCTAAACCCATTTCTGCCATCTGCTAGAGCAGGCTTTTAAGAGGATGAGAAATGATCTGTTTTTACCTCCTGTATGTTGAAATAAAGATTTGCCCTAACAAGCAGAAAGCGCATGAAAAAAAATTACTGCGTTTCTTTTACTTCTGTTAGGCTTTTCTATGTACGGAAACATAGGATTCACTCAAGCAAATAATGGGTAGAACTGTCCCTTTTGTCAACCTTGTAACAGAGGTAGTGAGAAAGCTTTTGTGATCAGCAGTCTAGACATCCTATTTACTATGGTTTCGTCTACAGTAGGCTGCTACTTCGAACATGTTAGTTCCCCTCGTGGCATCGTGTGTCCGTGCTGAACTGAATTCTGCAAGTTGTGTCAGAAAAGGGCTACTTGCTGCAGTAAGTGCAGTAAATGCACGCTGCAGTGAGTTAAGATTCCTCTCTAACTGTGTCTTTGAGTTACCGGCTTACAGTGTGCTAGTTTGTTCTCTGCGTTGTGTTTCTTCCCACCTGGCTCCCTACCCATGCCCTTCTTTACTCCAGGATCATCCTGATTAGAGGTAAATGCTCTATACGTGTTGGCACTTGCTTATGATAATGATAACGAAGAGGTTGGTTGTGGTGATTTATTGGTTATGAAGGGTCTGCGTAGTCTCTGGTATTGTGTAGCCTCTGGTTTGTTCATGTCTGATGCTACTCAGATGAAAATCATTTTGGGATGTACAGATACAGGCCAGTGCCCACAGCAATTAAAGCCAGAGGGCGCACCTGGAGCTGGCCTCAGGGATGAATAAACAGAAAAGGCTGTAATGGATCTGTCAGATGACAAGGAGACGTAATGAGCTGTTTGCTACATGCCCTCAGAAATTCTTTGTGCTGGGGTTCTGCCCGTGACATTGCCACCAGATCCAGGAGTGACGTATTTATTTTTTTCCCCGGATGGTGCACAGTGCCACAGCAGAGGCCTGAGGCAGCCAGGTAAAAGCCCAGCAGGAAAGGTCAGTAGCCTCACCTATGCCATACTGTCCAGCCTGGCCTGGGCTTGCTGGAAGCACTGACTCATCAGATGCGAGCAATACCCAAGAAACAACCACAGGATCCCGCAGAGGCTGGAGGATGAAGCCGATCCAGTAAGTACTGCATGCCCAATTGCACAATAATTTCACAGTAGGGTTTGAACTACTTTTTCTGGAGTGGAGAGCTCTGGCTCAGGTAGCGGCCTTCCACTTGCAATTCCACTTGGCAGTTCTCAAATGCAGGTCAGGCATGTCTTTATTTATTAGCCGTGGGTTCCTCACCCACACATACGTGCTCTTGCTCACTGGCCACCTCCAACCTTCTGTGCTCCAGCTGTGATTCCTACGTGTCTTTGCTTCTCTTACCCTCTCACCTGAAGAATAACAGCTTTTACTATTGGTGCTCCTTTCCCATCTCAAATTATTTTATGTCAAACACAGTAAATTCCACGCAGCCCTCACTCAGCTAACCTTGTCTAATTACCAGCCCTGGTTTGATGAATTACTACTTGGAAACTTTACTGTCAGTTTCCCTGTACCTTCTACTCCTTCCCCTTGTTATCTTTGCTCTCTACCCTCTGTGTAAGATACCCATGCCACAATGAAGTTCTCTTTGCTGCCCAAGTCTCTACAGCCCATCCCATAGTTCCCTACCCTGTTTGGGAAGTCTAGGGATCTCTAGAAAGACCAGAGAGGTGACTCTGCTTTTGATCTCAGGAGCTCATGGCTCTCTCTCTCTTCCTGCGTAGGGGAGCCAGGGTGCTGTAGAGAGGGCTCAGGGCTAGACACGGCAAGGAGCAAATGCTTCCCCGCTGAGCTAGAGCCGTGGCACAGCTCTCCTTCATGCTCCCTGGCAGCTCAGCTCCTCGCCTGGGTAGAAGGAGAAGAGAGTTCAGAGGCTGGAGGGAAGGGGTTGGTTGTTTGGGTGAGGCACAGATGTAGTGGATGGACGATGTTATGTGGGACTCTCTGTGTTTCCTCCTCCTGGCTGCACCCCTCACCTCTGTACTCCTCAGTGTCATCTGTGACAGATCTGCACTGTTGACATGGGATTTATTAGTGTTCACTCTTTGGTACCAGACGTCACAAATAGAAGAGTTCTTGATCACACTTCTTGATGCTTATGCATTTTTCACTCTGTGTGCTTTTCTTTCTCTTGCCCCCTCCATCAACCAAAACAGCATCCCCTCTCCTCAGTCTGCGTTTCAAACAGCTCGTTTCTTTGCCGTGCCAGGTCCCAGATGTCAGTTGCACTTTTCTGCCTCCTCTCTCTCAGCTGATCTGATCTCCTCTCATTTCCTCCTCGCTAATCGCAGCCTTCCCCAGCTTTGGTTATGCTGCCCCCCTGCTCCAGACCTTAGTCATGCTCAGAGTGTTTATAAATCTGAATGCAGCCTCAAATATGAAGCCGTGCTGTCGCTGAGTTTCGTTACCGAGCTCAGTCTCTGCTGAGGGCGAAGCACTCGAGGAATTTCAAACTGCTTTGCTTTCCTAAGACTTTATTTAGCGTAGTGGACTTGTGTATATGTAACTACTAGTACAGATTTGTCTTAATTTTGCAGTGTGCTTTACAGTAACTTGTAGGAGCCACAATGAGTCTGTGGGAGGGAGGTTTAATACAAATGTTGCAAGGTAAAGGAGTTCTTTTTTTTTCTTTCTTCCTTTCTTTTTTTCTTTCTTTTTTCTTAACCCCTTCCTTCTAAGAAGTGCACATCTAATAGTCGAGGATGAAGCTTGTTAATAGGCAGCCTTACAGTGTGTTATCTCAGCTTACCTTTTGTCTGTAGAAATGAAACCCTTACATCTCCCAGGACATAGTATCCTTCAGCACAGGGAAGGCTAATTGCACTTGTGTGCAGTCACAGATGTAATGCCTGATGTCTCTTTTTTATTCTTAATACAACCCAAACCCCTTTATTTTCAAATGCCTGTCCAACAGATTCTGATGATTTTGAGTATGGAAACAATAGCGGCCAACTTACCCCATCATGTGTGCCCCAGGAAAGCCCGTAAGAGCATATATAGTACGTGAAAGCAATCTGAAAAGCATCCCGCAGTTTTGAACAGGACGTGGTGAAAAGAAATGTTGGGGGAAAAGAATTTGAATGTGGTTGAGGGAGGAAGCCTAGTTAGCGTTATTAAAGCAGTTTGTAATGAGTGGGGTGTGTAGTAACATCTTTTGTTTCTTTCTGATTTCTCTTAGCACATAAAAAGCTGCAGCCCGTATGAAGAAGGGAATTATTAGCTAAAAGATAGCCGTCAGATTTCAGAAGATAAATGAAAGGTGGATCTGAACCTTGAAATTATCAGCTCAGCAGGAGGTTGCAAAGGCAGAGTGGTGAAAGGAGGGTCTCCTGCAGAACTCCCAAGAAGATTGAAATGGATTGTGCAATTCTGGAAGGGGACAAGAAACGGGCAATACAAAGGTGCTAAACATAAACAGTTATAACACAACACTGGTCACGTGCTTCACCTCTACCTCCAAGCACCCAAGCAATACATAGAGATGTTCTGTGTTAAGACCGCTTTGTTAGCTGGATTAAGTAGAAGTATTTTCTGACAGTGTTTGGAATCGTGTGTATCATCTAGAGGAGCACTCCTTGCAGTCCTTACTTTGTTTTTAAGGTCTTTTTTTCTTTCAACTTTGAAAAAGCACCATCATCTGTATCAGTCAATAAGTTCTGAGTGCCGGTCTGAAACACGAACTGAATCCATGACCAATGTAAAACTTATCCCTTCACATTTTAAAAATAAAATTAAACTAAAACCTTCTTGATTGCAAATTTTTCTCTAATCTACAGCTACTTTCCCACAGCAGGAAAGGAGCTCAAGCGTCTCGTTGGAGAGCACATTAGAGGAATGCACTCTCTGGGACTCACAAAAGCATCCCCATATTTCCATCTGCCCTCCAGGATTTTTTCCCATAATGTGCATGAAATATTGCTGCATACCATACAGTCAGAAGACTGTTTTTATTCCATCCTTTTTTGTCACCGTCTTCCTTCCACCTTTCTGGAAGCCTGCCCTGTTGGCAGTCTGCAGCTGTTCAAGGCAGAGTCTCACGTATGTTTTTCTCCCATCGCTTAATGTAGGTTTGGAAATCAGGGAGGCAGTGTCTAAACTGTGTTGCTTTAAAAAACAAACAAACCAAACTCTGCGCTCTGGTGTGTCTTGGACCACGGAGAACAAACGTGACACATCTTTCGTCACAGACCACTCAGTACTGATACTGGTGAATGCTTACTGTGGTCAGCTGTGTCTGGCAGAATGTGAAGGAATGTGCTTGTCTTAAGCCTGTGTGTTTGAGAGGTGGAGGTAGAGCAGGGCAACAGGTATATGACTCACCACCTGCTTCTGTACCAGTGAGGATCCCTGTTCCTATATGTGACCTGCTATGCATTGACGTGACATGGTACAGCCTCCTCGTGCTGCCTGGGAGCCTTACTGGCTTGGTTGCCCTGCCGGTAATGAGCCAATTATCTCATGATTAATTGTAAAGCTTACGTGGTTACGTGCTGATGACATTTCATCAGGCTGATAGGAGCTCCCAGATTAGCTTGCTGTTGGTGCAGCTCCAGGGTAGACTTTATATGGACTTTGGGGAACTTCTGCCTTTGTTACTTGAAATTTGTAGCAGCTGCCCATCACCTGATTCCAAAAATCACTGTCCAGGTGACTACTCTGGATGCTAACTGCTTGCCTTCATTTCCCCTCACTGCTTTCAGTGGTTTAGGTCTAAATTGTGCATTATTATTACTATTATTTAAAATTATTCACTAATCTGACATCAAATCTCAGAATTCTTACCAATTCACATGTGCATAAATGCAGAGCTGTGCCCTTGTCTCTTTAACAAAGATGCTCTCTTAACAAAACAGCAGGCAAACACTGAATTCTGCGTAAGCAGAGTAAGCTGGTTGTGTATATGCTAGTGTCATTGCTTAGATGGAACTGGTATAGAGGAACCAAACCAAAATTACCTTCAGTGCGTGAGCTGGGCAAGTTCTGAGCGGCTCTCTGATGGCAGTTTGTTGTAGGCAACTGACCAGTTTGGAGAGAGATCTGCTTTGTTGCTTCAAATTTTCCCTTGTTCTGCGCTCTCTGAAGTCACTCACATACACATGGCAATTGAGTATTGCCCGAGACATAAAGCAGCATAATTCATTGTATCTCTAAGAATGTATGTGCTATGTGTGCCCTAAGTATTTTGCTTCTTCAGTTACTCCTTCCTAAGGCTTTTGTGTTTTATCTCATAAGGTTTTGTGATACGATCATCCAACATCAGAGCTATAGCGGTAGTAGCAAGGCCATCTTGACTAAATGTAAGTGACGCTTCATTTAATGTAAAGTTACAGTAATCTGTTAAGTTATTTTCTTTTCAGATAGAGCAGTGGTTCCTCGGCTGTGAGGTATCTTGGAGGATTTGCTGCTGCTTGGAAATTGTACGCTCTTTCTTAGTTTTCATCTTTATTTGGGGCTGGGATAAAAGAAGCAGAGGAGAAAGGGCAGACATGATCAAGGTTTTCATTGAAATAGCACCAGTAAGTAATACATCCAAGGTTATATTGAAAAAACAAAACATTACAACAGAAAAAAACCCCCACAAAACAAAAAAACTGACGATGCTAAACCATCTCACGGTTTTCAGCCCCAGACAATGTTGTCCAGGCTGTGCGAGTAAGAGTAGGACTGGGCTTCAGTGTTCTTTGGACTGCTGCATAATGAACTCAAGATGTGACGTAGGTACTGGGAAGACCACTTTTCCTCTCAGTCGCTTTATGTTTGCCATGAGCTGTCTATTTGTCCCAAGTGCACATTTCCTAACCGTCATCATCGTTCTTGCGCTGTTGCAGCCGCTTCATCATTTACGTAGCAATGAGATTTTTCACACACTTTTTCTCTGTCAGACCTATCTGATGCCTATCAGACCTCCAAGGGAAATTACTGAACTCTTAAATGATGGGCACAGCACGAAGTAGTGTGAGCAGTAGATGCCTTTTTTCTGTGCTGTTCAACTTCTGACCATCCCTCTCTGTCTGAACTGCACAAGATTATGTTGCACGGTGATAAACATGAGTGGAGTTTATCTTCAGTTCGGCAGTATCCTTGTGAATCCCACCTTGCAGACCAAGCACCAGAAACTTCTTTACTTGGTTTGTACTTGGTTAATTTTGGTTGAAGCCATAATTAAGCACCGAATTGATGGCCATCTTGCTGACCATGATTATCCTGGAGGAGTCAGAGTGGTGTTTTTAAGAGAACTGTGTTTTAGGGTCCTGTTCTTTGAAGGCATCAGCAAGATTTAAAGACGTTCTGGTTTGAATCTCCAAGTAAAATGAATCAAAGGCTTTTTGAGGAAGCTAAGGAGCTGCAGAGTAAGAGGGGATGCTTGTAAGTCTTTGCACAGATGAATGACAGATTAGAAGGTGGGACCAAAGGGTAGAAGTGAAAAGAAACTTCTCTATTAAAGATGTATCCCAGTTGAGTTCCACAGAGGTCTATGCCATTCCTTGCATTCATAAATGATATAAGCAAGGGATGAGCAAGTGGATTAGCATGTTTGCTGTGAAGAAGGGAAGCATCTGTGAAGGACAGTAGAAGGACGCTGAAAGTTCTGAAGACTGAAACAAAATGAGAGATGAAATTCAATATAGATAAATGAGGATAACTGAGGAGCACATACATGATTATGAGTTTGGTCTCAGCGTTACCACAGATGTGTAAGACTTGGGGATGATTCAGAATCATAGACTCATTGATCACCAAAGCGCAACTTGACTGATAGGAGATATCAGGAAAGAGAGAGTAAAAGAGAGAATGTCAATAGGAGAGCAGAGAAATCCATTCAGTTGTATCCTGAATGCTGTGTTTGCTTTTGCTGCCTTCATCTCAGAAAGAATTTATTAGAACTGAGAGAGGCCCAGAGAAGGACAACAGGGATGATGAGATGCATGGGGTCACTTTCAAATGAAGAATGCTTCTACAAACTGGGTTTTTAGTTTGGGAATGCAATGACCTGAGGACAATGTCATGAAGATTTGCAAAATCAGATGCCTGCGGAGGAAGGAAGAGGACTGGCCACTGTCTTTTAGAACAAGAACGTACCGAGCTAAGAGCGAAGGCCACTTCCAAGCCTTTGAAAGTAAGAGGACCTCCATAAAACTGGTAGTGGAGAGACGTGTGAGATAATAACTCCCACTGTCTAACGGCAGTGCAGTGGATATTAAAAATGGGTATGATTTCTAAGGGGAGACTGAACGGAAAGGGCTTGAAAGGGCAATGTGCTGAAAACTGCTAAATTAATAGAAACCATGTAGTGGCTCAGGAAGTCCTTGACATCAAGGTAGTTGGAAACCAGGAGAGTGCTGGTGGGAGATACCACACATTCATTACCTGTTTTGGCTATTTCTAGAGAGAGAATGCTGGAGAAGATGTACCGTTAATTTGTCTCACACGCTTAACTCTCATCTTAAGAAGTCTGAGTGTCTCGTTTTACTCTTGGGACAAATGAAAATAACTACTTATGGACATGAATTAATTCTTAATTGTATTAGTGTAGGACCTCATAGATACTCTTTGAGTATGTGTTTGTGTTTACTGGTACACGTATGGGATTTGCTTTTGATTAGTGTTCACTGTTAGAACGACATGGTCCTGTATGCAAGGTTTGTTACTACGCAAAGTTTGCTTTCATCAGTTTAAGGATGAATGCAGATTGTTCCTGGCAGGTTGTAGGGTTTGGGATTTTTTTTGTGTGTGTGTGTTTTTATTTGATATTTTTTAACTCTAAAATACATGAAGGCACTTTTACACGTTTAAAACACTCTAAAAGTAATTATGACATCAGCACTGTTTGCATCTGTGCGGTGTTACAGAAATTCTTGAAGCATATAAAAACCGTGAGCATCAGCTGGGTTATCTGTCGTCAGTTCTTGCTTTCCTTGATATATGACATAAGCAGGAATCCTTTGGTATATTTAGTAACCAAAACTAAGCTCTCAAGATTTGAAGTGAACATGAGCAACTTAGATGGAAGATGGAAGCCCACAGAGAGATGCTGGGTAGCGTTGTGATAGTTTGTTGTTGTTGTTGTTGTGTTGGAATTACAGACCATTAAGTCACGATGAAATCAACCTTGGTAAAATCGTGTTCTACTTTTCCAGAAACTGAAGGGGGGAAAAAAGAAGCCAAACACGACGGGATTTTATGTAATACTCTTTCTAGTGTTGCATAGCATAGGAATGAGTTATTGTCTAAAATTAAGAAGCTGGTTGTTCACAGTTGATGGCTGTGGTACAGCCTGGTAGAGTTGCAGCTAGTTTTATAATCGAGGAAAAAAACTGTTGTATGTAGCAGTCACATCAAGATAAATGCTCATCTCCGCATAATTGCCATTAATTATCCCGAGCAACTTAGAGATGTTTTGCCCCAGGAAGTTTGCTTTAGTAAGTTTAAAGTAATAATGGATAGATTTCTTAAAATGACATACGTCTATCAGATCTTTACTGGGGAGAAAAAACAATAGGCTGGGCCATCTGTTCACCTTGCTTATCCATCTTTCTCACTAGTTTGAAAGGATGTGGGTATTTTTCTGCAGTCAATTTTATGCAATTTCAGAAAGCTTCTCAGCTTTGTGTTTCAAGGGGAAAGCAAAGAATCTCAAAAAGAATTTGTCACAGTTCTGAATTGATGAAATATCTCAATTTTTATGTTTTCCTGCCTTTTATGTCACACTCTTTGTGGCATAATCATTATTGCCTATATTAGACGTATGTGATATTAGTGGTAGGAGAAGGGGGAATGGTTTTAAACTCGAGGGGAAATTTAGATTAGATGTCAGGGAAGTTTTTCACTCGAGGGTGCTGAGGCAGTGGCACAGCTGCTCAGAGAAGCTGTGGGTGCCCCATCCCTGGAGGCACTCAAGGCCATGTGGGATGGGGCCAAGGGCAGCCTGAGCTGGTGCTTGATGTAGTAGCTGGCAATATTGCTTATGTCAGGGCTGTTAGAACTAAGTGATCGTTGAGGTCCCTTCCAACCCAAGCCATTCTGTGATAGGCATTAGCAATGTGCTATCACTGACAGTAGAGTAAGGCGATTGCCTCATGTTAGTTTCAGCGCTTATGTTAATGTGTTATGTTTTAGCTGCTAGACTGTTTCCCCCAAGGGTGAAGTCCTATGCATTATTATTTCAAGTCACTCTTATGTTTATACCCAAGATCACCAGATAGATAGTTTCGTTGTTTTGCCCACATCATTCCATTCTCCTGCGGTAGCTTTTCTCCTGCTGCGTGCTTTTGTTTTGTCTTCCTGCAGTCTGTGTGTGCTCTTGCTGCCGTGGTCCTTCAGCTATCCCTGCACAGGATAGACTGGGATGTGAATCCAAGCTAAAAGATTCTTCTGAAATTGGCTTCCTGATAAAAAGGGAAAGCCCTGAATTTCATGATAAGATAAATACAGCCTTGTATTAAAAAATACAAAACAAAACAAAAACTCAAAACATCATTGTTTCTTTGGTGATTAGTTTGTGTATGTACACATGCTCCTCTTACATGAAATGCTTCTTTAAAGTTGGGCCAGTGCCTATGTCTTTGAGCGGTATCTCTTATTCAAAACTGTAGAAGGCCAAGTGGCCACCCACCTGTCAGTGTCATCTCATCACCCACTGGGGCCTCCATATGTGTTCTTTGTTTTTCTCACATCTTTCTTTAGGCTTATGAGAGAAGAGCAACTTAAAAAACCTTAACCAGTTCTCTGCTAGTACAAGATAACATACCTGTTAGCTCTCTTCCTCTCACTGCCATCCTGCACAATGGCCAAAGGCAGTGCTCTGGGCTTTGAAATCAGTCCATCTCGCCGTTTGGCAGTGCCGTGTTTATAGACTGTCGTGCCAGGAGTCTTCTTTGCTTAGGGGTGAAACGTGTATACATGTTGCTCGCCGTTCACATCTCTTGCAAATTACACAGTAAAGCAGACAGAAAATGAAATGAAGTATAACCTTGTGGAACTGCAGGCGCGAGCCCTTCTGGCCCAGGGTGGCACCTTGATTAAACCAACTTCTGCTTATCAATTGCACAAGAACAAACTGGGGAGAATCAGCATCTTCCTATCCTTGTCCTTCTAAATACTGGCAGCAAAGGTGAGCAGGCTTTGCTATCTGTTGCCTTTAAGAAGTGACGTGCTGTTCAAATAAGTGTGCATCGGATCACCTGCCAAGAACAAATAGTGATGTAGACACCTGCATCTGTCAGAAGACTGACTTTAATTGAACACCGAGAAAGGCACCCCCAAAATCATCAGTACTTCAGTATCTTTGCCAGTTAAGCATGAATTTTTATTGCAAGCTTGACCTTTTTCATTGGTCAACTCTTCCAACTGAGATCTTCTCATAATGTAAGTTCATTGCCATTAGGAGCTATCTCAGGAAGACCCAGGTTGGAGGCTAGACCCTCTGCAACTACTTTGAGATGTTTGTTCTGCTGCAAAACTGCAGCATTTGTCTACAAAATCAGAGGGACTGAAACCTACCATTTGTCCTGCAGTCAGTATAAGCCTGCGGTAGGCATGGTGGTCCTTGATGATCCGGGGGGATGCCTGAAGGCTGTAGATTCCAGCATCAACTTCTGCCCACGTACTTCCATCTCACACTAGGTGTAATAGTGATGGGCACAGTGCAGCTGGGGAGTTGTTTCTCTTATACCATTCATGGCAGCGGTTGTGAGGGTTCACAGTCCCAGCCTGGAGGGATGTTAGTGTCTTCAGAGAACTTGATCCTGTTCATGTGAGTACATGCTCACCTGGGATCTGTGTGGACAGCCCTTCTTAAAGAATCACACCATCCACAGGGTAAATAACCCCTTTTCATTTTGTTTGCTTCAAGAAATATTTAAAACCCAAGATGACTCTGTAGTGCCCTTAAATCTTTTATTCTCTCATTATCACAACTAATATTTTAGGGCCTTTTTCTGCTTCACAGACAGAATTGGAACTCCATGCACTGTTCTGTATGCAAAGTGCAATGACACTTCCTGACAGATACTGTGTTGTCAATACTGTGCTCACATTATAACCCTGTTTTGAAAGACCTTTGACCCTTTAGATGCTGTACGTTCGAGTATACTCTAACTGGCAATGATCTGGATGGGTTAGCAAAGTTAAGGGCTGGCAGATACCAGAAGATCTGAACAATTCCTAGAATCATAATGTGACAAATTACAGAAGACTTTTAAGTTCCCACATGGATTTCAGGCACAGTGCATTTTGCAGTGTGGTGCTCTCTGCCTCACGTGGATAGTTTAAACTTTAGTATTGATTAAGAATTGGTTCTTATCTCATCTGATTGAGAACTTAGTAACACTGTTGGCAAGTACAAGAAGAATGGTGCATCTTTGTCCAGTATTTTACCCTAGAGATTTTCTAGCACCAGAAGATTCTGAGGAAGGTGGTCAAAAAATGAGCATTGTGGTAGACAACTTTGGCATTCAGTGCATAAGAAAGTCTTTTAGTAGATTTACTGCTATAGAATATAGAATTTATATAAATACACATATATATTAATTTGTTCCTGTCAAATGTGACAGATGTTTTCACTGTTCATACAATCTCTTCCTCTTGCTTATGTATCTTTCTAAGCTCTTTGACTAGGCATTGGTCTTGTGGAAGCTGAGATCCCAGCTAATTGTAGGTACAGAATTGCCCACATCTGGATCCACTGCATTGCAATTGTGCTTTGTAAGATAATGAACAAGAGTACCTGACTTCCCTCCATTCAGTTCAGCATTTCAAGTACATCTGGCATTTACCTTCTTTGTTTCCTTATTCCAGTTGCTCCAGTTTCACCTGCTTTGATAGTCTTCCCATGCCTCTGACGACCTGTCCCTGAAGCCATCTGCTTTTTGCTAGAGCTCCTTCAGATATGAAAATTCAACACAATAATCACTGAAGAGTTGAGGGGGGCATTATATTACTGGAGATAGAATTTCTTTTAAAAAGTCTGGAAATAGTCTGTAAATACCAATAGTGAATGGGCTAAGTCCCTTAGGACATAGTTCATTACATTTTTGGAGCTGTCTGAAACGCTGTCTGCTTGTTATGAACTGCTGTAGTAGAAACTTTTGGATAAGGAAGCACTTCCTTTCTGCAGTGACAGAGTGGGAGATATCGAGGTAGGCATCATAGGGTATCTAGCTTACAATCAGAGAATCATAGAATAATGGTCCTGCTGGGAGACTGCGCAAGGAGTCATCAGCTTTTTCTTCCCAAAACAAAGTGATTTTGATGAGAGTTGTGTCCCCACACTTTCTTGTTAGTTAAAAACAAGTATTTCTCTTCGGGTTCAGGTACTGGACCTGTTTCTACCCCCATACCTGCATGTAAAAAACCCCAGATAAACTCCCGTTGTCTGTCAGCTTTGGTGGGTTACCGAAAAGCACTTTCACCTTTGATAGGCTTTCAAGCACATTCGTTCACTCACATCCATGATTACCAGCAGAGGAAGTTGGGGTGGCGCAAAGCTGAACTTGGTACCCAAAAAGAAAACTGTAGCAGAGAGAACGGAAAATGGGACGAGCAAATTGTACAGGGGGGCAATGTTGCATGGTGCCGCAGCTCCTACCGGGTACCTTCAGCCTAATATAACACTAAGTGTACGTGTGCTATACTGAGCTTTTCCCTTGCATACCTGGATAAGTTGGAGGGGGTAAGCCTATCCCTTAGAATGAGGTGCTGAGTGTGTTTCCAGTATATTCCTGCATCATCAAGGAGGCCTTCGAGCAGGAAATGGGAGATGTACTGCAATTTCATAAAAGGGTAGTGGCAGGGAAAAGGGAGATGTAAGGGAAATTCCAGAAAGGCCCTCTGGATTTGCTCAGGCACACCTAGACTTGCCCTCTATTGGGATTTACCTGTAGCATGTACATCATTAAGATGCTTTATTATTCTTAAAATTAATTTTATTTTCCTTTGCAGGTCACCTTTTAAGCTGCTATTTCCTGTATAATTAAGCAGAATGAAGGCATTAGGTTCTAGTAGAGTTGGGCCTAATCCAGAAATCTCTTTCTTATTCAGTCTTTTCTAAGTAAGAAACTCAAGTCCGGGCCCAGTGTTTTACATGTTTTGCTGTTATTTCTAAATTATTTATGGTCTGTGGGTTTTTTTTGTTTTTAACTTTATTGAAAACTTCTTTGCCTTTGTCTAATGTTATCTCTCCGTATTGCTGTCCAGCATAGCGTTAGTTGAAACGATGTAAGTATATTGGAAATTGAAGTGCATAAATGCTACTGATACTGCAAGAGCAATTGATTCATAGAGTTTTTAATTAACAGTAAATAATGTTCAGTGCATGGATTGGCTCTATCCCTTTTAACTTTTCCTTTCTGATTCTTTCCAACTCCCGGTCTTGCCGCATTCCAGCCTTTCTGAATATCCTGGTTTAGCTGGAGTCTAGTCCGTTCTTCCTTTTCTTTTTCAGACCAGTAAAAATGGGAAGTACTGGATTCTGGTTTCCTCCAAGAAGAGTCAGCGGAACTGGTTAAGACCAAAATCTGAGGACTTTAGTGGGCAAACATCAGGTGTGCATTGAACAGAAGCTACTTTATTCCTGCTTTAAGTATATGCTTCTTTAAAAGTAGTATTACATATGAGCTTTTGTGTAATGTGTTTGTTATATTTGATACTGCATATAATCATTCATCCTGCAGTTGTGAAAGCACCAGTAAGAATGAGGATGTTAAGTGATAATTATGTTGAGACACAAGCAGACAATATTACTCAAAAAAATTCTTTCAGCTGGTCTTTGGAAAGTGTAATATTTGAGGATCAGTGGTTTTTTAAGTTGTATCTCCATTGCTCAGTCTATATATCCACAAGAAAAGAAAGAAAAAGGTGATGATTTACTTATTCAGAAATCAATACTGAAGTTCTTAATTGCCTCATCTGTTGAGAAACGATACTGAGATAAAGAGTGCTTACATGGTGGTTTTTTTTTTTTTAATAAAACACTGTCATTGCCAAAGATTGAATCCATACTATATTTGTTCTAAAAATGCATTTTTAAGGACGCTTAAACACAGTTCAAAATCAGCTTAATTAGTTTTGATCGTAGAGAAACAAAACTTGAATTCTTCATTCACACACAGATGTGCTGAGTTACATCTGGTACGGCGACTAAGTTACCTGGGGTTTTGGAGAAGATGAAAGTAACATAATATTGGCCTGAATATAGGATGGCCTGATGCCTGGGATGTGATCCTTGCAGTTAGAAGGCGAGTGAGATATTGTCAGTGCTGTTTACATTAGGAGTTAAACTTCATGTGATGTTCTACCACAAGCATGGCTTTGCATCAGACCCTGCGCATTGCCCTTTGCATGACCTAATAATACCCTGAGTCTCTCCAGCTTGATGCGTGTTCAGCTCCCCCCCACGTGCCCATCAGCATTACCAAATTACCCCGTTGTCTTGTCCTTGGATGTTCCTACCCATATGCAGTGCTCCCCACAACTGTCCATGCCTCGAAATTTCATTCACTCCTCTTTTCACCCAGCAGCTAACCTTCCCTGCATCCCACCCGTCCTGCCTGCTTTTTCCCTTGTCACATGGAGGCCACCTGCTTCTGTGTTTCAGCAAGGTCAAATTAATCATGCTCCCCTACAGCAAGCAGTAGAGGTAGTTCCCTTCGCTATTTGTACTAATGCTGCCTGCCCTTCTCAGGTTAGGTGGGGATTTTGCAAACGAGCGGTGGCCCACATCAAGGAAGCAGATGCTTCAGGACACTCCCGGAGATGCTGCTGTGCAGTGAAGCCATGCAGTTGCCCACAAGATGTGAAAATACTATATAGAGTGTGCTGTTATCTTTTCCTTCCCCAGAACTTCATCTGTCAGGAGGATTAGATGATCGCTAGTGGCCCCTTCCAGCCCCTACAGTTCTGTGATTCTGTGAAAATGGCTAGAACAAGTTTCATTCTATCTTCAGGCCAATGTACGTAGAAGACCAGTGTGTTTGTTTATGGGAAGGCACAGTAAATTATATTACCAGATCATGATTAAAGCGTATACTGAAAAATCTTCCGACCTACAAATTCATCGTGTGAATGAGATTCTCTCCTTCATTACATTAGCAGCTCCATTGAAGTCTTTGGAATTGGTCTTCATTTACTCTTGATGAAGTTCTTTGATTTCAAGTCTCCAAACGACTCTTCAATTTCTTTTCTTTTAAGCTAGAAAATTGCTTATGAGACAGAAACTGAAATTAAGCTGATTCTTTGAAGCCCTCTGCACATTCCCAGTCATGGAATTGTTGTCCCCAGGCTTCATCCCATGAGTGAGAATGAGTCAGAGGCAAATCTGAAATAAGAGTCCTTAAAGAAACAACCTTTACTGTTGCTGGGTATCTTTAAAGAGGTTAGTGGTTCCATGTAAATCTTGGGGGGAGGAAAGGTGGTCTTACAAAACTTCTTGCTTTAGGAGCAAAGACTATAGGGTTGAAAGGTAGCCATCTTGGTCTGCCAGTGTTTCTTTCCTTTTACAAAGACAAGGGAGAGGTTATGGGAAGGAGGGAGGAAGAGGCATAGACAAAGATGTTACTCTGTATATGTGTTTCAAATGGAAATCTCAAAGCTGAGGCATTCACAAAAATGCACATGCAGATTTTAAAAAGGCACATTCCCTTCTTCTCTACCTCCCTGCTGACACAGCCCTCCTGTCCTGTCACAGCCTGATGAAAACACAGGCCTTCCTTCCTCGCTTTCTTCCAGCACGGCGCTGGGCTGTGGCAGGGACTTCAGAACCTACCAGGCCTCCCCTGCTGCTGGCTGGGATGAGTTTGCTTTGCTTACTGGGGAGGTGGCACGAGGCCGGAGCAGCTGCTGCCTGGTGCTCCCTGCCTGATTCCTGGCTGCTCTGCTCCACCTGTCCCAGCAGCTGCTGGCTTTCCTGGCCCCGCTGGAAGCAGACATGGGGACAGCCGGCCACCAAGCCCCCGGCTCAGCCTCTGCCCCCAGCCTTGATGCCATCCGGCCCAGCCCAGCCTGTTCTTGCACAGCTGTGCTGGTGGAGGCCGGGCTGGATGGCAGCTGCAGGGCTGTGACACCAGGGTGGGGGGGAATTGCCACTGTTGTGGGAGAAAGGCCTAATGTGGGGCTTTTCAGCCCTGCCCACTGTTTGCATTGAGCACAGCCCTCCTCTCTGTCCATGCCGCTGTTGACGTCACATTTGGCCCTTCCCGCCATGGATAGAGCTGGTTTGGGTATCTAAAGTAGCAACTGTGCTCCGATGATTCTGTCAGTGACTTCTGACAATGGAGGATCATTGAGTGCCCTGTAGTCGCAGGCACCCAGTTGCTACTATACGTTACCAGATCACGAATTTAAAGTCATCCTTGCCAACAGATCAGATGTGAGCATCGCACACCTCCTGTAGCCGAAGGCTGCTGGTTTCATTCACGGTTTGCAATGCATCAGGAGGGTCTAGGTTCCTCCTGGAGGACCAAGAGCCTTCGCCCCAAACTAACCTCAACCTCATCACTTATAACCCTTGCACCTTGCAGGGTAGCGTGAGGAAAATGCAGGTTTCCCATGCTGGGCTGATAAAAAGCCTAATCCGTGAGGTTTCTGTTACTGACATATCACATCTCCAATAGCAGAGGAGAATTTCACTTGGCATTAGGAATTATTGGAAATGTTTGCATTTTGCTAGAATAGACACGCAAACAGTAACCAAAATTAGCCTGTTTACCAGAGAGTGTGAGCTTCGCACCCCCCCCCCCCGAACTGCCAAAAAGCTGCTTTTCATGTAGGTTTTCAAACTCCCAGTTGCATTTCAAGATGTACAGATTTTCATTTTGATAACCGTGTATGTGCATGTGTGCGTGCATGTGTGTGTATGTCTGTACAAACACCACAGGCACAACTTTAATTCCTTTGAAACCTGAAGCTGCCAAAAGCCTTCTTCATACGTTCTGAAGTGAGTTCTTTGTCTGATGCCTCCCGAAACCTGACAGAAACTTTGCTGTTCTCCATCAATGCCTGAGGGGAAGGTTGTGAGGTGTAATTTCAGGGCATATGTGGATCTGTTCATCCTGAGCAATGCATTATAAGAATTGCAGCAAATAGTGTAAAGAAACCTACAGGTATTACATTAGACCAGCTGAACCTAATTTTATTTTTAACTTTTATTCAGAAGCATCACATAGCAAGTAAACTTCAGAATTTAAGTTTAGTTACAAACTAGTTGTTTCTTATTTTTTTTTTCCAGTCCCCTTTTGCTTTCTTTTACGACCACATGAAACTTGAGAAGCCATCTAAAGCTAAATCATTTAGTGGAGTTGGGCAATTCCCAAGTGTCCAACAAGAAGGCCTGGTTTAGGCTGCGATGGCCACTGTCATTCCTGGTGATTTGTCAGAAGTAAGAGATACCCAGAAAGTCCCTTCAGGGAAACGTAAGCGTGGTGAAACCAAACCAAGAAAAAACTTTCCTTGCCAACTGTGTGACAAGGCCTTTAACAGTGTTGAGAAATTAAAGGTTCACTCATACTCTCACACAGGAGAGAGGCCCTACAAGTGCACACAACAAGACTGCACCAAGGCCTTTGTTTCTAAGTACAAATTACTAAGGTATTAAACTCTATTTATCTTTCAGATTATATTATCTATTTTATGTTGGCCGTGTAAAAGTATATATTTGTGTATGCCTTCAGCTGATTGCAGAGAGGATGTGTTAATTAAAAGTAGCCATTGGATTGTTTCTAGAAATCTAAATTACATAAGTTTGCAAGCTATTGTCTTTGATTTTGTTTCTTAATTTGTTTTCTGTTTTTGTTTTCTGTTTGTTTGTTTTCTTAATGAGAATAGAATTTTCATTTGTATAAAGAATTGTCACAAGAAAAGAGTATGGACTGAAAATTTTTGGCTATGGACTTTTACACAAGTACTTTCATACTTGCCCATATACCCCTGTTACAGTAGCTAAAACCCACCAAAACTAAAGTGTCGATTTAAGAGAAATGGCTCGTGTTTTGCTATATTTTAATTTGTCAAACTGTCTTCGTAGTGTCATGCTTTCAGTTAAAAGGTTCTGTTGAAAAGCAACCTTAGTGTAGTATTTAGCTGCCATTAAAAAAGAAATGAGCACGTGTGTTTTTTGATCAAAATAATTACTTACAGAATATATCTGTGTTTAAAGGCATATGGCTACTCATTCTCCTGAGAAAACCCACAAGTGTAATTATTGTGAGAAAATGTTTCACCGAAAAGATCACCTAAAGAATCACCTACATACACACAATCCCAACAAAGAGGCCTTTAAGTGTGAAGAATGTGGAAAGAACTACAATACCAAGCTTGGGTTCAAACGTCACCTGGCTTTGCACGCTGCAACAAGCGGTGACCTCACCTGTAAGGTATGTTTGCAGACTTTCGAAAGCACAGGAGTGCTGCTGGAGCACCTAAAAACTCATGCAGGCAAGTCATCGGGTGGAGTGAAGGAGAAAAAACACCAGTGTGAACACTGTGATCGTCGGTTCTACACCCGAAAGGATGTCCGTAGACACATGGTAGTGCACACTGGAAGAAAGGACTTCCTCTGTCAGTACTGTGCACAGAGATTTGGGCGGAAGGATCACCTAACGCGCCACATGAAGAAAAGTCACAACCAAGAACTTTTGAAGGTCAAAACAGAGCCAATGGACCTTCTAGATCCCTTTACCTGCAACGTTTCTGTGCCTATCAAGGATGAGCTGCTTCCAGTGATGTCGTTACCTTCCAGTGAACTGACATCAAAGCCATTTACAAACACTTTGCAATTAAATCTCTACAACACTCAGATTCAGTCCATGCAGAGTTCTGCATCTGCACACCAAATGGTTGCCACATCGTTACCATTGGGAATGCCTTGTCCAATAGATATGGAGTCTGTCCACCCTTCGCACCAGCTATCATTGAAATATCCGCTCAGTTCTACCTCATATGCAGTTTCTATGCCTGAAAAGGAACAGCCTTTGAAAGGGGAAATCGAAAGTTACTTAATGGAGTTGCAAAGTGGTATGCCTTCTTCATCCCAGGATTCTCAAGCATCTTCGTCAAAACTAGGGCTGGATCCACAAGTAGGGCCACTAGATGATGGGTCTGGGGAGGTTTCCCTTTCCAAGGGCTCCGTTCCTATTAGTGAACCTCTAAACACCCCGTCATTGGACTTTTCTCAGCTGTTCAACTTCATACCCGTCAACGGCCCTCCCTATAATCCTTCTGTTTCAGTGGGAAACCTTGGAATGAGTTATACGCAGGAGGAGGCACATTCTTCTATGACTCAACTTCCACCACAGACACAGGATCCACAAGATCCTAGCAATAGTATAGGTCTTGGGTCTCTGCACTCATTGTCAGCAGCTTTCACGAGCAGTCTAAGCACAACCACCACCCTACCACGATTTCATCAAGCTTTCCAATAGGATGTACAAAGCTGGCTTGTTACTGTCTATTTGTAGAAATGCCTTAGGTGACCATTTTTAACTTAGTGCCTACTATAAGACATTATCAGTTCTCTGCTTTTGTACAGTACCAATCTCATGAAGCCAGTAAGAAAGTTAAATTTTTAAACATGTTTTGAAAGTGTTTATTCTCAGCTGTGTTTACTTCGTTGTTTTGGGGTTTTTTTTTGTTTAGTTTCTTTTTTTTTTTTTTTTAAAGTCTCATCGTATTGTTTTCATTTTCACTGCCAAATGACACGTTTAAAATGTCCACTAGAAAGTCATCCCAAGCAAGCGTTCAACACGCATCCCTTTTCATAAACCTTCTTCAACCTTTACAGCCACTCTGTTCTATTGACGACAGTGGTGGAACCACCGTTTTTACCTTTTATGTATCACAGCATTTGCAAAGGATCCAATTCAAGCGTGTATCACAAAGGTTCCTGAAGACTGGGGAGGAAGTTTCTCTGGTCCCTTTTCTCTTCCCAAATGGTGACATCTGATCTGTTTTATAATGACAAATTTTCTTTTTTAAATAAAGATTCAGATTTTTCTGAAAATTTGGATGTGTATATATAGAAGCCCATATATACACATGTACATATATATATATATATATATATATATAACAGTTTGACTTATATTGAAGTCATTATAAAAGGCGTTAAGAATTTTGCCGTTTTCTGGCTTAAATTTTCGTGGCTTGTTATGAATATTGGAAGAGAAAAAAGAAAAAATACAGTTTAATTTTCTAAAATCGTGGCTGAACGGAACTTCAACAGGGAATCTCTGCTTGCCTAACTGACAAAAGTTTCAAGTTGAATTTGGAACTGTGTTGCGCTTTCATGACTCTGGTAGAGGAAAACAGGCAAATTTAATGGCTGATCTTGAAATATAAAAGTGTTGTAATTTAGTAATGCAGAATATTTTGCCGCAGTTTTTGTTCTCGAATTCTTAACTTGCTGTTTGTTTGTTTTGTTTTGTTTTTGTTTTTCTCTTTAGTAGCATAGAAAGAGTACTGCATAGGAATCTTCCAATAGTGTACTGACGTTTGTAGGCATCAGTCTTCTCCCAGCTGCCACCACCAAAGGGTGGATCAAGTCCAGCCAGAAAGTGTGTATCTATTTTCAATTCAATATTAGTGTGCAGTCAGAGTGAATGTAAATTTACAAATACCATTTTTGGGGTTTATTTGTTTTGTTTTCTTTTGTTTTTATCGGAATGAACTTTTCAGTCATGTTACATGGTGTGTTATGTCCTCCTAAGCAACCAGTTAGATGTTAATCATACTTTCTACACCTGGGTACTTGGTTAGGGACTTCTTGCCCACTGCCAAGATTTAAAGACAGGACTCTTAGGAGTGAAGTAAAAGCATATTGCTTACACCACTTTTGCCTAATGCAATATTTTCTATTCCCCAACCCCTACTAACCAAAAGAGGAAAAAATAAAAAAAATTAAAAAATAAAAAAAATACACAAACAAAAACAAACCTGTGATGCATGAAAGCAAACTTGAGTTGCTGTAATTCAACAATAACACGCCTTTTCCTTGTCATTTGTGTACAAGGAATTAAAAACTAGAAACTGAGTGCATTAGTATCTCCCAAACAACAATGAGGACTCATACGAGGTTTTAAGTGGTTAAACTAAATATACTTCACAGAAACAAAAGTTGCTCCCATTTAAGGAGCTCGTGCTCCAGATGTTTTATCAGTAGCTCCTACTTGTTGTTTTTTTTTAATCCCAGGAGCAATATGCAGGTGTAGTTTTACTATTTTATACATATATGTATTTAAATTTTATTACTGAAAGATAACATTTTTATAAACGTGTTCGTGTTCCAAAGGCATTAAAATAAGGATGTATTAATAAGGAAAATACCTTTTGAAATTCTACAAACTGCTCCTAGATTTTGGGTTTAGGAGCTTGCTATCTCAAAGTGGGCTTTTAGCTCTGCTTCATGACTGCTTCCTCTGGTTTCTATGAAACAGATCGCTTGCTTACTTACATCTTTAGTTGAATGATTTGTTCAATATTGCTTTTTTTATTATTATTATTATTTTTTTTTTCTTCTCATTACCTTTCTAAAGAAAAGAAAAACACAGGTGAACAGAGCACAAGGTGAACACCACAGAATGTATTTCTGGTTAGAAATCAGCAATCACAATGCACATAGGGACAACCTGGCTTTCTTCCGAGTCTTTTCAAACCATTTGGGATGAAGAGAGACGGCCTCCCTTGCTCCTGTGAGCTCTGTTCCACGTGAAGCAGAGCCTAGCAGCTCCTTGTGAGCAGGGGGATGCCCGTGACGCTCAGCTCTGGCAGCGGCTGTGGAGTGGGTAGGCCCGCTCTTCTTCCTGGCACACAAACCTTGGGAGCTTCAGCTCCGTGAGCAGTTTTTGGATGGCCTGGAGGGAGTTCCTTGGTCGAGTGTCACAAATAAGTTCAGTCTCCTTGGCTGCTACCAGATAACTTGTCCAGGCTGCTCACGGATTGGACTCAATGTGGCACATCTAACACTCAGCACAGGGCAGCGCCACCTGCTTATCAGTCCCAGCTGCTGATCAGACTCGATTAAAAAACCCCAACAAACACTTGGCCAACACCCAGTTCTTAGTATTTAGCCGGAGTCCTTACTACTTGGTTAGTGCCTTAGCTTCCCGAGAAGGGGTTGACATTTCACTTCAGAGATAGACGTACATTTCAGTGGAGGAGCAGGGACCTCAGACAAGGTATTGAACCTCATTCAGTCAGGGCCGCAGCCGGCGGCTGAGCTCGGCCTGTGCCACTGAGCTAGGATGTAGGACGGTATGGAAGCAGATGTGACACTGTAAGCAATATTAACACATTAGTGCTTTTGGATATTATTTAGGCAGAGTCAGTATTGGCCACTATTAAAGCGTTGTTTTTTTAAACCCTGTTTTCTAGGTTTCAGATTGGTTCTTGGAGGGGGAAGGGGGGAGGGCTGGCTGATCGTGCACCACTCTTTGTGCAACTTGGAAACTTCTAGCAAGGTTTGTTGTTTTTTTGTTGTTGTTTTTCTTTTTCCTTCTTTTTTTTCTGTTTTGTTGTGTTTTTTGTTTTTGTTTTTGTTTTTTTAAAATATATATATTTTTGTGTACTTGTTGCTTGTGCTTAATTTAGTAGTAAATTGTGGAATAGAGTGATTTATTGTTAATTTGGCAGTAGCGGTTTTTTAAAACCATATACTGACTGAAACATGAGCCAGAGCTGATTGCTTTATTAAGCTAATAATGAATGTTAAGAGTACATATTTTCAGGATCATTTGCCTAGTGAGCTAAACATGTATTATAGGCCAATATTTTTTAAAATAAAGCTTGGTCAACCTCTATGTTACACATATTACAAGATATAGCACTTTCAAAAGAAAAACCTAAACCTTTTAAGAAAGTTTCTTACAGGTTATGCTTTTTATTATAAAACCTTTTTATTATAATTTGTTTCAAGTGCCATTAGATGACATATATGTAGGCCTTTGGTATAATGCTTTGTGTACAAAATGGTAGACATTGTAATTTTAAACAGGTACATTTTTACAGTGTTTTCTTATCAATTTGCTATATTGCACAGAACCAGTGTGTCTTTCTTAAGGGTTTTACAATGGTTTTTACTAGGTTTACATGTTTCAAACTACACTGTCTTCTACTGCCATTTTGAATACCAGTCCAGAAAAAAAAAAAGAAAAAAAAAAAAAGAAAAAAAAAAGGAAAAAAAAAAAAGAAAAGAAAAAAGAGTTTGTCCTCACTCACCAATTGTAAGTTGTGTCCTCTGGAGTTCTGGGTGGTAACTATTGCAAAAATATTTAACACGCAGTATTTGATGCAGATTTGTTTTAACATATGCTCTCAACGCTATGCTGCTGTCTGAAGTTAACTAAGGGCCTGATCCTGCATCCGTAAACGTCAAGGGGAGCAGGGCTGCATCCTTCGTTATGTCTGTCTCATACACTGGTTTAGCAGCTCATCCTGTATTCTTCTCGGTCTTTAGATAAGCCTACGAAATAAATGTACTTACTTGGTATGTAGTAAACTGTATGGACTTTGCTGCCCATTCTGCATCTTCCCAGTGTACAATTAAAACCATAGGCATTAGCATTACACTCAGAGTACAAACAATGCCACAGTGGTTCAAAATGTGTTTGGATTGTCCCAAAGCTTTATGTAATAAGGGTGTCTTACTTTGTTGGAAGGCAGTGTCTTTTGATAACAGTTATCTAGCCCTGGAAGTGACACAGAACTATTGCTAATCATATGTAAACACTTTTCAGTATAAGCTTCAGTGGTACAGTTGAACCAGAGTGAATGTTTATCTCCTCAGAAACACTCCTGCAATATTGTTATATTGGATCATGCTGCTAATGTAACTTGGGATACAACTCCTCTCATGGTGCTACAAACCTCCCTGTCTCATTCAGATGTATTTTTACCCATAGAAAAAAAAAAAAGGACTATACTAGACCTATAGTTGTATGATATATTTTTATACTGTGACTTAATTTGTCATTAATGAACTTTGTACAACACCACAATGTATTCATATGCACTTGCAGAAGTAAAATGTTGGACATGCAAATTTAAACGCTGACAAGCCCAGCTCTTGTTCACAAAAAAAAAATAGATGATTTAGTTACAATTAAACGTGGGCTTTTTATATGGTGTGGAGTGAAGAACATACTATATATTACTAAAAGCTTCTGAATTTAGACAAAAACTGGGAAAGAGTATATTGGGGAATGATGACACACCCAAACCTGGCTTGGATTGCTGAAATTCTATTTGTTAGCTAGTGGGAAAATCGTTTGGACTCGAATGCTAAAATGTTTGAATGATAAAATTTTTGAGTCAAAAACAGTGAAAAAAGAACACAGAAAACCCTGCATTCCAGACAGAATTTGTGTATGTTTCTTGCATTTAAAATTTGCTATCCTGTGATATGGGAAATTGAGTTGCTTATCATGTATATGTACTTTAAAATGTATTCACAAACTACTGTTGTATTTGTATAAAATATAGACAAAAAGATTGCGTATATATTTTTGTGTATAAGCTCTGTAAAATAGCAATCACATTATGAAGCTGCAGCAGAACTTCATTTTAAACATTCACATCCAAAGAAACAGACTATTTATTGTCCACATACCCTGATTATAAAATATACCTTGCTGCTATTAAACAATAGTGCTGCAGCTTCTTGTGGCCTACAGTGTTATGTTTGCTGTACAAAAATATGTGAACTCCACAAAATATATCAATAAAATTACAGAATGGTTTTAGTTAATGAATAACTCACGCCTGGCATTTCAATAGATAATCTCGGTCTGCATGCTTGGGATTGCAAGGAGGAATTTTACACGCATCCGGTTTTCCTGGGTGTAGTTATCCTGATTTTGCAAAGGTGTAACCGTGTTCCTGGCTGATGACTGGTAAAATGTCAGTTTTGCAGCAAATCTAACGAGCAGAAGTCTCTGCCTTTCATGATTTTACCAAGGAACAGACTGGCTGATGTTACTGTCTGTGACAAGACAGATCCTAACAGAAGCACGCAGTCGCATTTGCCATCGAGCTGCCCTTTGAAATGATGTGAGAAGCTGGAAGGTGAGTTTGGGGGTCTCGTGGGAGAAACGGGTTAGTGGTTCTCTCCATCACTTCAGATGAATGCAAGTGATTTATTTTTGTTGTCGTAGTTTGTAGGATAAACTGTGAGACTGTGGCATGTGTTACAGGCACAGTGTGTGGGTTGCCTCTCTTGACACGCTTCCAGGAGAAACTTCACTGTTTTGATACCACACACCTCCTGTCTGCCTGTGGCACTGCTGTGGAAGCCTTGCTAACGAGTCTGACTAATGCACTGAGTGAAGAAGTACCACGAAAGCAGCAGCCTACCCACAATTGCAGAAAGTTGCAGAAGAAAGTGCTCTTTTTCCATGCAGCCATTTCCCCAGCATGAATTGTTTGCCAGGAAAGTAAAAGAATTAGCATTTGCTGTTAAGCTGCTTCAGATTTGCATTTCCTTGCTCTTTGTACATTACTAATGCCCTGCTCTTCCAATTCTTTAATGTTTAGATTTTCTCCTGTTCACCAGTCAGAAAGAAAGGATCTTTCCAGAGTCACTGACTGTGTCATACGGACACTTCTGCTTTCTTGTGACTCCCCGCTGTCTCCTCTGAACTGACTTGTCACTTCTGTGTCACAGGTTTCTAACTGGCTTGAGAGAGTTGGCTGTGGTATGGTAAGAGTCAACCGCTCTACAGATGGAGGAAGTGGCGGTACCTGTCTTCAACTGCTTCTTGTCCAAATTTGCTTGAAAGGTGTAGAAGGAAGGTGAAGATGCAAACCATAGTACAGCACTGAAGTATCCGATGTTCTGCAAAGCCCCCATCGTTCCCCTGAGAGAACTCCTCCCTGTCTCACTCTGGTAGATGGTGACACCCACCATCACAGAATTAAGATGTTCTCCTTCCCAACTGATACCCTCTGTGACAAGTGGGAGGTGGTTGCAGGGATGGTATCTGTGTTACGTTCAGGCATCTCTTTGCAAGATCGCTCCACAGCTTTCCCTGTTAAATTCCGAAGCCTCTTTCAAAACTTGAAAGAGGTGGGTGTAAGGTTGAAAATCCTCAACAAGACAGGAACCTTTGTTCTTATGCCTCATATACCTGGTACATCTTCAACAGGGAAGGGGTTTTTTGTATTTTCCTTTCAAAATTGTCTTATTTCTTAAAGGAGAGAGTAAATTCTTTCTTCTTTAGCCCTCCTCAATTTCTGGAAAGGCCAGAGTTAGGAGAAAAGGTGGAAGTTCAGGGTTTTACCAATGCATTGATGGACTTTTAAGCTGAATGAATTCGTTTTCTCATCTTGCATCTTCCTTTGGCAAGAAATTAAGCTTTGTTAAAAGGGATATTCAGAAAGATGACCAGAGTTGTACAGAACCACAGCCATCCATCCCTTCCTTCTCTCTGACTGTAGCCATCCCTATCCAAAACATCTGTAAGAACATACAGAGAAATGGTCCTTCAGTATCATCTGTATATCTGGTCTCTCTGCCTTACAGGGATAGAAGAAAAAGATTTGTTATACTTTCTCCCTTTGCTCTCCCTTCTTTCCTTCCATTTAATAAGTGTACCCGAACATATAGAATGTTTGGGGTTTTTTTTGACAGAGAAATCTAAACCTGTGCCCCAGAGCTCCTGTTAATCACAATTTCTGATTAATCTGAAATCAGTATATTGCCTAAGCTTTTGTGTATATATATCATATATATATACAAAAGCGTGTGTGTGTATTGTGTGTGTGTGTGTATGTGTGCATGCATGGGGAAACTTTCCAAAGTTGAGAAATACATTTTGTTTCACTTCAACAAATGCAAGCATGGAACTTCAACGTTTTTCAAGTCCAAAGTGAATCACGCTGTTGGTAAAGGTATCTCCCACTTAACACAGTGCTTGGTTTCCCAGACACGTTGGAAGAGTTTATTCCAATTCCTCAATTTATCTACGAGAGGCAGCAGCTTATCTGCATGGTGCACAGCCTCCTGTGAGCAAGGTGTTTGTCAGCTACCCCTGTGTAGCATGGGATAGATATTCAGTAGAAGAGTCCTTGCTGGCAGCGCCTTTGAATTTAAGCTCACTTCTGGCTCATTGCCTTTTTATTAAATGATTGCACACGCGGTCATGGGTACATCCTTAGGTTTCTCTCGCAAGTGCTTACACTGAAAATAAAATATAAATGCTGTATGACCAAGGGGACATAAGATAAAGGAGCAACCTTCAAACTCTAACATAGGAGCAGGAATTATCTAACACCGAGGACAAGTAAGCATAGGCTAACTTGCCAAACTCACTGAAATCTGTCCTGCTGCAGCCTAGTGATCATTACGGTCATGGAGCTGGGTGTTATCAGTGCTCAGGGGTTTTGTGGGATGCTGGGATCCACTGACCCTTCCAGACATCACATGCAACAGCAAGGGTTCAGTCCCAAGCACCAGCATTACATCTGCTGTGCCTGGGAAATCATCTATCACCGAATGGTTGCATAGCACTAACGCCATCCCATAGGCCCTTTGCTGTGGCTGATTCACGTTGCTCATTAAGCACGGAAGCCATTTCCTATTCCCTGAGCTACAACTCTCAAATTCCACCATTGCTTTTTGTTATCTCCTCACAGCCCAGCAAAGCTGTTTGTCAGCTGTGCTACAGGGGCAGGACTGCAAAAACACTCTTGGACAATGTGGCTGGAAGCACTGCATGACGTGCCTGCCTTACAACAGCAGTAATCCCACGGGGAGAGGCACTCATCTCTGTGTCACCTGAGAGTGTTCTGAGGTCCAGAGTTACACCTTTGTCATCCTCACACCTAAATTTAGACCATCTCATCTTGTCTCAAGGGTGCTCTTCTGCAACTGTGCTATTAACCCACAGCACCAGGTTCCAAGTTGTTATCCCTGGTCCAATTGTGGTCAGAGTGAATGGGCCATGAAACCCCCCTGCTTTCCTTCAGGTGCCTCCAGGTAACACCTCAGAGCATTGCAGCAGGGAGAGCCTCTGCTTGCTGCTCCGAAACACAGTAACCTTTTGGGAATGAAAACAAAAAAATACAGAGCGACTGTTTGGCAGTGTGTGTTTGAAACTTGATCTTATTATTTATAAACTAGGATTTAACCTTTTAAAATGTTTATTATTATGGCTCTGTTCTAAAGAAGGGCTGTAAGATCGCATTGCAACTCCCGCGGATGCGCTTGTTCTTGGCATTAAGGTTTACCTCTCAGCGCTTTAATGAAAACTTGTCTGCTTTTGCTACTACAAGGTGTCATTTGCAAAGCAACCATAACTCCAGAATACAAACTGTATTCACTTCTGGCTCTTCCTTGCAGTTAAAATAAACAGTCAACCGTGGCCTATCCTCAGAGCAGGCTGTGTGTGTGGACTGGCTTCAAATGATGATGTTGCTTACGCCTGCACAATTGATTTTATCAGAACTGCTCTCATGCAACTCAGTTAAGAGGTCTATGAAGTGTGACTGGAAGCAACGCTCGCCCTGTGAAATGAGGATAAAAGTGAGAAGGAACGTCAGTTCGTCATCAAACCCCAAAGTGAGATTACAGAGACTGACAGCAAGCGGAAAAAAAAGGAAGCTTTGATTTAGAAAGGGTAAAGAAAATTCAGAAGTCACAAAGGCACAGGCTAAGGAGCCATGTTGTTTTCAGAGTAGAATAAGTACTTAGGAGATGAATGCAGGAATTTAATAGAAACAGTACTACCTTAATACTGGAACGCACTTCTTAGAAGACACTGAACACATAGGCCTAAAAGAGGTGCGTTTTTCACTGAGCAGGCATACGAATAAGTAAAGTAATGGTCATGGAGAAGAATTTAACCATATGCTTTAAGAACAAAGGGGACAGAGTCTTTAGCAGAGACCGTTGTGATAGCACAGAGGGCAATGGTTTCAGGCAGAATGAAAAGAGATTTAGACTGGATATAAGCAAAAGGTTTGTTATGATAAGGGTGTGAGGCACTGGAATAGGTTGCCCAGAGAGGTAGTGGGTGCCCCATCCCTGGAGATGTTTCCAGGACAGGCTGGATGGGGCTCTGAGCAGCCTGATGCAGCTGTAGGTGTCTCTGTTCATTGCAGAGGAGTTGGGCCAGATGACCTTTAAAAGTCCCTTCCAATTCAAACAGTTCTATGATTCAATGAAACTCTGAGATAGTTCTGACCCCTAGTTCTACCCTTTTCGTGATTTAGACAAAGATGTGGCTGTTAGCAAGCATGAGGACAGTGTGTCTTGATCAAAAGCAAACTCTGCTTTACAAGGAAGGACATGGGCATTTGGTATACACCTGCTGTGGTGTGCCGCACCTGTATCAGTGTGTCAGACTGCAGCCTCCAGGATCAGAGTTGTCCTCTGTTTTGCAAATCTATGAACAGTGGTAGTAACTAATAGTATTGGCAGATGGAGTTCCTGGAGTACAGCTGAGATACCCATGGGTGATGCTGTGCTCCTCAGCTTGAAGCACAGCTGAGGCTGGGAAGCTACTGCAGCATCAGACGTACATGTTATTGTAGAGGTGTGTCATAGAAGTCTGGAATATCAGGATCCTGCCACAAGTTATTGGCACTGCCACATGTTGCAGCCCTCAGGACGCAGGCTGCATGCTTTGCTGTTTTTACTTCTAGAAGTTCTTATTGCATGTTTATTCTTAATGACACTTGCAGCAGCCAGAGCTCAAGACATGCTGAAGTTCCCTGCTGGTAAGCACTGGTTCACACAGCTCCCTTTTTCCTTCTGTTGCTGTGGAAATAGCAGCGACATGGGAACAGCACAGCTGAAGGCCTTCCTGGGTGCCCAGTGTGTGTTCTCCTGGGGAAGGCAGTGGGATGAGGGGGGCTGCCAGCCCAGCACCATGCTTGTGAGCAGGGACAGTGGAGAAGTGGCTGGGAGGTGTGGCAAGGACGTCCTGCGGTAGTTGTGACTCAAGGGAAGCAGCTGTCATTTCCATCTCCAGTATAGGTGGATTTACTTATTGCAGCTTTTTGTTATCATCCCAGCTCACCTACTGAGAATGCACTTCTTCTGAAGATTTTAAGTGGAGCCACCACACAGGTACACAACCCCAGCACTGCTGGGACCTGTTGTCTGAACTGGTTGCTTTGCAGCATATTTAAAACTGCAGTGAGGTTCCTTGCTGGTGTCCTCCACTGCCCCCAGGTGTCCCAGCACAGCTGATGTCAGAGCAGGGCCCTGCCCCTATGAGACCTCTCTCCAACCTCTACCTTGATAGCAACTCCCACCACACGTTAACACCTATCTATCTAAATCTCCCCTAACCAATCTGTTTCACATTGCTAGGTGATAATCCAGGTTTCCCATTCTCATCCATCTCCTGTTGACACCCAGATGAAGGACCTGAAGGATAAGGAAGAAGGAAATGGGGGCCAAACTTTCCAATTGATTTGTCTGCAAGTATGGAAAGATACTTGCTAGAATGTTCAAAAGCATTTAGCTGTACAAAATGAAACCCCTCCATATAATGCTCATTGCTATAGCCAATGCAAGATAAGTGATCCTCATCAGTGTTTTTGCTACTGTTAGGCTTACCTAACCACCCAGGATGGGCAGACTTGAGCAGCCAAACTCCTGTCAAACACAAGTTGCAGGTCCCTTTAAATTCACATTTACATTTAGTTATGCCTGCCATAGGCTTATCAAACGCTAGTGGTTACTACTCAGCTGTGTCCTCTGAGAATGACCCCATGTTCTCTAATGCATCTGACAATTATCATTGTCCTACAACCCCAGCAAAATGCACTCACTTTATTTACTACCAGGGCATTTTGCTAGAGACATTCATTGAGCAAAGTATCTTTCTCATTTCTTGTGATTAAAAATCATGCAAAATACACACAAACTAACCTGTTTTAGTTTTAAGTCCATGGACCTTTACCTTCTAGAGATTTACATAAGGGTGGAAGAAGAATGTTCTCAGGTGAACCTGATTATGGGGTTAGCTCATTGAGACAGATGTGGATCATTAGGGGGTAGGAGGGGAAAATTGTGAAGAGAGGATAAAAGAGCCTTTGGAAGATGCCACAGGGAAGCTTTCCAGTCTCTTGTCCTCCTAACTGTTTCTGGCATCTTATTATGCCATCACCTATTCCTTTTAATAGCTTTCTTCCTTTAGAGCTCTCCCCATCTGCAGACTTGAGACCTTGCAGCAGCCCTGTAGTTATCCCTGGCAAAGATGGAAAAGCCTTCCTAGGAGGGACCCCCTCACCCAGGACACGCCGCCTGCCCCCACGTTTGGCCTGGTGCTCCATCGACTGGGATAGGCTCTGCCTCCTGCAGCCCTTGGGATCTGGGGGCTTTGGGGCTGTTTACAAGGCCACCTACCATGGTGTGACTGTGGCTGTGAAGCAGGTGAAGAAGAGCAGCAAAAACCGGCTGGCATCCCGACAGAGCTTCTGGGCTGAGCTAAACGTAGCCCGACTGCAGCATGATAACGTGGTGCGTGTGGTGGCTGCCAGCACGTGTGCCCCTGCCAGCCAGAATAGCCTGGGCACCATCATCATGGAATATGTTGGCAATGTCACCCTGCACCACGTCATTTATGGCACTAGAGATGTATGGACGCAGGGCGAGGAGGAAGAAGGAGGATGTGGGAGGAAGGTTCTGAGCATGAAGGAGGCTGTGTGCTACTCGTGTGACATTGTGACTGGCTTAGCCTTCCTTCACTCGCAGGGCATCGTGCACCTCGACCTGAAGCCTGCCAATATTCTCATCACTGAGCATGGAGTGTGCAAGATCGGAGACTTTGGCTGCTCCCAGAGACTGGAGGAAGGCTTGTCCCAGAGCCACCATGTTTGCCAGCAAGGGGGCACATACACCCACCGTGCGCCTGAGCTCCTCAAGGGTGAGAGGGTCACTGCCAAAGCAGACATCTACTCCTTTGCCATCACCCTCTGGCAGATCATCATGCGGGAGCAGCCCTACCTGGGCGAGCGGCAGTACGTGCTCTATGCTGTGGTAGCCTACAACTTGCGCCCTTCTCTGGCGGCCGCCATCTTCCACGAGTCACCGGTGGGCCAAAGGCTTCAGAGCATCATCAGCTGCTGCTGGAAGGCTGACGTAGAGGAGCGCCTCAGCGCGGCCCAGCTGCTCCCCAGCCTCAGGGCCCTGAAGGGGAACCTCTAGGGGAGCTCAAGGTTACTCTCAACTTTTTCCCTCTACTTTTTCTTCAAAAATAATGACTGTAGCTTCTTTGATATCTTTTATATTAAAAAAAAAGTTTTGTTATAAGAAAATAAATAAAGAAATTGAACGAATTTGGTTTTTAAATTACAGAGGGGATAGAGAGGCAAGGATACAGGTGTTGGTGAGAATATAGCCTACTTTTTTTTTTAGTGGCTCTTTTTTAGTTATCTGTGATGGGCGTCTGCACTTAGAGGAAAAGCTGGGGACAAAGAAAAATGGTTTTCAAGTACAAAAGAGTGCTGCTTCTGGATAGTGTTTTGTATAGAATATTTTCTGGTATTTTGAGACACATGTAGTTCTTTAGATTAACTAAGCCTGGGCATGTGAGATTTTCATATCTGAAGGCAGAGTAGCGGTGTTTGTCGTTGTCTATTCTTTTCCTGTTCTTAGATGTAAGTATGTTGTTTCCGGAGTGGAAAATGTAAAATACCTTATCTCCCTGTTGAAAGGAGGGACCTTCTTACATTTAATAGCCTCTGTTTGACAAGATGATGAACATCCTAACAAGTTGTTCTTTTCCAAGTTTCCAGTCTTTCTGTGCTACCGGGCGTTTGTTGGAACTCGCTAGCTGGTATATTGTAAACTGCAGTATCTGAAGGATCACAAAAGCATCTTGTGTGGAACAGAAAGTTCCTAGATCTTGGAGATAGAATAGATTTAAAAAAAAGAAAAGAAAAGATAATGTGAACTGACAGGGAGATGCAGAAACCTCAAACTGGGGAAGGAGTGCAAGAAATCATTCTCTCTTCTTAATATGTGGGTCAGTACCAGATAAGATACCAAAGAGACTGAAGAGGAAGGTTGCTTAAAGTAGTAATAATAATACTTAGCTAGTTCTTAAAATGTACATTGTTGTACAAACCTTCTGCTCATGACTGTGATGTTTCTTATCTAATGTCTTTCCTAATCTGGTTGTAACGTGTCTGGGAGAGGAACTGCTCTAGGCAGTACTAGAGACAGAGAGCTCTGGTTTTTCATTTATCAAAACCAGTCATTATAGATCTGTCTAGATCTCGGCCCTTATCTGGAACTATAAAGATCTGGCTGCTGTAGCTGATACTGTCATTCTCAGAAACTATACTTTATAAGAGAGCAAGTGTGAAGTTTTGATCCAGTTGTTTTTATTTCCCTTTCCTTGGTCTTTCTTCCATTCTGGGGGGAAGAAAAAGAAAAAAAAAAGAAAAAAATCCCAAAGGCATTGAGCCATTTTCCTGGTTTCTGACCTACATCTGTTTTCAGCCCTGTGAAATCCTGGGAAGGAGCAACTATGTACATTTGAGATGATTCTACAGGTCTTTATGGGGTTTGGGTTTTTCCTTGAAGTCCATGCTTTGTAAAGCAGAGCTAAGCTTAACTGTTTCTTTCTTTCCTGTCCCTCCTAAGTGGAACTATGAAAGGGCTTCTCAGTCTGAGATGCTGTAATTTTCTTTGTTTTCCCTGTCAAAATAATCATGCTATAAAACCAGAACTTGTTTTACATGTTGCATAACTTCTCTTGTTGATGAACAGTAACTATCTTACAGGAGTTGTTATAATGAGCCAATTCCTCTTTAAAATGATTTAGCCGAGGGCACGTAAAATAAATTGTCAGATGAAGCCATGGGTGCATCTCACATTAACTTCAAGCTGCAGTGGATTTTCTTCTGGGATAGACTAAGAACTCTGCATGGTACTTAATATGTGGGTACTTTGTAATGTGATGTCATAACAGTGGGGATGCTTTATTGTTTTTTTTTAATAATGGGGTTTTCCCAGAAGGAATAGAGGGATCTGTCAGAGCACGCAGAGCTGGGTTAGAGAAGTGAAAGCCCATCTCAGATTGAATCTGGTGAGGTTTGTGGAGAGCAACGGGAAGGTTTTTATAGGTACATCAACAGCAAAAGGAACAGTAGGTTGAATCTGGGCCCAGTGCTGAGTGGAGCAAGGGAGCTGGTGAAGAAAAAGAAACAAAACCCTGGGAGAAGGACAAGGTATTCACCTATTGTTTCTTCACTTCAGTTTTTAATGTGAAGACCTGCATTAAGGAATCTTAAGCACCACTGGGACCAATGGGAAATACAGAGCAAGGATGACTTGGTGTAGGAAGGAACAGGTTAGGGAACGTTCAGACAAACATCCTACACAAGTCCATGGGCCTTGATTGAGCGCATGCACGTGTGCCAAGAGATCTAGCTGATGTCACTGTTAGGCCATGCCAATCTGAAAAGGTCACGGCAGGTGAGGGAGGCTCTGCCAGACTCGCAGAGAGGAATGTCACTGCTATCATCAAGAAGGAGGACCTAGGAAACTTATAAGATAGTTAACTTCACATCACTCCCTGAAGTGGTGAAACAGCTGATCCTGGAAACAATTCCAAGCACATGAAGGACAAGAAAGTAATCAGGTGTAGTCAGCATGGATTTATGAAGCCCAGCTAGAGGTCAGTCACCTGTGGTATACTCTGAATGCTAATCCTGGGGATAGTAGAGTTTAAAATCTCTGTTATTAATGTGGATGACTAGATAGTGAGTACCATCAGCAAGTCTGCAGGTGATACTGAATGGGTTGGAGTGGTTGATTAAGCAAATGGTTTTGCTGCTATTCAGTGGAGCCTGGCCAGGCTGGAGAAATTCATCAATGGGGATCAGCAAAGGGAAATGTGAAGTTAAGCAACTGAGGAAAAAGAGACCTAGACACCATTACAGGCTCAGGGCCGTTTGTCCAGGAAGCAGATGTGCAGGAAAGGACCCAGAGTTCCAGATCCCAAGTTGAACGTGAGCTAGCAATGCGCCCTTGTGGCGAAGGAGGCCAACAGCATCTTGGGCTGCATCGTGGAGGGCATTTTGAGCTCCTCCAGAAGATCAACAGATGTGATTATTCAGTTCTGCTCAGAGCTGAAGGGATGTGTTTGGGATCTGTGGGCCAACACCACACCAGGCTGCCCAGGGCCCCATCCAGCCTGGCCTTGGGCACCTCCAAGGTGCCTCCATGGGGCTCCCACAGCTTCTCTATGGGCCAGGGCCAGTGCTTCACCACTCTCTGAGTAAATCATTTCTTCCAAACATCTAATTTAAATCTCCTCTCTTGTATTTTAAAACCATTTTCCCTTGTCCTTTTGCTATATGCCCAAGTAAAAAAGTTGGTCTCCCTTCTGTTTAGAATCTCCTTTTAAATACTGGAAAGATGCAATGAGGTCTCCTTGGATCCTCCTCATCTCCAGACTGAACAAGCCCATCTCCCTCAGTCTGTTTTCACAGGAGAGGTGCTCCTGTGCTGCAACAGCTCCACATCCTTCTTGTGCTGGGGGCCCCAGGCCTGGACACAGTACTCCAGATGGGCCCTCATGAGGGCAGAGTAGAGGGGGACGGTCATCCATGATGATCATTGAGTCCAACTGCTTGCTTCATGCACGACTGTTGCAAATTCAAACCACGCTCATGGTTGTAAGTCAGGATAAATGTTAAGGGCTCCTCACCCCTGGTTTTCTGCATTCCTGAAGCTGACTGCCAGCAGCTGATGAACCTTAACATAGGTTCTATTGAAGACCTGGAGAAAGTGCTACAACCTGGTCATTGTAGTTTATCAACATCTTTTTGTAGTTACTGAGCATGATATATTTATTGAACCAGTACTGATGATCCTTCCAGTTTGGGAGGCAGAAGTCAAAGAAGGTTGGAGAATTTTTTTTCTATTTTATCATTGCTTTTGGTGGAAGGAGGGTGCTGATAGCAGCGTTTGCCAGGATGCAAAAGATGACAGAACATCAGTTTTTCAATCTGTGCACTAAATGCCTTAGGGTATATATGAAGACATAATGAGCTTGAAAGGCTGAACAAGCATTCTTGTCCCAATCAGCTCTGTAGGGTCTTGCAAATTTGGAAGTATGGGGCACAGTGTTGCACGGATTCAGATAATGCAGCATCACTGGTACTGCAGTGTACCCGTGGGCTCTGCCCTCCAGCCATCTGCCAGCCAGTGTGCTCTGTTCAGTGTAAAAGCAATACTAAGAGTGGGCCAGACCTCCTCAAGCAAGAGTGGTTGCAGCATCTGGGCTGCGCTTTTCAGAAGGAATAAAGCCTCATTTGTCCCAACTGGTAAATGCCAGATATCTCATGTCTTACCATCAACTAAGTTTGATATAGTTGATAGATATAGCTATTTTTCTTGAAGGCTGAAATGTTCTTCTGTTTATTTAATAGCGTAACTTTTGGCACAGCAAAGTGCCATTCCTGGGATCCCAGGGTTGCTGTGCCATGCCACAATGGCTGCCTTCTCACTGTGAGCTCTTTTTGTTTGTATTCCCAGCTCATAAGTGGGACCCCAGCACAAGCTGCCTTTCTAGCTTCCAGCTCTAGTGCTGCACTGAGTTAACTAGTCCAAACCAACTGGGTTAGCTGCTGCCTCATAGCAGTCCTGCGTAGCCACAGTCTGCATGGAAACTTCACCCAGCTCCCATTAACACCCTAATTCCTAACTAACAGCCAAATCTGGCTGTCTGTACTAATTTCTGACAGCTCATATTAAAATGGATACTGTGAAATGCTTGTGTTCTAATTTCTGACAGCTCATATTAAAATGGATACTGTGAAATGCTTGTGTTCTATTGCATAGTCATCAGCAGCAGTAGCTTTGGATGTATTAATCGCATCAGAGTGTTATGTGTTATGCTTCCTTGATTATACAGATAATATTGTCTACTACTATGGGAAAAGCGTGAACTGAAAGTTTTAATTCTAGTCTTTTTTTTTTTTTTTCTTCAGTAGTAAATGGCCTCAAATTTGCACACTCAGCACTGGTGAGGCCGCACCTCAAGTGCTGTGTTCAGTTTTGGGCCCCTCAGTACAAGAAGGAAACTGAGCACGTCCAGAGAAGGGCAGCAAAGCTGTGAGGAGTCTGGAGCACAAATCTGACGCAGCGCAGGGAACTGGGCTGTTTAGTCTGGAGAAGAGAACACCCAAGGGAGGCCTTGTAGCTCTCTACCACGACTTGAAAGGAGGTTGTGGCAAGGAGGGTATCAGCTTCCTCACCCTGGTAACAGCAACAGGATGAGGCGTAATGACCTCAAGTTGCACCAGGAAAGGTTCAGGTTGCATATTAGGAAATGTTTCTTCTCAGAAAGAGTGCTGAGGCAGTGGCACAAGCTGCCCAGGGAGTGGTGCAGTCACTGTCCCTGGAGGTGTTCAAGAACCATGGAGATGCGGCACTGAGGGATATGGTTAGTGGGCATGGTGGGGATGGGCTGACAGTTGGACTGGATGTTCTTCTTAGTAGTTTTTCCCAACCTGTATGATTCTGTGATTCCATAATTTTATCTAGATTTATCTAATTTGAACTCAGTCTTTGCAACAGCCAGTAGCAGGGAGTACTGAAGTGGTTTTAGATCAAAATCAAATGCTTTTGTCCATGCTGAAAATCAACTTCTGTGTGCTCTCTTGAGCTCTGTGAAGATCTGACAATTCCTTTAGCAATTGAATTGAGAAAGGCAAGAAAAATGGGTGGAAGCACAGGTAGCATGCGATCGTAATGAACAATTCCTAGGGAGAATGAGAAAAGAGAGAGGACAGAAGTAGTGCTGTATTTTTTACTTTTTTTTTGGCATGGGGAGGTGGGAGCATTGCTGTTAAGCACATTTGCTGATTAAGCAGCGATGGTTATTTATTACATCTTTACATAGCTTTTGGCTTCCCATCAGTGGGGTGCCCCTGAAAGCCTGCTTTTGGCTCATTAAGTCGTTTGCTTCTCTCTCCTCGGAGACTTCTTCTGAAGTTCTGGACCTTTATAATGTGAGCTGCATTGCATTTCACTTATCAGAGAACTCAAATGCAAACCATTTCAGTAATCACGACCCAGTTTCTTTAAACTCTCTGTTTTTACCTTCTATGATTATAACACAAACACGGGCATCCAGTTTTATTCTCTGCAGCAAAGAAAACGAAAAAACTGCTTTACAAAGCGCCACAACTACTTGTGAATTCAATAAAGCTTAAGTGGATGCTTCACATTTGACTTGTCTATCCTATTTTTTTTCCCTACCATTCTTACCTATGTTTACAATATTCCTCCTCTGGAGCAAAGACAAAAACAGCGGTAGAAAATGAGTGTGTTTAAAAATGAACTATACGTTGAATATTTTACTTCTACTTTATTTTAGCTGTTCATCCGCTACAAATATCTTACACAGTGTTCAAAGAGCCTCTTTCTATGCTTCAGTTAGCCCAGCTGCCAAATATTTGTCTGCCTGTCAAACGAGCAGCCTTAAAACCAGTTGAAGAAAGAAAACGGAACAACAACAACAACAAAAAGCCTTCTGGCTTCTGTCCCAGTATGCCATCAGCTCAGGATACCACGGGACAATTTGATAGCAGAGGCACCATCGGACCTGGACTTGCCAGTGCACGAGGCTGAGCTGCCGTGCTCCCTACCCAGACTGAAGTTCAATAGCCCGAGTGTTCGGCAGAGCAGGGAGGTGACTGCATTTGCCTTCACAGGGCACCTGGGATAATAGGGTAATTCATAACTTAATAAATATTCTCCTGCATATGTGCCAGGCTACAAAGAGTGAAGTAGGCTGAATATTGGAAATGTAAATGTCCCTCTCTTTTTAAGTTGCCCCCCCAAAAAGGGGCGGAAGGAAAGGCAGTTTTATTTTCAAGCCATGAGTTGTTTTCAGCCACTTCAAAAATGGTGAAAGGCTTTTGATTCACGTGCCGCCGGTGAAACTGGCCCCAGAGACAAGTACGGAAAGCTGCACCTTAACAGGGTATTAAAATAGCTGAGTGTAAATACGGCAGTTGATACACTGGGCAGGCTGTATTTTTTTTTAGTGGCAGTTCGTAATGTGTATCATGTAATACAGCACATTTAGACAGACAGACACCATACACTCTGGCCTCCTCGTTTCTCTAATCCAAGAGTTTCATTAAAATGATTTGCAGACAACAGGAAAGCCACACACAGGGCATTCAAAGGAATATATCACAGCTCAGGTCCCCTCAGCTTCTCTTTGCACATAAAGTGGCAGAACTTCTCCAGACCTCCAGACACCTACAGCTGTCATTCCCTGTGTACCTCTGGGGAAGGAAATGACTGCTGTAAGTTGTTTTCGGACTTAAAAGGGAGCAAACGGATGTTCTTAAAATTGAGTTGCTTGAGTCCCCTCAATGGCTGACTTTCAGAAGAAACCCACTTCTTCAATTGCTTTTGAAATTATTTTTTAGCTTTGTGTACTTTAATATTACTTTTGTTTGTTTGTTTTGAAAGGTCGTGCGTTGAATTGCAAACAGCATCTGTGAAAGTGCCATAACAAAATTAAGATGAGCACAACCTGACAAAGCCATGATGAGGGCGGTATGAAAGAGCCGTTTGTGCTGAGGGAGGGGTGGCTGGAGGAGGCAACAAAACAAGTGATTTCCTACAAGCTACAGTCAGTGAGATTCTTATTGAAACAACATCTTATGACGACGCTTGAACTTCTGTCTTGTATCCTAGAGGTGCCTGCTGAATGGACCAGCAGGACCCCTTATGCCTGGATCTAAGAGATTTGAAGCCATGCTTAAAACCAGGCAAGACCACAAACTCAGCTCAGAGGTCACTGGTGACCATGGGCTACAGCAGTCTGGTTCAGCTGAGAGCAGCACAGCCTTCCCCTCACCCCCAGACCCCCAAACCCTAGTGCCCTAGATCATCAGAACAAAAAAGCAACCAACTGGACTCATTCTGCCTACCAGTACCAAGCCCCGAGCTACCTGAGAGATCTTTTTCTTTCTTTCCTTGATGACTTCACTGTGAGCTACTTGGTGTGACAAATTACTGCTATGCTTCAAGGTGATAAATAGCTTAGCAGTGTATACAAGCGCACCAATAATAGTGGACTCTTCACTGAAAAAGAAATTTATATATAGAAGAGGGTAAGGAGTTCAATTTCTGCATCAAAGGTGTGTTGGTTTGTTTTGTTTTTTTTTTTCAGGAAACAGAAGCAGTCCCTGGGCATTAGGATATACATTTGTGCCAGCCAGAACAAAGCGATTGGCTTTACCTCACACCAGGAATATTACACAAGAGTGTATTTGAAGCAGTTTTTCCTCTGAACACGTCGGGGACTCTCAAAAAGAAAATATACCTGATGCAAGTTTATGGAAAGAGGGTCATTGATTGAATGAAGTACAGGCTGGGTGGTCTCAGAACTGTCTTCAAACAGTCATAGTTACTGAAAGATTATGTTGTAATATTTTATGCTTAAAATAAAAACATGAGATCATAATAGCTGAAAAAACTGCAGGTATTGATATTTATTTTATGTTTTCCAGGCAGGACGGCTGCAATACTCAAAATCCCCTTCTATGTATAAGACAAAATTTAACTTTTGCTGCATAAAAATTGAATACACTTGACCATAGTCCTCTGATGTTATGCTATCTATTCCTCAGTTTTCTACAGGTAGGTAATACTGCTCCCCTTGATCCACAGACAGGAAACCTATTGCTAGAGTTTTCACTCCACGCAGAAATGATTGTTTGGAACAGAAGAGTGATTGATAGAAGGAAGGGAAATCACCCACAGGGACCTGGACTAGCTGGAAAAGTGGGTCCACCTGAACTTCATGAGGTTCAAGAAAGCCAAGCACAAGGTGTTGTAGCTGGGTCAGGGCAATCTCAGATATGTGTATTGACTGAGAGAAAAGCTCACTGAGATCATCCCTATGGAGAAGGACTCAGGAGTTCCAGTGGACAAAAAGGGGGACTTAAGCCAGCACCCTGGAAGTCCAACAATACCCTGGGCTGCATCAGAAGAGAGGAGGCCAACAGGGAGGGGGAGGGGATTGTCCCCCTCTACTCTGCCCTCATGAGGGCTCATCTGGAGTACTGCATCCAGGCCTGGGGTCCCCAGCACATGAAGGATTTGCAGCAGATTCAGAGCAGGGCCATGAAGAGAATCAGAGGATTGGAGCACCTCTCCTATGAAGACAGGCTGAGAGAGATGGGTTTGTTTGGTCTGGAAATGAGGATGCTCCAAGGAGACCTCATTGCATCTTTCCAGTATTTAAAGGGAGATTCTAAACAGGAGGGAGACCAACATTTTTACTTGGGCATTGCATGGCAACTGTTGAGTAATGGCCTGAACCACTGATTGATCACCTGGCGAAGGGACCCAGTCAGCCCTGGGAGCACAGGTGAAGGTAATTCAGCTGTGTGACTGGAAGGGGTGGAGCCTGACTGCACCTCTCTTAGACATCATTTAAGTGCTGACTGCCAGAGGTTTCTCCTTTGTGGAGTTTTCCCCTGTGAATCTAAGTCTTTGGAGGCAGGTGAGCAGTCCTTTTTCCTTCCTTTATAATGCATTTCTATTGCAGTAGTAGCTTTGTCATTTGCACATTACTATTCCAACACACTGATCTTTCTGGTTGATACAGGCATATAGTAAAAGGACAAGGGGAAATGGTTTTAAGGAACAAGAAGAGGCATTTAAATTAGATGTTATAAGGAAATTCTTTATTCAGAGAGTGGTGAGGCACAGGCCTGCAGAGAAGCTGTGGATGCCCCATCCCTGGAGGCATCTAAGGCCAGGTTGGATGGGACCCTGGGCAGTCTGATGTGATGGGATCTTAGCAGCCCTGCCCATGGCAGGGGGATAGAACTAGATGGTCTTTAATGTTCCTTCCAACTCAAAGCCCTCTATGATTCTGCGGTCGTGCACCCAAGTATAGCTGCTTTTTAAAAAAATAATACTACTCTAATGCTACTACTGCAGGGGAAAATATGTTTTTATGTTTTGTTTTTTCAATATTCTTTTGTAATGATAATGTTTAATACACCAACATGAAAGGAAATGTACAGCCTACATTTTCATTATTGCTGTGTATTTAGTTTGAGGACATATTTAATAGACTTCCCTTTGGCTACCTTACGTTCTCAACAGAACTGACTCTTCTATGGAACAACATTACACACTCTTCAGTTGTTCCTACCCCCCAGTCACAACCTTATAATGTCTAAGCAGTAGGCTGCAGCTGCCACTCTGACACATTAGCTTTTTGAGAAGTTAGCAAGCCCTTTGAAACCAAAACTTCTTAATCTTTGATGCCTCTTGGATCACTTTCATGTCACATTGTGGATCTGACCATCTGTTCTGAACAATCACAGCGCAACGATTTCCTCAGTAGCTACTAATTCCTGTTTCTAAAGCACAACTCCAAGACCAAAGTATCCTGTTTTGTTCCAGATCCTAGGTTTTATGTTATTACTCTTGTTTCTGTCAGTTTTTGAATAATTTACCTTTGCTAATTCACACAGGGTCAGGCCACAATGGAAGATGCATTACTGAACTGGCTTTTGTTTTCACTTACAGATGGGAGGGCTGGGAAGGGCATCTCTTCACAGGTCCCATAGAACTTAGTCTGACAATGGAACATAACCTTAATAAAAATGTGAGATGCAACCAGTCTGCTGAATTAACAGTCCTGGACCATCAAGATGATGATTTCCCCCTTCATCATCTATGGCAAGGATTTACTATTTTTTTTCCTGGTGCTTGTAAACATTCATCATCTGAAGACCAGGTGGCTCAAGAATATTGGAGAAAGGAAACTAATCTTGAAGTGATGAGGAAGAAAACACTTCGGAGGAAAAACAATCGACATAGAAAACATGATGCAGCAATGCATTTGATATCAGGAGGCTAGCCCTTCAATCATAATGCAATGTGAGGTCAGAATCATTCCTTACATTATCCCTGCTCCGTGACAGGCAGGCAGCACAAGAACTGTGAAACTATTCCCTCCTACTCTGTCTCGACACAGAATTAGATTAGATTAAACTGGTTTTTGGGAGGAAAAAACTGTAATCGGTAACTTCATAACAGGAGACATCACTAGCAAAATGTACGAGTGCTACGTATGTTTGTAAATATAGTTACTACAAAAGCATCAGTGTTTTTTTTCCTCAAAGACGCACCTCAACCATGCAAATCCCCTGCCATTGGTAGCTTCCCACAGACATTAGGATGAGAGACAAGTGCTACAGTACTTTATTAGTACAAAATGCACTGTGGGAGCTTGTATACACAGTGCTAGTTCCTCAGTCCTCCGAGTACAGAACCTGCAGAAAAGCAGCAAATCAACACCTGTGATGGAAACCACTTTCAGATCAGTTAGAGCAGCTTGCTGAGGTCACGTCAATGTAAGGTAAATAGGTGCAGCTCTTCATGTTGTACTGCAAACCATTCAGTCTTCCTGCATGGTCTGTTTTTTCAAAGTCACAGATCATGACAAACAGCGCCAAATAGTGGAGCCTGAAGTAGCAGAAGCAGAATTGAAAAGGACTGTGTTGTTTGGAATACCGTTTTCATACTTGATTAACCTTTCTGCACACTAAGTCTTCTCTGGTGATTTCTAAAATGAAAACTGGGTGCAGAATCAGCAGTTTTGTTTGTGTCCACTAGATTTGCTTTTACTGGACTGGGTGCTAGGGGGTTTTGTACAGGAACTGCATGGCTCCCTGCCTCGTGGTAGCGTGGCCTGGATAACAACAGATGGCATGGCAGGAATGCAAGTGTCAATAGTGCGTGTGAACAGAATACCCAAATCTGGCCGTTCTGAGAGGTTGTTTGTCCAAAAACTGATAACACTAAGGGGAATCTGACAATAACGAAGTTTGTTTAAGACAATGATCACCCAGATTAAACAGTAACCAGGGGATTAGCGAGAGAAAAGAAGTTAACTTGAAAGGAGGTATTCTCCCCATTGCACACTGCCCCATTATAGGGGTATGGGCAGGGGGACAGTCAGCACGAAGCCATAGCCAGATCCATGCTTTCACAAACACTCAAGACCAGGTTGGATGGGGCTGTGAGCAACCTGGTCTAGAGGGAGTTGTCCCTGTCTATAGCAGGGGGTTGGAACTATATGATCTTAAAGGTCCCTTCCAACCCAAACTATTCTATGATTTTCAAAGTAAATATAAATATATTTTGGCAATGTGTTTATCACCACTGAAAGTGAAGACTACAGGCTTAGGCAGGCGTAATCCAGGCCCTGTCTCTAGTGAGCTGCCAGCATTGTTATCATCGCTATGAAAAACAACACAGCAAATTTAAGGAAGCTACTGTGCCCACTGCCAGAAAGGGCATGACATCAGAATAAATCTAACCCAAGGGAGCAGTGGCATTAACAAGCCAATCTACAGAACCTGCCAAGTATGTCTGTCCAATGAACCACCCAAAAGTGCAGTCGGACTTCAGAGATCAGCACTCACCAGAAGGCAGCACAACCTTTTGCTTCAAGAGCAGTCAACTATAGTCCTTCAGAGGGTGCTGAGAGCCAGCATGTGCTGCTTGTTCAGTCATGTAGGTGGACACGCACTAGAGCTGTGACCACTCTAGCTCCGGGTGGGACATACAGGAAGTCTCCTGAAAGATTCTTTTTGTCACATGAGCAAAGGAAGACAGAAGGTCAGCAGATGTCTAGACTAAAGGGATTTAGATTTGTAGAATACTGGAACATCTTTTTTTTTGGATAGAAGTCTACGATTTAGAACCAGTCACCTGGAAAATCTTTCAAGGCAAAACCTGGCAAGATTAAATTCAACGGCAACAAGCAGCTAAAAAATGGGATGGCATCACAAATTAGAGATGTTCAAGCTAGAATGAAGCAGAGGACCACAACTGATGGCAAGAAACCTACTCCCAACACCTAAACAGATAATTAACAGGAGTAACTGAATTATTGATTTGGAAGCATAACTTGAATTGAATGGGTTTTACTAGACGAGAAATAGGTGTAGTACAACATGTGAACTGGGAGCTAAGAACTGCCGAGAGAAGGCAAGCAAAAAGTTATTTTGATAATGGATATTTACTTACATGTGTGAAGAAGCTGGAATACTTTTTATTCTTTTCTTAGCTAATGTATGGCAGAGAATGCACAGACTTTATATAAATTGCTGTTTTACTTGTTGGGTGGTTTTTTTTGGGGGGAAGAAGGGAACTGGGGGGGGAACAACAAATATCACAAAGTTCTGACAATAACTAAGGAAAGCCTTAAACATAGCAACTAAAGGAAGACGTTTTTTAATCAGCAGCTCCAGATAGCTCGCATCCAAGAGTTTTAAGAGCTGGCAAAGGAGACTTGAGTGCTGTTAATGTGGATTTTCCATAAGCTTTGAGAAATCTGGGGAAGCTCAATAAAAAAAACCAACAAAAAAAAAAGAAGTCTAACAGAAAGCTGCGGTTGTGCCAATACATACATGCACATATATATATACACACACACATATATAAAAGCATAAGAAAGGAATAAAATCAGGAGCTTACCATCAATGTTGCAGCATTCCCAGGGAAAAACAAAACTAAATAGCATGTTGCGAGTAAATAAAAACCAAGGTTACAGGTCTGTGTTGTAAGTGAGGAACTGGTCAGATGTCTTTCTAATTGAATCCTGCTAGAATTAGTTCTTGGCACTAAGCTACTTAATATTTTATCAGTTTATTAGGAAATAAAGTTCAGTACTAGCATTCATCGAAGCTGCAATTAAACGGCATAGCAAGATGGCTGATTGAGAACCATTTGAATTACTGGAAAATTAAGTGTTTCAGCGTGGTCAGTGTGTGGTTATGCACTTAAGAGTGACAAATATAGAATGCTTGTAGGATGGAAAACTTCCTCAGGAAATTGGAATAGCTGATAATGGAGTAAACGTGGATTCTTTCATAGAATCATAGAATGGCCTGGGTTGAAAAGGACCACAATGATCATCCGGTTTCGACCCCCCTGCTATGTGCAGGGTTGCCAACCACCAGACCAGGCTGCCCAGAGCCACATCCAGCCTGGCCTTGAATGCCTCCAGGGATGGGGCATCCACAGCCTCCTTGGGCAACCTGTTCCAGTGCGTCACCACCCTCTGAGTGAAAAACTTCCTCCTGATATCCAACCTAAACCTCCCATCTTAGTTTAAAACCATTCCCCCTTTTCCTGTCACTGTCCACCCTTGAAAACAGTCGTACCTCCTCCTAAGGTCACAAGGAAGGTCAAAAGGAGCAGAGAGGTCAAAAACCTTTTGAGGATCCTCTTGTAATCTCTCAAGGGCTAAAGTGAAATGAAAAATCACAGCCAATTTCTTGTTTCTAATATTATCTATATGCACAACTGAGTTCAAACTTGTTGTTAAATTGTTGAAGGGATCGAAAAACAAATGACTAGATACAAAAGCTGCTTTTGTTGCAGGGAAGAAGAAAAGCATGAAGTGATCATGTGAAGACCTATGAAATGTTTGATAAGGGAAAACACGTATACATAAGGGAAGGGTGCCAGGTGAAACTGAGCTTAGATCAAGGTGCTAAGCTGTCTTTCTTCAATAACCACAATGATTACAGAAAAGACTGAACAGCCGTGCGGGAAGCAGTGCTATCTGCCTTCTAGCCACAGCAACGAGCGCTCTCAAGAGGAGACGCCAATAAACAAAACGAATTCAAGTCCCTAAGCCCGGGCGTGAACGAAAATAGCGTTCTCCCTTCACGCTGCTCAGGACTCCCGCATCGCCACTCCGCCAGCAGCACCAAACAGCCTTCAAGCCGTGCCGCTAAAGCTCCCTCACCAACCCCACGGGACACGGCACAGCCGCACACCCACACCCGCCCCTTCCGGGCGCCGGCCCCGAGGTGAAAGGTCCCGCAGCGCCCGGATGGAGGCGGTGCCGCCCGCCCTATATAAGCCGCCCGCCGCCGCAGCGCCTCCCTCTCGTCGCCTCCTCCTGGCTCACCGCTGTTCGCTGGGCCTCGCGTCGCGCCCCGCCCGGGAATAAGTCGGCCAGGAAGGCCCCGCTGCCGCCATGGTGAGGCGGGGGACGATGGAGCGCAGGGAGCGGGTGGGGGGCAGCGCCGCGTGGCCGCCGCCGGGCCCGACCGGCCGCGTGCCGCCCGCTGGGCCTGACCGGCCGCGTGCCGCCCGCTGGGCCTGGGCTCGGGCCCGAGGCGCGGCGCTGGGGCGGGGCGAGGCCGCGTGTGCCCGCGGAGCGCTGTGGGGCGGCCGTGTGCGTTCGGCCCCGAGCGGGCCGTGGGGGAGAGCTCGGGCTCTGCGCCTGGCTTTCGTATGGGTTCTTACCCGAGGAGCGTGGCCAGCTAGCAGGGAACGTATTAGCTGGTCGGACGGAGGAACGCCGTGCTTCTTGTTGTTTTTTTTCTTTCTTTTTTAATGCTTTTTTTACTTCGTATTTTCCCATCCTTTTATAGGTTCGGTCTGTCCGCTTTAATACAGTCCCTCGCAAACGTTTAATTGCACAAAGCTCTTCAGATCAGTGCCAGAAGTAGCGCAGTCAGTCGTTCTGGTCAGATGTATCCCTTTGCTCAAAGTTGTGCCCGTTTAGCTGATATCCTCACTGCAGGATTTATGGTGGGGCTGTTAGGGTGGTAGAATTTTACAGGCGTTTGGATACAAGAACAGTTGCAGAGTCACACAGGGGTTGGGAGGGACCTCTGGAGACCATCGGGCCCAGGTCACTTTAAAGCAGGTTCCCTAGATTAGGTCACACAGGAAAGCATCCAGGTGAGTTTTGAGTATCTGCAGGGAAGGAGGCTCTGCAGCCTCCCTGGGCAGCCTGTTCTGGTGCTCCATTACTCTGATAGTAACAAACTTCTTCCTCGTGTTTGTATGAAACTTCCTGTGTTCCAGTTCTTGACCACAGCACCTTTTTCTGTCCCTGTGCACCACCATAGAGTCATCTTGCCCCATAAACTTGGTTCCTGCACTTCAGATATTCATAAACGGTGATGAGATTTCCTCTCAGTCTTTCCTGGGATGAACAGCCTCAGGTCTCTCAGTCTTTCCTCTTAAGGGAGGCACTTCAGGCCTCTAATCACCTTTGTAGCCTCCCACTGGACTCTCTTCAATAGTTCCCTGCATTTCTTGAACTGAAGAGCCCACAGCTGGGGCTGTATTCTGAATACTGTATAACAGTATACTGAATATACAGTATTCCAGATGTAGCATCACCAGGGTAGACTAGTAGGGAAGGAGGAGAATCAGACATGATCAGTGCCTGGACAGGCTGCTTTATATGTAGGCAAATCAGGTTGAGGTGTTCTCAAAGCTTTCCACCCTGCAAAGCAGTTACTCTTCACATTGCTTCTCACAGCAATTACTGCTCTCATCATCCTTTGTTCCCACTGTTTGGACCATGCCACTGTACCTGTCTGATCACGTCAAGCATATAACATAGTCCCAAAGCCAAATTGTACTTCACGTTCCACAAACCTGTTTTCAGTTGTGTTAGTTGGTGCTGATTGTAGTGTTTGATCTCTTTCATGTTTCAGGCATTTAAAGATACTGGCAAGGCACCTGTGGAGCAAGAGGTAGCAATTCATCGCATTAGAATTACTTTGACCAGTCGCAATGTCAAATCACTTGAGAAGGGTGAGTGAGGCTTTTATTTTTCTTTTAAACGGAAGTAGCAGTAAGAGAGAGCTTCTGTCCCTCTGTATTTCTGGGGATTTTAGGTGTTAACTGTTGGAGTGTTGAGAACCCAAAGGCATTGGTTTCTTCATTGATACTTTGTCATGCTTGTCATTAAGCGGTCAGTCAGGTGTTCAGCGTTCAGTAAGGCATTAATAAATCGTAATTGGGAACTGATGTTGACAGCATTTTAATTGCATATTATAAATGTAAAAGCAATACTTGTTGCCTCATTTTTTGGGTTGCTGGTGGCTGAAATATGGGTTAAGTGGTACTGACAGCTTTCTACTGCTGTTGTGATTTTCTGCTGTGGGGTAAGTCTTTTTATGTCGATGTCGTTGGCTGTGAGGATAAACCTAACCTGAATTGCAGTGATCATTTTATACGCTATTCTGAGCCAACGTGTCTTCTAAAAATCTCTGTTTAAAACAAAAACAAAAGATCCGCAAGCCTAAAACCATTCTGTGTTTTCAGTCTGTGCTGACTTGATCAGAGGCGCTAAGGAGAAAAACCTGAAAGTGAAAGGACCTGTGCGCATGCCCACCAAGGTATTTAAGCCTGATTAAAAACCATGTTGTGTTTCTAAAATGTCTCTATAAAGAAAAAAAGCTGAGATAAAAAGCAATGCTACTAAATGGAGGGTTATTTTATAAAGACGTAATGGCATACCGGCGTTCTTTGATGCTTTGAGAACTGTTGCGTGATAAATGCTGAAAGCAGAAAAGGCTTCTTGTGTACATCAGCTTGATGCCCTGTGTTTATGGTTTTGTTTCAGACTCTGCGCATCACTACCAGGAAGACACCTTGTGGTGAAGGCTCCAAGACCTGGGATCGTTTCCAAATGCGTATCCATAAGCGACTCATTGACTTGCACAGCCCTTCTGAGATTGTGAAGCAGATCACTTCCATCAGCATTGAGCCAGGCGTAGAAGTTGAAGTTACTATTGCCGATGCCTAAATCATAGTCATCTACTTTGAATAAAGCTGGCTTACAAATTTTCTTTGCTGTCTGTTTCTGTATTTGTGCCAAGAGTCTGTTGTGGTTCTCTGATTTTCCTGAATAAGGACATAACCAAAATGCTAGATGGAAAGAGTGCATTTTCCCGATGTTATTTTTCAGGAAGGACACATGAACAATAAATGAGACAATGAAACTTGGGCGTCATAATTTGATTAGAGATTGGTGACTATATGGATAGTCACCTTCATGGAAGAAACGTAACTTGGACAATCTGAATTGACAATATTATTATTAGTTCTCATGCATTTAAGTTGATGTTGCCATTCTGGCTTCTCCAAGCACCGAGTTAACTTCAGTTAAAAAAGCAGAAACAAGGGCATATGCTTGTGTGGAGCCGGATGTTTTGTTGCCTTCACCAAGATACAAACCAGCGTGATATCTTGAGCCGCCTTTGACATGGGATTTAGGAGTCCCTCATCTGCATGCTTGTCCAAGTGACATTCACTTTCAAGGTTTAGAAGGATCTATCTATGGGATGTTCTGTACTAACACGAGGAAAAACTTCCCTGTGAGAATGACAGCACTGAAACAAGCTGTCCATGGAGGTGGTAGAGTCTCTGGGGGTGTCCAAGACCTGCCTGGATGCTTTCTGTGTGGGCTGTTTTAGTTGGAGTTGGACTTGATGACCTATAGAGGTCTGTCCCAACCACTCTGATTCTGTGATGAGCTGCCCTAGAACAGTCTGAAGAGCTGTGGGAGAGGTGAGAAACCTTGTCACGTTAGAACATGTTGCATTTGTGGACGGTCAATGCCTGCTTCTGTTGAGGAGCTGGTAGGAATAACTGCTCCCAACAGAACAGGGGGAAAGAAAGTATCCAAAGATAGATGTCTGGTAAGTGAACTGTCTTGTTTTTAAAATCAGGTGTGTGTTATGAAGAGTGCTTTGAGAAGCACAGCAAGGACCTGATGGTACCAGTTAGACTGGAGGGGGTGAGCTGGTGGGGCAGACGTGTATGTGAAGCTGGTCGGCGTTGGCATGCCATCGCTCTCATCCATCATCTCCCTGCTTAGCCCAGCGCCTTTCTGAACTAAGGCTCTCACACGGAATTAAGAGCGCTGTGACTCCCCTCCAGCATCCCACCCTTCTGTCGCTCAGCCCCGCTCTCTCCCCCCGTCCCGACAAAGCCCGCTGTGGAGCGGCCCCTCCGCCGGCGGCAGCGCGCGTTGAAGCCTTACGCTGTGCGACACCGCCCTCAGCCGGACGGAGGGAGCGACGCCGAGCTGCGCCCGCACGGCCTCCTGCCCGCCGGCCAATCAGCGCCCGCTTTCCCCCCGCCCAAAATGCTCCCTGCGCCGCCGGCGTAGTGGCGGCGGGCAGCTTTCTGTGTGGGCTGGAGGCGGAGGTTGGGGGAGTACGGAGCTATTCGGGTGAGGGCACGCTGCCGTGCTCCTTGTTCTTTCTGTGTGTTTTCATTTGCTCTGTGAGAAAACGCTGTGCTTGTTTTTCTCTCCTTGCAAGTGCCTTCTCGCAGAGCAATGGATGGTGAAGGGAAAAGCTGCGTCTCTGTGGAGCTGTCCGACGTGTCGGAGTCAGATTCCTTCTCAGAGCCGGTGGGTAAACCTTGAGCCAGGAGTCAGCAGTTGAGTGGCCAAAAAGGAGCAGGAGATGCGGATCCGTTTTGTAACGCATCTCCTGTGTGAAGGAAGAGTGGAAGGGCTCACTGTGGAGCAGCAATTAGAAACTAAAGCTTGAATTCAGTACTGAGGGAGACCAGAAGGTGGAAGCAGCGCAGTTTATACCTGCTCTTTTAAAAGCTCCAACGCTGACATCATAACAAACCAAACAGACTCAGATTTAGCGGGGTGCAGCTTTAGGACGTGAGGACATCACGAAGCAAATGACAGCTGAGAGCTTCACAAGGAGAGAGGGAGGCAGTAAGAAAGAACAGCAAATAGCGGTAGACATCAGAGGTGTCTTACGATATCACCTGGGGGGTGTTCTGTGGAAAAAGTGGCCATTATAACCACACGTCTTTTCTTTGTCGATAGGCCTACCAGCCTTTGAGAGTTTACTTGAGGGTGAGGCCCTTTTCTGTAGCAGAACTGGAAAGCCGTGAAACTCAGGTTGGTTGTAGTATTAAGAAATGTGTTTTTTATTCCTTTCAGTAGGAAAAGTGGTTCTTTTTGGCTAGTATGTGTTGCCACAGTATTTCCAATCTGGCATCATTCAGCACTCTGAGCTGGCTGTAACAATACACTGATTTACAAAATCGAGCTATTTTACAAGTTGTCTCTCATTCTTCTTTGGAATGGGAAAATCCAGAATACTCGATGTTTTAAATGCTGTGGGACTGACTGAGGGAAATGGTGGGGTATGGTACCAGCTGGATTTCAGCTCTGCAGATCCAACTACTTTAGGACTTCTATTCACAAGCTCCTATGAGGATGGAGGCAACTGATGGATGTGCTGCTGATGTAGGATTGCCTTGTAGTTCATGAAGGGATTTAGTATGTCTGGACTGCATTCCTGATCCTGGCAATGTGAAGAGGATGCATAGGAGAGTATAGGTCAGAGCCTGGTGCAGTAACTGGTCTGAATGCAGTACCAAGCTTCTTAGTATGGCTAAGTCAGTTGATAAATGGAGTTGTTAATTGAGACTCCTGGGAAAAGCAGCATGACCTAGGTGTGTGTTACATGTATGGTCTATTTGTATGCCTAACCTCTGAACACGGATTCCAGGTTTAGCTACAACTGATCATCCTTACTGCTGATACTTGAAAACACTGGCAAGCAATATTGATGGTTGGGTGTAAAATCAATTTTTCTGTGATACTGCATTTTATATTTATCTCATTAAGTGAGTGCTGGGTAATTGTATCTTGCCTTTACTCAGCTGAATAAATGCAATCAAATCAGTTGTGAAACTAATTCAGTTTGCTTCACTACTGATAACATCATCTATCAATCAAAGAATGTGATTCAAATTTAGTTTGTGTATGATATTTGTAGCTTGTTTCAAACCAAAAATGATTGGAGAGGGGAAAATGGTGCATTTCTTTATATTTTGTTTCCATAGTTTTACAAAGTACTGCAGGCTCTAATCACAAAATACCAGAAAATGTAAGCTGGGGGGGTGGAAGGGAAAAGGTGTGGTAGGGAGGAGAGGGAAGAGAGAAAGGGAAAGGAAAAGAGGCAAAGGAGAGGAGGAGGGAGGGAGATGGAGGAAAAGAAAGGAACAAGAGACTGAGAAAGGGGAAGAAGAAAAGGCTGTGGAGAGGAAAGTGGGAGAAAGGCAGAAAAAATGAAGAGTGGGAGAAAAAGCAGAAAAGGGAAAAGAGAGAATATGAAAGGGTGAGGAGAGGTGGAAGGAAGGAGTTGGAGAAAGGCAGGAAAAGTAGAAAGAAAAGGGAGGGGGTGGGAGAGAAGGAGGAGGCAGGGAAGTAGAAAGAAGTTGCTAGAAGGAACCCAAGTTAAAATTTAAATCTCTTAGAAGACTCCAGACTATTGCCTTAATTTTATCTATGTTCTGGCTTTAATGTGAAGCGAGTATCTCCATAGTTGTTATGTTTCTCAGGAGAGACTATCTGTAAACTTCGCAAGTGTTCACAGATTTTTTTTTTCCTCTCCAGATAGATTTTTGCCTGAACAATTCTGTGGGATGTTTTGGTTCATCTTTTCTTGTTTTTAAGGTTTGTGTAACTATTGAAGATCCCCAGACAGTAATTCTTCATGCACCCAAAGAATCTCCTGCAATGAAGAACTGTGAAAGAGGAATCGGTCAGTCTGTACATAAATTTACCTTTTCTCAGGTAAGCAGGTTTTCTCTTATTTTTAATTATATAGTAAGTTGTATTTCTTAATTGAAGTCTCTCTGTTCTATTGCATGATTTGATTTTTCTTCTTTGAAAAGCAAACTGCTTACATTTAGGCTATTGTAACTGTCGATTTTCCGATCAATTGCAGTTGATACAGAGCAGGAAGGGTTCGTTGTTGTGCGTTGCTAGCAGAGCTGTTGAAAGCATCCACTGAACAGTATGCTTAATGAGTAGTATTCAGAGCAGTTAATTTCAGAAGTAAGAAAACATTAAAAGATAACTAAGTGCAGCTTTGAGTACCTCTTAGAATTAAGCAGGCATCCTGTAAGATCCCAACAGAAGATGCTGAATTCATTTCTAGGCAAGGCAGAAAACTAATTTGTTATCTGCTAGTTGCTATCATTCAGTGCCGTGATATCTATGATATGTTGAACTTCTTTGTGTTTATTGCTATTTTTTTCCCCCCCTCCACTCCTTTCTCCAAGGTCTTTGGGCCAGAAACTACTCAAAGCGAATTTTTTGAAGGCTCAACAAAAGAGATTGTGAGAGCATATGTTAATGGAGTGAATGGACTGGTATTTACTTATGGCGTTACAAATGCAGGCAAGACATACACTATCCAAGGTATTACTTACATACCAAAAAGCAACTGTAATAACCAAGTCAGGACTCTGTGCGAAGCTTGTACAAATACCTTAATTTTCTTTACTTATTTTAAGGAACTTCAAAAGACTTTGGTATTTTACCTCGCTCACTTGACATGATTTTTAACTACATAAGAGGCAGACAGTATCTGAAGATGAATTTTAAACCATATTTGAGTAATGATGTTAAGAAATTAGAAGAGGCACAAGTTAAACAAGAAGAAGCCATAAAAGCCACTCTTCTCGCATTGCTGAAAGAGGTCAGTGACTATATACTTCCTAATTACTGAATGGAGTTTAAAAAATCCATAATAGAATAGTCTTGTGTTTTACTGTTGTGTCTTTAGGTTTATTTTAATTTACTGTATGGATTCTTTGTCAGCTCTGGAGCAGTAAGGCAGCGGTGTTCAGAACTGAGAGTAAACTGGAAGAGCTTTCCACAGAGGGCAGCACCACACAGTTCAACACAAAAACTGTTGCAAAGCCTGGATTACCCTAGAGAAGTGGCTGTAGCTGTTGGAAAGTCTCTGAGGGGCCTGAGGCTGCAACAGGCTGGATGTGGCCCTGGGCAGCCTGGTCTGGTGGTTGGCAAACCTGCACATAGCAGGGGGGTTGAAACCAGGTGATCGTTGTGGTCCTTTTCAACCCAGACTATTCTATGATTCTATGATCTGACCTGCCAAAAAAACATGTTGCAGTGTTGATCTTTTGGGTCATATCTGCAAACTACAGAGCAGTTCAAATTCCAATCCTAGTTCAGAAGTGATGATGGTAATTTCTTTGCAGGCACAGCAAAGAGGAGGAGTCCTTTTTGGTGGGAGACTGTCCTAAGGCAGATTAAAAGTTTGTAAGCCTGTGATTTATGTAGCTTCATGTAAAAAGTAATTTTCTGATAGCAGCAAGTAAAATGAGATGCCACAAAATCATTTTCCTAGAAGGATTACAGCCTACTTTAGGGGATTTTACATGTCTTGCTTTATAACTGTGTTCTTTGAGTTGATTGTAGAATGCTTTGGGATGGAAAAGACCCCTAAAGATATTCAGTCTGGCACAGGTCTCTACTATGGCAGCTATAGCAAGTGTGTTCTATTATTTGCAGAGTAAGAAACAACTCTCAATTGAAAAATGGGCATCCTGGTGTATTTGGTTGTTCTGTACTCCTTATTCCAATCACATGTTTTCACAGGATGACTGTTTTATTTTATTTTCTAATGTCCAATTGCTTCTGGTAAATCAGAAGTATAATTCCATGCATTTAATGCCAGAATTCAGTCATTTCAGCTGATTATGATTCAAAGCAAGTCAGAATGAATTCTGAGAAGTATAGAAGTAACAATTGCCTGGCTTTTCTTTTTTCACTGGCCTTTAATACCAACATCCTTGTAACTCCAGTTATCTCTGAAGGAATATCCTTCTGTGACTCGCATTTGTATGTAAAATTCCACTTTAAAGTCTACTGTTTAGATTAAATTCTGCAAACTGAACTTGAGGCAGTCGAGTTAACTTTTGAGATAAGACCTCAGATGACAAACCTAAAAGATGCTAGAGTTTACATATTTATTTCAAGAGTCTTAAAAGCTCACTCATACTCTGTGTGTGTATGTGCATGTTTGGAGGGGGTGAGAAAAACTGACATTATCAGGAGGATAGTGAGTAAATATTTTGAACGTCTTTATGGAATCTATAAGCTTGCAAGAAGGAACAAGCAGGAACTTGAAGTTTAGAACAGGAGGTCAAATACTGCTTTATGGAAGAGAACTCGATACTTCACAGACATTCCTTTCTGTGAAATCACCTTCTGACTTTGCTAATAGTTTAGTTGCAGTAGATGATCTAGATGCTGATGCACTACAGGGAAAAACAAGCAAGACTCCACCATCAAGAAAGAAAGGTAAAAATGCATCTAGAAAATAATGCATGACAAGAACTTGTGTATGTGTTGCGATAGGTCAGTACTGATAGCTCAGCTGTGCTCCTGCTGAAGGCATGCTGCTTGTTAGCTTGTGAATAGCATAGCTGTTTGAATGCTCACTCAAGCTTGTAATCTGAGAGCAGATATGGTTTGGTGAGCTTGGTTTTGGTTTACATGGATTTCAGTAGGCTTTTTTCCCAGGCTCAGTTTACATGTCATGCAGAAAGAATCTGCTGGTGCTTTCATACTCTGTTGAAACCGCTCTGAATTACTGTAATACACTTGTATTTAATGTTCTCCTGTTTATGTTCATTACACGGTATTGGTGCAAAAACACACTTAGCATACTTCTCACTCTTTACTTCCCCTCCCTTTACTTGTTTTTCTTTTCCACTGGATTAAATATTGTTTTTTTTATTGGATTAAAAGCTACTTTACTTTCACTCCCATTCCCACCTGTCCGCTTACTTGCTACTAAATATTAGCTTCTGTCATAGGCAAGCAATATCAGTCCATGTTCCTGCTTGTATTCAGATAGACTTCATCTACTTTCCAGTTGTCTTATGATCTGAAAAATAATAGATAATACAGCATGTAATTCACTTAATTTTGTTGAAATCTCATTACAGAAATTTATTCTTGGCTGCTTTAGTCTGTCCTCTGCCCCATATCCTGCTCTCTGCCCCTTGAAGAGACTTGCTTCTCCAATCTGGTTGGTTGACCAAAATATTGGTCAGACTTAAGCAGCAACTTGTAAAGGCATTCTGGGTTGTCAGCCCAGTATTTTTAGAAACATTTCATTTACAGCTTGGGTAAAGTTTGCTTAACAGTTTGTTACTTCAATATTTAAACCCTAAATACTAGAATTACTGTCTTGTTTCACTTCTGTTAGTCTCACTGTCTGTTCGTTTGGATGTAACAGTCTCTTATTTCCTCAAGGAGACTGAAAGCATCTCAAATACTGTTGCAAATACTTGTCACGTGGAGCTGACTTCTTCCAAATGTATTTCAAGAAATCTGCCTTCAGATTCACCAGGTAAAGTGGAAAATTGATTCAGTAAAAATGGTTAAAAGCTCTGGAACTTAAGAATATAAGTGAGTAATTATAGGTAGATTTAAAAATCTTATTCTTAGTTATATCTTTACCAAATTTAAAAAGCTGAACTTGGGAGGAGGAATAACAGTGTAGCTTTGCGCCTTCTGTGGGAAGATAGCTCAAATCCTGTGCATGTTCTGGGTACAGGTGCCTGCTGTGAATGTCCTTAGAGTACGGTCAGTTATCCTGTACTGCATACGTTGTTGTAAAACACATAAATGAAAGCCACCTTGTTTTAGAGATTTATATATATTACCTTGGCATTAGAGACCACTACAATTATCAAAGGTTTATCAATGTTGTTGTTTGACTACTAAACTAGTTTCCCTTTTTGGTTAGCAGAGAAGAATTTTGTTCCAAATGACACCTATCGGACCAATATACAGCAAAGAACACAAGCATCTGTGTGGGTTTCCTTTTGTGAGATTTATAATGAATATGTGTATGACCTCTTAAGTGTATTATCTACGTTAAAAAATCAGAAGCGTAGAGTCTTAAGAATTTGTGAAGATCAAGGAGGAAACTCTTATATTAAAGGTAACAATAATATTTTATCACCCTGGCAGTTTCATAGGATGTCTTTGATCAGAAATATATGTAAAAGGTCTCTTTTTGCAGACTTGAAGTGGATTAACATTCAGAGCACTGAAGAAGGCTGCAAAATACTAAAAATAGGAAACAAGAACCGAAGCTTTGCTTGTACTAGAATGAATGAGCAGTCAAGCAGGAGGTTTGTTCCACTAATTTATGAGCATGCTCTCTTTTCTGTTAAGGAGATGAGGAGGGGGAGGGAGGTGAAAACTTCAGAGTGCCTATTATTAAATGAGCCAATCTTCAACAATATCTTAAGACTTTCCTTGATTACTCTGGTTCAATGCCCTTGGAAAACCAAAGTGATCAAATCACATCTGGTTTGAGTGTCAACGTAACCATGCACTTTGGCGAATGTTAACCACTTTGAGCGGGGATGGCTGTGTAAGGTCTTCAAAGAGAAAAGCTGGGTAATTCTTCTTACTGACAGTATAATTCCTGGAAACCCGGAGCCTGTCAGTAGGGACTGTAAGAAGGAATGAGTCTTGCAGTGCCTGTTGGTGCTTCTAGATTACCTAGGTGCTGTCGCGTTGCATTTTTGTGGCCGAGTTTACTTGATCTCTTCAGAATTATGACATCAGCTGTTAGTCTCTCTGGGACAGGGAGAATCTGGTTTAACTGAGTAGGAGGGAATATATGAAAAAAGTGGTTTACTTGCTATTGGAACTGTCTTCCTGCTTGTTTTTGAAGTCCTCTTAATAATTTGTTCTTTAACTGTGGAAGGGCATGCTGTATATTTAGCTACTATGGTCATAGTGCTACTGAGCCTGCTTCTTCTCTAAAAAGACAATTATGCTGTTTTGTATTAAAGACAGCTTCCTTCAGATTTCAAGTGGTACTTCCATATGACTTTCACTCAAGATTAAAGTGGTGCAGAAAAGAAATGCGTGCTTGTTTGGCAGAGTTTTGTGCTTAGAATATTATTTTTGCTCCAGGGAGTACCCCAACTTCCATTTGGCTTGTTCTCAAATTGAGCTGTATGTTCTTCTGGTTTGTGTTGCTTTTTAAGAAACTTCTCTTGAACTGTGGGTTGGTGATGTGGTGTAAAGCACAGCTTTAAATCTCTCCTGAAGAAGTTTGTCTTCTACAGTATGTGTTTCCTCATTTACTGGATAATCTGGGAGACCTATAAGGTTCTGGAACTTTCTCTTTGGTTTCACATAACAGGTCTATTATTTTTGTCTTTATAGCTTGATGTCTAAAACAGAGTAACAACAGCTTTTCAATTATTAGTAATCCAACCTTTCTGGAAAACGGAATAGTTTTGAAACTCCATGAGTAGCTATGGATGTTAAGAAGTAGGCAGAATTACAGGACTGTTGAGCCTTCACTTACTCTTCAACCTATTCATTTCTAAGAAGTTAATGCTTCAAATTTAATGGGTTCACATACTGTCTACATTTTGTATACTTAAGTGGCTACGTGAATATTCATTTTCTGATCAGTAAACTTCAGGGAATTAGCTTGTTCTTTTTCCAGGACAGCTGGTAGGTTTGTTGTGATGTTTTTCCTCTTTCCTTTTATTTAAAGAAATGAAAAGTCATAAAATACAACCTGTATAGCTGCTTTTTGCTGCTGGATGAATGCATTGCAAGGGTAACTAATATAAATTAGAGAGGTTGTTTTTGACACAGAATTTTCTGTAGCATCCAAACATTACTTTACTTCAGTGTCTTCCTAATTCTTGTAACTCTGGTTTATTAAAATGTCTTCTTTTACATTCCAGTCACAGTATATTTTCAATCCGGCTGCTGATTCTAACTGATGAACACCAACCACATGTTCTTAGAGTTTCAGAGTAAGTAAATGCTTCAGCTGACTACCAGAACACAAGTGGTTTTTTGAAAAGCTGATAAGGTGTAAGCATGCAAAACTGCAGAACGTCCTTGATTTTTCATTTTTCACTTAAAAAATGAAAAAAAATCATCTGAGAGCTGAGAAGGAAATCCAAACTGCTTCGGTTTCATAAAACTGGCTGGAAACCTGATAGGTACAAGAGTAGAAATGTTTCTCTGCATCCTATTCTGAAGTTTAGCTGAAGGAATCTTTTTTGGAAGAATGCCTATGCAGTTTTAAATGAAGTCTATAAGCAGGCATCTTTGGATGTGCTGAATGGAGCAGCAATCTTATTCAAGAATCTTTATATTCATTGGTAAGATTGTTTAGTGCTGTTGCGTTTAATAGTTTGCATAGTGCCTTCCAGATGGGATATGTAAACACAACTCACTCTGTAATCTAGGTAGGCTGAAATGTGTTACACTTTTTCCTTCAGGTATCTGAAGTGTAAAAGAGACAATTCTATTTTCATACTGTTTAGAAACATGCTTGCTTACATGTTCTGAATAATTCTTCCCTTCAGGTTGACTTTCTGTGACCTGGCTGGGTCAGAGAGGTGTAATAAGACACAAGCCTTTGGAGACAGGCTAAAAGAAGCAGGAAACATTAATAATTCTCTTCATATCCTTGGAAAATGCATTGCAGCACTGAAACAGAATCAAAATGCGAAGTAGGTAACAAGTTGTAAGCAACATGCTGTGTGTTAGGTTGAAAACTGAAGTATCTCTTTATGCTTCTATGAAGGGTTCGTGTGATAAGAAGAAAATGTGAATTTTCAAAATCTTGTAAGCCTTATTTATTCCAGAGATCACTGGAGTACCTGAAATTACCTCTTTCATTAAACTGCATGGAGGAAGAAGTAAAAAAAAGGCAATTAAGTGAGGAAAAAAGCCAATTAGCAGCAAAACTACAGTGCTTTTTCCTTAGTATTTGCATATAAGCCATATACTTAGTGTACAGAGCTCCTGTTTTGTTCTCAACCCTTCAACCTCCAATTTATACAGATGGACTCATTAGATGATTGACAGATCTCTTGTAAAAAGAGGCTGAAACAAGACGAGCTGTTTTCTAACACTAAGTAACAGTGATGCTGACACTTTACATCTCTTACTTTTAAATAATTTAACTGGCTGGAGAGCTTATTGTATCTAGGAAAGACCTTGTTCTTTGAGGTGAACTAGTTTAGCTTCAAATCCAAGCACTGTACTTTAGCTACTTCCTTAAAGAGAAACAGAACTAAACCAAGCTTACAGTATTGCACAGGCCTTTTCACATATTATATTCTGTTTCACAATTTCATTGTTCTTTTTTTCCCTGAGGATGAAGCCAAGCTATATTCCATTCAGAGAGAGCAAATTGACTCGCCTGTTTCAGCCGTTCTTTTGTGGAAAAGGCAAAGCTTGCATGATTGTAAATATCAATCAACATGCTAATACATATGATGAAACACTGCATGTAATGAAATTTTCAGCTATAGCCAAACAGGTAAGAGCACACCTAATTTCCCTGCTCTAGAACTGTAGAATATCCTGAGTTGGAAGGGATCCACAAGGATCATTGAGTCCAACTCTCAGTTCCACACAGGAGCACCCAAAAATCAAACTCTGTCTGAGAGCATTGTCCAGACACTCCTGGAACTGTGTCAGCTTGGTGCCGCAATCACTACCCTGGGTGCCCTGTTCCAGTGCCCAACTGCCTTCTGGTAAAGAAGCTTTTCTAACACTGAGTGTGACCCTCCCTTGATGCAGCCCCATGCTTTTTCTTCAGGTCCTGTTGCTGTCACCAGCAAGCAGAGCTCCCTGTGAGGAGCTGCAGGCCACTCCTCGCAGATATCTCAGATATTTTTCTAATAATTTTTAGCTGCAACTTTCACGATAGAATAAGCGCATGCACTCAGAATCAAGTTTTTCTAATATGCTCTAACATACGTACTTATGTTTAAGTAGGATGAGTTGCTGAGTAGAGTATTTCAGAAAGCAGTAAATGCTTTGCAGGTTTTGCTTTTAGCTTTTTGTCATCTTTTCAGGAAAGTATGCCTAAGCTTGGTATTATTTTAGTGGGTTGGGGAAACCCCTTTCTATACATCCCCACCACATTTTCTCGTAGATCTTTCCATTTCCATTTGCTGCATTACTGAAGTTTTAACTTTCGTATTGATGTTTTCGTCTGCTTAAAGCCATGAGCAGTTTTGTTAATGTTGTTGTAATCATTAAACATTGTAAGCACAGCAGTGCATTTCTGCTACTTCTTCCTGCTATTCTGACATCTGCGGTATTGATGACATTGATAAGTCTGTGTTCAACTCTGGGTTTTTCAGGTTATCCAGACTGTCCTACCAAAAAATTTAAGTGACTTACCACCAAAGTTAGTTGGAGGTGATGGCAAACCTATTGTACGCTTTGATGTGAACACATCTGTGGATGACTTTCCTGACTGTAACGAAACCTCTGCAGAAGAGGAAGTGGACATCACCATTCTGAGTCATGAGGTAGATAAGCATCTACTAAAAATTGTATCCAAGGCCATTGGTACTGGCTCTCGTATTAGGAATGTGCTGTAAGAGGTATTCTGGAGACTGTATCAAATGAGAACTGTAGACTTTTGTGTTTAAAGCACAGAGTTATTTACCTGCTCATGCTCTTCTGAGAACAGCATCAACAAGATGAGATGTGGCATTTTTAGAAACAAAGCTATGCATTTTAATGACAGTAGACCACCAGTTGATATTTGAATGCCAAAATATGCCAACAATAATTTTATTTTGATAGCGTAAACAGTTAAGATGGATGGAGGTTGGCTTCGCAGTAGGAGAAATTCAAATTTGATAATGTTTAGTCCTTGATACAGTCTCCCTGAGAAGAGGCATGTAGAAAGGCCCTCTGTAAATGTCTTATCTGTATTAATATATGCATATGGAAATGCATATCTGTCTTATTTTTTTAACTGAATTATGTTAAATTTAGGATCTCTTGAAAACTGCGGAGAACCTGAAGGAGAAGCTAATTGCAGAAAGGCAAAGTAAACTCCTTCTGGAGGTGAATATACGTAGAGAGATGGCAGAAGCAATGTTCCGACAGCTGCTGGAAACAGAGGAAGCCTGGAGGCAAGTCATGTTATAGTCCTATTCAAGGCTGAAACAATTCCCCATTTATAAATACAGACACTTATGTATACATATGAGTGTGTGTGTATATGTAAGATATGCCTGCTCTTGCTGTTTTGAGAAGCTAGGGCTGGCTGGTTTCAAAGCTTCAGTTGAAAAGGAAAGAAGGAATGTTAAACTGTTTTACAGATCAGTCTCTTCCTATGTACAATGAGAAGGTAATGTTGCTTTCTGTTGAATTTCATTTAATTTGCAATTATGAAAGGTTGTCCTGTCCCGTTATCCATACTTAGCAGGTACAGAAGACTGTTATTTGAACTCAAGGCATGTGATCCCTCTCAAAAAGGCACTTGGTCATTGTATGCTAACATATATGTATGTGCTTCAGGTGGTTCGAATTGCATCTCCTTGCACTTTCCTTCTGGTTTGTTGCTCCTGGATGATTTATGAAGTTTTCTTACTTTAGCATCTTAATAATGGAGTCAGCCACAGTAATTTGTCACTAACTTGGGGATTTTTTTTTTCGAGTGTATCCAGATTGCTCAAGCTGAATTCACTTCCTCTTAGCTCTTCTCTTCTTGAAATCAGCTTCCTGCTGTTTGAGTAACTAACAGACACTTACTCAACGTTAAGTTCCCAAACTGCATGCTCTATGGTTTAACACCTGCACTGTCTTCAAAATTACTGGGGTTCCTTGGCTAGACACGCAAAACTATTAGTGATGCTTTTTATCTGTTAAACTGACATTCTGTCTCTGCTGGGCTGGTGTTCTAAATTGTGGCAAGACTAATGTATGCCTTCTGTAACTTGAAATAGTAAAGCCCAGTGAATTTGTCATTTATCTTTAATGTGAGAACAAACCATGAAAGATATCTATCCCTCCTGCCCAGCTTCCCTGGAAAAATGCTTCAAATATCAGCCCTAATTGGGTGTAATGATATCTACCATTACATGCTGCTGGGTTTTTTAATTATAATTTGTTTCCCAGATCTTCCAAGACATGACCCAAAGCGTCTAGTTTAAAATATTATGCAGGCATCTGATTTTCTAGCAGTCATGGAAGCAGCAGGGACTTCTACGAGTAATGCAGCTATGAGCATTTGTGCATCTCTGATATATCAACAGTTTGATTTCAAATTGAGGTGTTGTTTTTTTTTTTTAACCTTTTAAGGGATAGAATCACTTGAGCATTTTGTGATTCTAACTAGTTGTAATTTAGAAGAGGGGGGAAAAAGGGGCATGGAGAAAGGGAGCTGTTGTCTGTGTATATGAGATAAGGTGCATGTGACTTTTGTGTGGGCAAGTTAGTTGACAAAGGTGTCTTGTGATGATGAAACATCTTAATTCCTGTGTAGTCGTAATTTCCACCTGAGTGCTTGCTTCCCACTGAAATGGGATATTAATACTTAATATAAAGTTACCTGTTTTTCAGCTGTGAAATTCAGTGTTACTGGAGATTCATGCTCCTGATTTAAGTGCTTAGGTACAACAGTGTGGCAAACCATTTAAGAATCACGGATCCTTTTACTTTTGATCTGCTGCTACTATGGCTTTCAGCTTCAAACAAGAGTGATGTAGTTTGTGCTGAGATCTGTGGCTGTGTTTAACAACTTCTGTTGACGCATTGAAGAGATCAGAGTAACCACATCAGGTCTGAGTTCTGGCATGCTTTTTTGTATACTCAAGCATTATGCCTTGATGCAAATCTGTAATATCTTTGAGAATTAAAATGACAAAAGGCCAATAATAATAATACTTAGTCTCCTATGTTCTCTATTAATGTTTAAATGAATAACTGGTACTGCAATTTGGTCACGTGTAGTCAAGTTGTAGTAGCTGGGATGCTAGTATATTAAATGACTGATGTTTCCTTCTCAGCAACCGCTTGGAAGATATGAAAGACAGTTATGAAGAAAAACTGGAGAGCAAGTTTGAAATGTATAAAGAAGCCATCAAGAAGCATGCGTACATGTGTGCAATGGAACAAATTGAAGACCATTATGTTCCTATAGAAGAATTCATAGCTGAACAAGAGAAAGTTGAGGTACAGCTTGACTACTGCTAAAAACTGTGTGCTGATAAGCTGACTCCCTCACTATAGCTTTCCAGAATTGTTCAGGAATTACACGTTAACACTGAACATTCAAAGTAGCTGTAGTGATTCAGCCTTGCTAATTCTTACCATAGGGACAGAGATTTTGTCTAATGCTACCTATAGCGTATGTCTAAAATTCCCAGTCTTTGAGAGCAAAGTTCAATTAAATCCAAGTCGTATTTATCTCTGTAATGGAATGATCACAATACCTTGAGGGCTAGTTTGCACAATAGTCTGGCGATGTGAATATTCTTGGAATTGGAGGGTGTAGAGTAAAAAGTTGGCCTGAAAGGGCTGGTGGGCAATTTAGTACAGGGTAGCTATTTTATTTATAATGGTCTCTGGTCCAAAGTTCTAAGTGGAGTTTACATGATAAGAAACAGTGTTGAGAAACAGTGTGCCTCCGGTGGCGCAGCGGTAGAATTCCCGTTTGCAACACCAGGGGGCCCGGGTTCGAATCCCCCCCTGTGGAGCAGGGGGTAGAAGTGCTGCTCTGCTACACAGAGGGCTCGAATCCCGGGAGTTGGACTCGATGATCTCTAAGGTCCCTTCCAACTTGCACGATACTATGATACTATGAAACAAATTTGGTGCAGGAGAGCACTTAACTCACACTTTGGACTATCCAGTAGCTGGTGTCAGTAAGTTGCTATTCCTTGCACAGTATGAAGAGTGAGCAGATCCTCAAAACTAAGCAAGTATCCTGTGTAAATAATTCCTAAAAGAACTCCTAGAAGTTCTTATGAACAGAGCTATGTTCCTTAATGGTGATTTTTCAGCCACAGTCAGCACGACTTTCACCCAAAATGATCTATAAACTGCATATGCGTGTGTAGTATCATTAGAGGACAGGGTGCAGTGCTTGGGGTTGAGTAGAGATTTAGACCAATTCTGCCATGTCCTCTTTTTTCAGGATAGAGAGAGTAAAATATTGCAATTGGAAAGGCAACTTCATGAACAGTCGGGAAGGCTGTTGACTCTGGGAAGTCTACATTCAGATGTACTGACTACTGAAAATGGCATGGAAGCAGGTGGGAATCTAAGCTGGCTAGTTGTAGTTCAAATTATATTTTGTTTTCTGCATGAAAATCAAACTACTTTTGCCTGTAAATCTTACAGACAAGATGATGAAGAGAGACAATGAAGGACTGCAGAAACAGTGCATGGAGAAAGATGAGGTAGCTCTTGCTTACTATTTAGCAAATCTGGGAGTAGCAGTCCTAAACTGGCATGTTTTCAATACTTAAAGAACTGTGCCATAAGGGGGGGGGTGGAGGGGGAAAAAGAATGAAAACTCCTGTAAGTGGGTGTCAAGTTTACGGAAGAACCCTTATTTGATTGTGGATGATTCATGCCAGAGACTGGCTGTGTTCTGACTATAGTTTGTTAAAGGTATCTACTACTATGCTAAGTCATGTGGCAATCATAATGCAAGGTGGGAGGAGGGGAAGTTGAGTACTTAATGCTGAAATGCATTGTTCTCATTTTGGAAATGCTGCCTTCTCACACACAGGGAAACACTTGAAGAACCTGGTGGCAGTTTAGATCTAGAGCCAAAATACTGCATTAAACAAGTATAGAATTCCACCATCCGCTTAAGTTTAGGTAATGAGCGAGGTCTCTCCTTAAATAAGATCCCTCCAGTTCTGAAACGGCACGTAAAAACTGAAGTTGTGGGCTTCAGTCTGTATTATGGTAAACAATACTGTTTTCAGAAAGATACTTCTAGTCTACATATCACACAACTCTTTCTGTAAGGCTGTAGGTAGTTTCCCATGTTTAAAGAAGATGGAGGGGAGGGGTATGATGAGGCTTGCTCCTTTCACTAATAACAAATAGAGGTACGGTTTGGAGAAACAGTTCCAGCTGGTTCTAATATACCATGTGAATGGCAAGTGAACTTAAATCCATTTCTATTAAAAAAGTATAGTCCAAAAATAACTTTTCCTTACCAAATTTAATGTCTCGTTTTACAGCCCTGGCATTTATTATCCACTCCTAGTCTTGATAGCTCTACAACATTTTCCATTTCCTGTGTCAATTTCAAATTATGATGCCAGAATGCAAATCTGGCTTCAATGCTTGATAGGAACACTCAATATTGATTCTTCTTGGTTGCCTTGCTGCCTGGCAATATCTGGAATGAGCACAGTTCAAAGCAGCTATTTTGATTAGTGCCCTTCCACTGCTTTGCCTCACAGTATCTGTATGTGTGTGAGTGATTGACTACTTTTCTTCACTCTCACTCACTTTGGTCTGTGTTTAACAGTTTTTATTGAGCAATCTAGAAGTTCCTCCTACAACCGTGTTGATGTAAATTCTTATAATATATTTCTAGTTTGAATGTTTTTTTTCCCCCTCTAAAGACTTACCTGTCTTAATCTGTCTATATTAAAATCCATCTTCCCATCAGAAAGTGAGGTTTTCTGTTGTAACTGCACTCCAGAATAAGAGATGAGAGAGAATTCTTCTAACTACCCTTACAGAAAAGGAGCAGATCGTTCTAGAAGTCTGTACTGCTGTTTTGGTTGCCAAGTCTGTGCAATCCATTAGCTTTATCACAATGGCCCTTGAATACTCTGGTTATGTGTCTTGCTAGAAATAATGCATTTGGACATTAGGATTTGGAAGAAGCAGTTTTCATCTTGGTTGCTTTGATCTTAGTTTGCAATATTTGGTATTAATCAGAAGGGCTTTCAGTGTATGTACCAGTTCTAGTCATGGACTAAGTTCATATGGAATATGGTGTCTTGAAACTCGAATGTGTATGGGTTCTATTTTCAGCTTATAAAATCTTTGAAGCTTAAAATACAGAAATTAAATGAAGCACTGCTGGAAACTAATGAAGGCTACAGAAAAATGGCAGACGAGAACAGCAGGCTGAAGCACACAATCATGCTTAAGGTTTGTCAGCCTTTTCCAAACAACCTTAATATGGCTTGTTTCTGTAGTTAGATTGGCTGGTTCTATGTTTGCACATGTAAAAACACTGTTCAGTCTTTGTTTTTGAGCTTACAACCCTCAGGTTTCACACCTTGGCTTTGTGTCTTGTATTATAAGATTCCTTTCTTCTCCTTTGTTATAAGACTCCTTTATTATTAAGTAATGGACTTAGTCAATAGGGAAACTCACTGTACTGACAATTCTTGCTGACCTAAAGATGCCCTAACCTGTTGTCAAGCACACAAAATACAACTCAGAACTCTTGCAGAATCCTCTCTAATCATGAAGTGTTTTGCTGAAGGCAGGAAAATGGTTGTTACACTAGTGTTAATGCAGCAAAACCTGTGGGTTATGTCTTGAAACCTGTGCTACCCCTCCTGAAGAGGTGGCTGAGCTGGCTGAGCTTTAGACAGGTAAACTTCAAATGCTTCATAAAGATGACAGCACCTGACCTCTGGCAATTAATGGCTGCCAAAGTAAAAAATGAAAAATTGACCTCTTGATGTTTTGCATCTATGCCTCATTTATAAACTGCAAATGAAACCATGTATAAGGTTGCTGTGGTTTTTCCTCTGTGTATATTAAACTACATTCTGCATTTAAGTTCCAAGTCTGAGATTGAAGATTAGTTATATTCAGCTTCCTATGTCTTCATACCTGTTAAGAAAAATGGTGTTGTCTTGTTAGCCATAAGGTCTAGAGAGTGTCCTTGAGACTCTGTTCTACTCACTCAAAGAAAGTTACTTCATTCTGGTTAGCAGACTTGGTAACTGTGATATGAATTTGGATTTGACCAGTTTTGTTTCAGTAGTAAGCTTGCAGCTGAATACTGGAAAGACTTCTTTATTTGGTTCCTAGAACAAATGAAATTGTTTGTGTGGTGTGGCTGAGCGTTTTAGTGTCAGTTTATTCTGTCGGACCCTAAGTAGATCTGTTGGCATGATAGTTTGCCATTCTCTTTAATTATGTAAAAGTAATCTAGAAGAAATGGCTGCTGGATAGCCATTTGATATAGTAATCATAGGGTTGTTTACTGAAAACAATAAAATTGTCTGAAATAGGAAGTCATTTGTACAAAGAAGACTTCAGAGTGTTCATGCAGCTAATGCAGCCTTATGCTCACAGGATCAAGAAATGAATAGTCTCCAGAACTGGGCTAAACGTGTTCTTGAGCTTGAAGAAACGGTGTCTTCCCTGCAAAAAGAACTTGATGAACGCAAAAAGCATTTCTCTGTTGAGGACTCAAAACAGCAGAAACCCAGGAGAGGTTTGTTGGCTAACCTGAAATCCACAGTAGCAGGTACTGCTAGCACACCTCTTGGCAGAGGCTGGGGGAAGCATGAAGAGGCTTCAACCTCAAGAAAACACGTACTGTTTGCTCATAAAGCAAAGGAATAATAGTTGATTAACAAAATTAGCAATTACTGGACTGCTTTATCAATCTCATACTGTTGGTAGGTGCTTCTTTTTCTACTCTTAGATGCCCTCTTTATTATTATGTTAAATATTTTATTCAATATTTGTCAGTTATGTCCTATTAGGTATAGAGCTATGTAAGTATGGACCCAAACTTCTGCTTTTATGATTGATATGGGGATGCTATTTGAGGTGGATCAATATTAAAAATCAGTGGATTTTATACATCTTAAATTCTTAAGTAACTGCTATCAGGGTCTCTTGTGTTTATATGCAATTCACACAGAGTGGAATATTCTTCATCTGTTGCTTGATACCTTTAGAAATCAAGTATTTTATTTTATTATTGGTTCCTAGAAATGAGATGTCCTGTAATAAGCAGCTAGAATAGCTTGCTTCTTCTAAACTATTGTAACTTTGACCTGAGAACTACCCTCTTGGGACTAAGCTGACCAAATAAGACTTCGTATAAGAAACAAAACGAGATCTTATTTATCTTCTTGCTGGCTAACTTGCTTTATAGAGGAATTTGTTTTAATATCATTTAAATTTCCATTAAGTGTAAATGTTAAACTTTGAAAAATTTATAATAAATAAAACTTTCAATTATTATATCAAGCTTTGTTCATTTTATAAAGGATGCATTCAGTAAAGCCACAGATTAGGACAGATCATAAACTGAGGCTGAACTGCCACAGTGATTGACATGATGGCCTTGAGTTTAAAGAATCATAGCTCTAGTTGTAATTTACCTGTATCCACCAACTCAATGTAACAGCAAGACTGGAGCATAGTAAATCTGAAAGTAGTTTTCTTGCAGCTATTTCAGTCTGTAAGAGTGAAATTTTTTGTTTACTTTCCCAGTAGTTTAAAACAAAACAAAACAAACAAACACTGTGCCTGTAGGAGTTGAAGAATTGCTCTGAAACAAAGCAGAGCTTTTAAATAAATTGGAATGCTCAGCTTGTGCTGTTTCTCATGATGGAGGGGAACCCAGATTAGCATGAGAACCTTCTCTTCATGCTGGAGTCACTAGGTGGTGCAGCTTTCCTGCATGATGCTGCAACAGCCCTTTGCTGATGTGAAAGCTCCTCCAAGTGACTTGAGCCAGTGCTGGTATTGTGTGTTGAATATGGGTTATGTGGCTCCAGTAGTTCTAAAAGCCTATGCTCCCTACCAGTAGGGTAGGGAACATTTTGGTGTTGCACTACGATACGTTGAGTACTGATCCCTTGAATGAAAAGGTTAAGTACAAATTGCTCTAGGATCAGCAGTAGTCAAACAGTAGGCTAAAGCTATAATATTTCAATGATTTCACATCATGCTTTGACACACTTGTCACTGGTCTGAGATTTTATGTGAGCAGATTTACTTAAGGCCTGCAATATTCTATTCTCTCAGCAAAGACTGTTTCTGTGTGTGCTCTGACTCCCCTGAGTATCTTTGTTGACTTTAGGAAATGGTTTGAAAAACAAGGTTGTGATGTCTATCTTTTCCTCTCTCAATTTAAAACAAGAATTGGTAAGAACTTCTCTACAGTTTTTATCTGTAATCTTTTTCAGTGTCGCAAAATGACTGTTACATTAAAGGATGTTACATTAAAGGATGTGGAGGAGCTTTTTTAAGGGACAGCTGAAGACTAAATCTCTTCCTCCCCTCTAAAAAGAAACACAGAGATGCAGAAATGGCTGGCTGTTTCGGTGGCTTCAGGCTGAACTGATGTAAGGCAAGCAGAATCCACTAAGATTTACTATTGTCAAATAAACTCATTAATGATAATGAACAGATGCTCCATGTGAAGCTACTGCCACAGATGGGATATCAGGCTTTTCTTTTTGTCCCAAATTACTGCTGTGCAACTTGTTTCAGACTAAGTGTTTATTAAAATTAAAAATCACCATATAATAGAAACAATATTTACATATTTAACTGATAGTCTGCTTAAACAGCACAGTTTGACTGAAGGAAGCCAATGGAGAAAAAGCAGTGATTGTCGATGCTGCTGAACTTTAGCTGCAGGCACACCAAAGCTTAATGAAAAGAGTCTGAAGCTGCTGCAAAGTACCGTTTGCCTGAATAACTGGGTAAGGTGAGAGGTGGCAAAGATGTCCTTGGTTTTGGCAGTGAGAGCCAGTGTCAGCGAAAGGAAAAACACAAATCTATACTATAGGTGCTTTGTAATAGCACTAGCTCATCTGTTTGGTCATTTTGATAATAACAATTTAATATAAAGAGCATAGCAAACTGCATTTCCTTTCTAAGAACTACAGACTTCTATATGAGCAAACTTATAGTGTCTCTGCAATTTAACTTGCTTAATATCCCATTTCATCTTTCCGCAAATTGGTTTGGGCTGTGCTTGAGCTAGTTGTAGTTTTAAAACAGCTTTAGGGTTAGTTGATTGAAGCAGCAAAAATTAAGAAATATTCTCGAATAATCACAGATGATTAAAAATTAATCTTAAAATATTTTCATGGGTAACAGTGACTGCAATGAATGTATGAACTTCCTTCACCATCCTGTGCTTTCCCATTGACTTCAGGTGATGACTTAGGCCTTGTGGGAAACTGGAGGTCAAACACAGAGCTGGACATGCTGCTGAGCCTGCCTTCGTGGGTGCTCTTCTGCATCTGAGATGGCTGTCGCATTGCTTTGAAAAGGATTTTAAAGTTCATGAGTAATAGCAGTAAAACAATCATTTTCAGTGTAAAGAATTAATTGCATCCATAGCCCTTCCTTTAAAGAAAACATTATGCCATTCAGAAAAGATTTTAATAATATGCTGCATTTGTCATGACTTTGTCATGAAGAACAACTTAAACACATAAGACATGGGGTTGTTCCTTTTTCCTTTGAAAACTGCTGTTTGTGTGTGCCTTTTATAAAGGGATCCTGGTAACGTATTCCACAACCTTGGGCCTAAGAAGGCTTTGAAAAACTGCACGGGTGAATGATTGCTTTCCTTCTGTTTCTCCAAAAGGTCTGCTCAGTTTGCGATGTTTCTGCAGCTGCAAAACACTAAGCATTTAAAGAGAACTTCTTTAACCACAAAAAAGCATGATTATTTTGCTGTAGAATTACTCTTTCCTTCAGCACTCCAGCTTCCACACTTGGTTAAGATGTCCAAACTCAAAGGAATTGGTTACAGCAGTCTGTCCAAGTAATAGTCTGTGCCAATGATCCATGTCAATAGGAAAAAAAGTATTCTTTTTTTGCTATGGCTGCTGTTGGTATTGCCCTTCTGTTGCTGTGTAGAAATCATCCAGTACACTCTGTAGGTAATCAAATGTTGGCCTTTCTTCTGCTTTGTCTTTCCAGCATGTTTTCATGATATCGTAAAGCTCAGCTGGACAGGTTTCCATACGAGGCATTCGGTACCCACGCTGAAGAGCAACCATCACATCTGAATTGCTCATACCTATAAAAATTGAAAAACAAAGCTTTGATGAACTGATCTCTTAAGTTCTTTAGGAGCTATTTCACTTCTCTTTTATTCGCGTCACTCTAAAGAAACATCTTAACCCATTTAACCCAATGAGCTAAGACTGCTCTATTCAACCAGGTAGGTACCTTTAAATAAGTAATACTGTCTTTAGAGCTGCATCTGACATGACTGCTGCTTTTTTCCCAGCACCAGCTCCATTTTGTTCCTATGCTCCATCCTGCCACTGTTTTCACTGCTTTCATAGGTGGTGAGATCCTCAGCCAGATGCCCAACCTGGCCACCTGTGTAATTATTCCCTTTGTGTCCTTAGCTGCAGAGGTTCTAACCTTCTTGCTCCATGCCAACAGCAAGCAGCATAACTGTCTCATCACAGAACCAGACCCTCATGTAATGCAAGCTTGCTGTATTAAGTAGCTTTCTAACTTTTTTTCCTATGCTGTCTTTTGTGTAACTTGCTGATTGCAAGATAATGGGCTTCACCGATACTGTTACATGTAACAAGCAATTTCCTCTCCCCTCTTCCTCATACTATTTGTGTTGTGCAAAAATATCAGCTGTGAGGAGTTTTGTTTTGTTTCCCAATTATTGTTCTCGTTCTGAGAAAAGGAATAAAGAACTACCAGCAGTGCAGCTTCTGTCTCATTTGCCTCTCAAGGACCAGTCCTGTAGGGAGCGGCCTCAACTGCATCCTCCTCCTCTTGTTTCCTCCTTTTCCTCCCTTACTCTGAGAAGGCAGTTCTTCACATGCCTGGGCAAGCACAAGAACTGCTTCCTGCCTTTCAGCTGTCTCTTCCTCTGTACAGCTCGTGCAACCTATTGGAGTAACTATGCCAGGGCCACCTTTTCCAAGACACAGACTCTAAGCTTTCTATATTTCAGGGAATGCCATTTTTTCCCCTGTGTTTCAGCCTGGATATTTGCCTCTATCAGTGATAACTTTTATCTATACTGAGAAAGGTATTCCAGCCCTGACAGCTGCTGGCTGCTCCTCAACCTGAATGCTGCATGTGGGCAGCTCTCCAGCAGGGGCATGGGATGTTTTCATAGAACACAGAATTACTGCTATATAGACAATGCAAAGCCAAAATAAATACAGACAGCAAACCAATACAGTATTTTTAATGGAGAACAGTGATCTGAGTGCTTGAACTTGAAGTTTAGAATATGAAATAGTTGGTCGTATTATGCAAAGCCTTAGCTAGCTACAGCACATGTGGACTGCTGCTCCTAGGCTTTTGTGCTGAACAGGACGAATGCTGGGGGGGGTGGTGAAGTACCTATTTGGCTTGTGCATAGATCCACTGTCTTTAAGGAATGATTGCTACATGCTGAATGCCAAGGACAAGTAATGCTTTAATTAACTTACTTAAACAGTTAGTTAGCTAGTTATTTAACAAACATTTTTTTCTTCAAGTTCAAAAGACAAAACTGTGAAAAGCATTTTGTCACTATTTCATACTAATTACATAATGCATATACATACTTGAACATACTTGAATACTACCTGTTCACACTAAGCTCCATGTAGTGCTCCCAAACTAGCCACTTGTTCTACTTTGCCATTTCTTTTTTTCAGCAAGAATTACCAAAGCTACACCTTAATCAGTAAATGGCATGTATTTGTTGCATTTGTGTCACGCTTACACGCTCCTATGCCAGCAGAAGACCAACTTTAGATTTGGTATGGGTCTGTTTTAATTTACACTGTGGTACCTGCTATGCTTCATAGATAGAAACATACTTCTGGATGATAGAGCCCAGGAAATGATGTGAAAGCAGCAGCATGAAGGAGGAATCCCAGTGCATAGAAACCAGCACATCTTGTGAAGAACAGCTGACATAATTGGAATGCAAACTTGTCTGCTTCTGCTGTTTGACATACTGTGTAATGACCTGGAAGTTAATTTTTAACAACCACTTCAACTTCCTTGCCTACAGATCTGTGCCGTGTTTCAGAACCTACCGTCCCTCTATATCATCCCACTAACTGCTTGAGTTTCCTCTGGAAGAGAAACAGCTGTTGGAATTTAGGAACAAAGATCACAAAAGCTCCACCTTTTTTGTCTGGTAAGGCTTCCTACCCATTTGCCTGACTAGGTGCTCCTTGTTAGCATTAACTCATTAATTTGCTGGCTACTAATCACACCTGTTCAGATGCAGCTTTATGCTGAAAGCTTGCCAGTTGCTGGAGGTACTGTGAAATATTATTTTCAATTATTAAGTGTTCCCATTAGAATTGAAAAATCAATTTACCGTCTCTGCCTCAGTGGCTGCTAGTTATATCCTATAACTCACTATTGCCATGCTGGGGTAATTTGCCTGAACTGGTCACATTTCGTCACATGAAATAAAATGGTCATCCACTTATTTTGCTGTCCTGCTGGTTCTTCAATGTTAACTTTCTGTCTATTAGGAGACTTGGTTCACACTTCTGTTTAAAATAGACATATATCCCCCCTTGCAGCTTAATGCAAACAAGGTCTGTGAATTATTCAGACCTTTCAGTCTGCAGTCCGGAGGCTTCCCCAGCAAATTGCTGTCTGACAAATGAATCCACAGCATATGGCTTATTTATGATGCTCATAAAAATGTTTCCATACTTACTTAAAAAAATACCGCCTGGACTTCCCCTAGAAGAAGAATTTCCCACACACAGTAGTACAGCAGTACAGTGTGAGTTGTACCAACTGATTTTACTCTTAAACTAGAAATACGGTAGATTTCACAGAGCTGAAGAGACAGCAGGCTTAGCTGTAGGATTAAGTATTGGTTTGGGTTTTGCATTTTTGTAGTGTTGGTTTCCAGGTGAGCTTGTAGCTTTGCTCAGAGAAGGACAATTTTTAAGGCATTAAGAAATAACCCTAGGAAGCCATCTTGGCATAGGCCAGTGACTGGATACATGGGCACGTGCTAATGGGAAATAAAGTGTTCCAGTGGTGGGAAGAACCACACCTTACCCTGTTGAATGCAGCATCCACCCGATCGATCTTTCCTTGGGGACTTGAGCATTTTTCTAGAGTAGGTTTAGGAGAACCTGCTACTTAGGCACATATTTTATAGCCCTTGCCTAAAAAATTACCTTGAGAATATGTTTAAACATTTAGTTGTGCCAGCAGCCCTATCACCTCTTGTATCTGAAGGGGGCTGCTCTTGAATTGAAGTGCTTCTCTGGACTGGAGCCTTGCAGAGCAATCAGATTATCTGTTTTGGCTCTACCTCTTGCACAGAAAGCTGGTATGTTCTTCCCTCACACAATGTAAAGTTTGCTGCCATCACCCTTCCCCCTACTGCTTCAGTAGATACTTAGTTTAGCAGAAAGAAAAATGAAACAAAGTACCAAACTATTTCACAGCTACATAATGTAGCCAAGACCAATGTCCTCACTTCAACCACAGGAACCATAGGGAACAAATGTAACTACTCCTAGTGGTCAATCGTCACATTGCTTTAGGCTCACTTCCCTTATTTGTTTAGATCAACGAGCACTGACAAAATATTCGAGCCCATCTGCTTGTGAAAACACACTTTCTTAGTACTTTCCAATATTACATTAAAAAAAAGGACACTAGCTTATGTAGCAGCTCAGTGGTAACTACTGAACGTATGAAAGTGATTCTTCATTCACGGTGCTATTAGTCCATTCACTAAAATGGATGCATGTGGCCAACACATATGGTGATTAATAGCTTTCAAAACATGAACTTTACCCGCTTGATGTTTTCCGCATCACTGCTGCTTTTGCTGCTGTCAAATGTCAGCTCTTTCCCTGGGTATTTTATTTGTCTTTTAACGCTGAAGTGTAAATACAGGGAAACAGTATAAACATACGTCCATACCTGGATAAGGAATCTTTCCATATGTAACGATTTCGTACAGGAGAATCCCAAATGACCACACATCAGACTTAATAGTGAAAGATCCATAGTTAATCGCCTCTGGTGCTGTCCATTTAATAGGGAACTTCGCACCTAAAAACCAATGCAGTTTCAAGTCAATCGAAGGAAATTTATTTTCTTCCACGTGGAGGAATTCAGTGACACTCAGTTGTTTTATCCACGTTTCCCCATCGCGTGCCATTTTGTCAGACTGTCCTGCTGTTGCCATCTGTTACACAACAAAATGTAATGCAACACTGGCTGCAAGGTTCAGCCTCTACTACCATGCCACCAACATTCACCTCTGACATGGTAGGTGTATAGTTGGAATTACAGAGCAGATAGTCAGAGGGTATCTAAGAAAAGACTCACCAGTGCTGAGGCTTTCAGTTGAGATGGATGTTTTGCAATATTGAGGCTCACCACAAAGGAGCAACCTCCAGAAAAAGATGCTACTTTAGTGGTGGTCAGCCCTTAAATGAGATCTAGGAGAGGTAGAGCCAAGCTCCAGCCCTTCCAGGAGCACAGCTGAATTACCTTCACCTGTGCTCCCACAGCTAACTTGTCACTTGCCTCAGATAGTTAATCAGGGGTTCAGGCTGTGATCAACAGTTTCCCTTGCAGTAGGCCAACATAATGAAACAAGAAGCATTATTTTTGGATCAACCCTCACACATGGCACCTTTTGCCTCTCCAGTACTGTGCATTTTTGCTGCAGTGGCAGCAAGCATTCTCCTTTCTGCCCAGTTGTCAGGGGAAAAAAAATGGTCTTATGATTCTCATCAGCTGGAACTTCACAAGACTTTAACTAACTTTTACCATTTTAAAGAAAGCCAATCTAGCTTCACCCTGCATTTTAACATATTTCAATGCACATTTTAATATATTTCACATTCAGTTATTTCTAAACAGCCACAGCTTACAAAGATAACCAGTTTTGCAAAAGGTTCTCCCAGCAACTGCAACTACTGAGGCTGCTTCCTTTCTGTAAAGGAAAGGTGCTGCATATGGCACTTAGCATCCCACTTAATTCAGTGGGATGGAAGCTGTGAATGTATAACCAATTTGTTCAATTTAGAGAATAAAATGTGTGCATTTCTTAATTTCCTTTAAACAGAGGAAATAATATATATATACATATATTATATATATATTGTAAATTAAGCTTTCCACTCGCCTGGGAAGCACAGAAAGATTGTTTCCTTATTCTTAAAAGTTTAAAACGCTGCCTCTAGGAAGTTGCTATGGCATTTTCTGTCCTTGGTGACCATATTATTTTTAGATACAGTCCCACTGCCTCCCAGAGGCTGAAGTTTTAAGGGCAAACATAAAACTACTTACCTTCTCTTGCTGTATATTCGTTGTCTTCAATGACTCTAGCTAGTCCAAAATCAGCAATTTTGCACATCAGTAAGTCTGAAACCAGAACATTAGCTGCTCTCAAGTCTCGATGGATGTAATTTTTTCTTTCTATGTATGCCATCCCTTCTGCAATCTGTAACAAAAGGAACAAATATTCTGGTATTACAGCACCACATAATACCATTAGCAGCCTGGCCCCTCTGTTCTTTCAATTACTCAGCAAAGTCTCACTCATTTATTCATTACCAGTAGAGAGACAGATGTCCTTTTCAAGTTTAACTAAGCAACGATGCAAATAGTTTAAAAACATGAAAACAAACCTTCTAATCACCCGCTATCAGTCTGGGTAATTAAGAAACAGTTACTAAGACAAGTCCAATAACTTAAGTTTATCTTCACCTGCAGCATCACCTACTTGCTCATACACGAGGAGCATTTGGCATCAGCAAGCATTCAGATACTATCACAGGTAAATCTCATTGCGTTTCATCAACCCAAGCTATTTTCCAAATCAAATTAAAGGTGATTAATGACCTTGGAATATACACTGAGATGATTATTTCAGTGCTTGTCCAGACTGCTCTTTTAGAATCCACTGAAGAAAAAATGCATTGCTTTTCAGAAAGAAAAGAAACCGAAACAAATAGTTTCTGAGTTCATAGCAGTGGATCTTACATGTGGTTAGAATGCTGTCCAAAAGCTTAATAGGAAAAAAAAATAGTGTTTGGGAGCTGCTAATATTCCTCTTCCTTGTGAGACTGCTGGTAGGTTGTTCCCAAGCAAGGCCTGCAGCTTAACCTGTGCTACAGATCCTGGAATGACTGAAGGTGATGGGTCTTTGTCATCCACGTGGCTTGAGGAACACAAAGTTCTCAGATTTCATAGAATCATAGAATGGTTTGGGTTGGAAGGGACCTTTAAGGTCATGTAGTTCTAACACCCTTCTATAGGCAGGGACAACTCCCTCCAGCCCAGTTTGCTCACAGCCCCATACAGCCTGGCTCTGAGTGCTTCCACAGAGGAGGCATCCACAACCTCACTGGGCAACCCATTCCAGTGTCTCACCACCCTCACAGTGAAGAATTTCTCCCTAATATCTATTCTAAATTGACCCTTTTCCAGTTTAAAGCCACTTCCCCTCATCCTAGATGATTTAGGACTAGATTATCTTGTAGGTCCTTTACAACCTTCTGATTCTATGATTCTATGATCCTGTTGCTATCTGCCCTAATAATAAGTCTCTCTCCAGCTTTCCTTTAGGCCCCCTTCAAGTACTTCATTTGTTATTGAAGCAAAGCAAGAATTCTTGTCCAGTCCTGGTCCCTACTGTACTCAGACATGAGCTCCTTCCTCTCCATCTCAGCAGTATTCAGGTACGTGGGTGTCTCTCATTGCCAGAGCAGCAAGTTTCAGCTGTGCAGTAAGGCAGACACAAGCGCCCGACCAAATTTTAAGCAAACATGAAAACCACTTCTGCTTATGCATTTTTCAAAAGCCCCTGAGGGGTACAACATACACACACACTACTATCACTTACAACACTGAATCCACACAGTCTTCATTCCTCTTTTTCATTTGAAGCAGTGGAAAATACAGCACTTTCCTTCTCACCTTTTACTGCAATGGTTTTCTTACATGCTGATCGACAGGGCAGTCTCTAATTTCACTTACAGAACACAAAGGGGTGCTCACAGTAAACCAGGAAGAAACTGATGATGGAGAGAATGAAGTACTTCATATTTTCTAGATATAAGTAAAAGGTATTTTATAATGAAGGACGAAGCTACTTCTGAATAACTGCTGCAGTGTGTCCTGCTAGAGACTCAAAGACAGCTCACAAAATGGAAAAGTGGTATCTGGTTCGCTCCCCCAAATACAATTACTTCGGTCTAGGGAGGAAGGAGACGTGAAAGTGAAGGTTTTGCTTTAAGATCTATACTGCAATTGGACCGGGCAGCTTGGCAGGTAGAACTGTAAGGCAGACAGGTGCACCAGTGTCAGCGTGAAAATACAGCAACCATCAAGAAGGAATTGACTTTCCTCATATTTCCATGCAGAGATGCAACACTTGGACTGGCTGCTGGCTGGGGAGTAAAGAACCACCTTGTGAAAGAGAAGGTGGTGGTGGTTTCCACCCAGCCAAGTAAAGCCATCAGAAAGCCTGTTTTATTTCTCTTCTTTGTGCAAGAGCAATTGAAGACATTATCTGATTAGTCACAGACTAAGAATGTAATAGCAAACAATTCATTACGTTCTCAGCAAATACAAATTGCACTTCCATGAAATTCCAGGACAGTGGTTTTTGGTGCATCCAATCAGTGGAATGCAGGGAAGCTATGGACATACAGACATTGGAGCAGGCAAAAAAAAGGGGATACAATAATAATCCCAAATAGGAAAAGAATAAGGGGCAGGGAGTTTTGAATGACAGAAGGAGGGGAAGCACAGCATTCGACCCCTGAATACAAACATCCAGGTCATGTTAAGCCTTTCTGAGTGTCAAATAAACAATAGAACAAACAACAACAAAACCCAAAGCACAGCAAAAAGACCCACACTTGAGAGGATTTTTTGATGAAGGAGATGAGTAGTGGAGCCCACGTAATAACTCCTCACAATAACCGTTGGGTTTTCACTGCCAAATTATACATGTAGAGAAATTCATGGGAACCAAAGAAAAAGAAAGTGCTCTTTCACCTTCTTTTAACAGTCATTTGTACTTGTCCAGGCTTTTGGGCTCTGTGTAGCTACTCTCAGCAGCAGCACTGGAAAACTAACTCAGGCTTGAAGGATATTTTTTTGTAGCCTTTAGGAGAGGATTCTGCCTCCATTGCACTGCTGCTACTACTAAATATTTAATAGTAGGAAAAGCAAGGAGTAAACAATGGTGCTAAAGTATTCCATGTGTCCTGCCCACTCTTTCAAGCCCTCTGAAGTGGTTTGGGGGGAAGCAGCAAAAGCAGTGGAGGACTATGAAGGGAGAGGGGAGAAACCCAACAAAGCAGCGGATCAGGAGAGGACAGTGCTTTCACAGCAAAGCTGCACTCTCTGAAAACCAAATGCACTTGCTCACAACCCACAGACTTCCTTGGTGAAAGGCCACGGCTGAAATTAAACAGTGCATACAGGGGTGGGCAGTTATATTCTCTCCTTTTCTTTTATTTCTACCAAAAGGCGAAAGCCCATTCTTTTTTTGCTACAAAACTGTAGAACTTCTGGATTCCTTAATACTGCAGTCTCTCACTTCAAAGATGTGTCATTTCAATTTCCATTCCAAGGTCTGTGATTCTCTTTTGCAAGAGTTATTACTAACAGTACATGTTCTCCCCATTGTTTGCAATGCTGTTCATTAATGCAGCACAAGAATTATAGTAACACCTGTAACAGATTCCACGTGTAAAATCTTCATTCCCCTGCAAGACAGGGAAATAAAATGTGGACAGACCAAAAAAGCAATGAATTAGTATGGATGATGGAGCACTGGAATGGGCTGCCCAGAGTGGTTGTGGAGTCTTCTATGGATTAAAGACCTGCCCAGATGCCTACCTGTGCAGCCAGCTGTAGAAGGCCAGCTTTGCAGGGGGTTGGACTCGATCTCTATAGGTCCCCTCCAATCCCTACAATTCTGTGACTCTGTAATTCAGAGTTGTGTCCAGTTCGTGTTTGGTTGCAAATGAAGTCAATCCCAGGAGAAAAAACCACAAACAAACAACACAAAGGCCATGACCTACAGTTAGTAAACTACTATGAAATGCTAGCACAAAAACACTGTGACACTCTCCAGCTCTATTTCATCCACGCTTTTAAAACAGAACTCATCTAGATTGCTCTGAGATGCCTTGGGCACACTTTTAAAAGGCTTCGCTTTGTACTGACAGGTGATGCTTTTTATTCTTCTGAGGACCTGTACACATGACAGCCCAGGTGGGAGCACACCCAGCGGAAGCCAGGAAGCTGTGAATAAATGCTGCTTCAAAATACCTTCCATGCTGCTGCTGCCTGCCAGCAGAAATGAAGTGTCCTTGAATTGAGAGACTGGGGTATTAAGGAACTCAGAAGTTCATCAGTTCAGTAGCAAAAACAACAACAACAAAACAAAATGAAAAGGAGCAGAACATAACAAAGTTCACAAGGTTCACTGAATTTACATCACTTTGTCTCATCTGACCTCATAAAGCTGAGGCCAGTATGATTCCAATAACTGTGAAACAAAGAACTGGAAGTTCTGTGGGCAAGACAGAAAATAGCTAGTAAAATCCAGTGTGGCAGTCCCTCTGGTGATGCAATTGCCTGGCTACTGCCTGTAAATGAGAGGAATAAAAGCAGTCTGCATGCCCTGGCTGCTGCATTAGCAAGATTTGGCTACGTAGCTTGTGGATGAAGTGATGAAATCCACTTCCACTCAAGCTCAGAACTGGGAAGTGGCAGCTAAAAGCAGCCCCACATTTCCTCAGGCCACTTGCTGAGCTGAGAAGCAGAGGCAGCAGGAAGTGGAAGTGCCTGTGAGTCGTGTCAGCTCACAGCTATCAGGCAGAGTAAGTTGCGAGGGCAGCCCAGGAAGCCACTGTGCTGTTCAGCTGCCCATAAGGGAGGGAGGCTCACATGTTGGTTCTTGGCTTTGGTTCTGGCATATACTGCAGATTTACAGTTCTGCTGAATTCTGCAGGTGATGCCACAGCCCTGTTCTGCATTAATGCAGAATATGTGCTGAAGGTTTGCCAAACTCAGCTCCTTTTAAAACACTCATTACAGAGACTGCTAGCATTCATCTCTAGGGGCCAAATGTATTTTTGCCAGCGCAGGGCCAACACTAGATTTCCCCAGCCCCTACTCACACACACTAATTAAAACACAAAAGAGAAATTTCAGCTCTTTTGGGGGACAAACTTAGAAACCAAGCTGGCTCACCTTTCTAGCAAGGTCTTTGTTGACATGTTTTCCACAGACCTAATCTCATAAACAGTGTCTGCTTGCACAGCAAAGAATAGAAATTAAAAGAATAAATTTAAAAAAATCTAAGTCCACAGCCATACTCAAAGATAAGAACCAGATTTAAGTCTACCTCAGTACTCATCTGGTACCATTAAAAATGGCATCAATGCCTGTGTACAGTCAGCAAACAAAGCAGCAAAATCAGGGTAGTGGTATAGCAGTATATTCATGGACTTGCTTGAAAAAGATGCTTACTATTCCCTGTGGGAGAAATCTTTGCTTTTTTGCAAAATCAGAATATTTTATCCCTTGCAAATGCAGATTTCTTTCAAGATTGCTCCAGGCAAAGGCTCTGCGAATTCAGGGAGTGGAGCACTGACCAGCTGCTTGGCAATGGAACAACAGCCCACTGCAGTCTTCAGCACAGTGACAAATCAGCTCCAGAACTGGGTTCACATTTAAGGGCACTACACTGTTCAGCTGTCTGTTAGTCACACAGCCACATCCTCCTCTTATCCCCAATCCTTCCTTTTCCAACAAGGCCACTGTAAGGCGATAAAGGCCATTCCTCTAGATAAAAAGGCAACGTATTTAGTGGAAAAATATCCTGTCCCTTTTCATTCTGCTGACTCACAAGTCCATTGCTAATGTACTGCTCCACAATGAGTAACGTTCTTTCAGAACTGTTTCTTGCAGCAAGAGTCTCACGCACACATACGCGGATGCAAGCAAGCCAGTTGTGTAGTGCGGCTGTGAGCAAGTCAGTCTTGTTCAACACCACAGACTCACAAGGGGAGAAAAGACAATCCTCTGCTACCACTTGTTATGTTTTCAGTCTCCCCAGGAAGCTGGGATAGGCTGGTAAACTTCCCTACTGGAAAAGTGTGGTCAGAGAGGAACGCATGGCTCACGTGTGTGCGACCAAGGACAAACATATTCCCAATCTCATTTTAGTTCACAGTGGTTTCTTTCCATGCCTCTTCTGAAACACAGCTCACATTTTCTTTCCCCTTAGGCTGTTCAGAGAGGTTAACATCATTACTGTAAGAACAAACTTGCAATCCCTTTAGACAAGCCAAAGTGCTACCAAAACTAACCAAACACAGATTATGTTCTCATTTACGTAATACATCCTACATTCTTGTAGTGTGTGATCTATGAGTAGCTTGCAGTAAAATCACCATTATCTTAGCCAACATAGACCAATGTAGTTTGAAAGTATGCTAGTCTGATTTTTGTCCTAAGGAACAGACATTTGAACAGTCAGAACTAGATAGGATTAATGGAACATCTTTGTTGTTCAAAGTGAAATCCCTGGTCTGAGAACCAAATGCAGCCTGAAAATCGATCCCATGCAGTCCTGTTTTAAGTTGGTGATGTGCAAAGCCTCTAACAAACGTACTCAAAACATTCACAAATTCTTTCCATAGGAAAAATCCCTGTTCCAGTTGGATTTTGTTCTCTGTTCCTAAGTTTTGTTTGGGCTGCAGTTGGAAATCCTCAGAAACTGTTTCCTGAACATCCCTGTAAAAAAACTCTGCAACTCAGTGCATAGCTTGATCTCAAAAGTTTCTCTGAGTAGTCTACATCTTATGTGAGGAGAGGGACTTTACATACCTGCTGTGCTGCCTAAGGTCCTGCCCTCTGAGGCCAAGTGCAAGAAGAGACTTTCAAACAGGTTACTGGCAGATCAGGATGACCAGACACTTCCATTTCAAATAACCCAACCTGTAAGTCTTTATAAATTACTATCACTGACCCCTGTCACAGTGGAAATTATTTACCCAGGTTTTATGCAGTTGCCTTTTCTTATTCTCCAATTTGTTAAGCTTTTTATGTTTGAAATGTCTGAAAATGCTAAATCCTTTTAAACAACACAGCATCTTGAGCTCTAATAAAAAGGTCTACTGCACAACCGCACGTGCTGGCTGACCTTTGGTCTCTCTCCATATCACTCACTGACCACAGATGTTCTTCTCTCCCTCGAGTTTTGCCCAATATTTTCAAAGCTACCTAATATAAATTCCTTATTTTATTTCATTTTGTTTTTTTTTTTCAATCCTTTACAGCCAGCGTTGCTCATCCCTTCAAACCATGACTTGGAATCAAATGGGTTTTTTCATATCCACAAAGCTTTTATCTCCGCTAAATTCTCAAGCATGAATTACCTGAGTAGTTCAGAATACTTAACCTGTAGCTACACTGAACCAGTGATTACAATGAAAATGGCTTCTGTTTTGAACCTGTTACATGAAATCTGTATTTGAGATAGATAAAAAAATAAAAGTGAGACATAATAGACATGTATTTAGCAGTTGTGCAGTGATCCCACATCAAATGTTTTTTTATAAATCACTAATATCTTATCAAATCTTTTTAGGGCTTTCTCATCTTTCCCCATGACTTGTAGTGTGTTAATATAACAGAGAATAACCATCTGCAAACCATAATGCATTAAAGAAATGTTGGAAAAAGGAAAACCTAGCAGAAATGCCTTCACTACCTATTAACAACATACTGCTAGCACCTGAAACACCATTTGATTAGATTTTATTAATTTCACAGTAATTTACATAAGATTTTGAAACCAAACAATACTCTGCAGAAGTTAACAGAGAGATCTGACTAATTGACCTAATTTAAGAAGACGGCGCTCCTCTTAACGAATCTCAAAAGTGCTGGCTCTGTAAAACTTGCACTTAAACTTCCACCTCATAGCTGCTCTAAGTGAAAACAGCCTTGCCACAAAGGGAAATGCTTGTACCACTAAGCAGCTCACTGGCACTATTGAAGGATTCCTACCTTCACATATTCCCTTTGAAACACTTCTTTCCTCTACTCCCTTGTTCCAAGAAACCCAGTCTATTCAGACCAAAATATATTTGAAAACTACATTCTCATTTCATGAAAAAAAAAAAAAATAAATAAAAGGTACAATTTTCCATTGTGAATTTCAGTCTTGGGGAGAAATAGCACCCATCAATTTTTAGCATATCTCTTAAATCTTACCTGAGCAGAGAAGTCAATTAGCTTTGGAAGCATCAATTTACTTCCTTCATCACTCTTCAGAAAATCCAGCAAGCTTCCTGTTACAACAGAGAACGATTCAGTCAGTGTAGCTTCCTATCACAATATAGTTCCTAATGGCTACCCAATTTCTCGGGTCATAGATTTTTTGTAGTGAACAGTTTTGATTTATTTTCAAGTTGACTGCAGTAAGATCATCTCCTTACATAATCTAATAACAGTAATGCTCAGGTCAGAACGTCAGGTATCCAAGCTGTGCAGCTTTCCTGAGTGTTGAAAACTAATCGGAGTATACTTTCGTTCAGTGGTGAATTTGATAATGACCCTATTCTACAGGCTATCAAGAAAGCTCTCTCGGAGAATCACACTTACTAATTATTTCAAAGTCATAAAGAATAAGTTCCTGAATCCTAGCTGGTGTTCATGAATTCAGCATCACTACTGCTTGAAAATAGAATGAAACAAATAAACTAAAAACTAAGACAATCTGAGAAGGAAATCTCACTATTCTTCTGTCATGATGCTCTGCTACAGGTTGTACTTTTCTAGTAGTGCAGCAATCCTTGCACACATCACTCACTTTATTACCTTATCAATTCAAGAGCTACAGAAGGCAATTTCTAACATTTTCATGCCTCGTTACAACACCAGACACAAAAATGACCTATTAGAACTCAGAGGAAGCGGACTTATTTGAGTGTTATATGCTTTGCATCTGAAACAATTCAAGAATGATACATCTAGGAAATCTGTAGAAATAGCTATCTTAAAAATGCAACAAGGAATCATACATTTAAATATTTATCTCTCTTTGAAGACAGATACCTGGAGCATACAAGAGAATATTGCTAAGATCCCAAGTTTTCCTTTTCTGTTCCTTGTTTCTTAAAGGAAGTGCACTGACTTATGGGAAACATTTACTGAGACACCGATCCTATGACATTCTCACCTTTTGCCATGAATTCTGTTATTATATAAATAGGTTCTTCTTTGGTCACTACAGCATAAAGCCTAACTAGCTTGTCATGCTGAAGCGTCTTCATGAGATTGGCTTCCTCCAGAAAGGCTTGCACAGACATCGTTCCAGGCTTCAGAGTCTTCACAGCCACTTTTGTACTATTATGATAGTAACCTGAAAAGAGGAAACATGTTCAGTCACCCTGTTTAGCACAGCACCCTGACATGTAGGAATATACAGTGTGGGTGAGGTTGGATTCCATTAACAGCTATGAGCCCAAGAGCTAGTGATTGGGTGTAGCACAAGTATTTGCATTAAAACTGAATTTTGTTTTGTCATCACACTGCAGTAAAAACTAATCAATTTCCTACTTCTTTTTTGAATTACTTATCTCAAAAATACACCTAAGGAAAGTAACATATCTTACTTTGCGCCAAACTTTCATTTATAAGTAGCCCACGAGAAAATATCAAAACAGTCAAGAGATGTTTCAATGAACGTTCACATAAATTGTCTCAAACTCTAACAGAGGCAATGGAGTGCTTACAGTAGCACGGAATGTCTTTAAATACCACGATTAGACCTATTTTATGCCTGCCTGTCTCATGCTTTTAATCTTTTCTTAAACCCTCAGTACTCAAAAATGGAATGTTTCAGTAAAACGCAATAAAAAGGGTATCCTTGTGACCAAGAAAGATATCCTGGCAGGACTGCAACCCTGCACCGTCTGGAGCAAGATTTAAAACATGATAATTCCTTTCCAGCAAAGCACATGCCAAGAGCAGAAAGGATTGTGGCTGTTTCATTTCTCTGTTTAACATTCTGATGTAATGCCTTTTACTGTGCAAAAGAAAAGAAGAAGAAAAAAATAAGAAAGAAAACAGAGAGACGGAGCGGGATATAAATACAACTCCTACTCCTTCCTAATGTTCCAGATTTACAGAACACTTCAGTAACAACACACCGCAGCCCTCTGTCCCCTACTATACACATTTCAACATTGCAATAATGCATCCCAGAAGAGGCAAAGCTTCCATGACTTAACAAAACATCAGCACTTCTTTATTCAGCAGCAATCCGGACAGCATTACTACAATGGACGTACCTCTACATTTGAGCCCACCATTTCTTTACACTGTATTTTGTTATATTCTTTATTGCCTAAGCAAAGCAAGGAATTAACTCCAAGACCCTAAGTCATTGCTCTAACCAATACAGATTGTATCACCTTTGGAAAAGAGAGATCATTACCTGACAGAAGCAACTGTATCCATGACAAAACATTTACCTGCATGATTATCAAATGTATTTTTTCCAAGCATAGTAAGGTCAAGGCATAATACAGACATGCCTCCATATGATCTAATAATTAGAAATGAGAGCAACAGGTCAAATTCAGCCATTGAAGCACAGATATATAAGTTCTGCCCACCAAAACAGAAGTTACATCTCTTTCTGTTTACAAAGTATAAAGCATCTTTATATAGCTTATAAGGGCATGAGAGACATTTGATCCTGATCTGTCTCTCATTCATTTACTTTGTCAGGTATCGGGACACACATATACACAAATTCCAAAATGACAGGTAAGCAATTATGTTCTTACCAACAGCTAAGAAAGCTTGCATGAAATTCAGGTTCTTTGCCAAGTAATATTCAGATCCTGCGTGCACTGTAAAAACACACTTGTGATGCTGATATGTACCCGCCAGTTTTCCCAGCTCATTTTATATGCCTTTGTGTTAATAACACTATTTCTGCAGTATGGTTTACTCCGATTACTGATATCTCAAAATTTTCATTACTTATATTCTAATTTGGGTTTTAAAAAATGAAGGTTGTGCAACTGAGATTCAAGCAAAATGTGCCTCATTAATAAAATACAATATAACGGCTAGGTTTGTGCTGTTAACTTTTCTCTTACCCCTACTTGAGAATTCTATGCATGGATTATTAATGCCACAGAGCATTATGGTTCACATCATATCAGTGCACACTAGGAATAAAAATGCATAAAACATGGACTCTGCTCTTACAGTGCTACTCTGGTTTATCACTGCACTAAGGGAGCTGCCCAAACGCACTAACCTCCACAGCTGAAAAGCCTTTCATTCTGTGGCTGGAAGCAAGTCTCTCAGTAGCTTAGGCTTTTTAAAAACACTGTATGTGATGCAAGCAATAACACACCAGTCCTGGACAGCCAGGTTGTCTCTAGATTCATGCATGGGTGTAATCAGACCAAGCTGTGATATGAATTCGTATCAGACATTCATAAAGCATTTCTGACCACATCTCCAGAACTGAAGATGAACAGATCATCTTGTGAACAAGATGCAGCACTCTCCTCCTGCTTCCACAGTAATTCCTCATAAGGTTACACTGTGAACAACCTGAGCTACAGAAATATGACACTGTTAGAAGCCAGATAATGTCTCAGGCTATCACAGCTACAAGGTACAGATTATCCAGGATGCTGGCTGAGAAACTGCAGCTTCTTCACATCCTATTGCAGTTTGGCTCATCACTCCTTCCCTACCTACAGGCACAGAAACATAGCATCCTTTGTGTTGGAATGGACTTGAAGGACCACCCAGTCCCAACCCCCTGCCATGGGCAGGGACACCTTCCACTAGACAAAGTTGCTCAAAAGTTGCTCCCCATCCAACCTGGCCTTGAACACTTCCAGGGACATTCCAGTTCCATTCACAACTTCTATGGGCAGTCTCTTCCATTGTCTCATCATCCTTTGAGTAAATAATTTCTTATCTCTAACCTCAGACTATCCTCTTTTACTTTAAAGCTTGACTTTTCATTACAGGCCCTGGTAAAAAGCCTTTCTCCATCTTTCCTATAAGGACCAATTAAATATTTTAAGGCCACAATAAGGTCCCCCTGAAGCCTCCTCTCAGGCTAAACAACCTCAATTCTCGCAGTCTGTCTTCATAGGACAGTCATTTTGTAGTCCTGCTCTAACAGTTCCATGTCTCTCTTGTGCTGGAGACCCCAGAGCTATATGCAGGACTTAGGATGGGGTCTCAAAAGAGCAGAGTGGAGGGGGAGAATTACATCCCTCACTCTGCTGATCACATTTCTTTTGACACAGCCCTGGACACGATTGGCTTTCTGAGCTATAAGTGCTTGTTGCTGGCTTGCATCCAGTTTTTCATCTACTAAGATCTCCAAGTCCTCTGCAGGTCTGCTTTCAATCCATTCATCCCCAAGTCTGTACCGATACTGGTAATTACTCTGACTCAGCCGCAGGACCTTGCATTTGACCTTGCCTTTGAACTTCATGAGATTTATATAGGTCCACCTCTCACGCCTGTGAAAGTCACACTGAACTTCTAGAATATCAACTGCACCACTCAGTTTGGTGCAGATCTGCTGAGAGTGCACCCAATCCTGCTGTATTTTTAATAACAATATTAAACAGTTGAGGTTGGAAGGGCCATTGGGCCCAACCCCCTCTGCAGCAGGGACACTAGAGCAGGGGGCCAGGCCCATGTCCAGTCGACTGCTGAATGTCACTAAGGAAGAGACCCCACACACAGCCTCTGTGTAGCCTGTGCCAGTGCTCCATCACCTGCACAGCACATTAGTGCTCCCGGTGTTGTGAGGCAACCCTCTTTGTTCCAGTTTGCGCCCACTGCCTCCCATCCTCACACAGGAGCACCACTGAAAGGAGCCTTGTTCTCCCTTTTTTGCACTCTCCCTTCAGGCATTTATGGACACTGGATGCTCCCCCAGGCTGAACAGTCCCAGTTCTCTGAGCCTTTCCTCACAGAAGTCGTGCTCTAGTCCTTTCATCAACTTTGCGGCCCTTTGTTGGACTCTCACCAGTAGTTCTGTGTCTCTCTTGTACTGGGAAGCCTAGAACTACATACAGTTCCTCTGAACTGGATGCTCTTCCCCCTGAAACCAAAATTCTATGTACCCTTGAGTAAGTAGAAATGTCTTTTGTAATTAAGCTATGGAGTTGCATTTGTCATTCACATTGTGGCCTAAAAATCATTTTGCTTCAGATGAAGTATATAACTGGGATGGAGTAACAAGACTTCTCTGTACATAATGCCAAATGCCTCTGTGTTGGTCATCATCACAATAAGCAGTTTGATGGCATCCTGCACAGATCACCTAGGCTTTTTTCATCTCAAACTTTACCCTTACTCCTGATTTGAAAGGGTCTGCACCAAGCAAATCAGCCTCTCTTGCTTCAGAAAGGAAGCAGAGAAGAGGAAACACAATGAATCATTTCACAGTACATTATTTTTTCTCACAGCGCAGCAATTCAGATACAAGGGTTAGACCCAACTGAGATGTCAAAATAAGGACACAAACAAGAGGAAGCATCTTGATACAGAAACACCCTTTTAAAGTTTAATGCCTTTGTGTGTGTATGCAGAAGTAGTCACTTCCCAGAATGATTTACATTTTCAAGCGGGTGTTAATGTTCAGCCATGAAGTTTTCCACAGCACTTCAGTGTCAGTTTATTACTTCTTGCCCTGATTTATTAAGCAGAGAAAAATGGCACAATGGCAAACAGTTGTCTCAACTAAGCACAAAAATTGTCATTCAAGCTGGAGGCTTTCTTAAGCCTTTTCTTATGAAAGGCAGATAAAAGGCTGACTCCGGTTGTGTCACATCATAAAGATGTATTGCAGGCATTTTTACGTGATTTATACAGGAAGATTGCACCTGCAATTGAATAAGACCTTTCTGATTGACTGTAAACACGTGTGGAATTTGCCACTCAAATAGCACCACTCTGTGCTTTACTTTTCCCAATGAAAGCACCTCTTCAAAACAATGAAATTTTGAGCGTGTTCCAGTTAGACTGCTGCACTCCTGTGGGTCAGCGAGGCACCCTCTGTGTCCTCTAATAAGCTCTGGGACACACTTCTAAGTTTCTTAGAAACACCCCCTGATAGACTCTTGATAGTACTGATGTTGTATGAGTATTGAAACAGTTTTATTACTGTTTAAATATAACCTCCAAAAAAAAACCCAAACCAAATGAAAAACAAGTTTCATGGAAGTGTTAGGACGATGACTTGACCTGAAAAAGCATCTTGATTAAGATTTTGGAAGGAAGGTATCGTTTATCTTGATTAAGTCAGGTAAGATAGTAACCTCTTAGCAGTGAGTAAGTACAGAACAGCACACAGGACATGTAATAAGAGACCAAAAGAATACTCAGATGCCTGAATAGGCAGCATTTCAGAAGAAGAGAATTGAATCACGATCAGACTGTGATTAGACAATGGTTGTACCTTTTTGCTGCAGGAAGACAGTGAAGCTGAGAAAATGTTTTTAAACAACCAAGGCTAGTTATGGTTATAATAACTAACACTATCATGTTGCTAACACTGACTACTTGAAAATCTTGTGATGCTTTCATCACTGGAGATCTTCATGATAGCCTCCATATCAATCTCTAATCTACCTATGTAAGTCACCTACCTTCCTGAGCAACAAGCTCAGACAATAATCTTGGATTAAACAACCCACTTTTTCAAGCAGTATGATAGCCCCCTATACTATACTTGAGTCTTTTCCAATGGATGATAAAATCTACACATAATTTACTAAAAGACAATTTCTTTATATTTCAGATTTTCCACCACAATCTGATTGGACTTGAAGTTCTGAGATGCCAATAAATTTTGAGAACTGGGAGTCAAGCCTTAGTAAAACCCTTCTATTTTCTCCATAAAGCACAACAAAAAAACCCAAACCCAAAATCAAAACCAAACGAACCCGACTGCATTTGACACCTCCAATTACAGTGCTTGCCCCTAAGAATTTGTCTGTGTCAGATACCTTATCCTTCACCAATCCTCTTTCCTATTATTTTTCCTCATGGGAGGTATATCCTGGGTCTGACAAGTATATTAAACCAGGTTTGTGTCTGCTGTTGCTTGGATTAATTCTTAAACGCTACCTCTTTCAGCTGATGTACTCTTTTCAAAGAAATAAGCTTACCCATCCAGACTTCTCCAAACTGACCAGCTCCGAGCTTCTTCACTAATTTAATTGATTCTCGTGGAATTTCCCATGCATCTTTATCCCACGGTTTTTGAGGCTTTGGGCTAATACAAGCTTTTTCCAATTTTCTGCATAAGCCGTCTGATTGTTCTGTTTTCCAAAAGAAACACAAACTATAAAATCCATTACTCTTTTATGTCTTAACATTCTTTTAGACAAAGACCACTTAATTTAGGCATGCTTAAACCAGTTCAAAGCTGTTTCAAAGCAGTTCAGTTCCTTGACGAAAGCATAACCTTTTCACACTTAATAGAGAAGTGTTACATGCATCTGGTTACCATCATTAGTGTTTTCCTTTGTTTGCTTTCTGTTAATTACAGTTTGTAACAAATAAATTTAAGATTTTATTGGTAACAGTTCATAAATGAAGATGCACATTTGTGTTAGTCTCGAAACCTGTATTTGCAATTTGCCATCAGGTATTCTTACAGTACGTTTCAGATGTGCACACACATAGGAATGCAAGCATGTGTAGGTCACAACTATTTTTTTCTCCTGCCACGTATCAGCTATAACTTTAACACAAATGTAAAACAATTACCAGGTTAACAAGATGTGCAGAAAAATTACCCCTTATTATATCTAACAGCTTAGAGAAGCATCATGGCCATGGCTTTGAAAACTTGATGTGATTTACATCTTTCTTCTTCTGTCTTCCCAATGGCATAACAAAATATATATATATATTTGAGCTACTCAGCAAGAGGTTGTGCAAAATAAAAAGTCACTTTTGTAGCTAAAATATAGGTGGAAACTTGATTGTACCCCCCTCTCTCTGTTTGTAATAAAAGCAGGTGTAACATACTCTCAAACACAGAATTTATTTGTTTGCAATACAGTCAGTCTTGACTATAGTCTCACACCATCATCACTACAGTGAGATGTTTTATAAAGCTGTCCTGTATTTCACAATTGCATGCAACTGAGCATGTATTAAGCATAAGCATGATCATAAAGCAGCCTTAGTAGGCTTCCAACCATTTTTACTTTAATAACATCCATGCCCAAATTACTTAGAAATAACAGATGAAAAATTATGAAACAAAACAAGAAATTATTTATTTTCCTTCACAGGAAATAGTGGCTGTATTCTATTCCGTAACGCTCTAACACATTTAACTTACTTTGATAATGCTTGATCATATCACTGATGCTGGGAAAAGTTATTCTTGGAGAGATGTAAAATCCCCCATTGTCTAGACTCCTAATTTTGTAGTGCTTAATGACATCACCATGTTGGGGATCATAGTCTCTTATGGACAGAGAATAGCTGCCTGAGAATAAAGAAAGAATGAGTATTAACAGATAGCAAGTCTGGGCTGCACACACAGTGGATCAACAAAGCCACCTACTTTATTTTATTTTTACTTCTCCCTCCAAAAAGCCTATTGCAAGCAACAAAAGGAATTCAGTCAGTAGCTAGCTCTGAACTGGTCACCCAAATGCTTACAGTCAGACTTTCTCTTTCAATCTTATTCAGTAAATTTAAGAGTTCCACAATCCAGTCATCCATAACTAATGTGCACTTCTGCATAAAGTCACACTGACTTGAGTAGAAACATCTGGGAAAGCAACTCCAGGGTTGTCAGACCAGTGAGATAGAAACTAAAATTTGGAGATCAGCATATTAGAAAAGGAACAGGCCAGATGCCGTGGCCAGCTAGAAAAGGGACTGTTTGGAAATGGTCTGAGGCATGCAAGAGGGCAAGAAGATTATTCAATATTTGGGATCCTAACCTCAGTTAGGAATTAAGATGAGGCAGCATATTATTGATCCTAAACTACAGAATTCTTTATTTATTTCACTTACACAAACCTCATAATCCATTTTCAAAGGAGAAGAAACCACCTTGGTTCCTTCTCTTTCTCTCCACATGTACACCCGGTGACAGGGGACAGAAAGAAAATCTTAGTGGGTACTTTGCCTTACCTTCTACTAGCCTCTGTTGAATTTAGATCACTGTCTTCATTTGAGAACACGGAGACAGTGACGTGGGCTAGTTACAGAAAGCTTTCTAAGTAGCAAACAGAATCATTTAAGTTGGATCATCAAGTCCAACCACTAACCTAACCTACTGAGTCCCATCACATCCCTTAATGCCACGTCCACATGCCTCTTAAATACTTCCAGGAATGGTGGTTCCACCACTTCCCTAAGCAGCCAGTTCCAATATTTGGCCATCTGCAGTGTTAGGGCCAAAAAGCCCTACTCCTATGGAGAGGACAGACATATGATCCACTGAAGGGATTAGCATGTTTTCCCTCTGGAGTATCCAGTGCATCCAATTGGAGCATCCAATTAGGTCACTGTTACAATAGAGATATTGGAGTAGAACCACCCAATGGTCTTCAGTTGAAACATCTGGAGAAGTTACTAAACATTTTAGTACAAAGAAAGTGTTTCTTTGTTTCTCTTTTTAAGTGACGCTACAAGGCAGAAGAGTAGACTCTCTTTATGTATTGACTATACTTTAAAACTTGTAGTGATGGATACAGATACAAAAAATGGAAGACAGTAAAATACAGCTTCTACTATTTACAACTAAAATTGCCCTTTAACACATGAATCATGGACCCTATGAGGGAAAAAGATATTCTCATTCATTGCTGCTTCTTGTCAGTGTAATAAACCATATGTATACCACCACAGTTTCAACTTAAGAATTTGTAGCTTCCACCTCTTTCCATGATAATTTTCTCACCCTTCTTACTCCTAAGTAACTGCAGCACCTTCAAAACAGACAGACTGGTATAATTCCATAGCACTTGATGCAAACATCTGTGAAGACAGATTGCATATTTTAACTGTAATATCAACTTCAAAATCACCCACCCCAAAGCCTACCTTTTAATGTTTCACTTTCTCTGATAAGGAATGCTCCAGGGCCATTTCCAGGAGCCAGGAGTTGCCTTTCAGCATCTTTTCGAGTTATGTCTTTGAAGAACCACCTGAAAAGTATTTCAGAGGGTTAAAACTTTTTCCTCCACCCACAAGAGACAGAACACGAAGCTGAAAAAGAAGCCTGTCAGTAATTAGAAGAACTTACTCTTCTGTTTCCAAGGTGTTTACTTTTGCTACGTAATTGCTGGGAATGAAGCCTTCTTTCTTTGTTGTGAGAGATTTAGCTTTCCACCATTCTCCCAGCCTGAAAAGAAGACACAACAGTAGTACGCACAGGAAAAGAAAGTCATAAGCGGTTGTTCAGGTTCTGCTGTGCCAAGGACAGAAAAAAAATGCCTTTTCTCTGCACTCAGGCTCCACTTAGAAGCCATTGGCTCCATGGGAGCAAAGTTTGGTTATCATTACTGCTGCCAAGCTATACCCACATTCATGTTTTTACATATAAGGGATCTTCCTTAACATTCGTACACTTTTGTTGCAAGTGGCACATAAAGAATTATAAAGGGATTTTAGATGTTAAAAAACAAACAAACAAAAAGATTACCATACAATTTGAACTATCACTACTCACTCCTCAATAACTTTCAATTTTTCTCCCTTTTTGAAGGACAAGTCATCTTCATGAAGGCCATCATAAGGATACAGAGCTACTACAATGACTCCATGCTCTTCTGGTTCTACAGATGCAGAAAGGAAAAGGAATATTCTCATTATTTCACAAGCTGATGAGGACACAGCACATAGGCAGCAAGACTGCTTAGGAAAACTTACCTTCCTTGGCAAATATCTGTCCTGGTAGAAGGTGTGCATCTGTATTTGCCTACAATGAAACATGCCTTTAATTAAGCAGTTTTATATCTTTGAGTCAACGCTGCATTACAGTTACATATTATTCATTTGCTTTGTTACTATCTTATGACGCATTTTGCAATCATCTTCGACCCCTCATCAAAAGCAAATTACAACAAAGAAAATACAGTGAAACCCAACTAGATTATGAACTGAGCAGCTCAGACTCCAGGAAGCTGTTCAACATGGGAAAGTTCACAGCTTGCAACTTCTGCTAAACAGCTTCTACATTGGACAGTTTAACTGGATGGCTAGAATCACATCGCTGGTGTGAGGAACTGTCATGCTAAAGAACTACAAGCACAGCTATATTTCTAAGGAAATATAACACAAACAGTAATTGCGATTTGTGTACATTGACCCAGAGAGTACCATGTCATCTGGTGACACGCTACAGAAGGGTGCAATTAACATCCACAGACAATACAGTCCCTGAGTAAGGACAGTTAAGAAATACTCTTCCTTCAGAAAAAGAGGGACTGGGGAAAAGAGGTATGAGTAAATCTGCAAAGCGGCAAACCCACTTACTAACCAGTGGGATTTCCCTTCCCAGCACCCATTTCTTTCTTGCTAGATAGCACACAAGGAACTTCCCTTAGCTTGTTCCTCTTTCACCACAGTACTGCCTGCTTCAGAACTGCACCCATTCTGTTCCTCTCCTGCTCCCCTATGTGCATACCTTGTGCAAGGTCAAATATTGGCCTTCAGAGGATAGAGGGAAAGTTGACTACAATTGGTAAAACTCTAACCTCAATCGTTTTAAACAGAAGTGATCACCACCTGGATCCCACAGCTATTAATATCCAGCACCGATGTCTTTAAAGTTACCTAGCATTCTTCTACAGACATACCTGCATTTAGGTCAAAAGTCTCCCAAGGAGAGACTTGGGAGTCTCCCAGTGTCTCATGCAGTAAACAATGTAAATTACAACACATAAAACAATGTAATTCATCAATCAATAACTTCTGTTTTAAGTACATATTCTTTAAGTGGGAACTGCACAACACTAACAGCCAAACTGCAGACTAATGATCGATTTGAATTTCTTCATGCATGTGTTTTGGATTGAAATTTAAGCTATGCCAGTCATGCTTTGATCTTGCTAGTGGAATTCTCCCCTGAGACTATCTACTTACTGGCCTTTGCTGTTTATTGGACGTTGGATCCCTCACATAAATAGTTCGTTCAGTTTTACGTACTGGTTGATTCTTCAAATCTAGCCCATCTCCATGCAGATTCTCTTTCCTTTTTGATTTTATACATCCCATATTTCCTGTTGGAATAAAAAAGGTATTAAACAAAACATTATGCCATAAACCAAGCAGTTTCCCATAGAGTCATCTGGTTTATGTAGCAAACATTTGCTTCCTTTTCATATACAATAGTTCACTGGAAGAATAACTTAATGTTAGGAGCACACACTGTAAGATTTTTTCTGATGCAAAGGAAAAAAAAGAATGATTTATAGTCTCAATTCACAGACAAAGTAAGTATTTCAAAGCATTTATTTCTCATTCCAACATCTTTTCTCCTCAACCACCCCCTCTCCATCTTTCTGATTCTCTTGTGAGGTTCAAAACAAATAGAAGAGCAAATATAATTACTGTAGTGAAAACCAGTTTCAGTGTTTTAGAGAAGACTGCTCTGAAGCTGTAAGAAATACTGCAGAGGCTCTAGTGTAGCAGATCTTCAGGAAACAAAGAAATAATCCACTCTGAATGGTGAGAACTGCAACTGGAGTTAGCCATGCCTGTATCTCCCCACTTTATTTTGCATCTGCCAATCTAGCAGGGAGCTCAGCTGGATTCAAATCCCTGTCTCACACCAGGCTGATGATTTGTGCAGTCCCAGCTCCAGGGCAGATATGCTGCTACCGTGACCTTCAGCAATGAATCTCCTTGTTCAGATAAGTCTGTTACAACAGTTTAAAACAGACAGTAGGTGTATCAGTGATGACAAACCACCACACAAGTATTTCTTCTCCAGCACAAATGAGAATGATAATCCTTCCCTCAGAATGTGCATCCAAGCTCAGTCAGATGAGACACAGCTGCTAGCATCTGCATGGCTGGAACCTGACAGCTAATCCCATGATGTAATTACAGAGCACTTCAGCAAGCACATATACAATGTTATCTCTATATTCCTCCCTCAGAGGATTGCAGTTTTACTTACTCTTGAAAGAATCCACTAGAAACGCTTTTCAAACCTGTTCTTTCTTTCTCTCTCCCTCCTTTCAGGTCAGTGCTCTAATGCTAGGTTCACGGTCATATTTGCTCTTGCAGGCACATACTCTCACTCCCTCTGCCCTAATTAATCTTTAAAGCAAGTTTTTTGAAAAGCAATATAAAACAAAATTAGAGCTCAGAACACATGGAGGGCTCAAGTAAGCCAGCAGTGAACAAAACACAGCTGGAGAAGCTAGAGCAGATCGTTGTGCCCTACATTACATCTTTCACCTCTGTCTCTCTGAAGATGAGGTTCTCCATCTTCTGCACCAGCATTTCCATGCCCCACTCCTGCCCAAAGGCACTGGCAGGCACCTTCATCCAGGATCTTCCCTTAGAAGCATACATCCATAAAGCCTAATATTAGTTTGTGACAAAGTTCACTGGAAGATCTTCCAAACGTTCACTTCTGCGTGGGTTATGTGCTAGTTGCTTTGGGGAAGGGGGAGGAAAGAAGAGGGTTTTTATTTCTTTTTAATAATTGTGGATGTATGAATGATTCCTGTTCTATTGCAAAATGGTCTACAGGGAATTTTTGTCCACCCGTAAGCAAGTTGCTGTTTGCAAGCTCACACTAGGCTACAGAAAGCCCAGTGTTTAATTACTTGCTGTATCTGCAAGATCAGGTATTTAGCCACCTAAGCGCTAACCTTTTTGCTCTTGAGTAATTCCGCTTCTACAGAACAAACTGCTGAAGTTGAGGACATAAGATAATTTGATCCAAACTGCCTTTGTCTATTGCTGTAAGAAACCTGAAGATATCTTTGGGGACTGCAGCTCACCCAGCGCCAATGTAAAGTCACAGAAAAGCTTTTTTACCACGGTAGCTTTTTGTGTTGTTTTGGGGTTTTTGTGTGTGTGTGTGTTGGCAGCTTAAAGCATATAAGCAGTGAGCCTGTTGTGAGGTCCTGCTGCAAGCTCAAGCTTAATATTTGTTCATGACAATAACAACAGTGGAACAGTGATATCAATGTGCAGGTGCTATCTAATCCCATAGAAGTATACTCAATGTCATGTAAAATTGCACAAATACACTGCATGTGATGGCACCAAAAAGATCCCACACCTCATCACAAAGAACTGCTTTTTTCCTCCTGGTAGATGAAAACTCCTAGCCCTCAGTGAACTTAGCTACATCTACATTAGGAGGAAGTTTTTTACTCAGAGGGTGGTGCTGCACTGGAACAGGTTGCCCAAGGAGGTTGTAGATGCCCCATCCCTGGAGGCATTCAAGGCCAGGCTGGATGTGGCTCTGGGCAGCCTGGTCTGGTGGTAGGCAACCTTGCACATAGCAGGGGGGTTGAAACCAGATGATCATTATGGTTCCTTTTCAACCCAGGCCATTCTATGATTCTATGAAAACAGGAGTTGGGCTCCAATTACCAAGTAGCCCCAAGCTGGTACTGATGACAATATGGACTTAAGTGGGGAGTTACTATCCCCTTCACTCCAGTACTGTTGGTTTCAGAAGCCTCTGCTCAGTGACTGAGTGCAGCGTGTGCACTGAAATACTCTGCATTTTACCTGCATTGTCAGTATTGCAGCCCACAGCATTATACTTTTGTACTGAAATCTAAAGTTGTTTCCCAGGGTTTTGAGGGTGGTATCAACATAAAGATTTGTAGAGCTAGTATAAATAGCAGGCACTGAAAGGAGAGATTCAAAGCACATTAAATAATGAATTTCAAAATATAAAATGCTATATAATTACCAGAGTTAATCATGAACTTTAAGTCCTTGCATATTACTCGTTCAACAAAACAGATTTGAAACGTAAGAAGTGTATGCAGAGCACATCTTTTGTAGTCTACAGAGTACTCATAAGGAAATTCTGAAGGGGGAAAGTTAATTCATGCATAAATAAAATATTTTACTTAGTATCAAGTGTTTATTTGCATAGTTCTCTCTTCCTGTATCACAATGAATATCAAGGAAGTGTTTTGAGAAGATAAAAAAAAAAGGAAAGCAAAAAAAACAACGCAGGAGCACAGTATCATTACATACGACACTACATTATTGTTCTTCAGAGATAAAAATAACATAGACACCAGAGGAAACACTGTCAGTCCTCACTCAGGCATTTCCCACCCCATAGTTTTTCAGTATAGAAAGTATCACTATTCATCCACGCTTTTGACGCACTGTGCTGTCCACACAGAGCCTCTTCACTGTTGTTTTGATGTCTACAGAGACATTTGCCTTGAATTTTCCCACTGGATCCCTTGTTATCTTCTGTTTCATCTTGCTACGGCAGCACGTGGGTCTTAATTTCAAAGCAGATTTCCGGAGTATCAGAAAACAGCACAATACTTGAAGGTCAAAAGCTGTTCTCTATCCTAAAAGTGCTGTTGTTCTATTTGCCTTTTGCTGCATCCAGCAGTTAGAGACTGTGTGACCACTGCCTGTCCATCTGCCACTGTTAGCATTTGAGGTTTCATTTCTCCCCATCGCATAAAAGCTGATCTTACTTTTCCCTTCGCTCACAGTAGCAACCATCGGCATCCTTGTGATTCACACAGTATTTACAGTGCAAATTGGAAACCCTTTCCTGAAAAATCACCCCAATACATCTGGGCCTTTCTGGAGTTAAGTCATGTATTAATATGATTGTCACATCCTCACCGATTTCTCAGTTCTTTCGAGCAGTTTTATTTTAATCTTTCCCTACGATAATAATGTTCAGAAAGCAACTCAAATAGATACTTTGTTGGGTTGGTTTTATTTCTTCCAATAATTAAGTATTCTTAAAAGAATTTCAACTGTGATGGTGGGTGTATGCGCTACTTGATTTTATTCAACATATTTGTTTATCCAAAGAACAGCAATCAAGTATCTAAACACCACTTTTGTGGGTAGCTTCAGCTCTTAACTCTTATATGTGTATGTGCTTAAATTGACACATAAATAAAGGTCTCCCTCTGTTTTCCCCTCGTTTAATTCCATTTTATCTTAGTGTAGCCTTTAATGCCTGCCTTTTTCCCACCTGCTATTTCACAAGTTTCAAAGTCAGAAGGTAAGACTGTGATGCTCACATCACATCCGCTGAATAATAAAGCCTGCGAAACTGCTCTGCATTACATTCAAGGTCAAGGCCAAGGCAGAAGAGTCTTAAGAAACAAACTCACTCAGGGTCTAGAAAACAAACTTTGGATCTAAAACCACTCGGGAGGAAGAACTGTGAGCCAGCCTTGTCCAAGGACACCAACACCTGCTTTCTCAGTACCGTCACCCAACTTTATTCTTCACTCCCTTCAACTGCTTCAGTTTCTCATTCTAGAAAATACAGAAATAAATGCAGTCTTCAAGTTTAAGCAATTAATTTATCTTAAACTCCGTTGCTGACTTGTTGTTTGTTGTAAGCCTCGGCTGCCTGGTAACTTTCATTAAATTTGATTATTAAGAGCAGAGAAATCTTGGGTCAGCTTTTATCTTTGGGCCTGTTTCACTTCCTACATCTTGTTTTTGCAGCAGGGACCAGTGAGGGGAACTTCAGCAGTTTGTTCTTCCTTCGCCTTTCCGCTGAAATGGCTCTGAATGTCTCAGTCGCTCCTCACCTCGTGGATTTTAATCTCTTTTTAATTCATTACTTTTCTACTAGACCACATTACATCATCCACGTCTCTCAAACTGAATCAGTCCCAATCATGACATGACCCCTGAATGCTTGTAAGAAAGAACAAGAACAGCCTCCATCTACCCAGTGTTTACTATGAGAGATGTGCCCAGGACTCTACCTGTAACTGTAGTGTAAGAAACTGTACTCCAGCTGGTAGCACTTCTAAAAACAAGAGAAAAAAAATCAGGAAGTCCTTTAACTTCTTCCATGTCTGTCTGAGAAATGGTGAGACAAAGCTACAATAATATTTTGCTATGCACATATATAAAACGGGAAGGACAACAAACAGTTTAACCAACAGGGTAACCTTCAAAGAACAAATATCACTGTAGTGTATGGAGCAGGCTATGAGATATCCTCAAACACATAAGTTAAACCATAAAATCTTTCCAAGGGTTCACTTTTATAGTAGCTACCCGTTTTATTACCACAATTAGAGTGCTGGGCTAACAACTACTTTCTGGAACAGGCAGTACAACTGCATTATATCAGCTCTGAAGCAGGCTCTGCTTATTCAGAGGTTACTGCATGGTGGTGGGGAAGAACAAAATGCAAAAGGTTTCAGATCACACTTGGCTTTGGAGCTATCTCATATCTCCCAGTCTTAAACACTCTCTGGGGCTGATAGCAACTTTGAGCCTAAATGGCTCCTCACCTTCTCAAGTAATCAGGAAGAAGTGGCATCTCTCACTCTCTTCTCTAGGCTTTAAGGATCATTTTCCATTTCTACCAGCCATCCCAAGATCCCGTCCCCACCTCTGCATCTACTTGAACTCATCTCTCCTAAGGGCAGGAGGCTGGAGCTGGTCACGTGCTCCAAGATGACTTTCAGCAATGCCTTGCAACAAACAGCACTTCTGTTTCTTTCAAAGGTAGAAATACGTTCCCCAATGAATTTACTGTTTTCAAACTTTCATCACACTGGCCTTTTGTAATCATCTTGTGATCAGTTAGAACATCCAGGCTTGTCTCATTTATCATGACAAACTCTCATGAGAGCAGACTTTCATATCTCCAGTAGCATGTCCTCACACTCCGGTATTGAATTTCTTCATGTTGTTTTGCCAGACTGTTCTTTCTGCACAGTATTTTTTAGCTGCCTGTGTGTAATGCCTGCTAGCATGCCAATTGTTCCCCTACTTTTACTATTGCTAACAAAAATATTAAAAAAGAAAGCCTCAATGCAACAGGAACGTATAACCATACAACTAGACAGGAGTTTGGGGAAGTGCAGCAGACAGGCACCACAATCCTGTTCAGCGTCTTTCACAATTCCTTCCTAAGCCACTATGAGAAAACTTGACTTTGTCCACACTATCTCACTTTTATTTTCTATCATTTTCCTTTCTCATTATCAAGTATCACCCTATCACCTTCATATTTCCCAACTTTTCCTTACAGTTACAGTTCCATCACATTTACTTCTGCAACATTCATTTTTTTTCTGTCCCACACCAGTATTTCAGCCCCTCCCCTTCAGAACTCAATTCCCAACATGAGTACATGAATATCTCATCCTGACCACACCAGTCTGGTCTGACAAAACACTTTCTTGAACTCATAACATTTTTTATATCCATTCTTCCGCCCTTTGGCATTGTTGTTGTTTTTTTCCTTTCCCATATCAGCCTGCATATTGAAATCAACTGAAGGACTACATAATGTTTCTAATTTAACTTCTTAAAGATGTTTTTTAAATCAAAATTCAAGTTAGGATGGGGGAAAACATAAACATGCTGCTATCTGACTACAGCGAAAGTGTACAGTGTATCAGACCATACAGAAAACTATCCCCCCGAGAGCTGATATAAGAACAGGAAACTTCTGGTGTGATAAAATACCTGCAGTTGCTGTACTGATGTGTTTTGTTGCACACAGAGGAGAAACCTTTTCTTCTATTCCCCTCCCCCTTTATTTTATTAATTTTATTTATTTTTAACTTCAAAAAATGGCATTCTAGCTATGTGGTGCCTAATATTAACTAAGGTACTGATTTAACAAACAGAAAGTAAGTGATGTTAAGTTACCACACCTCAAACTTCCAAGAATTAAATAGTCAAATATGGCTAAGTAGAAATTATGTGTGGTCAGATGAGGTTTGCGCTTCCCTCCACAACCACTGCTATAGCATTTATAGGGTGCTTCGGCAAAACTAACCATATCGGTTCATGTAAAGAGTTTCCTATATTCAACTGTTACTAACCAAAGTCCAATCTTCTGTTGTTTAGTCTCTAAATTCCAGGGTTAAGATAAGTTTATTCAGTGCTCAGCTCCTTGATCTTTATGGGAACTCATGAATAACAGGGTAACAAATATAATGGTTATCAGCATAACTGATGACATCAGAGCGGTAGCTCTAGCTGGGATAGCAGACAGGGAGGGGACCGAGCAATGACCAAGAAAGAAGCCTTATCTCCTTTTTATGAATCCACCATAGCTTTCTCCTAAATTTCTTTGCTTCATTTAAGGAATTTGACCATTGTTAAAAATAAGTAAGAGAAATCAATAAGAAACGCTGACAATATCTAATGCCATCATGGCAGCACAACAGTGTTATTCCACTTGTAAAAGGATAAAAATAAAATGATGAAGTCAAACGTCACTTTGAAATGGTGTAGAATTTGATCATACAAACTACCAATTCTTTTCCTTGTTCACTCAATTGAATAAAAACGCCGAAGCACAACAAAGTTAATCCCCACTAGACTACTTTTGTTAACACTGCATAATAGACTTTGTGGATTATGAAAAAGTTCCAGGTTCATGCAGTCAGTATCTTTGGCACTGATTTTAAGTTGAGCCTTATATTAAACTAACATCTGGTTTCTGACCTTATAACACTTGCTTCATTTTATTACGGTCATTTGCCTCAACTGCATCCTCGAGACTTTTGAATCAGTATCAACAATGAATTAATTCATTTTGCCAGCCCTCAGGCAACCACATCTCCCATTTCCTCAACCTCTCATCCACTGTATTTACCTTTTGAAGACAGGGGAAAAGGTCATAATTTGTCATAACGGAATAAATACTTTCATCAAATTCTTCAGAAGGATCACATGAAATAGAACAGGGAAAGAAGCATGCCAACATGTTAAAGGGAAGGTTCCCACGTACCTTACAAACTGAAGCGTTGAGCAAACTATACATAAAAAAGATCATTTTCTTCACTAGTAAATAGCCCCTACTAATGAGAAACAGCGACTCCGTGTAAGCAAATCTCCATTTCCAAATGAAAATTTGGCCAAACCACTATACCAAAGAGAATAAACGATTTTCCTAAGTATTCTGAAGAATACAGAGCAAACCAAAAGGATCACATCCACATTGCAATCTGAGCATGTCTTTGGTTCACATATGTTTTGTGCATCTTTAAATTCACCACTTTGGCCAATAATGTGAATGTGCCAAAGGTTCAGTAGTACAGTATTTGCCCTGAGCTTTACAGATGTCGATGATTACATGTAGCAGTAGGATCCTTCTCTCCATTGTAAATGACTGGTACAATCACTTCTGCACGGGAAAACAGGACACCACCCACAAAAATGATAAGGTTCTGGGGGCAAAGTCCAGGGGTAGCCTCTCTATAACAGCATAGAAATCTGAGGATACAGAGTTGCAAAACTGAAGGACAGGAGGACCTTTAATAATTTCTTTAAAGAACACTTTTTACCTCACACCTCTGCAGCTCTCTGTCACTGTTGCCGGTCTTGCCAATGTACAAACCTACATTCTATCCCTCACACCAGCACTTCTTACCCACCTCCTTGCTCTCTCCCCTCTCACATATCTACACTTTGCCTCCCACACCAGGTGTAGTTTGAGGTGTACAACAAACATTTCTACATCAGTCCAGAATGCCTTGTTCATACACACAGCGGTTTTACTCCGATACTGCTGATTTGAACACACCTGTTAGCTTACCTGAAGACAAAGGTGTAGACACACAAATTACACCAAGCAACCAATTGCCCTGTATGAGCTATTTTGCAGTACCAAATGACTGCATTTACTATGTAATACATGAAATCAGTGAGCTTCTCCCAATTTTCAGAAGAACACATAGGACAAAGCGAGCAGCTTGCTAACATACATAAAGTATGTCAAAATTTGGCTGTTTCTTAAATATCATCATCAGGCTGCATCCCAGGCAGCAATTCAGCTGAAATCTGTCAGTCTGCCTGCACCCTGCATAAGCCGTACTGGAAGATATCCTTGCCTTCCTTCATCCCATCCGAATAAGGTTTTCTTATTACTCAGCCTGGACATTCCTGACAAACATATGAACGAGGTATCGGTTAGGAAGTATCACCAATAGCTGCTATGACTAAGGGGAGATTGTGGTTACTAATAAACACAGCCTTCAACCAGTTAAAGATGTTGCTGGCAATAAAAAGTCCTTTGAAGAAATGATGCCTTGCTTTGAGATGTACCTGTAACACAAATCTACTGCCATACCGTAAACAGAGGACACAAGGACAATGAAATTATCACATTATGTCCTTGAAAACAGTAAAAAAACCTTCATCCATGGTAAAGGTTTTGAGGGTGGCCTCATAGAAAGAATACCACTTCTTCTTTAAGATTATCTTCTGTTTTCAGTGTATTTTATTGAGGGAAAGGGGAGCAGATCATCATCATGTATTAGCTTTTCTTCTCCCAAATTCAGGTAACTAACTCCATGGAATAAATCTTACAACTCATTTTCAGCACTAATTAAGTTAGTTGCAATTAAATTACTGATGAGGGATTTCTATATTAACAGATCTTAATTCTCTACTAGCCTGGTCATTTTCCATCCCATATTACTTTGCATCATGCTGCTTTTACCATCCTCCTCCATTGGTCAGAGGTCTTAATTTGCCACCACTTCCACATTTAAATGCTGACATATACTCATGAATACACTTGCCACTGAAACATGGCAATCTCATTACAGTAGTATCACACTGTGACTTGGGTGCCTCTCTGAAGCACTGATTTTTACAAACAACTCACAAAACAGGTATTTTTTCCACCCCCTTTGTAAGCCAGCATATAATTCAGTTGCAAAAAAGATCTAATTCTTCAGCAGACTATTTTGTGTATCGTTAGCAGCACTGCCCTCAGCATGTCGTATACACAGAGGAACCCTTCCCAAACACAGACCACTGTACTCAGGTATGTAATTAAGTTTTAAGAGCGAATGCTGAACTCGGAAGAAAACCTGGTGTTAAATCATTCATGCTGATGCATACTAACACTCTGACCCAGACTGCAGTTCCTCTTGGAACTTTGCAACTGGGCAAGTTTTCTTCAGTTGCAAAAGGAAGTTGCAATAGTCCTATAAAAATTAGTGTCGAATCCGGTATCAGTAAATTACAGTAGCAGAAACACTGTCCTGAGCTATTCAACCTTTACAGTAATACCAGGAGAACATTTAGCGCTAACTGAGTAAGGACTCACAACAGGAACCACCCAATCTTCTTCTCACTGGTGTAATTAGCAGAACAACCTTTAACTTCAAAGGCGTAATCCACATTCTAGAAATAGCGTTCCATTTATAATTCGTCCGTTTAACTTAAACTCTATGTTAATTCTATTTCTCTGGGAGCACTGAATCTAAACGGCGCACATTCTAGGTGACTTTCCTACCTCAGTGAACAGTTCCAAGCAAATGCTATAATTCGGGGTGCACATGGATGTATCAGAAGATATTGGCTGAGCAATGGTTTGCTACAGATATTGATAATAAAACTGGGAGAGCTATTGAGTAAACAATTCTTGGAGGTGTTTTTTTTTTTTTAGGTGACATCATTGAGATCAGGACTTTGTGAAGAGATACAGACAGACGTAAATGTACCAAGTAGTCCTGAAGCAATGCAAAGTAGTTCAGGTCTGAAAGCCTGACACAGAAAGGCAGAAGCACACTTAACTAAAATCTTGTGAAACAACACACTCAAGCTGAAGTGACGGTAAAGAAGAATATGTGTCACTGAACAAACCTGGAGTGAAAACCAACATGCAAGTTTCTAAGCATTCTTCTCACATTTGTTGCATGCATGAGCATGGATATGTTGTTTCTCCAAAGTTAACCAAAATTAAATACTGTACATTCTTCCAGCTTTCAGAGAGGAATGAGAATGGGAATTTGGAAACTCTCGAGAAAGGATTGTGAAGCACTGGCACGCCAGCTCAGTTGGCTGTCCCTAGTTCAAACGTTCTAAGGAATAACTATGCACCTTGGATTGTAAACATGCGTGTCTTTGCAAAGGACCTTTCTCAAAAGCAAGAATGAGAAAGGAGGAAAAAAAGAACTTCTCCAAATCTTGTAACAGCAGCTACGCAAGAACATTAACTTGATTTGAATCCTTTACATCTGAGATCAGTTGTGCTACACTAAGCAGAAGTTCTAAATGAAGGACAACATTTTCATTTTGTTCAGACTTGGAGAATCACGCAGCATTTGCTTAACGTTTCCATTTCTTTCATTTTCAGAAACTCTTTAATACTTTGACCACTGCTACTACTTTGGCTGTGCCTGGACGTTTTGTTTTCTCCCTCTAAAATCAACAGTGGTCCCCTCACAAGTATCAAGACTCGACTGCTTAGTATTTAATGTTTTCTGTTGTTTCTAGCCCTGCTTAATGCTCAGGAGCCTAGCAGTTGATCGCAGATGCCAACCTAGGAATTATGACCAGAGCCACTTCCACCGAATCATGCTCTGATCCTATAATTAACATCTCAGAGAAGTTCAGGCCAGGACTTCTTAAACAAAGTGTAGGACGCAGATCTTAATAAGCACAAAAAAAACCACATGATAATGTTTACAAATTTAGACTTGTGGTAAATGTGAGGTCCGTAAGAAGAATTATTTTCACATTCGTACTGCAAATTGCAATAATTTTACAGCTCTCTTATTACAACTGTACTGGCTGCTCGTTAAAAAATATAACCTCGTAATTTTGAATATGAAATACAGAACTCACAGGCAAGCTGCATGATTATACCTTAGTGAGCAAAAACCACAGACAGTGCAAAAGCCCTGTTGTTTATATACAACTTTTGCAGCTGCAATGTCTACAGCATACAGCTAACTTTCCAAGCAAGATCTAGGAATAAATCAGTATTTGTTCACAATTGTTATCTAAGACTTGCTCAGGAAAACCGTAATGACTCCACAATGAACTTACATTTGAATCTTATAGAATTAAGAACCATGCAATGAAGACACTAATATTGTGGGGATGCACAGGAAGTTCTCAGGACTATACAAACCATATGAGAAAAGGTGAAGGGAAAACCCCTGAAAGGTCAGAAATGGGGTTAATGCTGGGAAATAAATGAAGAGGGAAGTCTGGAGAAACAACAAGATAAAAGGAGAAAAAAATATCAACAGCAAAGAATAATTAATAGGGTAGAGAACTTCAGGCCCTAGAAAAGCACATTTTCTCCATGGATATGACAAGACACAGAGTGTATAATAAAACAGTTGCATCACTGCTCAAAGGAGCAATGACTTTTCCGTGTTATACCATACCAAACATCTTGTTATTTTTAGTTTTGCCAATGAAGCAAGGAAATCATAGCAGGAAAAGACAAACTGCAAACAGTCATATCCATTACAGAAAAGAGCAATATTCACATTTCCAATTCAAATAAGGTATTAGAAAGCTGAATATTCCATTTTCTGACACGTGAATCCAATATACTCAGACTTGCTTAAATATTCCATCTAAAACAGAAATAGCTCCCTTGAAGGACCTTTCTCCCCCACTTAACCACTCCTACAGACAAACCACTTCCCTGCTGGTGCCTGCTCCACATAAGTTGGTTTTTCAAAGCTTGCACTGCTCTCTCAAGACTAACTCCATCACATTTCACTATCCAAAGGGACAGGGTACCTGGGGCACACTGCCACCAGAGCACAGCCCAGAAGTCCCAGAGCTTGAGCTGTTGCTATAGCACCACACACTCAGTGTGAAGCCTTGGGTTCTTCTTCCAGGCCACCATGCATATTGATAAATCCATGCTGCTGCTGTGAAACCAGATGGGTTTATGAGGAAAGTGAACACTGGCTGCAAAATCCTTTGTACACAGCACAGAAAATCTTCCTGCATACAAGAGAAACAAAACCTGATCCAAGAGAGCTAGAAACAGCATCACAGATAGCTGACAGCAGACAAAGGGGTAGCAGCCAACTTACAGGTTACATTTAAGAAGGAAATTAGCCTATTCCCAGTAAAGCTAAGAACGTTTTTAAACCAAACACGACTGACAGCTTACTCTAAAGATAGACTGTATCTATACATAATACTAGTTCTAGATAGAGGACTCCTCCTGGCCATCTATAGAACAACAGAGCTGCCGTATAAGGAGGCATAGGTTTCTGAAAACATTGCAAAGACCATATCAGTACTGCTGAGCCAGACACTGTGATTTCACAGCAAGAGGCTGGAGGTACATATTTCTGGGCACTTATTCCCTAATAAGGCAGCACGTGTAGATTACAAAAGACGACTAGATTATGCAAGGCGCAGAGGCTTGTAGTGTGACAGAGGAAAAGGAAAAAGTTACTGCACAGAGATCCAAATCAAGAGATGAAATAAATGACCTATACCACTGACAGTCTTGAAAACAAAGCAGGACAGAAACAGAATGACACTGCTGAAATAAAATGATGTGGGAATTAAAAAGGAAACAGCAGTAGGAAGAGAGTATTGTTATAGAATCACAGAATCACAGAATCACAGAATTATAGGGGTTGGAAGGGACCTCTAGAGATCATCGAGTCCAACCCCCCTGCCAAAGCAGGCTCCCTACACCACGTCGCACAGGTAGGCGTCCAGGCGGGTCTTGAATATCTCCAGAGAAGGAGACTCCACCACCTCCCTGGGCAGCCTGTTCCAGTGCTCCGTCACCCTCACCGTAAAGAAGTTCTTGCGCACATTCGTGCGGAACTTCCTATGCTGGAGTTTCAGCCCATTGCCCCTAGTCCTGTCCCCACGCACTACTGAAAAGAGACCAGCCTCGCCACTATAGCTCCCACACCTCAGGTATTTATAAACCTGGATCAAGTCCCCTCTCAGCCTTCTTTTCTCAAGGCTAAACAGACCCAGTTCCCTAAGTCTCTCCTCGTAGGGGAGATGGTCCAGGCCCTTCACCATCTTTGTGGCCCTCCGCTGGACTCTTTCCAAGAGATCCCTGTCTTTTTTGTACTGGGGAGCCCAGAACTGGACACAGTATTCCAGATGAGGCCTCACCAGGGCAGAGTAGAGGGGGAGGATCACCTCCCTTGACCTGCTGGCTACGCTCTTTTTAATGCACCCCAGAATGCCATTGGCCTTTTTGGCTACAAGGGCACACTGCTGGCTCATGGCCAACCTGTCGTCCACCAGGACGCCCAGGTCCCTCTCAGCAGAGCTCCTCTCCAGCAGGTCTTCCCCCAACCTGTACTGGTGTATGCAATTATTTCTACCAAGATGCAAGACTCTACACTTGCTTATGTTAAACCTCATCCGGTTTCTTACTGCCCAGCTCTCCAGAGAGAGCTTATATAGCAGAAAAAGAGAGCAGAAATAGAGAGCTTATAGCAGAAAAAAAGATTGAAATATTGCTTTTTTTCCAGGAAATAAGGGGGAAAAAAAAACACCAAAAAACAGGAGGACAGAACATTGTTATTAGCAGAATAATTCAAAGCAGTGTAACTCTAATGCTTTTCTAACACTTCAGTAAGTGGTAGAGAGGTGGGAGCTGCTACCAAGCAAATTAAGAGGGGGATTTTCAAAGGAAGTAAGCTCTCCTAGTCAGGCCCGGTTGCAGCACTGCTGTCTGTTGCCTGCCCAGCAATCAACCACATCATCTACTTGCCAAGAGAAACAGGCTTACCATTCACCTTAATGTGGCACAGTGTGTCTTCGCTGACACCAGGACAGCTGCCTCAGTATCTCACTCAGCCAGCGCAAGCACAGCTGGCAAGCAGTGACAGCACAGAAACCTTGCGGGACAGAGAAAGGAACACAAAGTGCCACGATAGCAATAAAGCAAGAGAGTTGCTTAAAGGGCAAGTTCTTCTATACCCCTTCAGCCTTTGTACAGGTTAGCAGACCTTTGGCAATGTAAAAGTGCCCTTTAAATCCCATTTGCATGCTTTGCAACCTCATAACTACATGTTCAAATGCCTCTTGCAAAGCCTTTTGAACAAACTGAACACAGAACATCCAGCTTCGGATTTCCTCTTTCTCCTGCCCATCCCCTTCCTGTGTGTTTGCCAAAAACTTTCACTTCCTCAGTGACACTGACACCAGTACTGACCATCACTTCAATTGCGTTCTCCAGCTCCCATCTGTCCAGACCTAAAACATAGTCACGCTAGGGCAATCAGCATTAACTGAAGAGGTTCAGATATCACATCAAAACACACAGCATTGCCCTAGGGAAAAAGAGCTTCCGTCCGCTGAATCTAATGAATAAGACTCATGATGCTGAAGCTGGCAATTTCAATAAGTGCAATAGCTATACTACTACTTAGAATATTTCCCATTCCAGTGACAATACTGGGAAATATTTTCATTATCAAGATAGACAGAATAAAACTTAGTCATAAGTCACACTAACTTATAAACACATTAGCATAATGTAGGAATTGACTTCTAATATTAACATTGTTGCAAGAACATCCATCATAGATGGAAAGAACAAACCTGCTTATCAGCCAAATATACTTACCTCTGCACTAACTTCTGTAATAACATCTTGCTTTACTTTATGCCCAAGAAGCAGCTTGAGTATAAAATGCCATCAAAAAGAAGACAAATAAACAAACTAACAAAGCAGTCTCCATGTACTTATCTGCACAAACTAAAGAAGCAAACATAAAGTAAGGCAGTATGTTATGGAAACCACATCAGTAAATCCACTTAACAGGCAATGATCTTGGTGACGAGCTTCCTGGAATGGCTTCCTGTTAAACCAACTAACGAACAGTTAGGAACCTACCTCAGATAGAGAAAAGTTTGTAAGGAATGGACTCTGTTTCAGCAGCAGAGCTTGCTAAAACAAAGAAAAGCCCAAAAACTATCATTCCAGAAGAAAAGATGTATATCCTGTACTTCTATCCATATGGCAACCTGCCTAATTTTTGGGTTTAACATCTCGCAGTTTGCTATTACAGGATCTTTTATATGATCTTCATGTGGCTTGGTCAAATGAATGCGTAAAGTAAAAAAACAAGCCTTTGCAAATCAAGTAACAAATTCTTCAATGCATTAACCGCAGTTTAGACAGGAAGAACTAGCCTCTCCTCATGCAGTGTGCAACAGAGACAAGAGAGGAAGAAGGTAACGCTCTGCAGACTATTTATCTTTTCAGTACTTTGAACTGACCAAGTAAGATAGTGTTGTGCAAACATAGGAATCAATTGTAGATACTTAAGATGCCAACACTTTCAAACAGATAGGCAATGCTCTCCTAAGGTAAAAGAGATGTTGGCCTGAGTAGTGTTGGCTTTCCATTTTTCGCCCATAGAAATGAGACCTACTCATACTCTCTTCACCTTTCCTTCATGTCCTTTTGCTCTCTCCAGCAGAGTTTGTCAGGATATCTTCTCTCTTCTGAGGTTCAGCTGACAAAAACAACTCTTAAACTCACCTCAGTGAGTTGTTCTTCAGAGTATGCTATGAACACAAGTATTTCTTAAGTACTTGGAGCAAACACTTCCAGCACAAGATGCATTTCTGCCTTTACATTTTGTACCATGAAGCCACATCTTCAGAGAAGATGCCGAACACCACGGTGGGTGATTCAGTCTCAAAAATTACACCATTCGATGACCACATCAACAGGAAACGTATTTGCATCACACAAAGATAAATAAGCAAGCACAGACCTTTGCATCCTTCCCTGAAGGATAATTACCATTTAAATTTAAACTAGGAACATACACAACACGGCCAGTTACGTTGTATTTGCTTTCTGTTTGTAAAAGCTAAATTCTGTGGGAAGACACTGTTGCTGTTTGTAGTAGGGCAGTCTCCTCCTACTTGTTTGCTTTACTACAGGCTGCTGGCCGTTTTCATTCCAATGTAATTTTATATTGCTTATCAACACAGTTTCCTGCGGCATGGCTTGGTAAGTAGGGAAGTCTTTCTCTCTTCAGCACTCCTACACTCATATGAAAAAAATAACACAAATAAATGAAAGAAATAAAGCAGCAGGTAACTAACAGAAGTGGGAATATGGCCTGCAAGAAAATCCGGGCCACGTTTATTCTACAGAATGATGCTGTTTCTTATGGAGACAGAAATGCTGCTCTTAGGATGAATTAACAGTCTGTCTAACAGATATGCATGATTTTGTGCAATTATTTACAAACACAGCTCTATAGCTCCATGAGGAAGTATCACCAACTGCTCACCAAGCTCACACAGCCCCAAGGACTCCCAGTCAGTGGATTCTTCTCTCATCCCCAGCATTATCACATGACATCTTGCATTCTTTAGGGATCACTGGTGCTGTGGAAATGCAACTCTGCGCATGGAAGTGCTGCCACAAGCAGAGTGCAAGGAATCCTACTCTACTTTCTGCTGTCCCCCTCACTTTTCTCTTTTTTTTTTAAACCTTCATGCTGTTCCTCATCTGCTTGTTCTCTGTGTTCACCTAGTTTTGCCAAGAGCTGCTTTTACAAAGAAACTCTGTGAACCCCAAGAGTAAAAGTGGCTCTACACTTCCTTGAACACAACAAATAAAGTCACAGCTGCCCTTTGCTCAGAACATACATGTAGAAAGAGGAAGAAAGGCCTTGTTCCCACCTCAGATCTCCTGGCCCATCAATAAAAACAAAAATTGGCTCATGACCCCTAAGTTTCCTCTCAAAAAACTCAAAGATGTTCATTAAGATTCCAAACAACATGCAAAATACAAATAGGAAAATGCCTCCTTTTCAAGACGGAATTCGAATCACATCTCACTTTAAATGCTGCAGTTCTTAAATGCTCCTAAATAGCTATAGACAGGTCAAACAATTGTATCTCTGGTCTTGTGAGTCATCACACCACAGCTCCTAGGGCCTTGGACTATCTGCACTGCATGTTTTAGGAATCCCTTCCCACAACACTTGCTGCTGCCTGATGCTATTTACCTTACAAAAGCCAACCAAGTCAAAGGAAGGGAGCTCACTTCAATTAGATAGATAAAATAGAGGAAAACAGTGTATGAGAGAGCTGTGTATACATTCCCAAATACATGCAAGAGAAAATATCATATTGATGGAAATACTCTTGAAAGGGTAACATTAAAAGCAAGGAATATTAAACATCTGAAAGGCAATAGGGTTTTGCTTCATACAAGTGCAAGTTTTGTAATTCATTGCATTGTCAGTAAAAGTCATTGCACAATTCTGCTGGTCAAAGGCACTTACAAGGCTTCAGCCTTTCCTTCATACAGAAACAAACAGGAAAACATAGGATATATACATAAGGACATATACATATATAAACAACCTCAACCTTATTTACTCAACAGACAACAGGAGAAAAGCAGAATAACTTCAAGTCAGACAACTACTGTACTGACAAGAAAGTTAATTCCACACCATTATGGTTAAATACATATATGTCAACAGCACGCAATTAAAATACAACTCCTTGTTATTAAATCAGTTCATTTCTAGCTGGTCTATAGCTCACAAAGCTGAAGAGGAGAGAGAAAAACACCACAAATCTCAGAAGAGAGAAACAGAATGAGAAATCTGTTGATCACGGAATTCATTAATTTTTAATCCTTGCCTTTATAACATCCTATAAACAGCATCAAAGCGATATTTCTGCTGCAGCCTGTTGCTGCTTTTTCAGAGAAAGCCAAGATTTTTCTCACACGCGCTTCCAGTGTTGGTGGCGGTACCTACTGTAAAGGCATGAAGTCCTATGGCAAAACGTAAGCAGCTCCTTCTCTGCATTCAGCACCGAGTTAGAAACAATTCCCATGATATGATTCTCTTTGGTAAAACTGAGCTGTTTTACCAACATATCTTAGCCATTTCCCAACAACAACAACTACTTTTGTAATAAGGAAAGAAAAATAAGCCTTAAGTAGTTCTATGATCAGCACAGAATTACCCATCCATTCATACCTGCAAATAACATTAAGCTATCTGGATTATAAAACTCTTTCAGGTTGTTTCCAATTGGCATTAGGATGGACTAAGATGGGAATGGTCAGACTGGGCTTTTTTCAAAGGTGTGAATAAAGGGTAAGGGATGAGGTGCTGACCTCAAGTGAAATGACAGAATAAGAACCTTCGTGCTCCCTATACACAGGGAGGAAAGTCATATCCGTATGTGGATATACAGGATATCTCCCGTTTAGATGTGCATACACGTAGCTAAGCAAATTATAAGTGTTAATCTCTTCAGTTTCTCGTGCCAACAGAGGTCAGTGGAGCAGGAGGATGAGTTCTCAGTGAACGCATTCACTGCCGACATGCATAGGATGCAATTTCAACAGAAAGGCCAAACACAAAACTACACAGACCTAACCTGACACTCAGATCCAAAACCAAAATCAGGAGAAAGCCCCCAGCGACCACTCCTTGGGCACACAATATCATCACGGTAACAGCCGGCAGGAAACACAGCATAAGAAACACCACAGTGCCGTTTTCTTTTAAGCCAAAGTACGTCTGAGCCCACAGCGAAGCAGCAGCAGCTTTAACCTGGGCGATGCTCCAGGAACTATTCCTCCTGGAAAAAGCAATTGAAGAGGGGGGCCGCCTCCCCTCCTGAGGCTGCTGCCGTGCCTCCAGACACCCGGCTACCCGGCTCCGAGCAGCCCGACACAAGCAGAGCACAGCAGCAAGAGGCAAAGCGTTCTTCTGAGACCCCACCTACCCCAAGACCCTCCGGGCCCTGCCGTCCTTCCGCCCTCCCCGCGCACACGGAGCACCCCGGACAGGAGCTCTCTGTGCCGGCCGGCTGCCCCCCTCCTCGTCCTCCTCTCGCCTCCTCCAGCTCCGACCCCCGCCCGCAGAGCGGCCCCCGGGCGGCGGAGGCACTTACTTTCCCTGGTGCGAAAGTTAGGAGGGAGCGAGGAAACTCCACGGTTCCCGGGTGCTGCCGGGCGAGAGCTGCGGAGCGCGGCGCTGCTGCCCCGCCGGCCGGGAGACGGGCGCAGCCGGCGGAGGAACTTCGCTCCGCTTCAGGCGGTTGGCTGGGAGGCTCTCAGCCTACTTCCTGCTGCGGGGCTGCAATTTGCATGCGGACGGGCTGGTGGAAAGAGCTCTCGGTAGGAAGGTGTTTGCCCCGGGTGCTTTGCGGTCGGACTCGCTGCCCCCTGTCAGCTTGGGGTGCTGCCGAGCGGGAGCCGACGGCCGGGGGTTGTTTTGGGTTGAGCAGGGCACGCTGACACGGCCCCTTGCTAGAGTGGAGCTGCCCTGGGGCAAGGAGGCTCGTGGAGAGGAGCGAGGTGAGGCGGGGAGGCGGCGGCTGTGAACGGACCACTGCCTGGCACCAGCTGGAGAATGGCAGCTGTGGTTGGGAGCTAATTGCATGGCCTTCCTTATGTGTTATAACGTGGTGCAACTATGATAGCCCGAGAGATAAAACTGACCCAAGAAGCGAACTGTTCCACCAACAGCCTTAAAAAATGATGGGGAACTTTTCCAGCACTCAGTTACAGTGGCCTCTGAGATCCATGGGCTGGAAGGCCATTTGTATCCTAAGCTGCATCAAAAGAGGGGTGGCCAGCAGGGAGAGGGAGAAGATTGTCCCCATCTGCTCTGCGCTTGTGAGGCCCCATTTGTAGTACTGTGTCCAGGTCTGGGGCCCCCAGTACAAGAAGGACATGGAGCTGTTGGAGTGGGTCCAGAAGAAAATCAGTGGGCTGGAGCCTGCGAAGAAAGGTTGAGGGAGTTGGGCTTGTTTAGCTTGGAGAAGAGGGGACTACGGAGAGCCCTCATGGCAGACTTCTAGTACTTGATTGATAGGAGCTTCTAAGCAGGAAGGGGAACCAACTTTTTACTTGGGCAGATAGTGGTAGGACAAGGGGAAATGGCTTTAAACTAAAAGAGGGGAGATTTAGGTTAGACGTTAGGATAAAATTCTTTACTTAGAGGGTGGTGAGGCCCTGGCACAGGCTGTCCAGAGAAGGTGTTGATGCTCCATCCCAGAGGCATTCAAGGCCAGGTTGGATGGGGCTCTGGGCAGCCTGCTCTAGTGACTGGCAACCCTGCCCATGGCAAGGAGGTTGGAACTAGATAATCTCTAAGGTCCTTTCCAACCTAAGCTGTTCTGTGATTCCATGAAAACTGTAAAAGCTGGAAAGCTAGCTTGGAAGAAAACAAAGAACAAGTAAATAAAGTCATTTTCATTTGTGTTTAAAAAATGGCTTACTAGCCTGTTGAAAAGTGAAATAAAGTCTCGTAGATCAACAAAGCTCCAAACAGGAAATAAGGGTGTGAAGACATACTGCCTAGAGGATGCAGCTGACCAGCACAACAAGAACTAGAATCAGAACATCATGTGCATGCTGCCAGGCCACCTGGGCAAGTTCAAGTCATGGGGATTTCAAAGGCAGGAATTCAAAAGAAAAGCATTTAAGCTTTCCACATAAAGTGCTGAAGACTGTGAAGTGAGTTTGGAGAACAGTAAAAATGATGGTAGCCACAAGATGCTCTAAAGTATCTCTGCATCCTTTTTATTAAGGCCACCAATAAGGCCCAACTAGAAGTAGAGCTGGTGAGGCCTTCCATCAGAGCATCCCAGTGACTGAAAATATCCCAATGCAGCTCATCCCCCATGAGTTTAAGAGAAGAACCTAAATTGTACTCAGGAAAAAGAACTGGTAGTGGAACATACAGATCTTGGGCACTGATATGAAGGTCTGCCACACACAGTGATGTGCAGTTTGGAGAGTAGAAATGGTAAACAGAGCCCACGTTGGCCTTCTTTTCCTTCCCATTCCCTCTCTGCTTGGTTTGAAATCCACTTTCTCCCACAAAAGCATTAGTGCAAATAAAACAGAACTGAGTTTTGTAAATGTAAAATAGAGTCTGGAGATCTAGTAAAATACAATCTTGCCTGTAGTGTGAATAATTCAAAAGAATCAAAAAAGTTCTGAACTATCCTCAGTGGGCTGCTATCCGGTATTAGGTTCAGCAGGCATAGCAGAAACTAATCCGTTCTGCCCTGAGAGAGCTAATACGTAGAAGAGTTGAAGTAGAATAAATATATTGTACTTTCTAAGAAGGAAAGGACAGGTTGTTGGTATCATTTGAAATAAGTCACCTTTTTATGCACCTTAATTCCTTCTGTTAAGGCAGATAGACACCAAGTCTACCTTGTACAGCATAAGCAGGAAAGGAACTCTAATTATATACTCATCGAGAGGGAAAAATAAGGACTTGGTTCAGCCTCCCTACTTCTTTGTATCCGTTGCTAGTCACATATTTTAATATGTCTTTGTGTTTAGATCAGGAAATTCGGTGGGAATGGGGAACGTAAAATGGAATGTGAAAGAAACTTCAAGCCTGTCACTGCAGTGAAAGTCCTCGTAGAAAAGTCTTGAGTTGTGTTAGCCAGCTAGAGTTTATACTTAGCAATTTATTTTCTGCTTTGGGCAGGCTTGATTCCCAGACTGTGTTGTTACTACTGAATTAAACGTGGCTGCAAGACAATTCTGTGCCACGGCCAGCTGGCCCTGTAACAGCCTGTGGTGTCCGCACTGTTAAACTCTCTTGGCATCTCAAATAAGGGGACTACATGCAAACTCCTGTTTGAATAGTCTCTGGCCCATGTTAACTTCCAGATCAGCTCTGGAAATTTTTGGAGAGTGATAATTGGCCTGGGCCAGGAATCAAGCTAGTCTGTATTCTTGAAGCTCTGAGGTCCAGGAATGTTTCCTCAGGCACTGTTAATTACTGTCATATACATAAGCCTATAGAGTCTGTAACAATCCCATTATTCACTCATGTAGGTGGCTACTGAGCCAGTCATTGTTTGGGTTGTGTCTGGGAGAGCGTGTTAGCATTAAATGTAGAGCACAGTGTCTCTGACAGTAAATTAGACTTTATCAGAGGCAATGCAAACGGCAGGCTGCAAAAGAAATGTATCTCTCTGTGTTTTTGTATACTCCCTGCTTCCACAGCTTCTGTTTACTTTCTGTGCTGTGCTTGAACACAAAAGCAGAGCAGTGATAGAAGAATGCTAGTTAGTCATGAAACCATAATTGTAGCACCCAGAGCAGTCAGTTGAGAAAGATCTCAAGGAACGCTCAGGTTCAATCAATGCAAAAAAGCACGGAAAAGATCACTTTGTTCAAAAATAGGTTTACAGAGATTTAAATTCTTTGTAGAATGACAGGAAGAGAGATCAAAGATGCATGCAAAGCTAGAACAATAAATAATCTGGCTTTGTACACCGACACAGCTTTGGAACCTTGCTTACATTTCATTGACAGCATAATATATTTTCTCCAGAAATCCCAGCATTTCCATGGTCACTGCTTGCATTGCTTTACTATATTTCATTTCTTCCTCAAGTGATTATCAGTAAGAAGTTAGAGCCCAAATTGTTACCCCTCTTTCGAACAAAGCAGTGATTTTTAAAGAAGTGAAAAGAGAATTATAAAAGCAATTGGCTCCAAGTCGCACGCTTCTTTGCAAAACTTTGGGGGACAAAAACCAAACAAAGTAAAAGCAATGTGTTTTGGTATTCATTTTGCAATGCCGCCTTCCTTATTGTACCCTGCGTTTGTAGAGGAAGATACACTGACCATTGCAAGAAGAGTACTTGCAAAGTTTGTTCTAAGAAATGTGCTTCTCCTCATAAAGACTTTTCAAAGAAAGTTAATGCACTCATATTTCTGGATATTATTCCACGAGTTCCTCTTCTCGTTTGTAGTTTGAAGCCTGAGGAAGGGTGTGTGGGGGGGAAGAAAACAAACAAAAAACTTCCTAATTTCAATTTCAGTTCCACTGCGATTATTTGCAATGTGTCCTGTCTTACTTTATGATCAGATTTGCATGCTGAATTTTCTGGATGGTTTAGAAACACTTTAGGGGATAATGGGCAGATCCCTCTTTGGCTCGTCCTGCATTTGGCCTGTCATTCAAGCTAACATGACACCTACTCAGTGTCAAACTACTACACCTACCACCAAACTACAACTACTCAAAGAGAGAAATCTTTCCTGTGTTTAACTCATAGCTGGCTATGTTTTATTGCACTGACATTTTCGGGTCATTAATCCTAAATTTGCCTTTTTAAATTTCATCTAGTTAATTCATATTCCCATGAATGATCCATACTAATACAGCATGTAGGAAAAGTTCTTACCTTGGGATACTGTAATTCTTGAAGTTAAGAAAAGGTTCCTTCTTCTGTGTCTTTGCTTAGATATCTTAGATATTTGATTCACCCACCCTTACCTTTTTATTTAAACACACAGGAATCCTTCCCTTTTTTCCCCCCACTTGATTCATGGCTGTGAGCAGAAGCACTGCTTGTTAGTGAATCAAAGCATATTCAGCAGCTAGCAACTTTGAGAACTGGTCGCAATGAGCTAAGTTGTGTTTGTGGCACAGCACTCAAGAGTGTCCTGTAGAAACTGAAAATGGTCTATGTGTATTTTGTGCACTGTCCAGATTGCCTTCCTCCAAGAAGTGACAGATCAAGTGAAAGGTCTTCATTCTCATGAATATCATCTTGTTCACAGAGCCAAGAAAAGCAGCCAAACTTGACGGCTCATTCATCTGGGCAGCAATAAGGATGAGCTGGCAAGGAGGTGGTTCCATGAGACCTTCATTTTCAGAGATGTACAGATTCCTTTATTGGTCTGAAGAGGCTGCCCACACTATTACGCAAAGGAACAGCTTTGAGCTAATTCAAGAGCAGGTGTGTGGTCATTTCAAATTAGAAAGATTACACAGTAGAGATATTTTTGTTAGAATGGATTTTTTTTTTGCAACCTTGAACAATGGGCCTTATGCCCGATCTCAGCAGCCTGATTAGGTGTACAGCCCGCATCTTCTTTGCCCTCTGTCACATGAGATGCTAGTGCAGAGGCAGTGTGGTTCTTCTGGAGGTGGCTTCCAGAGTGAGCTGCTGCAGAGGTTTGTCTTTCCAAGATCAGTCAGTTTTCATGGAAAACTTTCTTACCAAATTGCATTGGAAATTCTGCTGTGCAAGAACAACACAGTGTTTAAGCCACTCTTGAACAGCTGCAGTAGCAATAGCAATCTTTTTTCCCAGCCACAGCCATGCAGTGATATGAAGCTTCCCTTCACAGTGCAGCTTTTGTTTTCCTCTGGGGTAGCAGAGAACGTCAAGCAACATATGTGGACATGGAGTTAATGAAGTCAGTTGGTAGCTCTGCTGAAAACATTTGGTACTGATCAAAATCATCATCCCTGTCCCCTTGTTCCCCAGGGTTTGTGAGAGCAGCTCTTGTCTGGGACAGAAGACAGAGTGCCACTGAGCATCAGAAAGATTGTCTTTGTTGTTTGAAACCTAAAAACACTAATTTTTGCTGATGCATTGCCAACCAGCCTTGGGCTTGGGAAGGTGACAGCTTCCTGTGTGAGCTAGGAGGTGTCACCCATGAAGGTCTCAGCCTGCACAGTCTGTGGCCAAAGAAGTCATGTGGGAAAGCTGTTCAGCCTGCAGTGGCAACACACTGTGAGATGATTTCTTCATTCCTTGTCTCCTGACCTGGCAAATCTTTCAGCAGGAGGATGGATGAATTGAGTCATCATGACTTTACTGCTGTCCATTTCTCCTGCTCATCTGATGGTGTGTAGCCATGTAGGGTACAAACCTGCTGCTAGGCCTATTTAGAGCAATGGAGTTGCTCAATCACCCTAATACAGTATGAGTCCACTTCTTGTATTTAGCAGCAACCCAGCTGTTGCATTGCCACTTCAGGACAGGGCTTCAGCAAGGCTGTGCAGTGTGACTAAGAGGAAGCTGGAGGGTTGCTAAGCTGCCTTTCCAAACCAGGCTCTGCTTTTCATGCTACTTCCTTCACAGAAGAGAGTCAAAAGAGCAGATGGTGACAGAGAAATAATGCAACAAGTGAAACTACAGCAAGTCCCCCCACCAGCTGCAGCTTGTTCCCATCCTGTGAAAACTGGGAGGGTCATGTTGTCAAGGACAACTTGACTAATTGTTTTCTGCTGAGTGGTTGACAGCTGTTTGCTATAACTTAAAATCATGCGTATGTTGGACATGAGCAGTAAATTATCTTTACTCTGATTTTCCTGTTCCCAGTTGCTGTTTCCCCCTGAAGCCCTTTGTATCCCATTCTTGGAGCCAGGCCCTGCTGACTCTGAAATGACTCTGACAGCCATACCGTCATATCCACTGCATCTCTTTGCCAGGGTTTCAAACTCTTGAGATGTCAACCCTTAATAACTCTGATGCCATCCATCCCTGCTGCAAAAGCCCCCAGATAAAGCTCTCAGCTGGAAACAAGACTACAGGAAGTTATTGAAAAACAAATACAAAAATAAAACCAAATCTTGAACAAAAGGGGACATGACAGCTATTTCCAGATGTACTTGAGTTGTAGATGTGGAAGATGGGCACTTCCCAAGTTCTTGTCCAGGATCAGCTGCCAGAACTTTTGAGATTTGTCTTTTGCTCTTAGCTTTTCCAGATCCCTTTGATGGCCCCAATGAAGCACCCATGGGAAACGGTGAACTGTATCTTGATGTATTTTGCCCACAAATGTCTGCAGCAGTACATAAGGAGTGGGGTTGGGATGGGCAGTTTCTGAGGAACAACAGCTGTTTTTATGGCTTGCATAGTTCTTAGAGCTTGACTTCTGTCACTGACACACGTGTGAATGCCAAGGCAAAGGCAAGGTATCTGCTGTAAGGCAAGACTATAGGATGAGATCTGTGACAAAGAAGCCAGACTATGCTGAGTGTCCGCACATGTTAAAGATGGCCAATGCATGCAAGACTGTAGGCTTGCAGATGACATTTAAGGGTTTTTATCTTTGAATAGGATGAGCAGAGTGGAGGCATGAGGGCAATGGGGCAGACTCTTGGGATGGATCTGATTGTGGGAGAGACACTGAACTTATCCTATGGCAAAGCCAGCTTAAAATCTACTGATACAAAGTTAATCAATAAGAACTTTCTACTGTACGTTTCAGGTCAGTGCAGTGTATTACAGGGCTGGTAGTATTTAAAATGAGATTTCCTATGTGTTGAACTTCATAATAGTTCTAGAAGCTACATCTACAACTCAATTTCATACCTGCATGCACTCTGCTTTCACCAAGCCAGCCCTCTTCCATCCCTCTTGCTCACAAAGGGTTAAATTTATCAGCTCGTACACATAGGTAAGCCAAGTTTGTTTCCAGAAATAAACAGATGTACGCTATGTGGTGCTCCAACAGACACAAATGCATACATTGCATTCGGTATGCAAATTGCATGATAAGTGTGGCTAATTTGTTGTTTGCATCAGCATTTCTTCAGCTTGTGAAATGTGCAATCCCAGAAATAAAATAAATAAATCCATCTTTAACATTTTTAAACAAAATATATAAAATACTTTCTATTCTATTCTAATTCTAATCTTCTACCTAAACAACTGGACCGACAGGTTTTCCTGCCTTGCAGTTTGTGTTATGTAATTCTGGTGAAAGCAGGTAGGAAAAAATGATACTGTTTTGTGCCTGAACATTCGCTGAATGCTGAGAAATTGAAAGGATAGTATCTCTTTTCCAAGTCTTTTACCACCTGCAAAGAACACCACTATATAGGGAGATACAAGGATAATGGAAGGTATCAGAACCATCCTGTACCTGGTGAGGAAGTACATGTACCTAGGATGTCCTTCACTGAAGTTACTCAACTGGATTCTGTTTCTTTCAGGCTCTTAAACATTCTCAGATGAGATACAGCTAACCAGATAAAGTGACTCTATATGTTCCCCATCTTCTCTTTTGACTTCTGCTTTTCTCTTTTGTTTGGGATTTAGACTTAGGAGTACAGTGCTGTGAGAATTTAACCTCTTTCTGTAAATGTTTTGCTTTCTATTATTAACTCTATTCTTTCAGTATAACTCTTAGGTTTTTTCTTAACAGGTAACATTTTTGTTCATATGATTAAGCAGTCTGATTAGCCATAAAAAAAGATAACACAAGTGAAAAAAGTCTACCCATGGCAGAGAGGTATGTGCTTCATAATCTGCAGATGCAGATCAAAATGCAAAATATCTACTTGGCTGAGCAATATCTTGAATAGGAGAAGAGCTGTAAGGCAGTCCTTAAAACCACATAGTGGATTAGATGTATAGATAAATTCACAAATGTTTTCCCTAAAAAGGCAAATGTGTCTTTTCTAGAAAGCACACTACTCAAGGTGGTAGCTGTTGTCCCATGGCTCAGTGACGTTACTCAAAATGTCGCTCTGCTTTGCCATCACCATTGCACGCATGCAGTGCCTTGTCAAGGACTGACATTACCAGGCCTCCAAAGTGGCTTCGTGCCCTGGTATGTCAAGTCGATGTCTGCCAAGCATGGTGATGGGGTCATTGAGCAACAGCCAGTTGATCTGTCGAGCTCACAATCAGAAGGACTATTCACAGCAGTCCCAACACGGTAGAAGAATTCTCTTCCTACCAGTGACAGCTACAGCCCTGACAAACATTCCAAGCAAAAACTGCCAAATGAGACCTACTCTGCTAAGCTGGAGAGTACCTTCCAGAAAGTCAGAATGCTTCAGAACAAGCAGGGACGTGGTGCACAGCAAGCTCATGGCCATGCCAGCCACAATGAAGAAAATCAAGGAATCAGAGCAGAGATATCAGGAGCTGCCACCCCCACTTTGTGCCTCAGACTTACCTTAGATATCCGTGTTTGTAAAAGATCAAGTTGAATGCAAAACAAAAACAAACAAACAAAATAACCACAACAGTATCACTGACTTTTTTTTAAAACTATCTTATGTGTTTAACATCCCATTTAATACCCTCCTTAACTTATGCACACTACTGCAAAATTAATTAGATCTGTAGTAAGCCAGCTTTGAAATAAATGCATCTCGACACTCACCTTTAAAGTGAAGCAGTGGAACAAGAGATCTCTCAGATAAAAGCATTTTGAACCAGATTCTTGAGGTGCTGTAATAATACAGCTACTACAGATCGCAGCTGGAATTATATGGCGTGTTTCCTCATGCTGTTTTTTCACCTTCCCATCTTCCACTTTCTTTTGCATACACTGTTCTAGTTACTCCTGGCTTTACTTTTTTGCAGGTTTTCTTCCACATTTTCTTTTGCCCGTACCTTTTCTCCTATCCTATTATTTTTCACCTCTTCCTCACCAGGAATTGAGCTGCAAATTGGAGCAGGAACAGCGGAGTGCTACAAAGGTGATTAAGAAACAGGACTGCATGATGTTTGAGGGGTAGTCGAGACCCACATTCATAATGGAGAAGAGTTGGCTTGGTAGAGGTCTAATTATATTTTTCAACTACTTGAAAATGTGTTATTGAGAAGGAGATGTCAGATTCTTGGAGGTGCAAAGTGAAATGACAAAAGGCAATGGACAAATAACAGCAGTAAAAACTCCAGCTGGATCTGGGGAAAAGTATTCTTGCCATGAGAATGGCTAAACCTGGAACAGGTACACAGAGTGCCTGCAAGATCTGCATCCTTTGAGAAACTCAAGGCTATTCGATAGTGTCCTCAGCTACCTGGTCTGACTTAGTGAGCCATGATCTGAGTGAGCAGTTGGAGTCTAACCTGCATTATTCTGTTTTTCTTCAGTTCTTTTTGGTGTGCTAGCCACAGTTTTCTTAAGACTTTCTTTCCAAATAAGCTTCCTTTTATCTCACTCCCACTCAACCCATGTGCTATCTGGTCTTCAGCCAGCAACACTGGCCTCTAAGTGAGATCACGCTTTTGGTTGATGCACACCCTTTTCTCCCTGCAGTTCTTCATCCCGCTCTCCCAAGTGCCCAGTTGTCTTTGAACTGGAAGAAGTTACTTCAGCTTTTAGGTAGCATGACTTGCTGTGCAGCTAGCAGCTAGAAGATACCTACCAAACAGAAAAAAATCTGCTGAGGATCAGAACCAGTTTGTTGTGTACAAGGTTGAGCCCCACCATCCAGATTGTATCCAGATACTGTATCCAGTGTTCTCATAGGACACCACTATGTGCAGATATTTTACTGCTTAGTAATTGAAAGCTGGATTTAGAAATAAGGTTCTTTACATTTAGTTTAGTAATATATCAAGAATAGCAAAATCGTGATTAAAACTAAACAGTGAAAATATGACAAAGATGTTAAGATACATCTGTTACCATCATACTGCTCTTCCAATATTTAAAGGGAGTTTGTAAATATGGGGGAATGATTTTAAACTAAAGGAAGGGAGATTTAGATTAGATGGAGGATTAGTGGGAAGTTCTTTTTACTGAGAGGTGAGGTGCTAGAAAAGGTTGCTCAGAGAGGTTGTGAATGCCTGTCCTTGGAGGTGTCTAAGGGCAGGTTGGATGGGGCCCAATCTAGTACTTGATCTACTGGCTGGAAGCCCTGCCTGTGGCAGGGAGGTTGGAACTTGATGATCCTTTGGTGATCCTTGAGGTCCCTTCCAACTCAAGCCATTCTATGGTTCTGTGGTCCTGTGGTTGATATAACTATGCCACTAAGGCAAAGTGGATGATAAAAACAAGGTTTCTAATAGTGGCATAAAATGAACTTTGCCTGCCACAGCAAAATTTCTGCATTCCATTTAAAAGCTGAATGGCATTTAACACTCAAAGTAACAAACAGCTGAGAACTACATGGTAGCTATAGTCACTATTACACTGGCTCTCAAAAAGCAAGTTACGAATAGCTTTGGTGAGAGTCTGGTTTGGTCTGACAACAATGATATTAACTTGCTATTACAACACATGGCAATGCTAAGGCTATTTGCTAACTGCAAACAGGCTGTGAAACCTAGCAATCTGATGCTTCCTTAAAGTGTTAGCTCTGAATAAATAGCACTTACAAAGATGAAAATATTAAATCATTGCACTTAGAAACAATGTTGGCCAAGTTGAAGGCTCAGGCATGTCAGGTAAAATCTTAGTCAATGACTTCAAATCTTCAAAAGTACCCCATTTAGTTTCCTTGACTTTCCCCTCGTCTACACAGTGGAGGATATGAATGAAGATGAACAGGAACCAGTGAGGGCTACTTTTTTAGGAAGAGATGACCAAAAATCAATGAGAAGTATTCCCATTGGACTCCCACTGCTCAAAGAAACCATCACGTTGAATGAAACAGCCAGAAGAAAGAGAGACTTGATGTAGAAGGCTTCATGTAGTGACCCCTTCCAAACTCCTCGGCAAGTGTACTTTGCTGGTGTGTGCCAGAATGTTGCTGACAGAAAGCTCCTGAGACTTTGAGGACCTTCAGATGGGGAGTGTGTGAATCAAATCTAAGGGCAAAATAACAGTCCTGCTAGGACTGCATCTCCTGCTGCAGACAGATTTGGCCAGCATCCCAGGCCTGGATCTCATACTCACGAGGGGAATGTGTCTACCTCACTGTACTGTGTCAGGACACAAGGGCAAAGAAAGGCACAGGTTCTTGAGGTATAAGGATATCTACAGGACAGGCTACTGATTTCTATTCATTTTGCTGTGCTGGTGGATGGGAGGCTGCACAGAGCAGGCTGTTTGTACAGAGAACTGTTACGCCCAGCTTCAGCTCTAAGGCCACCAGGAAACACCTGCACAAAACAGCCACAGTGCTCGCCTACTCCTGTCAACAGCTATCTAGAGATTTCCAAGGCTGAAAGCATTGGCTGGGATGAAACTTCATTGCAATGAGCCATGTGGATCTGCCAGAGCTTTGTGCAACCAAAACCTGAGGCAGGAGTGGCACATGGCTGTTGGGAAGTGGCTCCATGTCAGCTCCTGGGTACTGCAGCTCTGGGCTGTCCAATTGAGGCTGCCCAGCCCCAGGATGCAGGAATGAAGCCTAGCCATGAAGAGCCAGTTTTCTCAGCATAGCCTGTGAAGAGCAATGCAAACTGTGAGGATATGCTGTACTTCAAGAAGGGAACAGTGGTGCCATCTACACCAGTTCTCTGACAGCGATGCTTTTCAGCTAGACTGATATAGGCTAGCCATGGTCAGCTCGCCCAGAATTACTCACTTTCACACAAAACCCGAATGCAGCTTCTGAATGCAGTTCTGTGTGTGCTTCTGCATATGCTTTGTAAGTACTGTGCATAACTCACTGTGAGTACAGCAACGCAACAAACTCTTTCCACTCCCAGCTTCACTATTCAGTTTTTTGTTGTTGTTGTTTGCCTGTTTGTTTGTTTTAGTATCAATTCAAAAAACCTTTTCAACTGAATACTCTGAGAAGGCACCTATTTTGTGAACTCACTCAACTGTGCCAGTCATCAAATATAAAAACAAGTACAACCCTACGCTGGTTTATTAGGTATGCTCTGAGGTCCAAAGAGATTACACCTAAATAGGTGACGAGAACATGACAGAAAAATGATATCACTGTCATCAACAGCAAACACTGAAAGCAGCTTAGTAAGTAACGAGAGTTCCCAGCCATTGCACCAATAAAAATATCACCGGGAACAAAGCAACGCTTTCTTTCCTGTGACATTTTTCATTGCGTACTTTAGTAAGCCAACTAAGTCAAAAGGTTTAGAGAACAATTGTGTGAGAACAATCGGGAGAGGAAGGTAAGTTTCAGGTAACATTTGAAGAAAAGCGGGGAAAAACAAGTTGTTCTGGAAGGCTGTTTCAAATGAAAGGGAGGGAAAGAAAAGGCTTCACACTGATAGTATAGAACAACAGAGACTGCAGAGCCCAAATTAATCTGGATTAAAAAGAGCTAAGGGGCTGATGAGAGCCATGAATTCACGGACTTCTTTACCTTTTGGGCAAGGCTAGAAAATAGTGCTTTGAGCAGTTCCTGGAATTAAAAGGTTAAAGTTTTATCACCTACATCAACATTACTGTAATAGGGCTTTGAGGTTTAGAGCTGGGGCTTTTTGAGGATAAGTAAACATTCACACATAGATCCAAAGCCAGTGTCTGCCCCAGAGACTTCCCGGTCTACACTTAGGGCAAGAATCCAGAGGTGGAATGCAGACAGTGAGTGGCAGAAATTTTATTGACAAAATAAGTTGTGAAATAGATGGCACCAAGATAGGAGAACCGGTGATTGAAAAGTGGGGAAAAATAAGTTTGCCAATATAAAGAACAGAATATTTTCTGCTCATGTACCTGTGACCAGATCAGGAACAGAGTAAAAAGAATAAGGGAGGGGAAGAAGTGCACGTTAGATGTGTGTAAGAGAGCTAAAGAGAGCTTCTGTTGGTGTAAATAGCAAGTGAAAGCAAAGAAAGAGACGCATCGTTATTGTTCCGCCTACTGAGTTTGGGTATATATGGAAGAGGAATAACAGTGCCGGAATCAAACATATATAATAATAGTAGTTAGACTCTGGCTTGCCCTCATCTCACCATCGGTTCATAAAGTTGTGAGATGTATTTCTTGACAGATTTATTTTGAGGTCATTATTAGTGGGGTTTATTATGATTACAGCTGGCTACCACTGTGCTACATACTGTGTGAACAAAGGCATTTCCTGATACTAAGTAAAGAGATTATATAATGAGCGGAAAAAAAAATCCTCCGTGTCTCCGTGACACATCACCATTCCAGTTTCATCAGCTAGCTACTTTCAAATGTTACAGCAGAGATAAATCCCAGGAAGGGATTTCAAGGAGGAAGATGAATTTCAAGAGAGTGCAGTTATTTTAGGCATGGAGACGTGCCTCCAAAGTTCTACCAGAAATATGGCAGAATGTTAGGCTTTATTCATTTGTAATCTCCTCACTAATTCCCTTTCACTTAATCTATAGTTTAATGCTGTTCAGCTTTTGGTGATTGTATATGTATATACAAACACGTACACAAAAACCACTCACTCCAAAATTACTGGCTACGTGTTTACCATCTACCTGACGGAAGATACCATTTTCCAAGGCCTTTGGGTAAGAACAGACTGACATTTGGTGGATCTGAAGTTCAAAGCTCTGTTTGTACTTGCAGATAGAAAGGAATGAGGAAAACATCTTATTTATTTTCTTTTCTACCAGTGTTTTTCTTCTCTCTCTGTTGATTTTAAATAAATCAAGTGTACGTCCAGAATTATGTTTCGTTATGCTGGGAGAAGAATTTGTCTTCAGTCATAGCATTCTTATTGGTATCCTGGTCTGCTGTATCCCTTTATCAGCTTCCAAAAGAAAGAATGGAAATCTCCTAGAAATTCTTCTAGTGCCCATGTAAGAGCTAAGTGAGTGTCTGGGGGGAGGTGAGAGAAAAGACTTCTGGCACAAACACTTCAGCTCTTTTACAGGAAAGCTCCAGTGAAGGCTCAGAGCTGTTCTCTCCCTCTGATGCTGGTAACACCTGAAACTTCTTCAGGAGACAAAAACCTCAGAAAAATAACACCAGCTTCTCTAGCCTCCCTCAGGAGGCTTTACTCTTGAAGTCCCTGCTGCATGCCCCACAAGAGACCATGTATTTTCACACCCAGGTGGGTAATTGCCCCAGGAATTTCCCTTCATGTCAGGGGAGAGAATCCAGATGCAGGGGAGAGTACAGCTGCTTGGACAGGACTTCACTGCACTTTCTTCCCTACTTCACAATTTATGTCATAGGGAAAAAAATAGAAGTTAAAGTAACTGCACAACAGCTACAGGATGTCCTGTTGCATTTATCTAGCTATGCAGGCAAATGACTCACTCAAAATATTTGATGATCGGAAACTATTATGTTTTTCTTTCTTTTTCACATTTCTTCCTGAGGCAAGCATTTCAACCCTGCAACATGCCTCATGGTAGATGTTTTAAAGATGTGTGAATACAAAGAAAGACTAAGGAAACTAAGCCTGTCTTTGAAAGCTTGTCGGAGGCCAGAAAATATATCATGAGGCAAAAATGCATCTGCCCACATTTGAAAGCTATGTGACGCAGCAGCAAACAGCATCTTCCAGATCGCTGGGAAAAATCCTGCCCAAACCATACTCTTTGGCATGGATTATATACTGCATTTATTATCCTGATATATATATATATATATGTATGTTTAAATAAAGAGCTGTCCATCAGTGGCTACTCATGCCAACCGCAGATCAAACCATCCCTATCACTGCAGCATTAACAGCTGTGGGCTGTACCCCAGCCAGTGCTGTGCAGAAGCCATGCAAGGCTTCCATCTCACAGCAGACAGGCTGTGGGTAGCCAGCATGTGGCCAGCACATGTTTGTAGGGATGCCTGCAGCCTGCTTCCTCTTTTACCACATTTCTTCCTAACCTGTTTGGGAGATGGGGGAGCCTGAGCCCCATTCCCTGCTCTCACGGCCACATCCAATGAATAAAGATCAGCTATGAAGTTAGTGGTTGTGCTACGGCCTTGTATTTGCTGTGCTGAGAAAAAACCTCTATCCAAAAGAGTAGAGACTGATAGAGGATGTTCCACTATAAACCATGTTTTGTGTGGTCATGTATAAGAAGCAGCAAAAAAACAAAACAAACAAACAAAAAAAAAACAAAAAAATCCATAAGGCATTTTAACCCAAGAGGAGTGAACAAAGGGTCGGAATGACTGTGAGATGATTTTATTTACCTTCAGGATTTAAGATTTCTTGCATCATGTTTTCTCAGCAAACACAGATCTAGAAATTCACACGTGGTGTTTTTTTTAAGTTAGTTAAAGAAATCAAGATTTTCATGTGGTTCCTCGATTGTTATCGGCCAGAGAGTGAAGCAAACATTGAATCCCATGACATTCATGAGATTGTGAGTTTTGATAGGGCTGACTCAAAGCACACAGAATTATCTTGACATGCTAATGCTTATTTTTGTCAGAGAGTGGCCAGCTGTTTCTGGGTAAACTTTCTCCCTCTCTCTTTTGGTTATAAGAAGTTTTTCAGTGTTATGCAATAGGAAAATAGAGTGGAAATGGTAGTTCCTGCCCTAAGGACAAGGCTGAATGAAGGTGGGAGGCAGAGAAGCTATTTAAGCAGCTCAGTGGCTTGGCCAGACACCCAGCTCTGTTTTGTCTTTCACTCAGAACTTTGGGCCTCAACAGCATTTGCACAGAAGTCTGCTGGGTTCTGCAAAGCAATGCATATCTAACGGCTATGCGAGGATATCATATGTAACACACATATAGCCCAAATTTTAGAAAGCCCAGTTATGGGCCCTTTCCAAAATAATAGCTCCTTCAGGCTAAAATGCTTCATATCCAAATAAAGATTTGGTTTAATTCATGGAGAGATTGATTTGTTTGCTAGATTGCTTCCCATGGATCAGTCCATTCGCGAGCACAATAAATACAGGCATCCAGCTGAGTGTTACTTCTGCTTATTTCAAGGCAATAAACCGTTTAGTACACTGCAAAATTCAGAACTTTTATTCCACAGGCCAATGAAAGCAGGAGATTTTGCCTACTGGTTCACTGCCTGAGTAAATAGTACCTACTGTATGTATGTGCTCCCATTCAGAGATTTCCTCAGATCAAAGTACAACCACTGATATTATCAAGCTTCATACTGCATTAAAAAAGGGTTCATGAATGCCTGAAAAACATTTTAATTTCATTTTCAAACACATTACTCATCGCATCTTAATGAGGTGCAATCTCTCTTAGGAGCGGTGTATAAGGGGGCTGGTACAGTTCTTCTGGGATTCTTGGTCTGGGATAAAGCCTTCATTGGAAGACAGAAATGGCATCTGTGGAACCTCTGGCACCCCAAAACAGGTGTCCCTAGCGCATAAAGAACAAGTGAATACTGCTCTCAGACATAGGCTTCAGTTTCTGAATGGTCCTGCCCATGCAGGAGGTAGGCGTTGAACCCAGCAATCCTTTTGCATCCTTCCAGCTCAGGATGTTCTGTGATTTTATGATTCAGGTTGCTCCACAGAGCAGTTATCTACAGTGTCCCATCTCAGGGTGGTGGGACCTGTACCACTCTGGGAAACTCAACAGTGGCCCACAAGAGGCTAACATAGAAGCTATTCATTGGAGCTGGTGAGAGCAAATGTGCTCCGCAACAACTTGCCAAGAGATGGTAATTGCTTAGGAATGGCTTTTTTATTTCAGTTATTAAGAAATAAAACTAAACAAAAAAATTAAGCAAACCTGCACTATTCCTTTTCAAGACATATAATTTGTCGGGAGAGAAACTAAAGGAACAACAGGAATGGGGAACAGAAAACATGGAGGCAAGAAGGAGGGATCTCTGGGACATCAGGAGTTAAAACGAGGAGGTTGTAATCTATTTATAGAAAATGTGGTAACCAGCCCCAGCTCTTGAAGCAATTGAGGTGGCAGAATCAAGCTCAGAATGTTAATTACTGTAACTAACGAATGAGTATACTTATCATCTGATACAAAGCAATTTCAGAAACACCCACATTTTTTAAATAATAGTAATAACAGTAATTGGAAACATGAACTGACAAGTCACTTCCAGCCCATTATATCACAGCAGAGTGGAAGAGCTCATACCTTTACAAAGCACCCTTCTATCAACCCAGAGCCCCAACAAATACACACACCCAAAGGAGGTCTAAAGAGTCACTGCACTGAAGATGTAGGATATAGCACAGACACGGAACCCAAATCACAGTGCTTCTTCTAGGTGGTTTTTCTGGGATAGGGTAGAACTCAAAGCCCATACCAGTAGCTGGCTTCAGAAACACTGGTTTGTCTAAACAGCTGTGTCCTTCAGTGTATGTCCAGCCAGCTGTTCTGAGCTACCTGCTTTCACTTGGATTTGCTAGAAGCTGAGGAAGATTTCATCAGGTAAGACAAAGAGGCTTTTATCTGCCTCACTTCCAGGAGTGCTCCCACTGTCTTGTGACAGTACTCTAAGTACTTGCCAGTCCGTGTCTTAATGTTGGATTATTTAACATTAATTTCACTTTGGATATTAGAAAAGAAATATTCTCAGACAGAATGGTGAGGTGTTGGAACAGGCTGCCCAGGGAGGTGCTGGAGTCACCGTCCCTGGACATTTTCAAGTAACATGGAGATGTGGCACTGAGGCACATGATTTAGTGGGCATGGTGAAGATGGGTTGAAGGTTGGACTAGGAGATATTAGAGTTATTGACTTTGATGGTTCCATGATTCTATGTACCTTGAAAATGGACATCCAGGCCTCTCAGACCTCTCTTATTTGGGCTCATGTGGGTTAGGAATAAAACTTTAAGATGCCAGAGAGGAGAATCCTGTCCTTATGTGCTACACGGAAGAGTGTGACACGATCCTTGAGCCCAAAGTGACGGGAGAACAGCTTCTGCCTTGCTTATCCTTGCCCTGTTGTGTCCCAAGCAAAGGCAGATGAGGACATAGAAGTGGACATGGGCATGAGCCTCTTGTTGTCTGCTTGTTCCAGACTGCCTTGGAAGGGAAAAAGACAAATAGAAGCAAAGAAGCAAGAATCAGTCAAATGCAGTCTGGATGCTAGAGGAAAAAAAAAAAAAAAGCCTTTGTTTTCTTCCAGCAATTCTGGTCTTCACTTTATGGAATTCAAGCCTAGAATAATTTTTGTTTGCACATTGCAACCACAAAAAGAGCTACACAGAAATGCTTTCTCCCCAGCCCACATCGGCATTTGGCATCTCCAGGACACCTTATCCTGCAGCTGTCCATGGAAGGTGGCAACCAAAGGAGAGGGGAACTGGGAACATATTTGTACTCCTCATGCTTCATGATATTGGAATTCCCATTCAGTATAATGCACAGGGTGATCCAGTGCCTAATTAGCTCCAGAGCTAATGAGCAGCAGGAGCAGTGTGAAGTTTGTTCTGACATCCCTCATCCCTCCTGTGTTCCCTACACAGCTAACAGCTCAGCCATGTTGAGGCCTGCAGTTTCTTCTGGCTTTGTGCACTGTGGATGAGATCCATCTGGACCCTCGCCCCAATCTTTCAGTTGCTCAGAGGAGGCTCAGGAATTCGGTTCTGACTTTGTCAGAGTTTTCCTATGAGCTCACACTGGGTCTGTGATTTGCAGATTCCCATCTGTGGCCAGGCTCAGCCCACTGATTTCCATGCACGCTTTGCTCTCTCCTTGTGTCTTTCCGGATGTCTGCCATCTGGCAGGCCCTACTCCCATTTGCAGTCCTCTTCAACGAGGGTGACGGATTTGCTTGCCACCAGCCGCACAAACACACACATTGTGTGCCTGTGTGCCTCTGGCTGTGTGCCTGGCTTCTCCCAGCTATAGCATAGCCCACCCATTCTGTACATCTCAACCCTGATGCATAATCAACTTAATATACAATAATAACTCCTTCCTATTTCAAAACAATCTTGCCCTTCTTGCTACCACTTCATTAACTTATTTGGCTGAATAGCACAATGGCTTCTCCAACCTGCACGCAGCCGCCCTGTTCTCCCTGGGTATCTCTAAACTGGTGATTCAATTAGGATCAAGAATACTTTTTTTTAACATATTGGGATCCTGCCAGATGATGCTTACCAAGAGGATCCCCACAGCCACTGACACACACTCGGCCCATGGGAACAGATGATTGGCACTGGCTCCTGATAAAGCCCCAGTGATGGGTGATCCATAGGGCCACTGTCTCTTCCTCTTACACTCTTCCTATGGCTCTGAAGCGCTTGTCCATGCAGCAACCTCTCCTGCATGTACTGATCTGGTGGTTTGAATCTGGCTTGTTGAAGTAGGAATGTAACACAACAGAAAGAAAACTAGGAATCTCTCTTTGGTGATGAGGAAGAGATCTGAGGCTCACTCCATCCACAGCATGAAGCAAATGCTCAGCTAGAATTAAGAGGGATCGGCAAAAAGCTATGGGTTATAACCAGAAACTTCAAAACTTCCAGAACTATCTTTTACACACATTACTTCTTCAGTGCTTAATGTCAAACTGTGATAGTCTCGGCAAATGCATTTTATGGTACAAGCAGCAAACTGCAGTATTATTTTCTCTCACGACCAGAAAGCCAAGTTATCACACCTCTGGCCACCGACTCTTTTTGTTCTGTTTTTAATGAAAAACTGAACAGGAAAGGACAGTGGTGTCCTGAAAAGATGGATGTTGGCTGCCTGCTGCTCTGCCTCTTTCCCACAGCTCTCTTTGGACACCCTTTACAGCACTCGAAGCATTTCAGGGGCTGTGAGGAGGGCTCCTGGCATCCCCCTGCCCATTCAGGACACATTAGTTATTTCTTACCCTCACCATAGGCTCCTAGGATCACCCACTGAATCAGCTCTGGTGTTTTACTCTAAGGCCATTCTCTCTCCTACTGCTGTTACTTGGGAGAAGAGTCTGACACTCACCTTGCCACAACCTCCTATCAGGGAGCTGTGGAGAGCAATAAGGTCGACCCTGAGCCTCCTGTTCTCCAGGCTGAACAATCCCAGACCCCTCAGCCACTCCCCATAAGACTTGTGCTCCAGACCCTTCATGGCTTCATTGCCCTTCTCTGGACACACTCCAGGGCCTCACTCTCTTTTTTGTAGTGAGGGGCCCAATACTGAACACAGTATTTGAGGTGTGGCCTTACAAGTGCTGAGCACAGAGAAAAGATCACCCCCCTGCTCCTGCTGGCTGCACTATTTCTAACACAAGCAAAGACTGAAGCTGAAGAAACCCCAACCCAGAAGGGAACTCGGTCGCTTTAGGTCAGCCATCAGGCCGAGCTTCTTTGTGCTTTTGGGCTGTAGCTGTACGTGCTCAGCCCTCCTATGCTGCCTTTCAGATTAAGCTCCCGTATGCCAGTCAAGCAGAGTGTACAATTTGCTCCTATTCAACATAATCATAGGCTGTCCCCATGCCTGGAACAATATAATGAATACCTTGGGACCCGTGCTGCTGTCAGATCACAATACCACCTCTCACAAAAGCTCTCACCACTGTTGCCATCTCTAGTTGTGACACTGTGGAGAACCTCCTGAGCTCCAGACAGGTATGATATCAGGTGTCCTGATATCATAAATGTATTTGTTCAAGCTGCACTAACCTGCAATAACCACACAGAGGAATATCCTCTGATAATGTTATTCCTCAGATGCATTTTTAGGATAAAAGACCGGGAAAAGGCATTTTGTTATTTCCCGAACTACCAAAGGTGAGACTTTTCTCATGTTTGTGTGGTGTTAAGGCCCTGGTGAAGCCATTGCACTGCCCTACCAAGCCACAGCAGTTTCACAAGAAGGTTGCAGTGCAGTTTTGTGAAGGAGGAAGAAAATAGCTGGAGCCATACAGAGACAGGAAGGACTGCGCTGTCATCAAGGCAGACTGCCTTCAGCAGCACTTCTCCTAAGGCTGAGGAACCACAAAACCAGAGCAACTTCAGCAGGTTTTCAATGAAGCATGCGCTGCTGGGAAGTGCACTGAGACTCTGGTTTTGGAACAAGGCAGGCGATGGGCCAAAACCTACAGGGAGACTTCAGAGAAGTCATTTTCATGAGACTTGGGGAGGAGCACAGGAATGGACAGCATCAATACTACACCCCCAGACCCTGAGGTGCTCTTGCAAGGACATATCCTAAAGGGACAGTGGCCCTTCCTATGCAGAAATCCAGGGTTTGGCAGGACAAGCCTGCGTAAATGAAGAATCTGTGCTGTAGGTTGCATGGATGTACTGCACAGTTTTGTTCACAGCTCTGACGGGGAATTTCCCACACAGGGAAACCCTTCTGCAGCACCCAGATGCTGCTTATATTGCCAGGCACTAACAGATCTCAGGTACCTCCAGGGGACACCCTGAGGCCAGACTGCATGCTCAGAGGCTGTGCTGACTGGAGATAGAAAACGAGCCCTGTTTGCAGTCAGTCCTTCCTCCTGCTTGCTCCCCACATGCCTGTAGTGAGGGTGCTCACTACTTGGGCTTATCTCCAGCACGCTGCATTTAACAGCCTGTCTGGTTCTGGTCATTCCTCTAGCTTCTTTCCAGCCAGCAGTCCTTTCTGAAGTCTCCTGAGTAACAAACCTTGTATTACTGTCTTTCTTCTTATCAATGTGGCAGTGGTTGCTGTTATAGTTTGATACGACTTTGGGGGCATTCTGGGCACTTCAATGAATGGAACCAGCAAAGCATCTCCACAAGCAGGTGCCTGGGAAACACTCCTCATTGACCCAGTGGGCTGGAGTGCTCAGCAGCTTCCCCTTCTGGCAGCTGTAACAGGAAAGTTCTGCATCAGTTTCAAGTCCGGTTTTGCAGCATTTATTCCTCTGCTGCTTCCTCCTCCCCACTTTCTTTTTGGCAATGAAATAAAAAACAAACAAACAAACAAGCAAAACCAGCGTACTGTAGGCTTTCCTCACTTGAATACACTTGCCCAAACAGCTTTGTTCTAGTTTCATACAGCAACTCGTAACTTCCTTAACACTGAAAATCAACTTTTAGCGCTCTGAACCCCAACAACATATTCCAGGGACAGAGATGCTGTTTCCAGTGCTGGAAAGACTGAACCAGCACCAATCAATCAACCCATCTGCTGGGTCAGGACTGCCCTCCTTCTTATTCAGGCTGGGCAGATTCGGGTGCAGAGAGCCAACCAAGTGAATATGACACAATTTTTACTGATTTGCTCATCGAGTTACTGCAAGTAAGTTTTCCTTGCACTATTTATGGGGTTTCCCTCTTCTAAATGTTACCAAGGTCACCGTGGTATAACACTAATTTGTTTGTGTAACCCCTGAGCAGCGCATACAGAGCCAGATGTTATTTCAGAAACTACGCTTGGGGAAGGTTTTCTAAAACCTGTACATTGAAACGTCACGGCACAGTGATTCTTGCCACAACACTAACACGGCTGCCTCAGTGGCGCTGAGCTTCCTGCCATCAACAGAGGGTTGGGCTGCCCCAAAGCTCTGCTCCCATCCCATTGGATCCGACACTGCTCTGCACCTTGCAGTCTGATTGCTGGAGCTGTGTTTTTCGTCACTCCCTGACAGCAGAAACAAAGGAACCAGTAGGCTTGGTTTAATACCTGATTTAATTAAGATAAAACTGAGAAATCAGAACCTTGGGAGCATGGCAGAAAGTGAAAGAGTACACATATATGGTAGTCAGTACAAATAGCAGGCTGCATCCAAAAAAATACTCGGCATTTTTTCTCATAGCTTCTTTGGCAGAATAAAAACAGTACAAAACTAAACCTCTACGAATATTTACTTTGCACTGGCAATGTAACTTCTTAGTAGCCTAACATTTGTTGCGTGTGATATGCAAAATACTACTGGACTCAACACAGTATTAAAACTCCGGAAATTTAATTCTGCTTCAGCACATGACATTTTTGTTCCAAAATACAAAGCAGAGCAACACCTTACGGTAACTCATGTCATGACTGACGCTGCTATGAAGAGTTTGTTGCTTGAAACTACTGACACCCACAAAGTGAAAGTTCTTAGAGCTACGTAAGGTTTAAAGTTTTATTAGGGTCAGTCCGTTAGGGTTTAATTGAGTGACTCTCCACACCCTGGGAAAGCTCACCAAGCATGAAACTGGCAACAACCACTTATCACAACCCAGTAGAGTCCATTGACTTCAAGTGGTATTCAATACAAATCAGCCAGTCGACTAACCAATCTCATTTGCACTTGTTGGTTATGCAGAAGAACAGGCATGAACAAGAATTTCTTCCATTTTTGACTCTTAACACGCTTGCCAGGCTCAGTAAAAGACTTAAACAAGTCTTTCATTTTTGCCATTAAGTTCACTAAATTGGAAGCAAACACTGGAACAGTAAACATTGTACTTTGTATCTCATGCTTCAGCTTCTACTTCCTGAGAACTGGACACTGAACAAAATCAGACCACCTTCCTGATTATACCTCATGTGAAGGTAGGAAATGTTCATTTAACACCTCACCAGTTGCTTGGTACTGGAAGGACAATTAATTTAGGAAAATACTTTCCTAGGTGTTTCTTTACTGCACTATTACACTTACACTGAGTCAGGTTGCATGTGTGTTTTTAACAACCCGCATACACAAACCCATTAGTCTCTTAACTAATTTAAAGATTTCATCAAATCTTTAAATATATCTTTATTATCTTTAAAGATAATTCTTCTCATTTGGTTGTTTCACACTGTTATTCTACAAAGCTTTGTTCATTAGCACAGATTCATCTATCAGTGCTTAGACTTTGCTGCCTTCAACATCATGATTTGCTGCACTCCAAGTGGAGGAGAATCAACACTTCTCATCTTCAACATTGTATTCCTACGCTCTTACCTCAAAAGCACTGTCAACATTAATCTTGCATACTTTCTGTAAGTGCGTTTCGGTGAGAATTCCATGTCTGTGCCCTACAGACACTTCTCTTCTTGCCTGCCTCTGCTTGGAGAAATGTCTAAAGGCAACAGTTCTCCCTCAAAACCCAGACTGGGAGTGGATAACTCCCACTGGGGATTAGTGCTCCCCGTGCTGCCTGCATGAGGAGAGGGTGTCCAAAAGGGGATGCAAACCTGTGAGCAACTCATCCAATAAAGCTATTGGGACCAACATCCAGTCAGGTTTGTTCTGATTATCTGTAAGAGGGGGAAAAAAACCAAGAATAAATAGCAAAGCAGAGGGTAGAGCCCTGCTGCCAGCCACAAACACACCCTATTCTAAGCTGCAGCAAGCTGCAGAACTCACTATATCAAATGTATGGTTCTTCATGCTATGAAGAAACCTGAAAAGGTTCCAGGCGAGCAGGGAGCTTCAGAAGCCAGAAGCCAGCTGCATCTGGCAGCATGTATCACACCAACTAGATCCACATTATGCTCAGGAGCTCGTGTTTTGAAAGCACAGACAGCAGTTCTTGATGCTTGGTGTCTTTCAAACTATTCAACACCCTGAATATCCACAATGGAGTGAGTACCACAGCAGCACACATCAGAGCTGCAAAGAACTCCTCAGGTCCCCTTCAATTGGCTGGGATTGAAACTTGCAAGACTGTGTTTAGAATGTTTCTTCTACGTTCACAGCTACCCTAGTTTTAGAAATTTGCCAGAATTCTTCTAAAACATTTATTGTCAGCAGCAACGAACAAAACATTGTTCAGAATAGAAATTAAAGCAGAAAACAGCTTTACGTCATTTTGGACAAGCCTGTTGTACAAAGGTTTATGCAGTGAAACAGTCAAAGAGGTTGTGCTTGGAAGAACACATGAAATTCAGGAGAGGTCAGGCCTTATTAGATCCCCAAAATAAGCTGTTATTGTCTTCAGTTTGTTATTGAGAAAATTTTGTTCTATTTCAACTTTTCCTCCTGGCCCTGCCAAGGAAGCGATCTGAAAAACAAAAGAACAAGAAGCATCTCAATCAATGTGCAGGTAAAGGGAAAAAAAACAAACTTTTGTTTTGTAAAACATCTTTGCTCTGATATCACTAGTGCCTAATGACTCCGGTCCTCTGCGTGCCTCCTATTTTATCACTGAAGTGAGTCTGTGACTTTCTTGGGACCTGAAATTCGTCCCAATCCAGTCAGCCAAAAAAGCAGGAGAGTGTGAGAACTAAAGATAAAGAATTACTACTTCTCACACTGTGCTGAGACATACTACAACCTGGTTTACAGGGCACCAGGCGTGCAAGCTATACCCTGTTGCTTGCCTGTTAATGGTGACAGCAAAAAGCAAGCCCAAATCCTAAGTGTCAAAATGCAAAGTTTTGTGGGTAGAGTAAAAACAAATCCTGGAGCTTGGAAGCATAAGGGTTGTGCTGGAGAGCTGGGGAAGGAAAAACCAACCAACCAACCCAAAAACATCACAACAAAAAGATACGCAGCCCCCAAACCAAACACGTTTCAGAAATACTAGCATTTCTTTTTTTCCCTGTTGCAACAACAAAAGAAAAGCTGCTGCTGCGTGCAGGTGAATCTCAGCCACTGTTGACGGTAAGGCAGCCGGCAGCTGAGCAACCGCTGAAGAATGAAGTGGAGCAGCACAGGCCCTGTCTGCAGCCACCTGAGTGAGAATGTTCACGCTCCGCTGATCGAGCCTGGTGAGAGCCTTTGGTGCTTAGTGATTACAACAGACAACTGCAAGGGAAACACTGTTGTGGACTTTGTCTTTTGGACTGGAGCACACAACCCTCTGTCCCCTTCTGCTCACAATTACTGTGCCCAGCAGCGCTCTGGCAGATGGCAGATGGAAGGCAGCTGCCGTGGTGTGCTGCTCCCAAGAGGGCTTGCTCCCCTCAGCCCTCCTCCAGCCTGCTACTGCAAAGCCATCTCTGCGGTCCCCTGTGCTGGAAAACTTTGCACACCAACAAAATAAAAAAGGTCTGCAGGCCCACAATAGGCTTGCACTGATCTTTAAACCGAGATGTCCATGACATTGACAGCTAAAAAGCAAAGTTTGGCTTGTGATATTGCCACTTCTGAACTCCTCCAAGACTTCGCTCTGTAGCATGGGTTTAAATATAAACACGCTGAGCTTCCTCTATTTTACTGCAAGTAAAAAAGCAGCCTACCATCAAGAGGAAATAACAAATAAATCTAAATTATACCTTGAACCTTTACTGACTTACCCAGAAAATTCACACTTACCTGAAACAGGCATTTACTTTCCTTCCATTCCCCCCCCACACACCTTTTATTTTTCCTTTCTTTATCATGCAGATACAAACAAAATATGAGCAGTTTGCTCATCCTTCAGTATAACGGTGATAGGAAAAAAAAAGATTCCACATTCTTCTCAAAGAGGAACCTGCCACTCAAATAAAAAAGCAGAAGCAGGCCGATTTATAAATAGCACCAGAGTCTGAACTGGCAAGTGATCAAAAATGTTAATTTTATGACTTATCTTTTTCCTTCTTGAAATTCTAAAAGCAGTTAACACTGCAAAGCAACCCATTTAAATTTTTTTTTCCCCCTAGGAAGATGTTAATTTCGTCCTATTTTACTGTAAATGACTCTTGCAAAAAGTGGTAGAGAATGCCTCTAGTAGCTATAGCTGCTTAATCATAGAATCACCCAGGTTGGAAAAGACCTTGAAGATCATCAAGTCCAACCGCAGCCTAACCAGTACCCCATCTCTAAAAAACCTCTGCTAAATCATATCCCTGAGTACCACATCCAAACGGCTCTTAAACACATCTAGGGATGGCGATTCAACCACCTCCCTGGGGAGCCTATTCCAGTACTTAACTACCTTTTCTTTAAAGAAGTTCTTCTTAATATCCAACCTGAACTTGCCCTGGCGCAACTTGAGGCCATCTGCCACTTGTCACTAGTGAGTGACAGGACGACGGGTAAGTAAACGTCACTCCTCTGCTAACATGCGGCATTTGCTGAAGGATACCCGAGTGCACAATATCCACATGCTACGTGTAGCTATATATGTAACTTTAAAGCATTAAATCCAAGATTAATAAGAGTAATTCCTAAAAATAAAATGAAATTAAATAATATTTGAAAACCCAAAGGTGACAAAATTCTAATGGGCACACAGGCATAAATTCCACAAAGGCAGAGTTAGGACAGAAACCTCCAGATAGCAAAGACTCATGATTGTGCTCCTCAGAATGCATCTGTCAACATCTCAGCTGCTCATGTTAACGTGAGGTGCAGGGAAGTAAAGGGAGCCCAGCAAGGAGGCACTGATTGCTCAGATGAAACCACTAACATTCAGAAGAGGAAAACACAAATGCTCCATCACCATGCTTTGATTTAAACTGCTGGAGGTTGCAAATTTAATTATGTGTAAGCTGCTAGCTGCAAGCTTTCCTTGGAAGGGCTCAGTGAAGCCTGGTGGATTAACAAGGACAAACTGCCACTCAAAAAGCTTCTAAAATGTATTATTATGGAATCAAAGAATGGCTTGGGTTGGAAGGACCTTAAAAAGTCTACACAGTTCCAGGTTGTCTTTCAAAATGTGAAGCACAACAAACATCTCATCATCTAGGCACAAGATTTGCAGATAAAAATCGAAGTTTCATTTTCAATCTTGATCTTCCAAAAAACAGAGTACAACCATATTGAGGAAACAAAGGCAAGAAAAGAAAAAGGATCTGCACGACACGCATTCTTTTCTTCACTGTCAAAGTCAAGAGCATTTTGCTTGATTCTAGGACCAACAAATCCTTCTAAGCACTAGATACAGCCCAAACAGTAATAACATCTGGAACATAGTCAGATCTGTGAAACCAGCATTTAGGACAGCAAAACGTCCAGTGACTGAGAAGTAATTTCATTTAATTAGGTATAGCCAAACCCAGGAGTCAGTATCCAACACAGAAACAGGAAGAAGTGTGACAAGTGACCACATCAAAAAACAAACACACAACACATCTCACATAACTGCAAACGTAATCTTTTGCTTGTCTCCTACACCACCTATCTTTTTCGGAAACACAGTACACAGTAAATAAATGCAGTCTGTAAGACTTGCCCAGCAGGAACTGTGTCACACATCAATACAAAATCAAGCAGACTGCTGGCGCATCAGCTCATGATTGATGAAGTTACAACAGACCGGCAACAATTAATTCACTTAATAGCTTAAGTGGAGAGAGGTTGCCAATCAGTGTTATGATGCCAACATATATATATTATATATAATATAAATTATATTATTCTAATTGATTTGCTTGTTCTGGTATAAGGGTTATGAAGATTGACAACTGAGTAGCCACCCATGGGCAGGGGGAAGAGACAAACCATATGTTCACCACTGCTCCAGCTCTTGTGCTTGGCTAGGCTGGGAGAGATGCTGATGTGGTAATGTCATATACCATAAGCAGATCAGTCTTGCCAGTTCTTCAGAAGGCAACATATAGCCTGATCCCATCCTGACAACCAGTAGCAGGACAAACACCTCAGCAGCAGCACCCAAATCATGCAGAACAGTCTGCAGCATCACTGCATTAGTGTGTGAATACCTAGGAAGATTCTATAAGTTTCAGTATCCTACATAACAAAAGTATGTCTTCACTAATGAGGTGAAATCACTGTGAAGAACCTCCTACAATAAACTCCAGCTTCTTCCCTCTTTGCTGCAAATATTAAGATGCAAAAGAGAAGAAAACAGGCTGTGCAACAAATTAGGATACTTAGGCTAAATGCCAGTCCCTAAGGTGAGTAAACAATGAGGCTTAGCACAGCTTGCTGAACATTATTTAATCAGTCCCATCAGCTTGCTCCTCCAATCACTCACGCAGGTCTTGATTAGGCTTAGCTGAGGTTTTAAGATCCAAACATAGCATCTCCTGCAGGTATCTTCTTTCTTTCCCTTGATGTGATGTAAATGAACCAGCTGATGACAAAGATGTTGGGAAAGGCTGAACATTCCCTGACTTCAGGTTCCTTGCTGCTCATGAAGTCTATTAGCAGCAGAGCAAGGGCAGGAAATGTATTTTCATCTGAATTTTGTCAAGGCGCAGATATCCTCATTTATTTATTTTTAACAACTAGCAGCTTAAGTTAGTATCATTAATTCTTCTCACAGAAGGCAACAACAGCTTCCAACTACCCAAATGTTTACCAAACATTTTCACTTACGTTTGTTACAGCATTATTTTGATTTCAATTTACATGTCTATTTGGGACAGTGACTTTGAGTTCATTCCTACCTTGAAAGAATTCTTAGTTTCTATTCTGATTTTCAATAATACTGTTGGCAGCCAAATAAAAGCTTAGTCCCACCCGGAAGTGAAGTACTATTAAAACATTCCTGACTGGTAGTATCCACCAATCTCACAATTCTGCCCCTCAACCCAATCCACACCCCCAACTTCTTCTATTTTATTGTCTTTTTTAAAGGGATACAAAGAAAGTTAGAGAAAAGACTTGGAGGTAAAGATGCTGCAAAGAGACAGAGAGACAGGTATCAACAAGGATAAGCTGCAAATATGAACTATGTTTTCATGTACACACGCATATATAATGATTCCTGAATATTCCCTAACCAGAAAGAACATTTTAGAAAGACTGACTCAACCTAAAAATGGACCTACGTATTATACATTTTGAATTAAGCACATGCTTATAAACCAGAAGATTGGATGCCACGAAGAGAAATGTTTCCTATTTCTTGTCAATACACCAAGTGTGTTTTACTGGTTCAATGCTCCCTCTTGAGGCAGAAGTACAGAAGTTTGTTCTTCCCCCTAAATTCACAGAAATTTCTAAGAGGATTCAGCCAAAGGAAAATCCTCTCTCCTCTCTGCAAGGCCAACTTGATTCAGAAAAGTCGTAGGTCTATGCAGGCATAGTACACACCACTTTTGGAATAAAGCCTTACAGAACAAGGTTGCAAGTCTGATTTACCAGGAAGGCAATGAATGCAGAGTCCTCAGAAACAGACAGCCCTGTTGAGGTCAACAACTACCTGCTTTCGCAGCAAGAAATCACACTATCCTACATATATAATGCCAAAAAAGAGAGTATGTTTTCCAGTAAATTTGCACCCTCATAGTTAAAGGAAAAGCAGGATTTTAGCTAAGGTTAATTCCAATTGCTTGGCATCTATTTCTATGAACCCGTGATCTACCATCAGACAAGCCAACTTGCACTGTTACACTGGCTTACAGTCAGCATAAACACCTGCATGGAAGTTTGCAACAGAAATCAAATCAGCTTCTAAATTAATTTTATCTGACAAAACACATCCTGCTTGTAGATTCAGGCCAGTCAGTAAAGGACAAGAGGCAAAGTACTGAAGATTTAACAGCTGCCACCTTCCTTACTAAACATGCCAGACTGCCTCTTCTAGGAGCTCAGGGATGCATGAAAGCCTAAAGTATGCGCATGTATACAAAAAGAGAACTTTTAAGGACACTGAAGAGGCAAATCTGATAAGCCTGTGCAATGCTATCACAAATCAAACTTAAGAACCTTGCAGGTATCAAACCTAAGGCATCAGGTAATCTCTCAGCAAATGCTGCCTTATCAAAGTTATTTAGATTTCAGGCTTTAATCTCCTGCAAAAAAATGTTAAATATTTTCTTCATCAAAGTTTTCTAGGCCCCCGGTACTTATGGACTATGTTTACAGGCACAGCTATACCAAGGTATACTAGCATTGGCATTCTGCACCCTTGCCAAGGTTGTCAGGACAGGAGCTACTCTATTCAATCCATGAGAAAAGTACAATGGATCAGAACTGTGTGCAAAACCATACAGAAACTGCAAAGAAAAACTGTTCATGCCTACTATTAAGGAACCTTGAAGATATACCTTCCTTTTCTCTAGAGATTCACAGCCCTGAAATGTCAGTAGTGGTAAATTCAGAAATGTCACTCAAATAGAACCAGAGATTACAACAGCCAAGCATAACCTTTGCATAGTCTTCTGTGGACTGGAGAATCCACTGCAATCATAGTTAGGAAGGTCAAGTACAACCCACCACTGGCCAAGCAATTACTAACACTAAATTTCCCTTAACACTAAGCTAGATTCACATTCTTTCTCCACACTGTCAGATAATCTTTAGATCTTTTTTTATGTATAATAGTACAGTATGTAGAGAAAACATAAGAAGTAGCTTTCTTTTCATGAGAACAGCCTATAGATGGGAAACCTGAGCCGAACCCAAGCCCACAGCTATCTGCTTTTAGAACTAAGCCGTGGCCACATAGCCATAACTTTGAGCGACAGTGCTTTTCAGCAATTTGTGTAAAGGAAAACCTGTGGATGTACACCAAGGAATATTCAGAGCTGACTGGATCAAGAGACAGGGGCAGCAAAATATCTAATGCATCCACATACAGGTGTTACATAGGTAGAGCATGCTAATAGCTAGGCCACGTGAATTTCAGCCCTTTTCTCACACTGCCCTTTTGTCATTAACCACGTCTGCAGGCAGCAGCTGGAGACCTCATCTGCTCCACATTAGACAAAGCTTTTGGAGAAGCTGGAAATAAACCTGTTAAGTTCTGTGGCATAAGGCACTACTCCTTCTTAACTATAAATCTACAAGACATAATTAGCATAGAAAATATACAGAGGAAACTAAACCAGACACCCACAGGAAGTGCTACAGTCATATAATTACTTCCAAAATAAAGAAGCATTTGATTGACGTATTTAATTTCAATCACTGAAGAAAAAACTGTATTTGACATTCCACCTCAACAACCAAATAGGTACAAGTACTTATCTAATGAATGCCTCTAGCACAAAAAAACTCAACAACAACAAAAATGGCCACCCTGAACTGACAAAGTAAACTGTGCATTTAACAAGTCAATGCTACATCTAAGTAATACAAAAATAATACTTCTGCTGTGCAAACCCTTAAGTAACTACACACCTGTATGGGCAGCATAACAGACGTCTCTTGCTTGAGAAAGTGCTAACATGCTAATGAGAACGACAGCAGGGACATTAATGATACCAGGCTGTACAGTGATCTACTGCAACTCCTTCATGAATGGAAAACCACAAAGGTTTAGGACTCAGCTATTTATGAGATGGCATGAGCTGGTTAAAATATCTTCCTTCTTTTATATGAATGTATACATCTGGCACCCAAATATACTACATTTGGATTGTCTGTAAGTACCTCCAGTCTGCTGCTCTATGAAGGAACAGTATCAAGATAATGGAAATCATCTACTACTCCCATTTCTATATACTCAAGAAGTGCTAGAAACACAGACACCACTTAATATAAGGTTCAAATTTTAAACTAAACAACCAAACACATTCAGCTGAACAGACTTAAAAATCTTAACTCCGTGCTTATACTATCTATGTTTTAAGCCAGTTGATGTTTTGGTAGTTACTAAGCCATTATCCAGTAACATACCTGGTTAATGTCAGCATTCCGAGGTAGAAAATACACAATGTTGTTTGTGATCTTCTTGGAGAGCCTGAAAATTTCAAATGTAGAAGCCAGTAAAGGAAAAAAAAAAGTAGTACATGGAGGGAGAAACTATTACATATTAATTCATTTTGAAAGCTTAATATGCAATAATGGAATGGATGTGTAATTAGATACTGCTCTGGAATGCAGAAATTAGTACTAAATGCCAAAACTCAATTATTTCACCATTATCACAACAACAAACCTCAAAGAAAGAAATCAACCCCAACCGACTCATTCATTTTCCTACAAAATTTAACTAAATTGCAAAGAAGAATTTGAGAAGCTGAAATGCAGTTTATAGTCAGTACACTGGTTTAAACCTATTTTCCAAACCACTTTGCGTGATATCACCTCTCACATAGGCACAGATTTCTTTACCCTTGGAAGTATAGCTACAATTTAGCTAAAAAGGAATAAACAGAGATTATCTGACCAAGAAAAACAGAATTTTGTAGTTGACGAGACTGTTATGCTAATGCCTTCCAGAGTGAATGGCTGCTCCCTACCAATGTAAATAAACGAAAATGAAATTTTATGCATTAATTAAAAGAGTTAATACTTTGCTTGTATTCTTCTGCGTTTTCCCATGTGATGAGGTGTTACGATAATGATAGAAACATTTTAAGCAAGGCTAGCTTCCATTCAAAAAAATATATATCAATTTATAGCTCACCTAACTGATTGCCTATACATACACCACAATGTGTATTTGACTACTTCAGGGCTGTTTCTTTAAATAAAATCATATAACAAAAGTAATAAATAAACACTTCAAATCAGAAGATACAAACATTTTCTCAAGTTTCTTCTTCAAGAATAACTTTATGACAATTATTCCTTTAAATAAAAAAATAATACAAGCATTTAATTTTAGGTCGTCAATTTTATATAGCTGAGGCTGGGGGAGGATTAAAGAAATGTGAGACACCTGTGACTTCAGCTGAAGTTCACACCATAGAATCACAAAGTTGGAAAGGACCTACAAGATCATCTAGTCCAACTGTTCCCATATCACCATTACTAGCACTAAGTTACTAAACTGTATCTTGTAGCACCTCATCCAGACACAGTCACTTTCAGTCAAGCAGCTGGACATGGCAAAGCCCACCTCAAAAAAGGGAAGAAAAAAAATAAAGGACTGAAAATCACACCCACACGGTGACACAGAACTTTGAAAGGATATCCATCCGGGCAAATCATAGTTTGGATGTCAAAGATTTCAGCAGTGGCATAGTCAGGCCCGCCCCAAGGAGGGCTGAGGAACACAACATCTGCTTTCAGGTCAGCAGCCAGCACCATGAAGTCTCCACACACAAATTCGATCTGGTTGGCCACGCCGTACACTTCAGCATTGCTGCGTGCAAGGCTGAGTTTCTCAGGATCTATATCAACAGCAATCACTGCAAGTGAACGAGAGAGGAAATGCACAGGTAACGTGGGCTGCAAAGTGCACAAAACATCCGATCAGCACGTGGATGCCACCCAGTTAACAAACATAAGTTTCACAACATTCTCTTGTAGCAACCAGATACATATCACATCCGTCATTTCATGTGCTCAGCACTTCATTTTCTAGATGGCATCAGACATAAAACTCCAGCTCCTCAAAGGGAAAAGAGGGTCCTTTACAGTAGAAGCTCCATGCATTTACACCAAAGGGACAGCAACACCATAGCCAAGACTGTGGGAAGACTTAGCATGCTGTTTAAGTTTTGGGAATCACATCTACTACAACACTGCTCAGCACAAGCATAGGACAGGCAAGGCTGTCTGCCTAAGGGAGGAAGACTTCCCATCTTCTCTCCGGGCAGGAGCCCAACAGCTTACAGAGTCAACTGGAAACCCATTCTTCTCCCTTGTCAAAGATAAATGTTTACCTTGTGGCTGATCACATTACACTGAAAACTGAGTTGGAAAAACACGCAGCATAGTACAAAAATTATGATACAATGGCAGTATATAATCATAAAAACGATGTGAAATTTAGGAAATATTTATAAAATGCATCATAGCCTACCAAATTTAATGCAGCATGAACTACCATTTTTCTTGCTCAGAAATTACTGGGAAGTGTTAGACGAGCTGGTATTTTACCAGTGTTTCATGAATAGGGGAGGATTAAGTAGTTGATGTCTTTACAGAAAGCACTCATGATTCACTGCAATTTCATTACCTGGAAACAAGAAATTACACTAATATCAAGTTATCATTGCTTTCCTGTATTAGGTCCTGCTGCACCCACAGAGGTGATCCCATTCTGATGTTTTAAGTACAGTTCACATGAAACATGCTTTTGAGTACATAGCCTGAATGTACAACTGAGAAAAGCAGCAGCTTTCTGGTGTCACTGCAGGCTGGCACTGCAAACAGAACTTAACTTTTAACAGCAATCTTCAGCACATCCAATGGACTAGCTACTATGCCAAGTAAAACTAACATTTATTATGTTCAACGTAAATCCAACTTTGACTTTAAATTGGAAAGCAGTTTTAGAGGTCATCTTTAATAACAGAAACCTCATATTGTGATTCTGATGAAGGAAGAAACCTCCCATTGCTTCAGAAGCACTGAAGAAAAATGCATCTGTGAAAAAAGCCCAACTCCAACTTTCATAGAATGGCCTGTGTTGGAATGAACCTCAAATGAACCTCAACTCCCCTGCCATGTGCAAGGTTGCCAACCACTAGACCAGGCTGCCCAGAGACACATCCAGCCTGGCCTTGAATGCTACCAGGGATGGGGCATCCACAACCTTCTTGGACAACTGTTCTAGTGCGTCACCACCTCTGTGTGAAAAACTTCCTCCTAAAAACTTCTTCCTAATTTCCTTCCCTAATTTTAGGGAAAAAAGGTTGAAGAAATGAAACAATGTGCTGCACACAATGCCTACTTACCTCTTTTTGAGGTCAAAGCAAACTGAATAGCATTTCCTCCAACCCCACAGAAGGCATCCACTATTGTATTGCAGTTGAATGACTGAGCGACACGGACTGCAATATGCTCTGCTATCTTCTCAGGAGTAACAGAAAACCAGCCCTCTGCAAAGGGAAGAGAAGTATTTTTGCGACTTATTTCAATGTTATCTAAGTTAAAAACAAACAACTAAAGGTTTAGCATTAACCCCAGAAATTTTGGCTTAACACATTTGACCAGGAAATACACAAGCTTTCAAGATTATAAACTTTGTTGAGTCCAGTGATTCACTAAGCAAACAAAGTCTCACTGAAGTGAATAGATATGCCTGATTCTCACTGAAGGCTTTGTTGATCTTGGTGCTTATCAAGGACAAATACATGAATAAAGCTGCAAAAAACCTTACACATGTCATAACTATGCTCTGCCACAAATAAAAACAGAAATATATCCTTTCACATCCTACACATTATTTTCATTACAGTCATGCCTGGCCTGCCAAACAATCTATGTGTTTATATGGAAAAATACTAGAAATGAAAGCCTAACAAAAATCTTACCACAAACGGTGGTAATACTAACTCCTTATTTACCTATGAACTGATGATTTAGAAACTGCTTCTAAATAACATGAAAAAATGCAACCTTGAAAACGACTGCTGAAAAACTGCGTATGTTAAGAGAACAAAATTACATTCACCACTGCACTTCAAAGTTAAAAAATAATAATAATAAATTGTGGAGAAAGAAGTCATCGAGTTTCTGAGAAAGTCCTGGCCAAACATTGTTTGGGTACACTATGACCTTCAGCAAGCATCACGACCAGCACAAAGAGGGGCATGCCATGCTAGAAAATGGGAGACAGAAGTCCCAAAGGTTTTTTGTTTGTCAGCGCATTGGCTGCGCATTCTCAGTATTGCTCCTTTCATCAAAAGAATTAGTAATAAGCTGTAAGAAAGGTCACAGCCCTGGGTACCCCTTATGCCACCCAAGTCAGCACCCTGTGCACTAGACACACTTACCTCTATCTAGTTTAATCCCCTCATCAAAGCGAGAGAACAGCCTGTAGCGTTGTGCCCAGTACTTTATCAGCTCAGGATCTGCAGCAATCTCAGGAGGTATCTCTCCCAGTGCAATCTTATGCTTTCTCCTCCTTTTTCTATCCTTCTTCTTTGCAGTATTTTTTTCATCTACAACTGGAAGACACTGCAAAAGTTAACTAACCATCTTCATAGGCTATGAATATAACTGGCAGGTAGATAAGAGCCAAGATACAGAATGCTTGAGTTTGGCAACACCGCTAAATGATTTTTAATACTGTCTGCCAGATTATGGAGATTAGCGGTTTAAGTTAAAAAAGAGCATTCTATATAACAAAGGAATAAAGTAATCTATCAGACATCTGTCACAGTTATAAAATGATACATTTTTACCCATTATATAGGAGTCTTAGCAGGCTAGACATGACTTTCCACTGATAGCAATAAGCTCTAAATAGTGAGTAAATGTGGATCAGACACCAATTTAATGCCCATATACTAAACAGGAATAAGAATCAATCTAGTTGAGGATTTTACATAACTATAACATAACTGGATTACTGTGGGAAGGATTAAACTATGCAGAAAGCTGAATAATCCTATTTTCTGTTTTTCAGAAGGTTAAATTATCAAGTTTGTACCATAACTGCTTTTCTTTCTAGAAATTCTTTTTTTTAACAACACATTCTACGTGCACATGTGAATCCAAAAGTGGACATTCCTTGCCTCTACCTGACATAAATAGCTCTTGCAGAGGAAAAAGGCGTGAACCAAAGACACGACCTGCTAGGTCACACATTAGATCAATGGCTGCTGTACATCTATACAGAAACACTGTCTAAAATAAAGGTAAGGTCTGGGATTTTGGTGGTCCAGGAAGACCAGTACAGCTATAAATTATTCAAAGAGACCTTCTTGGTCCGAGTGGTAAGTCATAGATTAATGCCACTCAACACCATAATTTGGGAAAGGAGCAGCAGCCCAACTACCAAGTCATGTCCAGTTTGTAGGAAACAGGAATACCTGGGCTCACATCCTCTATTTCTGCCTGGAGATAATCAGGTATGTCCAGAGGTACCAGCACTCTTCCAGAGCCACACTCAGGCTTTTCCATGCCCTGGCATCCAGTGCTGTTTGCTACTGCATCCATTGCCCCCTCTTCCAGCTTACTTGACCCAGGTTCACCACCAACCACACTGGAAGGCAGCAGCTCAGACGTTTCCATGCTGAATCTCACACTCTGTGCAGTTGCGACACTTTCCTGATCCTCTGAGTCACTGCTTGTTGAGGAACCCTCAACTTTACCCAGAGGAGAGGCTTTCTGGTACATGATTTCCTCCACAGGTTCATTAACCTGCTTCAGGAATGCTTCCACCTGGAATGGAAATATATCACAGACTGTTAGATGCACTGGTAACCAGGTACAAATAAGACAGTTTTAAATCCTTGCAGTTCCAAAGCACCTACCATGGATACACACTCCACCACTTGTATTTTGAAAAAAAAGTAAAATATCCACAAATAAGCACGTGAAAATTTATCCAGTTACAACATATGAGTCCTTAGCTCTGCTCCCTTTGCACATTTTCTCAAAGTAAGTTGTGTTGGTAACCAGATATCAGCTAGGCGCAAAGCAGAGACTGAGCTGCCTGACCTCCAGGATGTACCAAATGGTACATACATTGAATCTGCTGCACAGTAGGTAACTCCAAAATGCATCCTGACCAATGGACAGATGTCAGCTTAAACTCCTCAAAGGTATATGCAGATGCCTGGTTTTAACATTACAGTTACTCTGAGTAGCACTAGGCCTAAGGCAGTTGCTTACCAGAAAGACTGAGAAAATTTGTAACTTCTTTTCTCCTTCACATAATCACAGCTCTCCTCGTTGGCTTCAGGTACAAGAAAGCAACAGCCAAGTTTTTGATCCCAAATTATAGCAGTGAGACAGGAGTTCAATACAACATTCATCACCGTCACCAGAAAACAGTGCTTTACAGTGAGGTATTAGGGAATGTCAGGCATCCCAGTATATGTTGATTATATACACTATTTTTTCCCCTCTCCCCACAGAAATTCCAGCACTAACAAATGTCCTCATACTTATTTAAGACTAGAGATACTTTTAGCAAGTACAAAAACCTACACACAACTCTAAAGGAATGATGTATCTACGCTGTACATGGTTCCATGTAACTTCACCATTAAGCTCACATTTCTTTTACTAGACTGCTAAGCTTCCACCAGTGCCTTTTTATACCCACCCCAACAATAATTATTCTTCACCTGATCAGACTGAAAATGCAGTCACCTACTCTGTGCAATATTTCTTTCGCATAATAAAACAAGAGCTAAGGGAGCAGAGACATCTATGCAGCTCACCAACACTAACAAGTATGCCCACCTTCTTCAGAGTTTTATTTTTTTTGCAAGACGTTTCAGGCTCTTCTGTAAAGAAGATGTGCGTGTTTTTGCTCTTCCTCGGTTTACGCATGTCCAAAAATTTGGACTTGAGTTTTGCTTTTTTCTCCAGGTACTGAACACTTCGGTGAGTGAAATCTGGAATCCCACCGTACCTGAAAGAAAAGAAAGTAAAAAATTTAGTTGGTAAATTTACAATTTTGAAGGTTTATTAACATACATGTAGCAAGAGAGTCAACTGCAAGGCATATTCCTCTTTGAATCTTATATATGTGTGTGTGTATATATACGAATGTGTCACCTGAGCCCAATACCAAAGCTACAGTCTGCCTGCGCTCTGTGATGCTACTTCTAAGGCACTGATAACCATATCTTTAAGTTACGCTACTGAAAATGGAAATTCCACCCAACAATAACCTGGAAATACTTTATTAACATGGTTAATGTAAAGCGCCCACAGTTCAACATGAAACATCTACAAATTAGGATCTATGCTCACAGCACTTAAGCATCCCAAGTTTAACTAGCTGACTGGGCATTTCAGTTCCCTACTCAGTTGTCTGCAGTTATATAACTGCAAGTACACTACGAGTTATGCTTATCTTTCAAAGCACTTTTCTTGTTGTCTAACTACATTTCTACTGCTAAAGCTTACAGCACAAAGATTAACTTCACCAATTATCTTCCAGTGGTTCAACAAAATTGGAATGGAAACGAATGGCATACTAAAATAATATCAATAGAGCTGACTTGCTGTGAAGAAACCCATAAGCAATTACTTTTGTCCTGCACCACACTTGAAGCCCAAAATCGAGCAGGTTTCCTCAGGATCTTCCACTGGATTCTCATCCACATCCAGTTCATGGCTAGGAGAAAACACGGATGACAACAAATTAAGTTGCAGGTTATTTATTTCTCCCCAATCAATCAAACAACAGATTAAAAAAAGACAAATACAAACAAAGCTGCATCATTAGTAGATAATTCCATTCATCCCTTCATCTACGTGTTCTTATATTTATTAGAGAGGGAACGAAAAGCCTCCCATCCTCTTTGTGGTTACAGATTTACTAAAGAATAAAGACTGTGACAAGGCAGAGATCAACTATTCTGTGAACATCACAGTACTGAGCACTTCATCAGCAACACATTAGCTAAGCAATACAAATTATTAAGTAATACCTTTTACACTAACACTAACTTAACACTAACACTAACTTAACCTGAATAAATGAGTCATCATATCCAACTGAACAGTCTCATATACTTCAGTGACACATGGCATTGTTACCTTGCACAACTTGGCATCCAGGCCATATATTCCTTATAAAGGAAAGAAACACTCTTCACTTGCTGCCAGGTAAAGTGATAGGCAGTGATGGAAGACTATCATAGAATGGCCTGGGTTGAGAAGGACCAGAATGATCATCCAGTTTCAACCCCCCTGCTATGTGCAGGGTCGTCAACTACCAGACCAGGCTGCCCAGAGCCACATCCAGCCTGGCCTTGAATGCCTCCAGGGATGGGGCGTCCACAACTTCCTCAGGCAATCTGTTCAAATGTGACACCATCCTCTGTGTGAAAAACTGTTATCTCAATCAAACAGATGTTATAAGTAATAATTTGAGAAATTAAAAAAAAAGATTTCGTTACTTACCTTCTCTTGACTTTGGCACTTCTGTTTTCAGGAGGCTCTTCTCCTCCTTCATCTTCATTTTGATCACAAAGCGGCAATTGTTCTTTGTCATTTGAGCTACATGAGTTACCTGACTCCTGGGAACCTAAAAAGACACAACTTCTTTTAAACCTTTTAGCACGTTAAATTTCACAACTTCCCATCCTTAAAGTGCATCTGCAGAAACACTTACATTGTTTTACATATCCTTACCTGACAAATAAGGCACAAGTGTCAAACCATGTGTATCTTTACTGATCTTCGGGGGACAACATGCCAACGCAAGCTTCCAGTATTAGTTACGCTACAGTATTAATCTTAAGCAGGACTAATTTCAAGATAACTCAGCTCTCCAAGAAAAATAAAAAGCTTGTGGGGTACAAATTCTAAGCAGTCTCTTCTCTCTTTGTCTCCAGTGTGAGAAAGATTTACCTCTCATCTCTCTCCTTTCAGCTCTACTGTAGGATCAAGATGGGGGCACACCTGCTTTTCCTTCTTTAGGAGGTAGCAAGCAATGGACTCGGGTTTCCTCATCAAACTGAATTTGCAAGCTGCTGACTCTTCACTCATATAGTTATCTTTCATCTTCAGCAGGAGAAATCGTACATCTGCCAGGAAAGCTGTCACACTGCTAATTATTGGCAGTTCTGGCAGGAAAAAATCCATGGTCAAACAGGATAGACACCTCCCTTCTTTGTACACAGAACTGGTGGAAAAAAACATCCAATCTTTTATCTCCCTCAAAGAAACCCCTCGAGCACTGTAAGGCACAGCCCCTGCCTCTCACCATACTCCTTTGTGAACTGTCATTTTCACTTGATGCGAATTTGGGGTTGTAAGGATGATGGCAGCTCACTGCCTAATTCACCTCTGGAAGTCCATAGTAACACCGTACAGCAGGACAAGAGTTTAATTTCAAGTATGGCATTATTAAACAGAAGAGCAAAACAAAACCAGCAAAAACAAACAAAACCAAACTGTGAAAATGCTTTTTTGGGAATATTTCTTAAACTACCAGTGAAAAAAGAAACACGGGCTGAATGACACAGCTGCAATACTAAAGCTAATTAATAAACCAGTAAAGCACAAACTCTGCTCTCTTATCACTTTTAGTGATACGTATGGGCGTGTATGTTGTGTTAAAATCACTTGCGGCTGAAGAATACATTCAATATACAGCCTAGAGAGACGTTCCAGAGAATCAGAGGGAAGAAAAATGAATTAATTATGCAGTATTTCCACAAAATACTCAGTCTATATTGCAAAACAGAGTGATAAAGATAGGCTCTTGGTTTTTATATATAACCACTTAAGAGTTATAGTGGTAGAATCGATGTTAGCTGATCGCATATTACCTGACTGGTTAATACTTCTATTTTCACAAGATGCCCTCCTTTTCCTGGTTCCTCCATCACATGGTTCCTTCTGGCTTGAAACACAGGGACACTGGCTTTCACTGTTACATGAACCGTGCTCTTGAAGATCTTCATTGATTACTTTTAGAGGCACACTGCTCTGCTCCGATGGGTCCAAGTTTAGGTTTAAATTACAAATCCCAGAGATTATCTCATGATGGGGCTCAGCACTCGAAGTGAGTTTTTCCTCACTTCTGGAGTGAGGAGGAGACAGCTCCAATATCACCACATTGCTGCCTTCAACCTCTGGGCTGACCAGGTCCATTTCTTGCGAAAGATCAGTCTCCTGCATAACCCCATTCAGCTGGGTACTGTCAGTGTGTGAGCTCTCTGTAGTCCACCCCTGATTTGTCCAGTACTGAAACTGTTCCCAGTAATACCAGTACAGTTTGCTATAATGCTGCTCCCACTCCTCCTTGGTGTCTGGGCTGTTCCAAGGCTCAGATGCTGCCATGGCTTCAGGTGAAGAGACATCTTTATGCTTCTCCAGCCAGCTTTGCCAAAGAAGGCCCTCTCCATACTCGTTCCAATACTTCTCCCATTTCTGTTCAATGGGTAAGGCCTCATTAGCAAGACTCTCAGAACTTACACAGTTCCCTTCACCTGCAATCTGAGATTTGCTGTTTTTTGCACTTTGCTCTGTAGCTGAGGCTGGCTCATCTGAGATGGGCTGCTTAAGATCACCGCAAGCGTGATCCTGGCATCCCTTCTCCATTTTATCCTGGTGTTTTTGCTGTAATTCTTTTCTCTTCTTCTTTTTCTTTTTCATAAAGTTCACGTTAGTTCTCTTTCTGTATTTTTCTTTTGCCTATAATATAAAGGATAAACATATTCAGAAGTTCACAACACGCAGGCAGTCCTTTATTTCCCTCCCTGTAAGCACATTTCTGCTTGTTGTGACTCTCCCTCACTCTGTAAATCAACTGTCAGCTTTCTCCCCATAGAAGAGGCAAAGGGTTATACAGGTCTTATAGGACCCTGTCATTTTTGCCAGAGATTTCTAAGAAAGCTGTGACAAACAGCTGTGAGCATATCTGCAAAAAGGATCAGGAAAAGGTAGAATTCCAGATAGAAGTAGGGAGGGAAGTTGTTCATAATTATTCAGTGATTTAAGAGGAAAGACGTCAATGTGAAAGACCATGAAGCGCTATGGGGAGATTAGTAGGGTGTGTAGGGTCACTGTGGGGTCCCTGAGTTCAGCTCGAGTATCACTCAGTAACACCAAGGACTTCTTCGGGGTGCCAGAGGCCAACCCTTACCATTGCCTGACACCTGCCTTGCTTACAGAACCAATTTATGCCTGGCTAAAGATGGCTGATGAAATATTCCTTCCATCCCACAATGATCTCTGAGAAAGTTAAGAGAAACTCAAGAAAAAACCTCCTATCCAAACAGGTGGCTCTATGCAATTAAGCCATTTAATTTGTTACCACATACTCAAGCTACTACAGCTGTCCAATGAAATGGGAGACAAAAATCTCTTCCTGCGCTTGTAAGCAAAACACCCCGAGCAACAAAATGTTATATAAGATAAAGCTGCCAAGTTTCTGAATAAACTGTCCAATTAAATTTCACAGGTAAAAGAGTGGTGGTGAGGGAAAACAACTCACATGGCCAACAGACTGCAAGTATGCAGATATTACCCCAAATGCCTCATTAGCTGCAACCCTTGGTTTTGTTGCACTAACAAATGCGTAATGCATCCTGTCAAGGAGCTGGCTTAAGAGAATGGGCATTAAATTTTCATTCACACTTCTCACAACGTCACGTTAATGTATATGGTGAAAAGCACAACACTTAGCAGTAATCTTGAAAAACGCATTATCTTCTCACTTGACTTCTTTACACTACTATTATACTATTATACTATTATACTATTATACTATTATACTATTATACACTACTATTATATAGCTGCACAAATCATATATGCATATTGTGAGCTTGAACTCAGATGTCTGGAAGGTCTATTTATGTGTCATCATGTAAAACAATTTACAAGTTCCTCCGATTTATTGAGAAATTATTCAAGCCAGAATCGCAGAGTGCTCTGCACAAAGGCACCTCTAGGAAGGTCTGTAACTCCATGAAGCAGGTACTGAATATCTCACTACCTTTTTCCCACTGACACACAACTTTAGTCTACCCATAAAGCCCAGCTGCTCACTGCAGGAAGCAGAGGACCCAAGCTCAAGCTCTGTCCTTTGGAACAGCTTGTCTTGATCAGCTACAAGGGGAATGCACAGAACTTTTTCTATTACTACCTACAGCTAGATGGTTAATCAGATAGTTTGCAGTATATTAGTTATCCTGCAGCATGACATGAGCATTACTGCCTTAAACCAGCTCCTCATAGCAGCATGAGCAATACGTCTTCCCATGGAAGCACAAAGCACAGCCTGACCCTGCCAAGCCCAAACAGCAAGTGACTTTTACAGCCTGCACAGACCATGACATCCCACACTGCTGGAAGACCTGAGTGAAGCAACTTGGATACATGTCCACAAATTGCAGTCTGAAAAGCAACTAAGGAGTTGGCATGCCCCTATGTTCTGGAACATGAAGTAAACAGAAATAAAGCACAGTGATTTTTACCACACAGTCCCTGTGAGCTGAGTGCCCACCAAAGTGAAGAGGTAACCCCATGCTCTTCATAAGCTCGGCCTCCGAGTCTAGTTCAGTTTCTTCCAGGTCCAGAGCACAATCAGTGTCCACTCCCAGTGTCACAGTGGGACAACCGTTTTCCTGCTCAGATGCTTGTTCCTCTCCTGTGAACAAATGACATTGATTGAATACAACCTTCCAGGTTCTGCAATCAGAGACCTTTGAAAATCATCTAGTCCAACTCCCCTGCAATGAACAGGGACATCTACAGCTACATCAGGTTGCTCAGAGCCCCCTCCGGCCTGACCCTGAGTGTCTCAAGTATGGGGCACCCACCACACCTCTGGGCAACCTGTTCCAGTGCCTCAACACCCCCACTGTGAAAGACTTTTTCCTTGTAGCCAACCTATTTCTCCTCTCTTTCAGTTTGAAGCCATTTCCTCTTATCCTATCACCTGATAGAGTCTGTCCCCTTCTTTCTTGTAGCACCCCTACAACTCAGTGCATCAGCAAATCCTGTAACAAACACCAGCACTGCCTCTTCAGCTTCCTCTCTTATTTAAAGATTACCTTATAAGTACCTGAGAGCTATTAACAGATTGAGCATTTTTCACCTTTTGCACTAGTCCACTGAAAGAACATTAACATCAATACAAAGTTTTATACATTACATATATATATATATATATACACTTGTAAAAATAACCCAATATTAACAATTCCATAAATTCTAAACTTTTCATCTCCATCATTATTTCAGCTGTACTAGTTTGTCTTTTTCAGGACCGCACTGCATTTGCCACCCTACAAAAGCAGCAGGGTTATATTTTCTCATCAGGCCTCAGTTGCTTAGGACGGCTCTGCCCTCAAGGCTCTTCTAACACACGTACTTCTTTAGCAAAAAGAGGGAGTAGAAACAAGTGGAGAACAAGAGCGCAAGACAACAGCAGAAATCAAAATAAGGCTTCAATAGCCCAAATGTCAGACTGGGTCTGAGCTGGTCGCAGTTAACTCCCTTCTCAGCAGCCCAGACAGCACTGTGTTTGGGCTGGTGGCTATGCTGATAACACAGCTGTGTTTTGGCTGTAGCTGAGCAGCAGAGCCCAAGGCTCCTTCCTTTCCCTACTCGGTGCCCCCCAGCCATCTTCTCCAGTTGTGGAATCCCTGCCTGCACAGCTAGCAATTATCCGAGCAACACCAGACGTGCACATGACAAAGGCCACAGGAAAACAAGAAGCACACGCACAGGTGAAAGCGATGTAGTCCCACCGCACCTCAATACCCACACACAGCTCGCTCCACCCGTTACCGCACCGTACAACCAACGCTATCATCTTACCCGTACTCTCGTCGTCATCTCTGACATAAAATCCTTTTAATCCCAGTTTATATAACTTCCGATCCCTGCAAATACAAACACCGATGCTGACGATCACCGGACAAAGAACGGCAGCACTATATACCCCGTTGCAGAGAGTCTCAACCCCCCTCCCCCCCGCCCGAGCTCTCCCCGCCGCCCCGGTCCACTCACTCCACGAAGGCGCGGGAGCAGAGGCACACGATGCCACCTGCCGCTCCGGCCCGCAGCAGCAGCTCGGCCACCAGCTGTCCCCGCGGGTCCTGCACCATCCCGACCCCACGCCACGGCACGATACCGCCCCGCCGCCCTTCTTCCGCCGGAACTGCCGCCAGCGCCGGGCCCGCCCCGAGCTCCGCGCCGTGCCGGCTCGGGCTGCCTTCGGTCGCCGTACGGGGGCGCCGCTGTCCCCGCTGTCCCCACAGGGCCGTCCGTGTGAGGCGGGGCCGCTGAGGCGCCGTAGGCTCGGGGCTGGCCCCGCCTGGCGGGCGGTGTGGTGGCTGTGGGTGGGTGCTTGTTGGGCATGCGGTGCCTACCGACACTGGGAAGCAGCACAAGGGGGGACGAGGGAACATTCAGTCAATGGGAGCGGGACAGAGAGGCCCCTGCAAAGCTGCCGTCGTCACAGAAGCACACGACTGTAGGGCTTGGAGCAGACTTCTGGAGACCGTCGAGTCCAACCCCTGGGCTAAAGCAGATTCCCTGCAGCAGGTTGTGTTAGTGTCCTGGAGGGCTTTGAATATCTCCAGAGATGGAGAATCCACAGCCTCTCTGGGCAGCTGGTACCAGTGCTGTGTCACCCCTCTCGTAAAGAAGGTCTTGTATTAGTATGGAACTCCCTGTGTTCCAGTTTTTGCCCGTTGCTCCTTGTTCTGTTGTTGCTCACCACCCAAAAGAGTCCATCCGACCCATTTGACTGCTGCCCTTCAGTTATTTATAAACAATTGATGAGAGCCTCTCTCAGACATCTTTTCTATAGGATGAGCCTTATCTGTAAAACCCATGAAATCCAAGTCTCTTGGAGAACTATTACAAAGTCTCTCCATCACTGTGATAGGATTTCTCAGACAGCAAAGTAACAAATTTGTGCTCTTTTCTGACCTGCTAACCCGTTCAATGCACACCAGCAGTTCTAGAAACAAGTGTATCATACATGTATGCTCCGTTTTCAACCCCTCTGCATGGCTTCATGTCAGCACATGCTCTGCTCTTTGCTGCCCTTTCTCTGTTTGCATCAGCACATTTGGGGTTACAAGTTTATAAGGCCTCTTGTGAAAGCAAAATATCCTCAGTATTAGGTAGGAAATATGCAAAGGGAAATTTGGAGGCAGAAGGACTGTTCAGGTGGCATTAGGACAGCCACTGTCCAACAGCAAATTCCATCTCCTTGCAAACAAAAATCTTAGTGCTATTTGTATCCTCAGTCCTGCACAGATCAGTGTGATTTTTAGCAGACAGGTTTTCACTTTAACTAGCAAAAAGGTGCTAAGCCACCCTGAGAAAAATCCCCCGATGATACAGATCTTAAACTGGTGTCTGTAATGAAGCTGGTTTAAGTTTGTGCTTGACCTTGGTAACCCACCTTTTCCTGCCTTCTCTCTTCTAACTGTAGTACATCATGCTCTGGACCATTCCCTTGTCTGGTTCCCTGACTCTCACTCCCTTTCTCTGCTCTTGCATATCGTGTTTGGCCTCAGCATCAAAGCCCTTCATGGATCCTACTGTTGTTATTTTCTTGTGATAATGAAGATCTTCACTTGCTGGTGACCCTGGCTTTGTCCCTTTTATCTGTGCTTCTCAGATCATGACCTTGCCTCCTGGCTGGCTTTAAAGCTGTTCATTTTTTCCCCCCTTCATTTGAAATCCCCTATCAAGACTGACTTCCATGAGAGCTACTGACCAAATAATGATAAGCTAAGAACAGTGCTCTCAGCACTCCTCAGCTATTGAAAACAAAAGCAAATACATGCACTGTGTGTAAAACAGATGTTCCCAGAGTAACTCTTATCTGCTCCTGTAATTCTGAGCTGGACCCCTACAAGCTTCTCACACTTTCCATGTGTGGGAAGTGCTGAAGAAATAAAGCAATTATATTGGAGTCAGGCTGAAGTTCATTATATGTTGTATCAGAACTCATAGAAAAAAAAAAAGAACCTTGTTTCTTCTCATGGAGGAAATTATCAGATTATATACATAGTATATATAGTTTGTATACATATGTATATGTGTATAGATATATGTATATATAATATACACATAGTATACAGTTTGGTATAACCAAACCCTAAGTCACTTATCAAAGGCTTGGTTTATAAACAGATCTAAGCAGAGCAAAGTCTTCTAAGTCATGAATCACAAAAGAAAAGGTCATTCTATCATCTTTCCGTAGTGCATAAGCACAGAGAAATGTGTGTGAGCATTTGATTTAATGTGCTGTATTCTCTTTTTATAGGAAGTGAGAATGTAGCCCAAATCCCTTACATGAGAAACACTATTCTGCTTATATATGGGAAGAATGGATTCAGTCGTATCCGATTCAGGAAGTATCTGTAAGACTTGCTGCACTGTGTTTACTGCTTGGTCTAAATTCCAGTTATACGTCTGTATCTTATGTTTTTCTGCCTGGTGTTCTCTGTGCAAATGCCAATAATAAATAATAATAAATAATGTTGTTAAACTGTAATTACTTAGCTTTCACAGAAGGAAGGAGAAAGTGTTTAAGAGAAAGACTATTGAGAGACAAAAAAAAGAAGACCAACAACAAGAAATAAAAAAGTGCTGATGTGACAGCCCCATCCATGTTCTTTGATTGTAGGTCAGAATGTGAAACTTAATAGCTCATATTTTTATACAGCGAAGGATTGTGTTGATATGGTGGGTGAGTGGCATTTTCTTTTTTACAAGGGTTGTCTCTTTTGTTCCTTATTTATTTATTTATTTTCCAGAATAAACTGTGCCAAATAACCTTGTGTAACATTCACCAGAGAGGAGAAATTCCCAGAGGATAACTGGTTTGTTGCAGCACCAGGAAGTCCCATCAGTTATTGGTAGCAGCTACATCTTTTCCTACATAAAGAATCCTTTATCTCCTGCTGGGAGACAAAAGCAGAAGGGCCAGAGAGATAACAGATAACTTTGGTACCGCCTGAATCATGGTTTTGATTGTTCCATCATTCCGTATGTCTTCACAGGGCCAAAACGAATGATGTCTGTGCCTGCTGTCTTCAAAGCAACCCTGAATCCTGGCTGAACGTTAATTAATTAGAGCAGTACCTGCTTGGTCTTGTGAACTGCCAGACTCTGTTAGCCTTATACGTCTGTTACCAGTTTTAGTCTCTGGTTTAATGCAGTTACATCACATTCAGTCCCATAGTCCTAAATAATGAACCAGACAATTTATTTTACAAGTGGCCACTGTTCATTTGCACTTCTGAAAGTGCTGCTGATGTAGCTGAAGCCAGAGGAGACCACATCCCGAGTCTGTGAACACTATGGGGACACCTCAAAAAATTAAAGATGTGTAGCTTTAATTCTTCTTTCCTGTAAAACCTGGATGGGTCTCATAGCCTTCTGTGACTGTGCCTATACAGAAGTTTTATAACGGTTCTGTTCTCCAGGGTAGCTCTGAAGAGAATAGCTTTATTTTTCTCTGTTCCTTATCATTGTTTTCTTGCAGGTTCAGGCACTTTCTGGCATTGTATGTGAGCTGCAGACAGCGACCACTATGCTAAATACTGTATGCATTCTCAGCGCTTCTAACCTAAAAAACAGAGAGCAGCTCTGTGTAAAGAATGCACGATTTTTGTAGAGGTTTATTAAGCTTTAAAACAGGCCAAAAATGGATGTCACAGAGACAAATCAAAGGATGTGGCTGTAGGCAAGGAGTTACAGAAGCAATTAATTTTTCACCTCAACAACTACTACTGACCACAAAACAAGATGATACTGGTTGTAATCACTGCAGGGTAACAAAATGAATCTAGAGGATCCAATCTCCCAAGAAACTGGGCAGCAAATTAAGGACATGCCCTCTCCTATGTGCAGTTAAGCAACTTAATGTTAGAGGTTCAGTAATAAAAAGGAGATATTCCGTGTGGTCACCACACTTGTTCCTGCTGAGGTCCTGACTTGCAAATGCAAGGATGCCCTTACATGCAATGTAATGCCTGAAGCCTGGCAAGATTTAGCTGTAATGGGCTGGCCATTTGTTACAGCCTCTTCTTGTATTAGGAAGCTGAATGACCAGCAATTTTCATTATTATTATTATTATTATTTTCTGAATATGTGCATTTCTATCATTCTATGTTTGTATTATATAAATTTAAACTGCTGTGTTTAACTACTAATATTTTCAGGAAGGTTTTGGGGATACGTTCTCTTGAGTGAGTCACTGAACCATCTTTGTTCTCATTTCAGAGGGCCCAAAAGCTTTGTCTACGCTTTCATTTTTCACCCAAGTGAAACCCTTCTGCACTCTCGTAGCCCATCAAGTACTTTTAATTCCCTTAGTTTCTCATAGTCTTACGTTTTGACTGTAGAAGATCTAATCACTTGGGAAACAGCTCCCAAAAATCAACAGTTTGGTTTCAAATAGCGCCGAAATATTTGAGGAGAGTCCACATGTTGAAATACTATTCCCAAACATGAAATTTCTCTATTGCAAGTTCAGGGAAGATTTGCTCAGCTGTCACACTTTGACTCAAATCAGGATCAAAGGGGTTTATTGATTTACCGATGACAAGTTATTTGGCAATCGGTGAACTTCACACAGTGGATCAATGTCAGCAGTCCAGCAGACAAACCAGACCACGAGACACTTGCAGAATGCTGACAAGTATCTACATCTTTCTGAAAGCCTTTCTATAGCCAGCCCCAAAATTCCAGTCCCCTATGCACCCATTCGCATGTGAGGATCCCTCTTTTGCAGGAAGGGGGTGACAACGCTTCAGAGATGTATGACTCCCTCTTTGGGTTTTCTTTCTTTTGACTGTCTCCTAGCATTTCATGTTCTCTGCATTTATTTGTTATTTCTTGATGCTTTTACATACAGGGAAGTGTTCTCCTATGTAACTATCACTGAGAATGAACTGGGTGCAAACACCCATTCTACTTGGGCACTGTGTGGGAGGAATTCAGCTGCTGTCAAACATAAGGAGACGTATCATTAGCTAGAAGTGAAATTCTTCCATGGAGTTTTCTGAGATTGTGGTGCAGGGTTCTTCCCTACAACTTTTGCCAATATAAGTGCATTTCCATGGATTAAAAAATAAACCCTGTAGCCTTTTGGGTGTTGTTTTCCCTGTGCATGCCATGAATAGAAAGGATAAACATCCTGAGCTACCAGATGTGTTATTTTTCCTTGTTAAATTTCTTAGCCAGCAAAAATTACTGTCCAGACTATCTGAGACAGACACCAAAAAAAAGCCACCAGGATACATGCTGTAATCTTTATTAGAATGAGTTCTTGAATATCAGAATGTTGACTAACATGTTGTAATATACTGAAATATTTTATGCTAAGAAGTCGTTAGAACTTAATGAATTACTTGAGCTTGTAATATTCTAAGGGAGAAGTTTTAATTCTTTAGTGAATTTATTTAAGGATATCTGTTTTTTAAAGGAAAAGTAACTATTTTGTTCTTTCTATAGGACACTGTAGGTATATTTTCTATTCTAGCTAAGCTCATGCTTTCCTTGACCTCTGATTATCACAGGCATTAAACAGCGGGTGCAAACATATGGCCTAGATCTTAAGAAATTATGTTTGTCTCTCTCTACTTTTTTTCTTTTCCTTGACCTCTGTCTTAGGACACTTCTAGATAGACCGAGAGATGAGATGGCTATTCTATGGGCTTGTGAATGTAGCTGTAAGGTTACAGAGAGTGATATCTTTATGTTTTTGTTGAACTGTTTTTCCATTTAATGCTACATGGGCTTGAAGCATAGGCAGTTTCCATCTGTTTTAGCTAAATATCAAAAGACATTCCCTCTCTTTTCCCAACAAGTGATATGAGAAACAGATAATCTGAATCAAAAAGGTGTCTGTCACTGAGCTGTATTTACTTTCTATTTCAGGAAAAAAAGAAGTAGGTTTAAAAAGAGTGTGTGGCAGCATTTGGAAGGGCTATTACTCTCATCCCTATGTTTTCCAGTTGGTGTATTTTAATGTCTGTTTTTACATTTTTGGTTTTGTTATCAGCATTTTTACCTTCATATGCGTTTATATTTTATAATGTGCTTGTTTTTAGCAGCGCTTTTAGGAAAAGTCACCTATAAGATAAAGTTATATTGAGAAAAATTACCCTCTATGTAGCTACTATGTGGGGAATCAGCAGAATTAAATATTTTCCTCTTGGCTTCGGTTTTTGTCCCCTCTCTACAAGATATCAAGGCCCTGGAGACAATCCAGGTGACAATCCAGATCAGGAGTAAGGACATGCTTTCTTGTAGCTGGGAGGTCTGCATAAAGCCTGAAGGTCTCCCCAATGGCTATCCATGATCTCTGAGTATCTATCCTTCTTTGTTGTTATCAGAAACAGCACAGCCTGCAATTTCGTCTTGTACTTATCCATTAGCAAGTGCCTGTGTAACCAGCATGAGTTAACCAGTGAGCTAGAGAGCTTCAAGGGGCTTGTTGGGAGCTCGTGGGGAGGAACAGTGTGGGGCAGGGCAACAGAAGCAATGCTTCACAAGAATGCTTTGTGACTCTTATACAGGCATTGGATCACTGCATGTGGACTTGTGAAAGGGATGTAATTTTGCAGGCATTTCACAAGGACAAACTGAAAACCAGGAGCTAAGATATGGTTGCAGGTGATTAGAAGAGAGCCAGTGTCATTAAGAACATTGATACACCGATGACAGAGTATGTAACATCATATTCCACTTGATCCTTGACTAACATTAGAAAGCTATTGCTATCCTCTTATAAGCTGTTTGCTTGATGTGCAGTAAGTTTGAGGTTAGCTTGGTTAGCCATGACACAACAAAACATTAACATCACCGCTGACATTTATCTCTACTGACAGTCTCAGGCACAGGGAAAACAAATAGGATGGGGAAGGGCAAGGTACTAGCACACAGTTGTCACTTTTGCCTAAACATTGACATGTTCCCTGGAACAGTTTTGGCCCAAGACTCTCCGATGGCTCCTTGGGGACAGCCTTTGCCATCCACTGTTCACCAACAGAAGGAGTGGTGAGGGAGGAGAGGCTCTGGGGGAGAGGGGAAGCAGTGATCTTATGGACAAAAGAACTTGCAGCTTGAGAAAAGGGAAAAAAAGGTTCAATTTTCAGGATTCCTAATCTGTATCCTAATCCCACACATAATGAAGAACATGTAGATGCTTTATTGAAATAGATATAGAAATTCTGTATGTGTGTGTGTTTTACATATATACATACATACATGTATATATATTTGTGAAGTTCATGGATACTGGCATTGATTTTCAAAAGGAAACAGCACAAGCTGGAAGTATGAATTACTTTTTCCCCTACCAGGTGAAACCCTTATTTGCTAAACAATTTTGTCATCAGAGTACCTAAGAAAGAAGGATAAATAAGACTGATAAATAGTAAACAGAAGTAGCACAGTTAGTGCAGATAAAAGAATCTGCAGTCAAATGTTAATATCATTCCTGATAATAAAATATGAATATAGAAGAACAAAGTACTTTAATGCTTGAAATTAGGCAGTTGTATTAGATAGAATCTGGAGGTGACAGTCACAGATCAGAGAAGACATATCTGAAACACCTTCCTTTCTTCATGCTTGGGAAGAAATAGCAGAAGAAAGCTCTGGAAGAAAACTCATTAAAGAAGAAAGCAGAACATAAATCAATTTAGTGATGGTTTACAATGACAATGTAAACAAATCAGTTTTGCACCTCTGATGTGCTAAATATACAGAAAGTAGCATAACCGTGAATAATGCAGATTCAACCTGCCTCTGCCATCGTACTGATACCTCTGTGCGTAACAAGTGTGGATACCAGCCACCCAATTAAAAAAGGCCTATGCCTAACTACAGAGATTTTATCTTATCTATATTAAATCTCTTTTGCAGATTGAAGTCCAGGCCTCCAAGATGATGTGTGCTGCACTCTGGTAGGGGATCCTGGATGGTGCACAGTGGGCTCTGGGCAGCTCCACTTGGTCCTCACCTTTAGAAGAACTTCATGCCACCACTGCCATGGGACTCCTCACTAGCTGGGGGGTGGTTGGTGGGATGTAATACAGAATACAGAATCTAGACCTCAGGATGTTTAGAAAACAGAAGAAGAACAGAACTAAGAAAGAATGACAGCCTTTTTCAGAGAAAATTCAAGTCATTTTGAAGAGACTGGGTGAGTAGGAGATATTAAATACAGAGTTATGAAACTAAAGCAGGAACTAAAGGACTTTTAAACCAATTTGTCAACAACACCTTAAAGAAATCAGTTTAAAAATGTGTTTTCCTTTCTTTCAGGGAAGATGATTTTGGCAAACAAAAGCATCAGTGGATGGTACATTTTTAGGTAATCAGAGCATTCCCCATCAAGGCACTGGAAATGAAAGGAAATCCATTGTCTGCACTGTTGTTTCAGTTCACAGCTGGGAAGGAAACAAAATAGTGAAGAGTTGAATTTAGAAGATGGGTCAGTGTAATATAGCAGCTGGGCTTGCTGAGCATACAAACTGCTCAGAGGCCTTCTGATCAGTCTCTCCTTTCTATAGCTTGATTTGAGAGGATGAGGCAGCTCTAACATGGTGATGAGCATGAGGGAATTTTCTGTTGGTTTTGTAGTAAAGGAGCAGTATGTGGAAAAAGAGGGGCCATGACACTTGTTCACACACCAGAATGTTTTAAAGGCATAAATAAGGGACTACAGAGAAAAGGAAAGATCTGAAATGAAAGCAGGACCTTTACACAGTGTGCAAGTGTGATGGGATGCTTTGGGCAAGCTATCATCTGTGGTATCAGATAAAAAGAGTGGCATCTTTATGAACTTGGGAAATGTCAGCTGTAGCATTAGCTAATATAAAAGCCTGAAAGTGACATACTGCTGATCTTCAGGGATTCCTATGTAAGTGATGAGAGATTAGGTTAGCAAACTGACTAAATTTAAGTTGAAAATAAATCAGACATGAGCAGACTATTCAGCTATACCCTCCTTATGGCATTCCAACAGACTTTATAAGAAATCATGTAGACTCCTGGCCAGAATACAAGGAACTATAATGCCGGAACAGCATAGCAGTTCACAGATTTATTTTTCCCTTTAAAGCTTCCCTGTGCGTGCAGGTTCTTCCTCTTCTTCACTTCATAAAAACTCCCATTATGGTTGTATTTCTGCCAGTACTCCCATGCCAGCCTCTGGAGCAGCAGGGGTGCCTTATGAGCCCCTCCTAGTACAGGCCATTCTGTCAGTGACTTTCAAAGTCCTTTGCTGTTAGCAACATAATACTGGTTTTTACTGCAGTGTTCACAGGAAATTACTATAGTTTCTACTGCTTATCAGTTCCCAGTAGGATTCATCCATCTCAACTTCTTTTACCTGTCAAAGCCTTAACCTTGCTCTTTTACTACCTCTTATTACCACTTGCTTTCTTTTTTTTTTTTCATCTAACATATCTTCATCCCTACTCCTTAGCACAGCAAATCCTACAGTTTACTAATGATATGCTTCACTGTCATCTCCATTGGCAGTTGTTGACTCTTTCCCAGGAGCTTTGCACTCTCACTCATTTTGGAAAAGCACTTGTAGAACTGTAGGCTTTCAACCTGCACTTAGTAAGTCAGAAAAACAAATTGCTCAGCGTGTACTATACTGTTGGCTGACCTGTGTCCATGAGAAACTGCTCCAGCACATCTCCTTGGTTCAGTTTGTATATTGCTTTCCAGGTACTTTTGACATGAAATTTGCAGGTTTATTGTGACATTTATGTTGCTATTTGTTTTAAACCAGACCTGGTCAGAAAACATGCTTTCACAGAATCATAGCCTCATTAGGATTGGAAAAGATCTCTAAGACCATCTAGTCCAACTTTCCACTTACCACCAATACTGCCAGCTACACCACATCCCTAAGTACATCTGCATGTTCCTTGTACACTTCCAGGACTCTACCACCTCCCTGGTCAGGCTGTTCTAATGCCTGACCACTTGTTCAGAAAAGAAGCTTTTCCTAATATCCAGAATGAATCTCCCTTGAAACCTCTCATTTCAATTCAATTCATTTCTATTTCTGTTTCATGTATTTTATATGTTTTCTTTCTTGTAATGTGAGGACAAATATTTTAAAAGTACAGTCTTTTACTGAAGGAAAAATAGGGTATGTCTCTTTTAGTCCAACCATCCTCCCATTACCATTGCTACCAGAAGCCACTAAACCATATCTCGTAGCTCCTCATCCAGACACCTCTTAAACACTGAAAGGGACAGTGACGCCACCACCTCCCTGGGCAGCCATTCCAGTGCCTGACCACTCTCTGAGAGAAAAAGTTTTCCCTTATGTCTGATCTAAATCTCCTCTTGTACAACCTGTGGACATTTCCTCGAGTCCTGTTTGTTGCCTGGGAGAAAAAGCCAACCCCCTCCTCATCACGACCTCCCTTCAGGAAGTTGTAAAGCGCAATGAGGTCTCACCTGAGCCTCCTCTTCTCCAGACTAAACAATCCCAGCTCCCTCAGTCACTCCCCATAAGACTTGTGCGCCAGACCCCTCGCCAGTTTCATTGCCCTTCTCTGAACATGCTCCAGGGCCTCAATGTCTTTCTTGTAGTGTGGGGCCCAAAACTGAACACAATACTCGAGGTGCGGCCTCACCAGAGCTGAGTACAGGGGGATGATTACCTCTCTACTCCTGCTGGCCACACTATTTCTAATGCAGGCTAGAATGGCATTGGCCCTCTTGGCCACCTGGGCACACTGTTGGCTCATGTTCAGCCAAGAATCAACCAACACCCTCAGGTCCCTTTCCTCTTCACAGTCAAACAACTTCTTTTGAATCAGTTTTGATTATTCAAAATTAAAACTATTTTCAGATCCTCACTCTGTGTTACTCACAGTAAACCATGACCTAAGTGTGAAGAGATAGATGTTATCTGGCAGTAGAAGTTTTCATACAAAAGGAACTGTCCAGTACCATCTAGTTGTCATATGTTCTTCCAAGGGACACACAGCCCTCTAGAGACGATATGTCTTTGAGATGGAAGTCTGCTGAGTTCTTCTAAAATGCTGCCAAATACAAGAGAATGTAAAGCCTGTATCTCTTCAGATATCTTCCTTGTACATTTCAAGAGGTACTGTAAGTATGAGGGACTGTATAGATGTCTACAACACCAGGAAAACTTCCATATAATCAAAGATTTAAAAGGTTATGCTTTGGTTCCAGCAGGGACTCCTCATGGGTGGTGTGACTGGCAGAAGGGCCCACAGCAAAAAATACTGTGGAGAAGACAAACTGTGTGTTTCTCTCAGTCTGCATAGTAGAAGGGTTTTGAGACAATGTACTCTGTATTGGTTGTTAATATACAGATGGTAGCAAACGTACAGAAGGAATAAGTAAAGGAAAACTCACCAGTGGTGGTGCCTTGGCTGAAGAAGCTGGGACAGTCCTCACTGGTGAGCAATCTCCAAGAGATGCTGCCTCAGTGGGAGTCAGCCCTTAAATGAGGTCTCAGAGGGGATGGAGTCGAGCTCCACCCCTTCCGGGAGCACAGCTACATCACTCTCACCTGTGCTCCCACAGCTGACCCCATACTTGCCTCAGCTGATTAATCAGAGGTTCAGGCTGTGATTACCAATCTCCCATACAGTACTCAAAGCTGAAAAATAACAGACCTACGGCTGGTTTAAGAACTTGTTGAGACATACTTAGCTCTTAAGTAGAAGTAACGAATGATGTGTTGCTAAGAAACATCACTGAAAAAAAAAATAATATTGAAATAAAGCTAAAATTTATTTACTGTTCATTTAAAATTTATATTAATATATTTTTAAATGCAATATATTTACAGTACTTACTACTTTAATACCTCCAGTTACATTAGTTTGAAAGTACTGAGGATGTTCAGGGTACAAGGCAACTCTGACATCCTCAGCAAGAGGACTCTCATCCTCTAACAGGTGGACACAAAGCATCTCTGAAAGCTGTCTGCTAACACAGGACACTGCTGCCCTATGCTAAGTGACAAGTACAATCTCAGGGGAGGATTTCTTATGCAGCTTCTTTGAAAAGTCTAATGAAATGTATAAACATAAAAAAGGTTTAGATTTTGTTCTTAGGACAATCCCCTGTGATTAATCATGACAATTTAATGACTGTCAGTTTTCTAACTTCAGAATTATTTTAACTTCCCTCATGTACTCATTTATTTTGGAGTTATTTTTATGTATAAACTTACATTCCAAATGATAACATCTTGATAACACTCAAAAGTTATACAGGCTGGTGCTAAAAAGTTGTTTTAAGGTGGTTTGTAGTAACTACAGAAGTGCAGCAGAAGTAATATCATCAACCAATTTTAGATCTCTGCCTTAAAATGAATGAAACACAAGTAAAACATGCCATGTGCTACGCTCTTGGTTTGTCTTCCAGCATGTTGACCACACTGGCATTTTGAAATATTTGATTGCCAAGACTCAGTGATCAGTGCTGAAATATTTAGTTCATGGCTGCCCACTGAATACTGACTTCTTGTGTACTTTCATTTATTACTCCTCCTCAGCATGTTGTAAGGAGCTAAATTGTAGGGTGACTTTCATGAAGCCAGTATTGGACGTATTACATTCTGAGCACCTGCCTGTTTGTGAACAGAGTGATTCAGAACATGCACTGGAAGGACATAGGCTTATTGCTTATTACCACAGTGCTGTTCTTACAGATCACAGCTGATTTCTGTATTAACACAAGCTGGCTCTGCTACTCAGCAACTAATCACTTTACCAGCAGGATACCTGGTAAATACCTCTGTGGTAAACAAAATGTTTAGAATGGAAATGTGTAATCTAAATTCAGACACAGCCCTCCATACCACAATATGCAGAATGGATTTTCCATTCTTCTTTTCAGTATTTCCTCAATACTTGCTTCAGTCACAGCTACTGTAAGCCTGGAGTATTAATTCCTTAATTATTTTTATTATCATTGATGTCAGAGTGGCAAGAAAAGGTATGAACCTTTTGAAATAGCATGTTACATCAGCTTAGCAATTGGATTTCATATACAGGAATTAAATCATGCCACATTACTCTGCAGCCAAGCCAAAAAGACAAACAGAACTGTGTGAAAGAAAAGGAAGACAGCATAGCTTTGACAGAAGCAAGAAGAGTCAAGAGCCGACATACTCGGAGAACGGCCTAGATGGGACTCAGTCCAGGGACTCAGATTCAGCTCCCTGTGACCTGTGTTCCAGTTTGGTCTGTGAAATTGGTGGCCCACAGCTTCAGAAAACAGTTTTCAAACATGAGCTAAAACCACACAAGATAAGAAAAGAAAAAGAGAGGCAAAATGGGTTTACTGAGGTGGTAACTGTTAGCAACTGAAAGAGAAAAAACAGCAAGAAAAAACAGGCAATGGTGAGGAAGTTGATGCTTGACTTGGTAGCATATTAATCCCGGTTATCTATTCTTTGTATTAACCAACAAATAATGCTGAGTACTCTCAAGCTGTGTACATACTGGTCATAAAACCTCTAACTGTAGGGTGAAAGTTCCTGAGGGTCTCAGTGTGATATGCATTCAGGAGGCTGGATCAGGCAGCAAGCTGACTTGGTTCTGGCTTTGGCAGTGTGTCTTGCTCAGGAAAGTGAAACAGCATAGCTCTTATATAGCATGGTTGTATGTATGTGCTTCCCTTTTGCAAACTGACAGCAGCTTAAAAAGATGCTGTGCAGACTGTGAAAACAACAGAACAACAGTTTCTGTGGTTCCACTTTAAGACCTGCTTTTATTTGAATCTTCACTCACTCTTTTCCCTTTCTTCTAAGGGTATATCTCAAGTAATTCAAAACATTATGCTTACAGTAATAGGCTGTAAGCATAGACAGTATTCTTAGATTTTACAGATTCACTTTGTTTCACTCCAAGCTGGTAAAATGTAGCCCAACTCAATTGTATTACCTTAAACACAAAGACTTTCTTGTCTTTCTTGCCAGGAATTTAAATTGTATTTACCAACATCAAGGAGGTGCAGCTAGAAGAGAGTGCAAACAAAATGGTTTTTTCTTAAGAAAATAAGAAGTGCTGTATTACACCAAACTGAATCCAGCTAGCCCCATGTGCTGTCTGACAGAAGCAATAGGAAATACTGTTCAGGAAGACCATGAGAATGTTTATTTTCGGTATGTTTGTGTATTTTCACAGCATCCAGCAATGTATTAGTAATATTAAAGGCTGCATTTCTGCTTGTTTTTTTCTGTATCCCTTTAAAGACCAGGTAGTTACCCATGAATTTGCTTAATTTAATTCCCCTTTGAACCTTTTGAATGCTTTAATAGTTTGTTGTAGTTATGATAGTAGGAGGATGGTTGGACTAGATGATCTTGTAGGTGCATTCCAACCTTGTGATTCTATGATTCTGTGAACCTGTTGAAACTGCCTGCCTTCGTGTTCTTCTTTGGCAGCAAATTTCCTTTTATCTTGATTTAAACCCATTAGTTTCACAGAATGTACCTTCATTCTATCTCTGTAAGGTTTAACAGATATTCTCCCTTAGCCTTTTCTGATGCCTTCTTGACACAATAAACCCCAACAATATTCCTCTCAGCCTTTTCCTTTTGAAATGGAGGAGCTCTAGGCTCAGTGTGTCTCCTCAGAAGATACCTATTTCTTTCTCTGGATCATGTTAGCTGCCATTCTCTATACCCCTTCTAACCTGAGGATGCCCTTTTGAGAAGTGGCTTTTCAGACTACACAGATTACTCAAGACATGGATGCACCAGATTTCTGTGTGATGATAGATTGTTCTGTGCTTTGCCTGACACTAAATACTCATCTAGTGGCTTCAAACTACTGATAACTCCAGGACCTCTTTTGTTAGGGTTGGAACTTAAATGTCACTTTTGTCGAAAACCTCTTTTCAACTCAATACACACATACAGGTTTCCATCACTGCAATTTATCATTAAAATGAGCTGTGTGGTTAATTAGGCTCTGGGAATTATTCAGGGGACTAGCTCTGGAATTGATTTTGAAATACTTTTATTGAAAATATTGATCACCATAGAGAGAAGAAATGAAAAGTTGACAAATGATGCGTGGAAGAAATATATTTCCCTAATTATGTTTCAAAATAGGAATCTTAATAATGAAATTTTAGACAGTGTTTTATTATGAAATGTTTACAGGAGGTCAGTGTCCATTGCCTAACTTCAAGATATTAGGGTGCAAAATGAAGATCTGATTGAAGCTCCAGGTGGTAAACAAGGTAAACACATACTCAGCACCGGACTGTAGTGCCTCAGAGATACACCCATCCTTTATAATCTCACTACTGAGACCAAATTGTGTTAAAAGCAAAGGAGGTAGATATAGCTAAGACTTCACACTCTACCTTGGTGATCAGATCCAACCTGAACGTATGACTCTGTGCATACCTAAGCTAGCGTAATGTTACACCCACTACTCAGTTCTAGCAGCTGGAGTTGAGAAGTTCACAACATCCACACTACTTCTTCACAGCTGCTTCCTTTGTCTTCCTTCCTTTAACATTGCTTTTTGTCCCAACTTAGGAAATTAACATAGAATATGCAATTACTAACAAGATCTGTCACTGTTATTACGCCCCCTATTGCTTTCTCTGAGAAAGCCCTCGCTTCCTCTCTGGAGTAGGTGAAGACCATTTTGCATTTACCTAGTGCTTTACGTAACTGTATTCTCTGTTCCATGATTTTAGCTACTACTGAGGTTTCTACGAGGGGGTAAAACAGACTCTGAAAAAGGAAAAGAGGGAGGACACACGATTGTCAAATAGGATTGTGTATGCAATAGAGGAGTTGCTGGGAAGAGATCAGATGAGGTTTCATTCTGCTTTCAAGAAAAGTATTCTAGCAAAACACAGAACAAGCTGTGCCAACAATCTGCCCCAAGTTATACAGACAGAGTGACAATAAGAATATATAGTGGCATACAGGATGAAGGGGATGTTGCAACCTGCTGCAATATGTTGGTTGTTACCAGAGATGCTGAGATCAAAAAAGAAGGAGGGGGTGAGGAAATGAATTTAATCTGCATGAAGAATGTCCTTTTTGAACTAAATGGTAGATCAAATAAGTGAGGGGAAAGCAGAACAGGGAACCAGCCACAACTGCAGGCAGAGTAAAATGTGAAGAGCTGTAAAAAGACAGTGCTGGCACAATTTCAACTGGTTATCGTGGTAATAAACAGAAGTGAACTAGAATGCATATCTGAAGACCAAGAACTGAAATAATGTTCTAAGTATATTACTGAGTGTGAAAAACAAAGGTTTTAAAACTTACTTTGAATTTATTTATTTTTTTGAATGATCACAGTGAAAATCCTCACAGAGAAAATTAAGTTCTTGCATATTGCAATGCTATTACCTCCAACAGTACCTCACCTTTATTTACATTTGTATAATATAATCCAAGCATTACACTGATTCCACACGTTAGTGCTTCTGGTGTTTATCTTTGGATGAGGACAGGAGGCTTTTTTCCAACTTCTTTCCTAAGAATGGGTTTGCGTGACAAAAGATCTTCATGTGCCCATTGACATGAATATTGCCAAGATGTATTTATGGTGTGTCCTGCTTATGTGCTCATAATGCTTGCCAGATTCATAGTCAGTAGTGACCTTTTCCCTAAGTCAGTTTTGCAGGGACAACAGGTTTTTCCCACCTGCTCTTAGCGCTGGGCAGGGATTATGTTATCATCTGGGAGTTTTCTGTAGCAAATTCTTCTTGTTGCAAATGTCTCTGTCATTGACAACTCCCTTAATCTGTCCTGTTTTCCATCTGTGACACTTAATTACTATGGCTCTTGACCTCTTATTAAAATTCTTATCATTGGTGATGTGGAAGCACTGTGTGTCATTGCAAGTGAAATAAATACTCTGCGGGCTTCTCCAGTAGTCACCTGGCCATACCTTCAGCTTCCAGAGGCTTGTTTTCTCCCCATTTATTCTTTTCAGTTCTGTGTTTTTATAAAACAAACAGGAGTTCAGTAGCTTGCTCCTATTAGGTTTTTGTGTTTGTTAGTTTTTTTTTCTTATCATTGAAACTTCACTTATTTTTCCTAGGAAGTACAAATTTCAGATCTGTTGAACACAGCAGGGATGAAACAACAAGACATAGGTGTTTTTCTCACTTAATTTCATATTTAGATTTGTTTGATCCAGCTCTCCTTGACAAAACAGCCTGAGGGAACTTAACCATTGGGAGGGTTTGAGAAAAAGTTGTTGCACCAGATCAAGTCTAATTTGGACATGCAGGCTTTGTTTTGAACATCTTGTTTTTCTCATGGTGTCACCTTGTGAGCCACCTGGGGTTGGTTACTGACTTAGGTCCTGTATCTCCTGCTTGAATTAGCTACTGGAATCCAAAAGGTTGTGAACCATTATTTAGAGACCTTCAAAAAAAGAGAGATTTCTGAAAACAGAATTAGGAGCAAAGTATTTAATTCAGTCAGTAGCTAGAAATAGATGTATTTTAAAAGGAGGTTGATCTAAATAATCTTTGAGAGTAAGAGGAGATGAAGCTAAGGTGTTACCATTGTGCAGAATCAACCACAGTAGCATTTAAACTCTCCATATGATAAAATCCTGAGAACTTTCCTGAAGTTTTAGGTGGCTTGGCTAAAATTCAGAGTTTGACTACCCAGTGTACAGTATTAGCACTGTGGGTGTATCACAGTATCACAGTATCATGTGAGTTGGAAGGGACCTTTGAGATCATCGAGTCCAACTCCCGGGTTTCGAGCCCTCTGTGTAGAGAAGCGGCACTTCTACCCCCTGCGCCACAGGGGGGATTCGAACCCCGGGCCTCCGGTGTTGCAAACAGCAGTTCTACCAGTGCGCCACCAGAACACACAACCACCGGGTGGTTAAAGAAACATCCATTCTGGATTAGGTACAGATTTTTCTCTTAATACAACTCTTAAGAATCGAGCATTCCATCAGAGAGATTCCTCTTGTTGCTTGGGTCAAGCAAGATGAAGTCACCACTTCAGGTTCATTGTGCTCCCTGCTGAGGGTGGTCATAGGACTCCAGGAACTAGAAGCATAATGCTTTGAATCAGCTCTGAGGAATTAGGAAACAACAGGCAACCTCTCTTCTCTTGTAGGTATCGCTACAGAGAGGTATTTGTGAAGTACAAAGAGGAAACCCCTGAGAAACCACAATTCATTTTACATATATTCTCTGAAGAGAAAATATCATCAATGAGATCAGCCTTTCTGACAAATGTTAAAAAGCAAACAAACAAACAAGACTTTTACAATCAAAAATATTCCTGTTGCTTTTTTTTTTTCTGGTTGTTTTTTTCCTTTTTTGTTCAAAACTACGACGTGGTCCTTTCATCTGGCAAAGTGTCTCCTATCTGTACTCAGTAAGTTGTCAGTGATCGCTTTTACTTAGCAAATGATTTTTCATGTCATTTGCTGGGAAGGAAAAAAAAAAAGACAATAACAAATATTTCTATTTGTTATATTACGAAGAAGAGAGAATTTACAGATCGAAACAGTTGTCAGTCAGAAGAAACAAAATAAAGTGGAGCTGTGTTTGAAAACCTCACGTTGCAACAGTATTGTTTTAAAGTTATGACTGCAGAACTTAAAAACAACTGAATACAATTCTTACTAAGTATATGAAAATTGAAGGAACAGAGTTTTCATACTTGCACCAACAAACAAATGATGCGTTGGAGAATTAATGTCTGTGTACAATGCAGCCATTCAGTTGGATTTTTAGCAGAGCTGTAAGATGAGCTCAGTGGTTGCTCTTTACCAAGAACCTTAACTGAGAAATTGATGTGATCTCAGGATGACAAAAAAATGTGATCATAGTCATTTCAAAATACATTTGGAGATCTATACTCTTTACAGGTGTATGATGTCTCTTTTCTAGAGGGTAATGCCACTGACCTTCCAGAGCAATTATTACTTTCCAGGAATGCAAAGACTGAGACCAGTGTCCTGCCTCTTAATGCAGCTGCCTGAAGGTCTGTTCCTGCTCTATCACACATATCAAGAACTGAATACTGTCTGTATGAGGCACTGTGGCCAAGAGTTGCAGAACACGGTGATGCACTGAGAACAAGCATGACACATCACCAATCAGAACAAGACACGGCAAGTTACGTGGTGTAACCCACGTCCCAAACACCAAAATCTGTCTGCAAATACTGCACTGAAAGTGGGTAATTAGTGACATATCAGGCCAATGAAAACTGGGAATCTGCATCTGGGGTTCTTTATTAAAGTAAAACAAGTAAATGTTTCTTATGCCTGTGCATGTAGGCAGAGGAATTGATTTAATGTACAAAGAGAAGGAAGTAAAACCTCTTTGTGTTATGCCCAAATGTGGCTTTGCAATTAATCAGGAAATCAAAGACATATTGAAATTCAATTATCAGAAAAAACTGTGAACCTGTCACAGAAGAAGCTGAAGAACAATTGTAGAGGTGCACTTTTTACAGTTACAAGCCTAAATATATTTAGACAGGTAAGTTTTTGCCAGGGAAGATGAGGAAGTTGCCTGAAGAACTAAAAATACTGCAAGCTAGAAATTATGACAGACGAGAAATACATTAGGAAGGAAGCACTCCCTGGAAATGGGCTATAGTGGTAGACTTTGCATCTTATAGGGGGAAGTTATGGGACTGAGTTGTGTTCTCTCTGGACAATAAGGCTGCCCAGCATTTCATTTAGAAGGTGATGTATCTGTCAAACAGGGATAAGCAGAAGTAGCTGAACTTCCTTTAGAGTTGAAATGGACAAGATAACCTGTCAGGTTCATTTCCAGGATTTCCATTGAATGTTGCATGAGCCTACTTAGAATTTGGAAATGGTGGAAAATAATTTGTGTTGATGATAATAGGGTGGACATTCTGAGATCAGGAGACTACAAGTCCCTGTAGTCAGTGCTTCTATATGTCTCAGATCATTTTCAAGACACCTAGACATTTCTTTTCAAAATCTTAACAACTCTTTCGTTGTCATTTGCCATGTAACAACGGAGATGAAAAAGGCATTGTACATTCCAAACCTGAGATTATTTATTTCTTTATTTATTTTTGCATAACTGGGAAAAGCCTGAGGCACTTCTTTACCCTTTACCCAGTTACAATAGCATGTCAACAGGACAGGAACATTCGATCTACTTGATGCTCAGTTGGTTTACCCTAATTATTTTTTTCTTTTCAGAAACTGTCTCTTACCTCCCACAAAGTCCCCATTTACGCTGGTAGTAATCATCTTGCTTTCAGCAGCCTTAAACATAACGCAGGCTACCAGTTTTACATGTCAGACCTTTAACACAAGGTAATTATTGTCCCTTTCAAATGGCTGGGAATAATTTCATGTAATATGAGGAAAAGAAAATATTCATTACCCTGTCGGTGGAGTGAAATGTCAAATGGTAACCTTGCATTAAAATAAATCTAGTCTTGTGGAATATCAACAGATTACTCCAATGGATGATGCAACTCCCACAATTACATGGAGGGAAATACACTGGCCATGTGACTCTCCAGCTGATATTTGTTAATAATTAAGGTATCAAGGGATGTCACACATGCATACTTACGTGCTTTAAAAATCCCCTTAGTACACAATTTTTGTCCTATTATGTTTTTCAGAAGTCTCTTTATGTGTTACTCGTGCAAAATTCTTATGACCTTAGTGTTTTTATCTTTTACAAGTATTTCATACAAAGAAGCATTAAGTAGAAATAACATTATGATTTGCTAAAGCAAAGTCACAAATAAACAATCTTAGTCCAGCTATTGCAAAATTAGCCACTCTCTTTCATAAATAAACACAATGAATTTTTCCCTCGCTTGGCCACACATTAGTTGGTGCAAATGGGTACAGATACACTACGTAAGGCACATACTCGGTATTTATCTTGTTATTCGTGGTTTGTTTTTTTTTTTTTTTTACTCTGCAGAACCCACCTCAATAAATATTTCTTTCCTTTTCAACCTAACTTGAGCTTTTAGATCCTGATGTGAGAGGGAGTGAAATCCAGAACGAGAAAACATGCTGAGTGAACTTTAAAGCAAGAGGCTTTTAAATAAGAATTTATGCTGAAGTAACATTTGAAACACGTGTTAAGAGATCTTCAGTTCAAAAACTCAAACAAAAACGCACAAAAAAACCCATAGTATATATCTATATCTAAGATTACTTTAAACAAGCCGAACAATTGAAGCATCCACCAAACAAGGAAAATCAATAAAAATATACATAGTCTAGATACACTATCTCTATACAATTTGTTTATTTATTCAAACTAATGAAAAAAATGCTTTCAACATTGATGTTGCTATCCCAAAACTTTGTTGTGAAGTTTATGAAACTCATTTTAGAAAAGGAACAAAACCCAAAAGTTTAGTCTGGAACTAGATATACTTAAATACATTTAAAAAAAGAAACATATTGATGAAGAAAAGTTCTACTCTATGGTAACTGTTATGCAATATTATTTACAGGCACTGCTCTCACCCTGATGATTAATAAGATTATTTCCACACCTGGGTGGTGTTAATAGAGGGGTTATATAACTCCTATAACTTTGATTAGGCTGTTTACAAAGTATGACTTTATCATCAGCTCTACAACTTAGAGCACTTGGGTAAATGGCAGTCCTATTAGTTTCAAAGTTGGTTTCAGCCCACAGATGTGAAATCAATTAATGTTTTGTTCTCTCACTTTTACTTTAATGACCCAGGTAACTTCTGACCGGGCTACAAAAAGAGCTTGAATCTTGAGGAAGTCTGTGATTTTAAGCAGTTTCCCAGGTTGGCCACATTTGTGATGGTCAGCAGGTGCTTTTTCATTGAGACATCATGGTGCTGAACCACATAACTGAGACAGGAAAACTAAGAAAATAAAAATCTACTCTTTTGTTATTGGCTACTCATAGCCGTAAATGTAACAGAATGATGCATAATGTTTGGTGAATAAATTAGAAAAAAAAAATATTGTTCTGACAACCCCACAGGGTATAACATTCAAAAGATATTTTTATGGATCTATGGTCTATATTGCTATAAGGTAGAACTTCTGAAACTTATACTAAGTAGTCCATCTATCTATCAGTCTCTCTACATCTCAAGATGTTGCAGTGAATTATAATGACTGCTGCACTTAAATGTAGATGCTTGTCAGTAAATACCCTGTATTTTTAAGAGTACTCTCCAAAATGCATTTCAGGAATAGGAAAAAAAAATGAGTGAGAACATAAGAAGAGGCATTTTAATGTATTTATCTTGACTTGGGATATTAAAAAGGACATCTTTTTTTTCATGCATTCTTTCACTCATTGGTTCGTTGTATATAATATATATGATGTAAGTGGTAAAATCTGTAAGTGATAAAACTGTAATTTGCTTCCTACCTGAAATGCAGGATGCCTTGGGTTGGAAGGGACCTCAAAGATCATATAGTTCTAACCCACTTGCTGTGGACGGGGTTGCCAACCACTAAGTCAGGCACTAGATCAGGTTGCTTAGGGCCCCATTCAACATGGCCTTCTACACCTTCAGGAATGGGGCAGCCTTAGGATGATGGGAGTAGCAGAAAGATACAAGAAACAATGGTATTTTCTTTGCAATTTCAGTTGTTAGGTTTGGAGTTATGTCGAGAACCAGTATAAGATGGCTGAAAATAAGAATGATCTCAGCTGTGGGACTGAGTCACAGGGGAGACAGGCAGTTACAAGGCCTAGGGAAGCAACTGAAAGAGTACGTTAATTCAAGATGAAATCTGTAATAGTGTGACCAAATCACCAGGGAGTGCACTATTTAGAATTCTTTCTTTACCTAACAATTAGAGGTAATAATAGAGCTTACAGGAACATATAGGTATTTCTGTAATATTCACCTAGAATTATTTCACTCTGCCTGTTTTAGATGAGAAAACTAGGACCATTGCTGACATGGGATTTTCAGCCTTACAGTAAGGAGGTAGGTCAGACACCTAAATACACAGGACAAAAAACTGTCTGACAGCAGTCAGACCCTTGTCCAATATCGGAATCCCAGAATTTGTATTTGTAGTAGATTCTGAAGGAGACAGGAGGAATAGCAAGAAGCAAACTTTCATAAAGGCCATCATTTCGCAGGACTCCACTTTGGGGAATTCATGTTCTTTTTGACCTTCAAATGTCTGCTTATAATCTTGTTAACTTTATGGGTGACCCTAAAGAGCTGTTCTGACTCAAACTTGACAGTCTTTACAGCCAGTGGGATTCTCCCTAGGACCTCAGTAGTGACACAGTGGATGGGAGTAGTATGATAGGACAGGCATAGAATGGGACATAAGCAGAAGAAAGGCAGCATACATCTCTTTCTCATAGAGGTCAAAAATGGAGTTTGAACTGGCATGAACTGTGACGACAGAGGATACAGCTCCATCCACTTCAGCAGCGTCATAATATGTCTTTCGACAGTCTGTTCAGTAGTTACACTTCCTTGATTTGGAGATGGCTATACCTCTATTTCTTGGCTGCAAATCAGCTTACCAGATCATCTGTAAAGAAAACCAAAAACACAGTGCTGTGGAGGCAAAAAGAGATGGCACTCTTGATATCTGCCTCAGAGTTGTGAGGTTTAGGAAGCAGAACTGTTAATTTAATCCTCAGATTAAATTTAGCAATGCTTCTGGGAATCAGTTGAGTCAGAAGCACTCAACCAAAAGAGTATTACATTTGAAGAAGAAGCCAAATTGTCCTTGATTTTTTCCCACTTTGCAGTGTTGGAAGAAACACCTTTCTGAATGCATGTAATGATAAATACATTTCTAGGGGCTTGAAAGGTAGATTCAGGAAGTTTATGAACATCTACATCAGACCTTACTAAATGATGTGCTTCTACAGATAGCAACAAATGGGGCAGTGCCTTAAACAAGTTGTATACACCTGGGTATGGAAATATTAAAAGATTGAAATATATATATATTTGCAGGCATAATGAAAAACTGAAGTGCCACACAGTGGCCTAAGTTAGCTACCATTTGAGTTACCAGATTATTAAGTTCTTGTTTGAACTAAAAAATAAAAATGATAGACTCCTTCAATCCTAATAGAGAGTTCAGGATGGCTAAAAAAGCTAAGCAGATGGAAAGGTTCAACAACATGTCATGGTCTGGTGCACTTTGTCAAATGAACTTTGCAGATACTAAATGATTTACTTAATTATACTTCCTGTTTAATCGAGAATAAGATTTTGGGGAATATGCATGTTAATTTCCCAAATATGATTTTACCTATAATGTACAAGAACATATTGGATTGGCCAAGATCCCATAACTTTCTCAAAGGCAAAGCTGGAAATCAGTGATGAAAATACCCCAGGCCAGTGGTTGTTACCTCCTATATATCTTCCTGTGACAAGAGAGACAGAATGACATCAAAGACTGGAAACACCACTTTAGGTCATGCTGGTTGATAACTTCTCTGTGGCCCAGACTCCTTACCCATGAATATCTCACTGGAAATCATGACTGTCTGGATAAAAACTCTCTAGACATCCAGACAGGGAAAGGAAATTGATTCAAAGGTCAAACAGGTGGAAGCAATCCTTGCTACAAAATACCCGCAGAAAAAAAATACAATATGGAAAGGGCTCTTTTTCAGGTTATTTGAGCTTCAGTGGCTGAGCACAGGCACGATCATAGTTTGGGCATAAGAATGAACGATACACGTGAAAATACAACATGTATTTTAGAAACGAAAGTAGTTACATAAAATAGATGTGTACATACTCCATCTTTTTATAGAATCCCTCTTATGCGCCCTTTTCTAACATGACAAAGAAGCCCTGAAGATATATGGATAGTAGGCAGATTTTCAAGTGTATTCACACTGCTAGAGAAGTATAAAATGTCCTCAAACGTGAATAAGAATCAAGGATGCTGCTCTCTTGAATCTGCTTTGCTATTAGAAAGATCTTTGGTACAGTGAATGAAGTAAAATAAATGTTCTCTAGTCTGATACACTGCAGCGTGTCTACTAAATTCAGGCTCTATTCTGAAACGTTGCTGGGCAAGAAAATGGTACTTCTTTCATGGGAAGCCCTTATTTTACAAACACATTGAGTTAATTTTTAATTGTTAAATAGTTTTTATTAGTAGATATTAGAGCCATAAATATAATCTGAGTTACCATAAAATCTCAGCAGGAATAAGATCACAATAATGTAAATCAGCAACTTAATTCCTTACTAGTCAGCGAGGCCTTGAAAATCCTGGCTTTGCTTAGGTATAAAGTGCGGCTTATCACTGAAAATCTAACACAAAAGAAATGCAACACCTAAATTCATGGAGCACTTCAGCACTTTTAAAGGAAGCAGGGACTGAAAGACATGCAGGACAGAAAAGTGGTTTAAAATCAGTCTAATTAAGGAAATATGATGGTTTGGATTCACTTTCTTACTCAAATATGTACTTAATTTTTTCCCTGTTTCTCAGCCTTCTTTCAGGTGCTAATCAGCACTGCTTTTCAGAAATTATTTGAAAGTATGATTTATTATTGTTTTATTGCAAAGATTACTTCATTTTACATACTCCTGAAGAGCTCATATATATATTTTTTCACGTGGCATGAACTAAACATCTGAAATTGAAATGAGGAAAATGCATGTGCATCTGTGATTGCCCCTAATTTTAACGCAAGGCTAAGATGCTTTAACTCATCGTCTTTCAGATCCCTCCCAAAGGACCTCCCAAACTATCCATCTTTTGAGAGACCTGTTTGCTTTACAGAAGTGCCAAAATAATAACCAGCTTGTAGTGTTGAGGGGTAATCTTCACCGCCAGATTATTTTTAGACTGAGGTAGACAAACATATGTGAAGGCACAGAATCAGTGCCTCGGGCAAAGGGATGAACCTGATCACCTATTGAGATCCCTGTTAGTGATTCTGTGATTCCCTTGTGATTCTGTGACAAATGCATGTCTGCTCTGGCCATCAGGGGTTGTCCCTACATTTACTTGGCCATAAGGATTGTGCAGCATTTGCGTCTATGGAGAGATACTGGAAATGATTGCCACTGCCCTCTAGTTCCCTCAAATGTAGATGAATTCAGTTGAATTAGTGCTAACAGGGCTCTTGATAAAGAAGCCCAGCTAGAGGATAGTGAATACTGGCCTCTAATACATAAAAATATAAAATAGTTAAAATATCTTGCAATTATTTATGTGAAAGGATGACTTACTAAACCATCAGTTCAAATGCTTCAGTGACGCTGGATCGAGCTCGTAATGCAGTCATTTGTCTGTTGTATTTTATATCATAGAAAAAACTGTCTGAGGAAGAAATTTGTCTACAGCTCCTGACTTCTGTATGTGAGTTTTGTCACATTTCTGGTTGAGTTTTCTGGTTTTAGGTATGAATGGCACTCTCCTGTGACCTGAAATGAAGTTGCAATATATTCCCCTATAAAAATAAATGCGTTCCTTAATGTTTGTTCCAATTCTCAACAAACTCAAACAGGTTTTAACCTTCTATTTCTGCAGTTGTTTAGTTAAGATTCTAATTCATATGTTTTCACTCAATGATGCAGAAAAAAAGATGTGTTTCATTAAAAAAAAACCTTTTTTTTTTAGGTAGTTTCATTAATATTGAAATGAAAATTATTTTTGATAGTATACAAGAAGATATTAGAAAACAAAGTCAAAAATGAATACAAAACAACAAAAAAACAACCCCACATCCTGAAATAAAAAGCATCCTAATTTAATCCATTCAGGAAAACCCATGTTCCTGTAAGATCTGTAAGACTTCAGCCTTGTTTCATGAGTACATTCTGTGTGGGCATGCTGCAAGGGTGTATAAAGGAGGCATGTCACCCACACTTGATATTACAGCTTATCTACTTCATTTTCATTCGTGCACATTCTACCCACTCACACAATTGCTACATATACTCCCACTCAACAGCTTGCAATAGAAAGAATGCTGTTATTACAGTATTTAGCTAAAGTAATAGCTAGTGCAAGGCTGCCTAACCTCTTTCTTGACAATCAAGACCTGAATTATATCACAAAGTTTAAATTGGGATTTAATTGTGAATAAGGTTCATAATGCTTGTTGTGATGTGAAATTATCCAAGAGCCCTTCAGGGGATCATTGGTGGGAATGCTCTGAAGTGGAGACCTCAGTCCTGACTGTAGTCCAGCCACAACATGAGCTGTATAGCACTGTGTGCAGGCAAAATATCTGATCTGATAACACCATATTTTATTGTGTCTATATGTGCGTAAGCTTAGAAAATAACTGTGTATTCAGGTAAACATAATAGTTAATAGACCTATAATTTGCATAAATGTCCATCAGCAACATCGCCGCAGGGCAAATGCACTAAATATGCTTCAGACCTGTTAAAAGAGGCACACTTAAGGCCATCACTAGTATTGTGACTGTTCATGCCAGCACTGGGTTTGGCTCTTTTTGTCTTGAATAGTGATGAGTTATCAGAGAAAATACGTATATATGACTTTGCTGATGTACCGCAAATGTTGCAATCCAGAAAACAGGAAGTAACTACTGCAACATTCCTTAACCTCTGTGTGTATTTGGGATGGATCTTTTTTCCTACCTCTTTGGCGGCAGGTCAGGATATGATTGTCATGATCTAGAGGAAAAAAATAAGCAAAAAATAATAAAAAGAATCATATTCTACAGGCTATGCTCAGCTCTTGTATGACCTTATCAGATGCTTATTGAACTTTCAACCATTTATATGAAGGATAAACTCTTGTTCTGCAGTGAAACTGGAGTTAAATCAGGGAAATTAGTTGATATATTTCTGACCTACAAATAGTGGATGTATTTCAGTGTCTACTTTGACCTACTCTAAACTTTAAAAATGTGGTGTGCTTCTGTTCAAAAAGAGGGTCAGCTTTTAATATTTAAATATCTGTAACATTTCTATCCTCTCTAAATACTATAATTTTTCACAATATATTGCACTGATTAGACTACATCCAAGCAGAAAAAAATTCTAGTTCCTCTACCTTTAGGCACAAGAATAGTTCAACATCATCAACAGAGGCAATTAAATTTTATGGCAGCCACTGAATTCCAGAAGATCAGAAGGAGAAAGGAGTACAAGGAACTAGTGGATGTTGTGGGAAGTGAGGCTGGAGGGCTGGGAAACATCAGTGGGGTTTAAAAGATATGAAGAGGATTCATGGTACATAAAAGAGCTAAGAATGGAAAATGGCATTTCTAGATTTATTAATGAAGCTTTGGAGATCCAATAGCTCTGGGGATCCTGGGAAGGAGGAGAGCAAAGCTTTCATTGTGGACACTGTGATGAACTGAGCAAAGAAACCAGGAACAAGGTGAGAAGGCAGAGATTGTTCAAGTGAGATGGATTAATGCTGAGAACAGAAAGACAGAGATGTGAAAATGACAGACTCAGTTTAAGGACTAGTGTTGGGAAACAGTGAGTAAAAATAATGCAGACTGACATTAAATAAGAAGGCTATGGAGGGAAGGAAGCTGATCTGAACATCAGTAGAATGGAGGTATACTAGAAAAGAATGCAGAGGAAACTTGCAAAATACTAATGCATATGTAAAATAAAGAGAGAATAATTCCTGCTAGGGACTATGTTTATTTGCAAATTGGAAGATATCCTCAAATTCCTGATTGTCTACATGTTTCTTGAACACTGTTTTTCCAATGGATGGGGTCAGCACAAAGGTCACAGACATCAAGTTAAAGAAATGAGTTTATCTTTACATACATAAAGCAGTGAAATAATAAGTGAAGTGACAGAGCAAAAATAAAGCCAAACCAGGTAATATACCTAATCATTACAACACAAGATTAGCTATAGTGATTAAGAAATACACATCACCAATTGCCTTTATACTTTATTACCATCATCCAGACCTGCAGTCTCTGGGGAGCATTGGTTGGAGTGAGGATTTGGAGAGCCTTTCCCAGTATTTGGGAAGTCCTACACAGCGTGTTCACTTGTAGGTGAGGTCTCCAACTTCACTGCAAGAGGGTCCAGAGTTTATATTTTTGAATAAAAATGTTTACATGATTTCAAGGGGGGAAACAGCTGGTTTCATTCCTCTTTTTGGATGCCACTTGGCCAGGGCTCCACGGAGTTTGTGTACTAGGCCTCGATACCATATTTCTAAACAAGGAAAGGTTAATACATTCTCATAACATTTTGTCTAAGATATATCTCTTCCAAATGAGACGTTTTATCCAATGTATATATTTCACTAGCGATCACAGAGATTTTGCTAATGATCAGATACTAATGTGATATATAACACATGGTTGTAAGGTTCTTCTAGAGGTCAACTTTTGTTCGAGGCCTGTTGTTCAGGCCTTAGTACTTCAAACACCCCCAGGTGTTTGATGGTGACTCCACCACTTCCCTGGGCAGCCTGTTCTGATACCTCACCACTCTTTCTGAGAAGGAATTCTTCCCAATATCCAACCCAAACCTCCCCTGGTATAACTTAAGGCCACTATTTCTCCTCCTAGTAGTTGTTCTTTCATGCTGATGTAGATTTGCTGAGTGGCAGTACAGTCATGCAAATACAAGGAAACAAAACATGTAAACAAAACAAAATTCATTTCAGGTGAATAAGCACTATATACTTTTTTTCATTTTTTTTTTTCTATCTGCATTGATCACATAAATACACTTTTATCAGTTTTAACACTTTATATGTGGCTGTATGAAGAGATGCTTGAAGGAGCACTGCTTGCTGTCCTCCACATCATCTTGTGTCAGCTGAACTGAGATCCTCAAAAGTTTGGAAGGAATCTCTGCTGAAGGATCGTCCTTGGGAGTAAACCCTTTTGGGCAACTATTCCAAATCCTCTTCACAGTGCTACTGAATGCTCTCAGTCCTCTGAGCATTTACAGGTCCGGATGGAAAGCACCGCTGAAAGCACTACAGCAGTGTCACTTGGTGATCACCATCTGGCAGACAATTATGCCTCCATCAGGAATTGTGCCATGAATCAGTAACGTGGAAAAGACAGATCCTGAAATCTCTCCCAGTAGCCTTTTCATTCATTATTTGAATCTATTCATACATACGCTTTTCTTTCCCGGTGTTCTCTAAGGAAACTAGGTTCTAGAATCCCCCATTATTCATTTACAAACCACTGTTATCCCTCAATTTCTTGCTCAGTATCAAAGCAAACAATCTGTCCCAAACAGGTCTGTACTCAGTACTGGTGAGACTGCACCTATAGTACTGTGTTCAGTTTTGGGCCCCTCATTACAGAAAGACATGGAGGCCATGGGGAACGTCCAGAGAATGGCAATGAAGCTGTGAAGGGCCTGGAGCACCAGTCTGATGGGTAACAGCTGAGGGAACTGGGATCGTCTAGTTTGGAGAAGAGGAGGCTCAGGGGAGACCTTATTGCTCTCTGCAGTGACCTGAAAGGAGGTGGTGATGAGGCTGATATCCATATGAGCCTCTTCTCCCAGGTAACAGTGTCAGGATGAGAAAGAATAGCTCTAAGTTGTGCCAAGGGGATTCAGGTTGGATATTAGGCTGCCCAGGCAGGTGGTGGAGTCAACTGTTCCTGAAGGAGTTCAAGAACTGTGTAGACGTAGCACTGAGGGACAGTTGCTCAGTAGGCATGGTGGCTGGCAGTCGGACTAGAGGATCCTGTTAGAGGCCTTTTCCAACCTTTACCTGTCAGTCAGTTATAGAGTGAATAATAGTAATGCAGAAGGGTACTCAGGTTTCCCCTGCATGGTGTACCTGTAATAGCGTGGCTTAGCCTTTTCCGTTTCAGTTACGCCCACAGTCTGTCTGGCACCCTGTTCTAAGCTTTTAAAGATTCCTTCCTTTGCACAAGCATTACACATTTTCAGCTTAGCACTCAGTGCCACTGCCTGCACGTTTCCACGCTGGACGATGTTTCCACGCTCGACATGAAATGCGCACTGCCCGGGTACTCCCTCCTTATGTCCGCTAACAAAGCCCGTGTGACCAACCCCGAAACCCGCTCCCTGCAGCGGTAGCGGTTTTAAATCCCCTCCGCTCGCGGTACACGTTGGCGGACCTCTGCGGTTTCGCAGCCCCGCGGGCAGACAGCCGTCAACCATCGCTGTTTGCCCCGTAGCGAGGGACTGAGGGGGTCGCGGGAGAGATGAGAAGAGGGACAGAGGGCGGCTGGTGGGACGGGCAGCTGAAGAAGGCTCAGAGCGTGTGCCATGTTGCCCCCCTAATCCCGCTCCAGCGCCCATCCAGAGGTTTTCACCTCGGACGTGCTAAAAATGGAGCTTTGGGTGAGGAACCCAGAGGCGCAGCTCCGCCTCCCAGAGCTGCGAGCGGGGGCGGCACCGAGCTTATTCCGGGCCGGGACCCACTCGGCGTGGCGCTTCATACTGCTGCGAGCAGGTGAGGAGGGTGGGGGGCAGTGGAGGGAGGGGATCGCGGCGGGGACGGGATCGCGGCGGGGACGGGGGGGCGTTACGGTGCTCTGCTCGGCGCGGTACTCCGACGGCGGGCCGGGCGCCTGCACAATCCCTCCGACCTCAGGCTTTGCTTCTTCCCTTGCCGCGCCGGAGCATCCGTGTGGGTGTAGGGAGCAGACAGATGGAGATGTTTCCGTGGCTCTGTTGCTCTCCACGGGGACAGAGGAGCTCATTTCGGCTGAGCCCTGCGTAGCTTTGTGGATGTGTATGCTGAAGGCAGGGCTCTGATATTGCTTGCCGGGTGGCAGTTCTGCTTCGGAGGGGTGCATCCGTCAAGTTTTGGGCTGGATGTGCTCATAAGTGAAGACGATAGTGAAAGCTGTAGAAACATAGCAGTATGCAAGGTGTTTGGATCTATGGGGAGAGGAAAAGCGGGTAGTGTCTGTATGGGAACAGCAGGAGTGGTTTGCTGTGGAACTGTAATAATAATAATAAGAATTCCGGGAAATAGAAAATGGGATTTAATTTATGTTGAAGGCAAGATGTAGAGTTGAACTGTTGTATCACTTCTATTGTGAAATAGAACAGTTAGGCTTGACAGAATAGAAAGCAGAAGCTGCTGCTGCTGCAGCAAAAAAGCAGGTGTCAAGAACTTCTGTCCAGAAGTTTTAAGCTGCTTAATGCTGCTCTTCCTGCTCTGCTAAGCCTGCAGCCAAGAGCAAAGTGCTGGGCAGCAAGACCGAGATTATCCATCCTTTAGTTGAGGCTGAAAGCCAACTGCGAGGTTTTCATTTTGTTGCCATAGGTCTCTTGTGGCACTTTTGTTGTTGTTTTTCTGTTCCCTGGAATTCTTGTGTTAGCTGATAGGTCTGTCCGTATGGACAAATGCTGCTTCAGTATGAGCTGAGGATTTGAATGACTCACACTATATGGGTATTTTGTTGTAAAGGGAGCTCCCTTTAAGAAAGGAGATGTTAGTTCTGTCTCCCAGTGACATCATTTGCGATCTCATGTTGTAGATAGGGTTATTACTCTGGAATTTGGTCTGCTTTATAGGTGGAGCCAAAACAAACATCTTGCATGACAACATGGATGATGTTTTCTGGAAGAGCAGTGGAATTATCCAGCTCAGTAACACTTCATATCCATCCTTAGTTGAGATGAGAAAAATATGGGTTCTTAACTTAAGGCAAGTTGGTTCAGAAGATGCTATGCCCATTTGTTAGGCTTTTATGGCATGTTCAGTATGGGAGCTGCTCTTGGCTCACATTTCAGAAGGGCAGAAGAGGAATATCTCCCTAAAATTCTGAGCAAAACAGCAGTTACAAGCAAGCATATTCTGGTAACCCTTATATTGTCCTAAAGACAAAAGGGTCTTTGGGAAAAGATTTGTAACAGGCACTCGGATAGATGTGTAATAATTTCTCTCTACATTGTTTGATAAAAAGGATGCTGCAAAGTTGCATTGGTCTCAACAAGGGGCTGGTGAGAGCTATCCAGTAGGACATGGCAAACATCAAAGTACTATCCTGCTGTGGTCTTTGTTACCCTGGCACAACAGAGAGATGCATTTAGCGTGTTGGACGCAAACTCACACCATATGGTTGAAACCCTGGTCAGGGTTCATTCTTTCCTTTTGAAATGTTGGAGGTAGTGTACAACTGAAGTATGGGAACTAGAACTGAAACTTGGTTGAGTGTCCTAACTACAAGGAAAAGTCACACTCCTAGTTGTTTGTTGGTGTTTTCTTTTTTAGTTTGTTAATAAATTATGCTTTTCCTGCTCTGGCAAGGATTCATCTAGAATGATGTAGACTTGGCTTATGACCTGCCCAGCCACTTCCCACCCAGGTGTAAAGTTAACCCACTCTGTGTGTGGCAAACTACTTTCATGTAAAATTTGTACCGGCATTAGTAATGTAGTTTAATTATCTGTTCCCATGAATGGCTTTGCTTGTTCCAGTGCTTCTGCAGTCATCCTGTTAGCAGGGAGCTGGCTGTTCCTGCTGGGCACTGGGCTGGGGGTGCCTGTGCTGGGAGACGTACATTGAGAGGTGAAGGGTGCTGGGAAGTGAATTCTACCTCTCAGCAGGTGTGTGGCTTATGGTGACCTTTCAACAAGCCCTCAGTAAAACCTCAGAGTGTAGGTGCATTTGTTTAAAAGGTCGCTTTCCCACAAAATGGTATTGAGTTGCATCACTTACGCTCGTTGCATGCCAGCCTTTCAATGATCTTGCTGGCGTCTTACCTGGCTGCTGAGATTACTTGTGCTGGACTTGGGAATAATGTTAAATTTTTTCCAGTCTTCTGGATTTTCCTTCATGTTTCCAGAGTTATTGAGAATGAGCAGCACGGGGCCAGATTTTCAGTTTGGCTTTCTGTTTTATTTCCTTTATTCACTAATTTACTGAATTTGAATCATGTTAGGTACAGAAAGACATCTGAACGCATTATACTCTAGTATTTTAGTAGATCATACGATCTTCCAATCCCTAGGTTCCAGTCCATGTTTAGAATATTCTGATTAACATCTATATCATGTAACTATTATAAATATTATCATTGTATTTACTACACGCTTATAAATGTTGTGTGTTATTTTAAGAAATTCTAAGTTTAGCTACCGGCTGTTACAGTTCCCAGTCTGAAGCTTCCCTAACAACGTGGAAATCATTCTCTTCCTTCCCTCACCTTGTGTTGCAGGCTGAATGAATTACCTGCGGCGGTGTTCACAGCCTCCGATTGAGTAGCCTGGGGCAAGCCCTTGGCATTACCTTTTCTTAGGGCCTTTCAACAGTGTGCTTCACAGGCAGGGGGGATTTGTAGTCCTTATTCTGTATCAGCAACTTAAAGCAATTAGTTACATCCTTATAGAGTAGCACTGCTATATCAGCCTTATCCTTCTTAAGCACCTTCTAAACACAGTTTTTAATACCCAAATCATTCAGACTACTCCTTTTATTTCTTCCATTTTGCCTATAGATTTTCTCATTGGTGAGAATTTCTAGATCTTGTTATATTTTAGCCAGGCACCTATCGCCAGCATATAAACAACTCCATACTAATTTTGTGTTTCTCTTTGCCAGTTTGGTGGCATGCTGAGTCTGATACAAAACAGTGCTTGCTTCCTCTGTGCTCCTAGCTTACTGTCCTTCCAGATACCGCAGTTGATTTCTTTGAGCTCATAGCAGCCTTTGTCCTGAAGGGCTGAGCCAGTGTTCATGGTACTGAGGCTGCGCTTTACATCAGCTCACCCCAGTATTTTACCCAGGGCTTCCAAGAAAGGAAACAGTAAGATAAGAATTGGAGTCAGTGCTGCTCCTATAAGTATTCAGCTGAAGACGCTATGTCAGAGCTAAGTCTGGGCTTGCTGTACTCCATGATCTTGGCGCTGACTATAGCAACTGTAATTTGTTTCTTGTTGGTACTTGTTCTGGTGTTGAGCCAGAAGAATTTACTTGTTAAACAAGCAGTAACCTGACTGAGGCAAATAAAAGCTGAATTCAGTTATGGATCACTGACTTTGATTGTAATGTTTAAATCTCTGGCTAATGCTTAAGATGCCTAAAACAAGCAAGAGATGCTGTGATGCTATTGCACTCCAGAGAGACCGTTACCTGCTGTAATGCAGCTGGAGTTGTGTGCAGGAACGGACCACATAATAGCTGTATTTAGGGCAAAAATATCACTGGGCCCATGGAACTTTTTCCAGGCCTGGTAAGTCTGAAAGAAGGGTGTATTGGGGTTGTTGTGTGGATGGGGAAGAGCAGTGAAGGGCTTTTTTAAATAGCACTGCCAGCAAATAGCACATGCTGCCTCACACTCCTCTAGCTCTGCAGAAGGAGCCTTGGCTGTCCAGGCTTTTCCTTCTGGCAAAACTGTCTTGAAGGTCTGCTGGGAAGAAAGGTGTTCCTAAGGTACACACCTTACTTGCCTCAATCTCTGGCTGAACTCTGTACTCTAGCCCTTGTACTCAGAATCCTGTTGTCTAGCAGTGTAGGAAAGACACATAAGTACATATAGTAATCTCATCACCACCTACCCATACCAAGCAACTGGTAGCAATTACCAGCAGCTATCTTAATATGACAGAGAGGAAACATGTTTGACTTTGAGCTATGCCAAAACAGCTATCAGATATGTCTATGGAAAAAATTTTCTTTACATTGAGAAGCCTTTGTGATCAATTAGATTATTATTATTATTTTTCTCTTTCATCCAGGACATGATAGATAGAAGAGAATCCTGTGCCAGGACAGATACCTATGACCTACCTAAGCTACTTTGCTTGTGTGCTGGAAGAATGGACTGCTGTGGAGTACCTGAAGAGATATTTTTTCCATGTGGCTGTTGTATCAATGACAATTAGTGCAATATTAGTTTTTTTTATAGTTCCTTTAACAATTCTCTTTTTCATTTACCTTACTAGCATCTTGCTTATAATATATCAGAGGAATGGTGAGGTAAAAGCAGATCCCTTGAGTGATGTTTGGGATAGTGCAAGGAAAACTGTGGCAAGCTTCTGGGATATATATGCAAGAATATGGCATGGTAAGTATGACATGACTTGTCTGAAGCTTTGAATTACGATCAGTAGGAAGTACACCTAAGTTTTGGTAGTAGATTTCTTCCAAATGTATGCAAGTGTTTATATATATATATATATATATATATATATATGTTATATATATATGAAGTTTGTTTGGCATCCAACCAAGAAATTTCTCCCTCAAAGGCTGTTCTAGGTGGATAGGCTGATGCACTCCTTATATGGTATCAGAATTTAGTACAGTGTTAATGTTAGTTATACTGACTTAAGTGCAAGGGATATATGTAATTTTATTTCTGCTTTTGTAGCTATTTCTAACTCATTTAATACAGGACTAAAAACAAAATAAGTTATTGGAAATGTAATTGCTGTATTTTTAGGTGAGGAAACCTTATTGTGTCAGGAGAATATAACTTCAAGAACTGTATGGAAAAAGAAAAAATAAGATACCATATTTAAGTTTGTGCTGTAGCAGAACTTAAAAGTAACCTCATTTTTAGTTTGTGTTTAACCTTCAGACACTTTTGCACCACACCCTAGTCCCTAGGGAAATCCTCAGCTACAAGCTAGACACCTGTTCTTTGCACAGATGTAGTTTAAGACTATTAGCAAGGCTTAATTTGCTGCCCTAAGGATAAAGAATAATAGGTTGTTATCTGTTACTTGCTGCTCTTCTTCACAGCTTTTCTTCTTAATCTTTAAATATCCTGCAACTTAGAACTTCTTTAACACATTTTTAGAACTCCTGTCTTTTCCTCCCCAGGTGGCTTATTTATGGAGCTGTAGCAGGGATGGAGATAAAGGCGGGCCAGGTGGAATAAGGTTTTTATTTAGTAGAAGCTGTGGCTTTTGCAAGCCTCCTATTTTGGTTCCACCTGAAACCTAGATCAAATATAGGAAAAACCAGGAAAGAGATACATAGAAATCCACGTCTATGATGAAGTTGCTTTCACCTGTGAAGGAATGGTTTTAACTCTCATGGAGAGAGTTTGTATTTTGTGGATTCTTTTCTGGACATAAGTACATAAGCCATGATGATTTTGTACTATGTAAAATCAGAATGAAGAGTTCCCCAGCCTTTCAGTACCTAAAGGGAGCCTATACACAGGAGGGGAGTCAACTCTTTGAAAGGGTGGATAACAGCAGGATGAGGGGAAGTGGTTTTAAGTTTAAGAAAGGAAGGTTTAGGTTGGATGTCAGAGGGAAGTTCTATGAGTTCTCACTATGAGAGTGAGGAGGTGCTGGAACAGGCTGCCCAGAGGTTGTGGATGCCCCATTCCTGGAGGCGTTCAAGGCTTGGTTGAACGATTAAGTTAATCAACAAATTAAACCACTAAGTAGGATAATTTGTGGTGTTTGAGGGGCTTTCTCTTTTCAAGCTACATCACAGGTGTTTACAACTACCTGGAAGTGATTTAATAAGGGGTAGTAAGAAGTTTGCTTTAAATTGCCATGTGATTTACAGCTATCATTGTTGGTGTACTGCTTTATATCCCAAACAGGTTATGAACTTCATGGTGTGGAAAACCTACCAGAAGGACCAGGCATTGTTGTTTATTATCATGGAGCTATTCCGATAGATTACCTCTACTTTTTATCTAGGCTGTTTCTCTGGAAGAAGAGACTTTGTCTGTCAGTAGCTGATAATTTTGTCTTTCGTTTACCAGGTAAGAGTTCTCTTGTATAGACATCCTGAATTCACTCAAGCTGTTGCTGATCTTGGTGAAAATAACATTCATTACAATTGAAAGGCTTTTAAAAGGACATAAGAAATAAGACGAAGGTTACCAGATTGCTGCAAAACAGACTTCTTTTTCAAGGGATAAGTGACAGAGTGGTATTTCAATTTGAAGGGTCAAATATTTTTGTTGTAAATACATAGTAAACTTAAACAAACAAACGCCACCAACCAGAAAACCCACAAATAATAGGAGCCAGGCCTCTCTATTTGCTGTGTTAGTAGAAAATGTAGTTGAAGGTAATAGACTGAATAGAACTGTTTTTCATGCGTCCCCTCTTGTGCTACTAATCTGCTTTTCAGCAGAAAAGTTATATTTCATAGATTCATTCTTTGAAGAATGCTCATAAGGATATGCTGTGCCAAAGTCTCCAAAAGACTTCTGACCAGGTCCTTCACAAAAGTCTATTAGATAATCACACTGCTTCAGGAGTAGTCTTGTGAATTAGTGACTGGTTAAAAGGTGGGAGAGAAAGGGTAGAAATAAATAGTTCTCTTACTTTACAGAGAAGTAGTGGTTTTTGGCATACCAATGCAAAACCGTGCTGGCACCTATATTGTTTGGAATGCTCATAATCTAGATCTGAAGTGAAGGAACAAAATTTTAAACTGTCTGTTTTTTTCAAGGCAATAGAAGTTCACAGTGGAATTATCTAACCATAGTGAATCACTAACATTAAGTGATAGATGAAACTCAATATTAAATGTAATGCAATACAGGAAAAAAAAAGCACACAACTTTAAATAGGCAAATAAACACATTATTAGGCTTTAAATTCTGTAGATGACTTTAGGAAAACATATCAGCTCAACTCTCAGCAATTACTGAAAAGCAAGTAGAATTTTAGGATCATCATGGGAAGAAACAAAAAACTGCATGAAGGTGCTCATAATGCTCATGGTGTCCACATCTTGAGTACTGAATTCTGTTCTCCCCGTGTAAGTAAAGCTACAGAGTAAGTAAGACACACATCAGGGGAAAAAGGAAGAAAAGAAAAAGAAACATTGCAGAGGCCTGAAATGGCTTCCTTTGAGGAGCCAGGTAAGAGGAACAGGAACAGAAGTCTTACATCACTAAGGGACATAAAAATGAGTGACCTGGAGAAAATGAACAAGGTATATATATAATATGTTCATGTAATGCTTCACAACTTGTAGACAAAAAAACAACACCACCACAACAAAAAAGTTTTAAATCCAAGGGAAAAAGGGCAATACTGAAGAGTTCATAAAGAGATTAGACAAAGCCAGCGTCTGTCTTTGACAGAAATATCTATCAAATATGATGCATCGAATAAAGTTTACAATTACAAGATGCGGAACTATTTTTTCCACTGTCTTCCAAAGTTTCTGTAATTCGCCTTTGTCGAAGTTGCAGTGTAGACACCAGTTCTGACGGCATAATGTAATTTTTATTTACACTTATTAATAGAATCAATATTTTTTCCAAGTCAAGCTGTTATCATAGTGATTTTGAAGATTCTCATTTACAGAAGCTCCCTGTGGCCATTAAAGATCTATAGATGTAAAATAAGAAAGCATAGAATGCTTCTTAAATGCATGAGTACAGGCAGTGGAAGCAGGGATGTGTCAACTGGGAAGAATATAGGGATGCTGTCCAGACTTGCAGAGATGGTATTAGGAAAGCCAAGGCACAGATGGAACTGAATTTGGTGAGAGATGTTAAAAACAACAAGAAGGGATTTTACACATACACAGATCAGTATAAACAGGCCAAAGAGAGTGCACCTCCTCCACTAAACAAGAAAGAAGAACAGGCTACAACAGATATGGAGAAGGCTGAGGTACTCAGTGAGTTTTTTGCCTTGGTCTTCAGCCAGGATTCTCACATCCTTGAACCTGAATCTCTAGGTGGGAACTCGGGGAGCAGACTGCCCCTATACTGTCAGGGTGGAGCAAGTCTGGGGCTGAATCATGAGACCAAATGTGTACAAGTCCATGGGGCTAGATGACATGCATCCCAGGGTCCTAAGAGAACTGGCTGATGTGGCTGCTGAGCTCTCTCCATCATATTCGAAAAGTCATGGCTGTTAGGCAAAGGTCCTGAGGACTGGAAAAAAGGAGACATGGCTCCCATTTACAAGAAAGGGAGGAAGGGTGAGCCAGGGTACTACAGGCCAGTGAGCCTCACGTCTGTGCCTGGAAGATCATGGAACAGATCCTCCTGGAAGGCATGTTAAGGCACATGAGGAACAAGGGAGTAATCTGAGACAGCCAGTGTGGCTTCACCATACCTGACCAATCTGGTGGCTTTCTATGGTGGAGTGATGGCAGTGATGGATAAAGGGATGGCAACTGATGTCATCTACCTGGACTTCTGCAAGGCCTTTGATATGGTCCCCCACCACATCCTTATCTCTAAATTGGAGTGAGAAGGATTTCAAGGGTGAACTACTTGATGCATAATGAATTGGTAGGAAGTTTGCAGCTTGGTATAGCAGTTGGCAGCCCTGCCTGTGGTAGGGAGGTTGGAACTTGATGATCCTTGAGGTCCCTTCCAGACCAAGGCATTCTATGATTCAGTGCTTCTCCATCTATACTTTGGGCAAATCCCAGGGAGGAGACTCATTTAATGGTTTGTGCAATGCTGGAACTACCCTGTTAAATTGTGCCATTCATGCATCTTAAGAGTCATACAGCAGCCCAACTTAACCACGGAATACTCAATTTAAGAGTTTAAAAATCAGTGTTCAAGATGTTAAAAATCACATTTTATAAGGACTCTAAAAGTATATGTTTGTTATGTATTTGTATAGTAAGACATATCCTACATTTATTCTGTATTAAAATCTTGTTTTAAGAGAAGATAGCAAGAATAGATACTTTCCGATTTCTAGCTGTGTGGCACAAATCTCAGTTGTGTGGCTGCTGTTTTGATGATTCTGAAGAATGGCATGTGTAAGCTTTGACTTACTGAGGTGCACTTGATAAGTTGGTTCATCTTTATAACATCTGAACAAAACCACTGCCAACCAGTATTCACACCTTTGCATTAACCTACATACACGAGCATTAGACTTTCATTTGGCTGTAATCTTGTACTCATACGCTGCTTATTTATTGCAGGGCTCAAATTATTACTGGAAGTGACTGGTGTCATGCCAGGTACAAGGGAGGAGTGTCTCAGTGCACTGAAGAATGGACACTTAGTGTCTATTTCACCAGGTGGAGTTAGAGAAGCCCTATTCAGTGATGAAAGTTACCAGCTCATGTGGGGAAATCGAAAAGGCTTTGCTCAGGTTGCTCTAGATGCAAAAGTGGTGAGTATTGTATGTTATCAATCCCAGTTTATGCTTAATGCATATGTGTTTCATTTTAAAAAGCACTTTAGATGCATTGGGAAATCTCCCAGACAGAAGAAAAGTTTTTGAGAGTAAAAGATTTCCTTTTCTAACCTTCTTCAACCACGGTAATTTTATGGAACTGTATAACTTTCTTTCTGAGTGCCTCGTAACAGTTCTGTTTCTATGGGTCCATCATGGAGACATTTAATTTCTTGTATTGACTGTATTTCAGAACTGTGGTCTTTCACAGTATTGATGTAATGTTTTGTTGTTTGGGGTTTTTTTGTTTGTTTGTTTTTTTCTTTCCTCATCATACTAGACTTAGAAGTTATGTGCCCAGTCATTTCCTTATGTCTTTCAACGTGTTAATGTTATCCTTACTTTTCTTTTTTTTCTTCTTATATTGTACATATATATATACATATGTGTGTATATATATATATATATTCTTATATTCTGAGGGGGATTTTGTTCGTACCATTTAACTTTTCTTCATGTTTGTGAAAGATAGTATCAGCGTCTACATTAGTACTTGAGTTTGACTGAAGCAGATTTTCCATCTTCCTCACTCATTTTGCTTTCATTTGCACCACTGAACGATCGTCTGAGTACGTGAGCTGCATTCCTTTTGGCAGAAACAAAAAATGGAATCAAATACCCTACAATTTCAAGTGGGTATTCAGTCAATGGTACCAGATGAGAATGAGTTCTAAGTAAATACAAGGCACTGAAATGTATTCAGTGTTGATGTCAGATCCCCAGCGTCAACTGTTTTCCTTCAGAGGAGTGTTCCTGTTAGTTCATACCATGCTAATGTACATATGGCCACAGTTTCAGTTATGTTTTCCATATGAGTGATGACCTTCAAATACAAAATTCCACCACTGTGTCTGATATCTTCCATGAAACTTGAATTTCTTACCACCAATTTTTTAGTGTGTGTATATATATATCATAGTGTCATAGTATCATAGTATCATAGTATCATGCCATCTCCAGACAACTGGGAGAAAAGGAGGTTATCAGGAGTACTCAGCATGGGTTCACCAAGGGGAGGTCATGCTCGACCAACCTGGTGGCCTTTTATGAAGATGTCACTAGCTGGGTGGACGGGGGGAGAGCGGTAGATGTAGTCTATGTTGATTTCAGTAAGGCTTTTGATACTGTCCCCCATGACATTCTTATAACAAAGCTGAGGAATTATGGGATAGATGAGTGGACGGTGAAGTGGATCGAGAATTGGCTGACTGGCAGAGTGCAGAGGGTTGTCGTTGGTGGTGCGGTGTCCGGCTGGAGGCCTGTGACTAGCAGCTTCCCCCAGGGGTCTGTGCTGGGTCTGGTCTTGTTCAACATCTTCATCAACGACCTTGATGAGGGGATAGTGACCACCCTCAGCAAGTTTGCTGATGACACGAAGCTGGGAGGATTGGCTGACACACCTGAAGGCTGTGCTGCCATGCAGTGAGACCTGGACAGGCTGGAGAGCTGGGCAGTAAGAAACCAGATGAGGTTTAACAAAAGCAAGTGTAGAGTCTTGCATCTAGGTAGAAATAATTGCATACACCAGTACAGGTTGGGGGAAGACCTGCTGGAGAGGAGCTCTGCTGAGAGGGACCTGGGCGTCCTGGTGGACGACAGGTTGGCCATGAGCCAGCAGTGTGCCCTTGTAGCCAAAAAGGCCAATGGCATTCTGGGGTGCATTAAAAAGAGCATGGCCAGCAGATCGAGGGAGGTGATCCTCCCCCTCTACTCTGCCCTGGTGAGGCCTCATCTGGAATACTGTGTCCAGTTCTGGGCTCCCCAGTACAAAAAAGACAGGGATCTCTTGGAAAGAGTCCAGCGGAGGGTCACAAAGATGGTGAAGGGCCTGGAGCATTTCCCCTATGAGGAGAGACTTAGGGAACTGGGTCTGTTTAGCCTTGAGAAAAGAAGGCTGAGAGGGGACTTGATCCATGTTTATAAATACCTGAAGTGTGGGGGCCATAGTGGCGAGGCTGGTCTGTTTTCAGTAGTGCGTGGGGACAGGACTAGGGGAAATGGGCTGAAACTTCAGCACAGGAAGTTCCGCACGAATGTGCGCAAGAACTTCTTTACGGTGAGGGTGACGGAGCACTGGAACAGGCTGCCCAGGGAGGTGGTGGAGTCTCCTTCTCTGGAGATATTCAAGACCCGCCTGGACGCCTACCTGTGCGACGTGGTGTAGGGAGCCTGCTTTGGCAGGGGGGTTGGACTCGATGATCTCTAGAGGTCCCTTCCAACCCCTATAATTCTGTGATTCTGTGATTTCTTCATTGCTCTATCTGCCTTTGAAATCTTGTGGGTAGAAAACTAAACACTAGAATAAATATAGAGAAATGTAATTACTCAATGGATAAAGTATTTTTAGCCCAGGACTCATACCACTTTGTTGTATGGCCTCTTAAAAGTCACACTTCTGTGTTTTTGTTTCCTCTCTTTCCTAAAAAGTATGGGCTTTTAAGTGTTAGCCAAAATACTCCATATATTGTACACCACCACTGCTAAGAAAACATCAGAATCTGGATAGGATAAACTCAAATTCATGTTGGTATCTTGAATTCCTTTACAGTATTTCTTTGAATGTATTAATTTAATAATATACTTGAAAAGTCGGAGTTGTCACTTTACCAACTGAAAGTGATTTCTAATCACTTGTTTTCATATCTGTCTTTCAAGCTTCCTCAAACATTAGAACAATATTTTTGTCAGATATTTTCACTCCACTTGCAACCTTATAGCGTTACTCTGCCACAAAATATAAATATCTTTCAAATAAAAATTGAATTTAAAAATAATATTGTGTGACCCTTATCAGAAACATCACAGAAATCCTTGCCGTGAATCCTTGTAATCTTTTCACTTTTCTATAATTCAGAAGTAGGGAGAACTGTACAGTGAGTGATAGCTAATGTTCCTAGCACCCTCTGTTGACAAGTGTTTTTTCTTTTGAGTTAGTGTGTTGGGTATCTCTTGAGGATAAACATCTTGCAACATGGGAAGTTCTTGCGGTCATTTGTATAACATATGTGGTCAAATGGACTGATGTAGGATTATCTGCTACCCAGAATTGTGAGCATCACTGTAATTAACTTCCAGGGTCCACTGAGATTGGGCATCTTTGCTATTTCTCTGCAAGTCTTTGACCAGAATTTACTGAGATGATTAAAAAAAAAAACAACCCAACAACTTAATAATGTTACCCACTCTACTACTCACATATAGCATTTCTCATATGAAGTTAGGCCAACAGTGGTTAACTGGACTCTGTCTTTTGATAAATTTTGGCTTTCATTGCTCCTGTTTATACTTGCTACATCCTTTTCAATACTGGTCAAACCAGTCTCAGACTTTGACTCAAGGCTGTGGATAAACTCATCTAAACTGACAGAACTTGCTCTGCAAGGTAGTAATTCCTACGCTTTGCTAATACTTACTCAGATGCTGGATAAATGCAAGAGAAGACTAGTAGCACTTTGTTTTGAATTTATTTATCATACAGTGTAGCCATCAGCCAAAGAAACACATTTTACTGTACTCACAATGACTACATGGCAGTTCTAAAGCTGCCATGGGTGACTTTAATGGGGATTTCAAGACTGAAATAGCTTTATACATCTGAATAGACATTTCTGTTCTTCGTATTATGTTACAGAAGCCCAACAGTTCTTGCACTGAAAAGCTTGAAGAAAAACAAGCATAAAATGTAGTTTTTTCCTCTGTTCTTCCTTGCAGAATTCCACATTCTGTTTCCACTTCATCTTGTAAAACTATCCTCAGCTGGGGACAGAGAAAGAGTGTGTTAGTATTTAATGTAATGTTGTGACTCAATGAACCTCCTGGATGTACACCTGTATCAATTTAATTTAGGTAGGCCAGTGAGCTGACCTTCAGAAATACCCTCTGTCTATGCCTGGAGTTTGACGGGCTAATGGGGACGAATCATTTCTGGAGATTGCTGCACATTATCTATATTTGTTTGTATCTAGTTAGGTAAAAGATACACAGGTGCTATAGCTTTAACATTTTGTATAAAAAGTAGTGCTTCAGACACTTTGATTTTCTTTCTTTTCTGTAATTTAAAATATACACACCTGAAAATCAAGAATGTTAGAATAATGGTGCTGGTCACTTTGTTTGGTGGCTGCAAAGCACAGATGCAAAGATGCAGCAATGTGCTGAAACTGGTGATGGTAGTCTATAGCATTCTGAGCAAACACTGAGAGATCAGTTGCAACCAGACATTAAGGAGAAGGGAGCGAAGCATCAACAGTTGGGTGACAAAGTGATGGACAAGCTCAGTAAGCAAAGGGTCATGGTGAGGTGAGCAGTAGGGATGTTGTCTGTCTTCACTTTGGTAGGGCTTTTGACTGTGTCTGCAACAATCTTGTAGACAGGCTGACAAAATTTGGCTAGATAAGTGGGCATTAAGATGCATTGAGTAGTGGCTGAACTGTTGGGCGGAGAAAGTGGTGATCCGCAGCACAAAGTCAAGCTGGAAGCCAGTCATGAATTCAGTACCCAGTGTGAACTGAGTCCAGTGCTGTTAAACACTTTGTTAAGTATCTGAATGATGGAATGGAGCATACCCTCATCAAGTCTGATGACAATAAAAATAAATAAGTAAATAAATAAAGAGAGAATTAGCCAAAACACCAGAGGGTTGTGCTGCCATCCAGAGGGATGCTGAGAACTTGGAGCAGAGAGTAGTCAGAAAGGCTTTTAAGTTTAGGAAAAGGAAATACCAAGCCCTGACTATAGGGAAGAATAATCTTATTCACCAGTCCATGGCACCAGTATAGAGGCCAACCACTATGAACAGCGAGGCTGAAGTAGGTGATCTCCAGAGCTTCCTCCTAACGTCAGCTATCCTGCAGTTTTGTGATTATTATTATCATTATTATGATATGATGATATGATATTGATATGATATGATTGATATTGATATGATATGATATGATATTATGATTATTATCATTATTATGATAATAAGGTACTGGAGCAGGTCCAGAGAAGGGCAACGAGGCTCGTTAAGGGCTTGGAGAATCAGCCCTATGAGAAGAGACTAAGGAAGCTGGGGCTGTTTAGTCTGAGGAAGAGGAGGCTGAGGGGAGACCTTATTGCCGTCTTCCAGTACCTGAAAGGTTCTTACAGTGAGAGTGGGGCAGGTCTCTTCTCACTACTGACTTGTGACAGGACGAGGGGAAATGGCCTCAAGTTGCGCCAGGGCAAGTTTAGGTTGGATATTAGAAAGAACTTCTTTACAGAAAGGGTGGTTAGGTACTGGAATGGGCTCCCCAAGGAGGTGGTTGAATCGCCATCCCTGGATGTGTTTAAGAGCCGTTTGGATGTGGTACTCAGGGATATGATTTAGCAGAGGTTTGTTGTTGTAGTATTGTTTTGTGGTTGTTTTTTAAGAGATAGGCTACTGGTTAGGCTGCGGTTGGACTTGATGATCTTCAAGGTCTTTTCCAACCTGAGTAATTCTATGATTCTATAATTATTATCATTATTATTATCATTATTATTATTATTATTATTATTTAGTTGGCTGGGTATGTCCAGCTCAGTTTCAACATAGTGAATCTAAACCTATGGATTATGGTTTTTCACTTAGAGTGGTGAATCCCTGGAGGCATTCAAGGCCAGGCTGGATGTGGCTCTGGGCAGGTCTGCTCTGGTGGTTGGCGACCCTGCACACAGCAGGGGCTGGACACTAGATCATTATGGTTCTTTTCAACCCAGGACATTCTACAATTATAGTGTCTCAGCCAATCAGACCTGAGGGTCTGGTTGTGTTGGGTTACAGACACAAACCTGTATATAGTATGTACAACTTTTTATCATCCTAGGAACTGAATGCTTCTTTCTCTTTGACTCATCAGATGATCACTGTAGGCAAGTACGTTTCACTTGCTAGATAGTGAAAAGATTATTCTCTTGCAGTTTTCCTGAAATCTTAAAACTTTATGTTCAGTATTTTTGCAACATGAAGGGTTGTTTTTTTCTGTAGATGGCCATAATTTCTGTTCTGTGGTGGTGGTTCTTAACAATATGATGGTATTCTTTGCTTCCTTTCTTGAAAAGTAATTTCAACAACACATTTGAATTACAGTTCCATAACATGTACAGGGACAATACAGGTGAAAAAATCTTTGTATGGACTGATCCTATCACCGTCATTTTATCTGCATAAATGTAAAGCCTTATTGCAGACTGTAAGATATGACTTTCAAGTTCACATATCTCGTGTGCCTTTCTTTTTAGTTGCAATAACGAAGTGAATTTGCTCTCTCATTCTGTAATTGCTGAAGGACATGCACTTCAGAGGGAGTGTGGTACAGGTCACTGAGGAGATACAGTTACCTTATTTGTCCAAGGAATTCACTGAAGTTTCTTCCAATGCCCTTATTATCCAAATATTATTTTAGTGACGCCTTACCTTGAGAAATACATTACTTTGAGGTGAGCCAAATGTGAATGTCTCCTTGCTTTCTGCAGGACTTCATGATCAGATTGCTTCTCTATTCACGATGTATGAGTTTAACTTTAGGTAGAGAAACTGTAAAAATGTTATTTTTTGACTTTGCAAATGATACTGCAATAAATGCATAACATAAATGTGATTTCTCATAGAATTGCAGTTAAATTTTATGACATACGTTCAAAGGGAAGGATATAAACCTTTCATACAGTATCACTCATTTTCCTCAGAAGTGGTGACTTTAAAACAGCAGTGTTCGTGAGAGCTGAGAAATATGATTTGGTTTCCATATTGGAATTTATTTGATTCACTGGCTTGCTGACTTTTACTCAAATAACAGGATGTTAAGGTAGTTCACTGTCCATTTAAGCTTTTAGTGTAATATCAGTTAACATATATTACTCAAGCTGTGTATAACTGCACAAAGGCACAGGAAGAAAAAACAGACCTAATCGGGATGCAAGTCAACATCCAAAAAATCAGCAAGGTAGACTAACAGTTGCTTTAAGAAAATAGAACCAGCAGCTTTTGAAATGGCTAAGAGGTCACCAAATAACCACCAGGCCATCTCTGTCTGCCTGCCCCTTTTAACTTGCTGAAAACAGCCATTGAAGTTCTGTATCATTTTGTCAGCACAATCACAGTAGGACTAACACTTCTATCTTGCTATGAGAGAGTTTATGCAGTTGTCACCCTTTAAAACACCAGAGATTAAAAATGTGATTCTGATCTTGCATTACTGGAATAATCTTTGAATCAAATCCAAGGATTTGATCATCTGCTTGCTTACAGGTAAGTACCATATTGCATCACAGTATGGTGAAATCAAGGCACTTGACCCTCACAACCGAGTGTCCCAAAAGGGCATTGCATCTTACAGTGCGTGTGTGCGCGAGTCTTTCTGGAAAGTTTCATTGGTACAGTCTTTAGTTAAGATTCCTGATGTCCAGGACAGGCTTTCAAAATGAGACTTTGGACACAAAGCTCAAAATCAGTTGCTGATAAAGGCATTTAATGCCAGTTTAAGGAAGTTTGCTCATTTATTGTCTTGCTTAGGCAGAACAGAAATTTAAGCCTTTGTTATGATCACCAAAGAAGATACGAAGTCCATTCAGTGGACTGTTGACTACTGGGATGTGATGTGCTCTCTCCCCCTTCATGGATGGCTTCCTAAGAAAAATACTCAGTGTGTGTATATGTCTCAAACTGAAAAATTAGTATTAATAAATGATCAGAGTCTTGGAACTTCTGGATTTTAAGATAAGCTCTAAATACAATGAATTATCACTGCAAGATACACTGCAGCCTTCGGTGTATTGATGATAATAAAATTCCATGTTTTCTACCTGACCAACTGATGTTCATCCTTTTTATTCAAGTAATATTCTTCTCTGTATTAACAGACACTAAAATACACATTCAAACTTGTTATAACATTTTGACCTTTCTGTTTTTCACGATTCCACAGCCCATCATTCCAATGTATACTCAAAATGTCCGGGAGGGATACAGGATGTTTAAAGAACGAAGTAAGAACTTTAAAATATACTTCAAACTTTTGGAATGTTTCATCCACTTTTCTCCTAAATTTTGCTTTTTGGACTTCTGCTTACTTTAGATTATTTAACATGCCTGTTGCAAGTCACAGGTACCTCAAATATTAACTGATTGGTGTTGTTTGATTTCATTCTCTAATGCAGTCTAATTTCAGTGATCTATTAATTCTGCCAAGCTTTGTGTTGGTGAACAGCTGCCTAAATCCTGTCATTTATTCTCGATTGCCAAGTGAAGTGAGCATTTTTATGGAATCTTCAAAATCCATCAGATTTCAAAACTTGCACTGTGTTTTCTATGTCTATAACTCACTTTTTTCTTCTCTCCAGGATTTTTCAGACAATTGTATGAAAGTACTCGACTGCCATTCACTCCTCCGTATGGAGGACTTCCAGTTAAATTTCGCACGTATATAGGGGAGCCAATACCTTATGATCCAAATATAACTACAGATGAATTGGTTGAAAAGGTAAGTTAGCTCTCCTTGCAATCATAGGTAGGGTTTGTTCCTAGCAGGTTTAGGAGGCTGCATGCAAAACTCATAGTAAGACTTTATTTATGCTTATTCTTGGATTTTAGAGAAATGCTATTCTGTATACCTGTATAAGTGAAATTCAAAGTTCCCATGGAACTGACTTGCTTATCTCACTCAGGTACTAAACCTCTTAAGACTTAAACTGAGTTTGTGATGAGAGCAGTGGTCTAATTGACTCCCATCTGATCCTGCCTTGGAAAAAGCCAGGAAAAGTTTAGTTACCTTTTACTTATATCACCATGATACACTGCCATCGCTCAGGAGTAGGCCACTGTAGTATTTGGCTCTCTTGATTTTAAATAGTTAAGAAAAACTAGGACAGATTAATTTCTATCCCTAGCAGAAATACATAATTTGCATAATCTATGAATTTATGCATTCTCATCACAAATTTGTATTTGAACCTTATGTAGAGTAAATATTAACAGAGTTTAGATAATCATTGGCTTACCATGTGTACACTAAATATGATGAACTTACAGAAGAATTCATGCTTGGAAGGATGTATGAAGTTCCCAAGCCTGGTTGTAGCACTGCCAGCTATGAAATCAGACTAGGTTAGTGAGCCTGGAAGTTGCATAAGCTTAGTTTCTGTAAGTGTTAAAAGCTACTTGGACTTAGTAACTCTCAGGTTTCATACGTCTCAGTAATTTGAGCCTATCCAAACTGCAATCGATGCAATTGATGCTTTTATTCCTTTCATTTCAAAATAAACCATTGTTAGGATAGTTAACTAATATAAAAGAGAACCTTTTTCTTAAATTACATCTACGTGTGAATTTCCCAATACCTCTTAAAACTGACAAGAAGCCAGTGATTGTACTGTTCTTTATCAGCGGGTATGTAAAGGTCAACTTTCTCCTCTCTTTTCAGACAAAGACTGCAGTCCAGGCTCTAATAAAGAAGCACCAAACAATCCCAGGCAGCATATGGAAGGCTTTATTGGACAGATTTGATAAACATTGTAAAAGTGATTAGAATACTTAAGTTTATTTTACTGTTTTTACAGCCTGCAGTAAAAGATAATGTCCTACAGCAGCAATGACTGATTGATGTTTAACCAGTTTAATTTACAAGTTTCTATAGTCAACAGAAGAAAACAAACAACCTCTTGAAGATTCCCCTCTTTAAGCTCTTTTGCTTTTTGAGAGTATTCTTGAAGTCAAGACAAGTGGGCCCTTCAATAGGAAAACTTACATATAATAGGCAATGCAAGTACTAAATTTCCCAGAAGGAGATCATGTAGCCAGTATGCGACAGGTTCCTAAGACAAATATTTACACGTATCCGAAGGGCTCAAAAGTTTTGCTGGGTTCTTTGGGTTTTAAGAGTTATCTATTTAAGCCAGGTATTAGACTCATACAACACAGCAGCTTAATGGCTCAGTATCCTTCAACGTAAGAATTCTGCATCCAGTATTTTGCTCTGATGGAGAGAAGTCTTCTATCCCCTTGGTACGATGGAGGGAGAGCTCCCCCCCCTCCCCTCTTATAAGATGAAAACTCTGGCTAGCTCTGGAGAAGAAATAACAGTGACAGAAATTCCTGATTCAGATTCTAACTGCAGTTTGAGGAAAAAGTTTTATACTCTCAAATAAGGAAAAAAGGCTTCAGTTAAGTGTAGCACTATGCAAATGGTAGTACTTTCAAGTCTGTGTTGGTACATTCATGCACTGCTGCACCATGCAGTACAGATGTGGTGCTGCTTGGAAAGTGGATGTGCAAGCAGTGTCGTTTTCCTAACACAGCTTTTAGAATACTGAGTCTTAGTTGTAAAACAGAATGTGTTTTTACAAGCTAGGGGATGTTGCTATTGATGGGAGTGGGAGAGCTTTGTGTAATTCATTAAAATTAATTCATTAAAATTAATTCATTAAGATTAATTCATTAAAATTAATTCATTGAAAGCAACCAAGTCTGTTAACTTTGGACACGAAGGAAGGTCATTTTTTGTGCCTCATTGTTTTTTTTTATTGTGCTTTTAATACCTATATAATCTTTTCCCTCAACATCCTAAAATGTTATGTAGCATCTAAGAAAGTGTATATATGAGCTTATTGTCACTAGAAATCTAAATGTACTCTTTGGATTAAAATAAACCTCTCCTCTTCTTGTATTTCTTCTCCATAAACATTTCTTGCACATCAGAAGAATGGACAGGTGAGCATACCTTGAAGAATTTTTTTTTTCCCCTTAAGAATAAAGAAAAAAATTCTATCCTGAAAAAAACCTCAGATCTGTTCAAAGACACGAATGTTTACTTGAACACCTTAACTGTAATTGCAGTATGCAAGCAGAAGGATTTTTCCCCCAGCAGAGACAAAACTTGAACAAATTGAGATGCTGACTAGTATGCCTGGACACGAATGGGAATTCACACCACTAAGTCTCGTGTAACTTACACCAACAATGTAAGCTAACATTCAGAGCCTGAGCTTAAAGTAAATGAGAAAAGCAACTGAAAGAAAGAGTTAGCAAATGCTAAAGTGAATACAGATGATGAAGCAACAGTAATGAGGAGTAAGTGGAAGCATTCCTTGTGTCAAAGATACTACAAAGAAGGATGAGATGGCATCATTCTCTGACTGTCCTGTTCCATTCACCAAGCATGTTAGCATCATCTGTTGATACACTTCAGCCACCTGTATTTCGGGTATTTTTGGAGTTACCTTTCAGGCTCCACATACTCTGGTACCTGACTGTACTGCAACTTGGAATAAAGCACTACTAGCCTTGGAGAGAGAATATGTGATCCAAAAGAGTGGTTCTCTTTCCAAGAAAGGATTTGAGCCTGGATCTTCTATATCATAGAATCATAGAATTACCCAGGTTGGAAAAGACCTTGAAGATCATCAAGTCCAACCGCAGCCTAACCAGTACCCTATCTCTAAAAACCCTCTGCTAAATCATATCCCTGAGTACCACATCCAAACGGCTCTTAAACACATCCAGGGATGGCGATTCAACCGCCTCCCTGGGGAGCCTATTCCAGTACCTAACTAGACAGCTCTTAACAGTCTGTTAAAAAGTTGAAGGCTTTTCTGGGCTATTTCACCTTATACATTCATTATTTCAATTATACATTCATATATTATTTGCAGCTTATCTGAAGAGTGTGAAACTTGATTTCTGTAGGTTTTCTTCTTTCACAATTGTCTAGAGAGTGTTTACTGAGTTCTCAAGGTGATGGACGAAAATGTTATTTAGAGATCTAAGTGGTTTTGAATAGAGAATAAGACACTGATTTTTCTCATATGAGAAAAAACAAACAAACATTTTTTCCTCAGAAATCTGCACAGAATCATGTGCGTGACTTCAGAAGCTGCTTGACTCCAGCTATCCTTAAAGGCAAATCTACTTCATGGATATACTGTTGGACTGCATGATGTAACACTGTGGTTTGAATTCTTACTCCTGTCCTGGCATATTACGAAGCAGGCATACATTGAATATATGTATGTATTTTCTGCTTCATTTTGGACATTACAGTGGGTACTTGTGGAGACTTCTATGCTTTGGGGTAGTTGATCCCAAAGGAGCATTAAGGCTGTGTCATCTGAAGGGGTTTTCATAGAGAAACATTGTCTCCAAGGTGAGGTAGGGAGAGGTGGGGAGAGGCTGCTCTGCATCTTGAGCACTGCATCTGGGCCTTGAGGCTCCCCGCATAAGGAAGATGCGGAGCTGTTGCAGCAGGTCCAGAGAAAGGCCATGACGAGGATCGGAGGGCTGGAGCAGCTCTCCTATGAAGACAGACTGAGGGAGCTGGGTTTGTTCAGCATGGAGAAGGCTCCAGGAGATCTCACTGTGACCTTCCAGCACTTGAGGGGACTTTATAAACAGGAGAGAAGCTGACACAAACCAAGGTACTGTGGTATAACGAAGGAAACATCACAAAGTTGAGGACAGTGATGCCACAGCGGACTCCTCCATTTTCCAAACAGCACTGAGACACGAAGCCCCACATCAGGTCTCCGGAGGCTCAGTGCCACCCGCTGGTTTACGAGGCCCAGAAGCAAAGGCACAAAGCGAGGCACCACGGCTCGGTGCCAGCGCTTCACCACAGCCGCAGCCGGGCGCACGACGCACAAGCGACGCGGTGCCGGTACCACAGGCTGGAGATCACGGCGCCCCCTAGCGGCGGCCTTCCCGCCGGAAGCGCTGCGTGCTGCAGCCGGACAGCCGTCCGGGCGGCTCCCGCCTCCCCGGCGGCACGGAGTTCCTCCCTCTTCGCCTCCCGCCGCCTTCGTTATCTCCTCGCCCCCGCTCCCGCCGGGGGCACCGTGCCCCTCCCGCCTCCGCCCCGCGGGGAACCGCCCCGGCCTGGCCGCCCCGCGGGCATCCGGCCTCCGCGGGGGCGGTGGGCGAAGGAGTAAAAGCGGGCCCCGAGAGGGACCGGGGGCTGAAGCCGGAGTGGCGGCCGCCGGGGAAAGGTGAGCGGCGGAGCGGGGTCGGGCCGGGCGGCCTCCGGGCGGTGGGTGCGGCCCGGGATAACTCCAGCCGCCGCTGAGCATCGAACGGGGCTGGGAGCGGGTGGGCGGGCGAGAAGTGCTCGCTGTGCTCGCTGTGACTGCTGAGCGCGGTTCCTGCAGTTTCTCTTAGGAGAAAGCTTGATCAGCTCCCTGCTGAAGGAGTCACTGTGGGGCTGCCGCCGCCTCAAGAAGCAAGGCCACTTCGTAGTTCCAGGCAAAAACAAAAAACAAAAAGCCCTGCTAAATTTCAGCGTCTTTCTAGGTCGCAGGTGCCGTTAGCAGCGTTACTGGGCTCTTATGTTGCCGCTGTTGCTTTTTAAGGCAGCTTTGCTCGCTCTGGTGTAGCTTCTCCTGTGAGTGGCTGATAGGGCAGGACGCAGCTTTAACAGGGGCTTGTCTGGGTGAAACTCTAGGCTCAATGAAGGGAACTGTGCGTTAGCCTTCTCTGTGCAAGGCTGTAAGCATAAGTCTGTGTGCCAGATTGTCGGTTGAAGGAGATGTGCCTTTGTCATCTAGTGCAAATCCATAGGCAGCTCTATTAAGAAGTTATCAGTGAAATCGTGTGTTTGGCTCATGCTGCATGGCAGGAGACCTGTTCGGGATGTCAGCTAACACAAGGCCTTTAAGGGTGTGATGGTGATACGGAAAGGTTCTGCTGCTAAGCTGGTTGAGGTTGGGGCTTTGTAGTACTGCACCCCACTGTGTTTTTACATTTGGGTGGTGACAGCTGTCAGAGCACATCAGACAAGGAGAGCAGGTTGAGCGGTTTGCTTGCAGGAGGACCTAATCAGAGGATGTCGCTGGTGATTCAAGAAAGCGGCATACTTGGTTTTGTAATTTTAACCGGGCTGACACTAGGCGGTTCTAAAGTGGGCCAGACCAAAATGACTCTGTTAGTAGGGCATACGAACTGCCTTGGGCCTTTGTCCATGATGGGCACGCCTGTACTTTTTTGAATGCTGAGATAAAGTCAGCATCCCTTTTTCAGTGCCACTACCTTTGGTAAAGCTTTAGATGTGGCAGTAACATAAGTCACGGTTAGACTGGATAGAGTATTCCTGTAGAGTTCAGAACTTATGCTGGACTTGTTATAGGGAGTTATATCTTTGTCTGTTGGACACTGAGCCAAATGGAAGTGGAGATGGCTGTCTGCATGCTGCGCTATGTGAACAAAACCATGGCATTAGAGCAAGGAAGTGGTTGTTGCCTCTTTTCATTACTCACAAAACCATGCAAACAATTTAGAACCTTGCTGCGCAAGAAAGGCACTGGCTGCCTGGAGGAGGTCCAGAGAAGGGCCACCAGTGATACTGGGTGATCAGGTGTCTGTGGAGAGGTGGAGGGAGCTGCGTTTATTTAGCTTATAGAACTTAAAGGGGATCTTGCTGCTCTTCGTAATGAGTGGATATTGTTGGGGTTAGATGCTTTTCAGCCAAGAGATGCAAGGCAACAGGTACAAATTGCAGCGAGGGAAATTCCAACCAGAATAAAGAAAAGCATCTTCACCATGAAGGTGATCAAATGCTGGATTGGTGACTGAGAGAAGTGGTGGGATCTGCGAGGATTGGATTGGACATGACCCTGAGCAACCTGATCTAACTCGTTGGCAGACAAAGTGTTGGGCTGGCACTGCCAGGGATTCTTTCCAATCTGAATGTTTTTATGATCCTTTCAAGGTTAGGAAGCAGGTCTTTCACAGTAGGATTGTCTGCCCCTAAGGGAAAGAAGTATGATAGATATTACCTGCATGGTTGGCAACAAACAATTTTTATTTGTGCTACCAGTTGGTGCATACATTTGCAAGCAGGCTTGTAATACCTCAAATGCAATCGCTGCAGTTTTATATCTAACATTGCATGCAGAAAGCCCGGTCATGTTTTGCAAGGCTGGCATGTGTGGGCAGGACTTAAACCTTACTTGATTGAGTACTCGGTGTTTGGAGAAAGCTGTGAACGGTTAAACATGTAATAGGAAGGAATGCATTGCTTCGAATTATCTTTCAAGTTGTATGATCACCTATGAGTTTTAAGAAGGTGTTTCTGTGCCAGAACTAATTTCTTCATATTGTTTTCTGGCTAGTAGGTGGGACACGTGGGGGAAGCCCATAACAATCTGGTAAACATCCCAGTGTCAAGTCTTACTCTTCAGCACTGCTTTCCCAAGGTGCTACTCCTCTTGTTGTAGAACTCCAGCTAAGATATAGCCAAGCATACAGTTTGTCTCAGGTTTGTAAGACAAATGATTAGAGAAGTAGAACCAGAATCATGGAATATCAGCCCAGAGAGATGCATCTCAAAATCTGCCCTGGGAGAAGAAGACTTTAATACACAGACACAGGAAAACCAGAGCGCTTAAAGCTTTTAGAGAACTTTTTGTGATCCGTCTTCCTCCTCCTCCATGTTGCCTCTCTACGTTGCACTCTGGGACTTATATTTTACTCTCTGTACACGTGCAGATGCATTTGAAGGTCTCTACACGAGTGAGGCTGCGCTGTTACTGAGTCATGTCTGCTGGGTTTGGTGGTTTGTTTTTTTTAATAGCAGTGGATTTGAGATTGTACCAGTTCCTATGGTATATGAATCAAATAAGTTTTTTTTGTGTGATTAAACAAGTTTGTCTGTTTTCTTTGAGGATTTATTCATCTATTTATTTATTTATTTTTATTTTTTTTCCTTCTTTTCTTTTAGTTAAGCGGAAGATGATAGGTAGCAATGAATCCTCTACTGAAGGACCAATACCTACGTCCTACTTAACCTTCCTGGCTTACTTACTCGGAGAATGGACTGGTGTGGAACACACTGAAGACTATCTGAGTTATGGAGTCTACCTTTCATGGGTGCTTTTTCCACTTGCAATAGCTTTTATACTTCCAATAGCTATCTTCTTCTTCTGCTTCAACGCTTCCTTTCTCCTTCTTCATATTTATAAAAGGAGGAAGAGTGGACTTAATGAGGGACATTCTGGTGATGTTTGGTATGGTGCAAAAGAAATGTTGGCTAACCTATGGGATGGACATGGGAGAGTATGGCATGGTAAGCAAAATCTGATTTATCTCTAAAAAGCGCTGACACTCAGCTTCTGGCTTTACCTGTGAGGATTATGAGTTTACATCTAATTGCTGTTGCTGTTTATTGACTGCCAGTGGTTCTTCAACTGTTGTAGAGCTGGGGGGAAAAAAAAAGGGAATTGAGACTCTCTTGGCTGTATATTTTTGTCTTATGCTTTTATTCCTTTGCTGCTTACAGATTCCTTTTACTTAGCCAAATAAATGCTATTTATATATATATATATATATATATTAAAAATTAATTTAATTTGCTGTGTCTCAGGAATTATTTAACAAACAAACAAAAAAATAGGACCTTCTTGCTTCTCTTTCAGGTTGACTGTGTAAACAATTGAAGCCAAGTACTAGCTCCCTAATAGCTAATATCTCTACATTTGTTAGCGTAATTTGACTGCATGCAACTGACGTTGTGCCAAATGTTGTCTCAAAGGGGCACTTGGTGTCAGTTTGCTCACTAGTTACTACTTCAACACTTTTGGGCTCTCAAGTCAGTTCGCAGAGGCCTGCTTTTTGTATTTTCTTTCCATGTGTTTTTGACAACTACTTTCACTTTCAGGGGTAAAAGAATGGCAAAACTAAGGGCTCTGCTCCTTGTCCCTCTGCTGTTATATCTTTTCTGAAGATAGACTTAATAAGTGATTTGACTTCTTTCTAAGGAAATCATAAGCTTCTTTCAGAACCATTCAGTCTAGAGGAGAAAGAGATGTTTAAGAGCAATTTACATAAAGAACAAATCCGTCTTGAAAATCATCTCTATTTGTTCTCCAGTCAAAAGAAAGAGGGTTTTCAAGGCATTGATAACCAGATGGTGCAGCGGCTGTATCAGATAGGCTTTGTAAGACTAAGATCTAACTTTTGAATCCGAGAAAGTACGCTAGATCAAAATCAACAGCTACATCAAAGAGCTTAAAGTGCTCACTTCATAATGAAAAGCTGTTTACTTTTTTTCATACTTTTTTTTAAGGCCTTGGCTTTTTTCATCCATAGTAACTTCTCTTTTATAAGGTCTGACTTTTTATTTGTGCAGAAAAGATTCTTATCCAGCCCCTCATCTACTATTGTGACTTTTCTTTCTGCCCTGTCAGCTGCTTCCACTTCTGTTAGTAAATTATGAAATGGTTTGATTAATTATTATTATTATTATTATTATTAAAGCTTTTTGCTACTTGGTTAATCATTATGTCACAGGAAGAACTCAAAACATTAAAGGGGGGGAAAAAAAGAAAGAAGAAACAACCCCAAACAAAAGCCCAACCTTGTATGTGATACCTGTAACTTTATTATGCAAATGCTAGCCACAGGTATCATTCTGGTTCTGCTCAGCTAGCATGGAGCACAGTTTGTGATAGCTTGTGTTGGTACATATGGTAGGTAGATGCATGTTTGTAATAGGTTGCATCTCCACAGGCATCGAAAATAGAACAGTGGGAGAAGAGCCAAAAATACTGAGGTTTAAAAAGGGGGGGCGGCACAGTGGTGGTGGAAGAAGGGATTTGTACACCTGATTGCTTCGGATGGAGTGGGATTAGAGAAAAACAACAGTACTGCAACTGTTCAGTGTTAACGGAACATATAACTAAATGTGTTGTAAACTGGTCCATTTTATTATTTTTTGTGTTAACTGAATATTCTTTTCACTGTTGAATAAATGAGTAATGTAAATTTGACACTTGTATGTGTTCCTGTATGTTTCAGTTAAGCATATAAAGTACCAAACAGCTCTTGGTGCTAAGTGGTGGAAAAGTAACTCTGTAACTGTGTAACTCTGAGAGAGAGAGCGATAACAAAGATGAGTTTCATACCTTGGAATAAAAAAAGACACATAAATGGGTGTTGTCATGTTAAACTGCCTTGAACAGTTGCTTGCAGCAATGAACTTGACTTTGAAAGATAGGTAATAGCTTGAAACAGTAGTGTTTCAACACTCCTATTCAGTCCTTATTTTGATTTATCTTGAATGATTGATTCAGAGAACTACAGCCTTGAAGGCAGTGAACTGAAAAAAATAAGGATAAAATTATGCAATAGTTGAACAGAGCGAGGCTGTTGGTTCTGTTGTTGTTTTTGTTCTCTCTTTAAATAGAGCTTTAAATAAGGCTTGTAAACATGAAGCTGTGAAAGCAACTTAGCAAATGCTGCAAGACAGCTCTTGGCATTTTAGCAGTCACTTTGCTCTAACACTTCTGGGTAGATACTGGTTTCATCTTGCCAACTTGATGCAAATTGGTTTATTTAGGATAGAATTGTATCACGCTTTGATATCCATTATGCCTTTAACTCCTAACAGGTTATGAACTTCATGGGGATGAAAATATTCCGGAAGGACCAGCACTTATTGTGTTTTATCATGGAGCTAGTCCTGCTGACTATCTTTATTTCATGGCTAGACTTCTTATACGAAGGAAGAGATACTGCCACGTAGTAGCAGATCATTTCGTCTTTAGATTACCAGGTAATACTTCATTATAAACAACCAGTTTGGGAGTTCTTTAAACTTTTTTTTAGATTGCAGTTATTGAAATTTGTTGTATAAAAATACAGCTTTCAGAACAGACTTTCAGACAAGTTTAGTTAGTCTGTTGGAACAACTCTTCTCAGTTAAGAGTGTGTTCTTATCAAACAAGAACAATCTTATGCAACTATGGAGTATTTCCCGTGTGAAGATGGTTTGCACTCCAATCTGGGCAACGCATGTAATAACTTTAGAGTGTTTAGAAACAAAGAGATTAAGATAGTGGGAGAAAGACTTGTCTCGGTATTAATTAGTAGCTGATACTCCATAATATGCTTGTTAGTATTTAGGCCTGACTGTTAATCTGTTAATCAAATGTGAGTTGGAGTGTACTCTCAAGAAATCTACTGATGATACCAAACTGGAGATGTGGTTGATACTCTGAGATTAGAGCTAGTATTCAGAGTTACTGCCCAGAAACTGGTAGAAATATCATGAAGTTCAGCAAAAGTGAATATGAAGTTTTGAATTGTGGTTGAAGTAATCTCATGTGACGGGACAGATGTGAGTCTGGGTAGAAAGTAACTTTGTCAGAAAGAACTTCAGCGTTCTAGTGGACAGCGAAGTGAATATGATCATCTTTGTTGCAAAGGCACAGTGCAAACTTAACTGTGTGCTGGCCTTTTTCAGCCTGAGTGTAGCCAGTAGGTTAAAGGGGGTGATTCTTTCTCTTGGTTTGCCACCTGTGAGAGTACATCCAACGGTACCGTGTCCTGTTTTGTACTTCCCAGCTTGAGAAGGATATTGACTGGAGGCTGATGCACACATTATTTATTTGGTGTTAAGAACTAAATGTGGAGGAAGATATTACTGCCGTCTTTGATTACTTAACTGTAAGGTCCAGAAAAGATGGAGTTTGACTCTTCTGAAAGGTACTCAAGAATAGGATGATAGGCAACGGGCAATCTGCAGTACCTAAACAGATTGCCCAGAATAGCTGGGGGATCTCTATCCCTGGAGATTTTCAAAACACTGCTGGCTGAGGCCCTGACTAGGCTGGTCCAGTTGGACAACTTGCAGTGGGAGGCTGTACTAGACGGCCCTCAGAGATCCATTCCAATCTGGATAGTTCTCTGATTATGTGAATGATTTAAGGCTGTTCAGGGAAGACAAGCCCAGGGAGTCCAGGTAATTGTTTTGGATTGTTTTGAAGACTGTACAATACTCTGTGGCTGGCAGCCTAAATAGATGGGGCTTCTTTTGTGAATCAAACCAGAAAGATGGCCATCCTTTTGTACTAGTACTTAGACTTTCTGATCTTGAGACTTCAGATAAATTGGATGCCTTTCCAGAAGATATTGTAATTAACCAAAATTTACTTGACTTGATTTAGGAGAAATGGAGGGAAGGCATACTTGGATAAGATGATTTAATGATAATTCTGTTAATATTCGTAAATATGTTATGAATAGCTGTGAGGGAATAGCTTGGTCCATGAACCTGAATCTCACATGTGCCAGTTTGCAGTTGTTAACATGTAGTGTCATTGCCTCCTCCTTGTCAGTCACTTTTTGTACTAGTTTAACTATGATTAACTGGATTGTATTTGTAGCATGTTGCTGTGCCCTCTGAGGGATGCATGAGCCTGTAACGGGTCAAACAAGCATAAGTTGACAGATACAGGGAATTTCCTGTTAAACACTGGAGTTAAATCCAGCTGATGGCTGGTCATGAGTGGTGTTGCCCAGGTGTTGGTACTGGGGCCTGTCCTGTTCGTTATCTTAATTATGACCTGGGATTGAGTGAACCCTCAGTAAGTTTGTGCAGGACACTAGGTTGAGAAAAAGTATAAATCTGCCTGAGGATAGGAAGGTCCTTCAGAGGGATCTGGACAAGCTGGATAGCTGAGCTGAGGCTGATGGGATGAAGTTAAATGAGACCAAGTGCTGGGTCCTGCACTTTGGCCACAACAATCCCATGCGGTGCTACAGGCTTGGGGCAGAGTGGCTGGAAAATTATTTAGAACAAACAGACCTGGGGGTGTCGGTTGATGCTCACCTGAACATGAGCCAGCGGTGTGTCCAGGTGGCCAAGACAGCCAGTGACATCCTAATGTGTCAGAAAAAACATGGCCAGCAGGAATAGGGAAGTGATGGTCCTCTATACTCAGTCCCGGTGAGGCTGCACCTCAAGTACTGTGTTTGGGTCCCTCACTACAAGAAAGACATTGAAGCCCTGGAGTGTGTCCAGGCAAGGGCAGCAAAGCTTGTAATGGGTCTAGAGTACAGGTCTTATGCAGAGCAGCTGAGGGCTCTGGGATTGTTCAGTCTAGGGAGGAGTCTTGGGAGGCATTATAGCTCTCTACAATTGCCTGAAAGGAGGTTGTCCTGAGGTAGGAGTCAGCCTTTTCTCCTGTGCAACTAGAGACAACAGGACAAGAGGGATTGGTCTCAAGTTGCATCAGAGGAGACTGGATATAAGGAAAAATTTCTTCTACAAAAGAGTGGTCAGAATGGCCTGACCAGAGAGGTAGTGGAGTTATCATCTGTGGAGGAGTTCAAGAAACGTTTGGATGCTGTACTAAGGGATGTGGTTTAGTGGGGAAGTTATTTGTGATAGGTGGACAGTTGGACTAGATGATCTTGGAGGTCTTTTCCAACCTTGGTGATTCCTTGACTATGTGATTGCCTAATGTGTCTGTCTTTCGTGTAGATGCAGAAGAAAATTGTTTGCTTGTCTCAACCTATATTAATACTGTGTATATTTCTGTTGCTTATGTTTTGGGGGCAGAAAGATACGAAATACAATCCTTGGGCTTATTTTTTCCTCTATGTTTTTCTTTTAATACTAGAGGTTAGTCACAGGAAAAAAGAAATAAAAATCTGGTGATTTTTGGTCCTTTTAGATTCTCAGCTGCGTAATGCCCAGGATTACTTTGATTTCTCGAAGTTTTAATTGAAAGAAAATCTTTTGCTGAAGAATGCAGTGAGGGCTGAGCTTTCACTTGTGTTCTACTCCCTTGGCCTCTATATGATCTGCTTCCTAGAGTCATCCAGGAGCCGTCTTTAAAAGGTTGCCAGCTGTTATAGAGATCAAAGTCTCTGTCCTGATATGTCCCATGGGAAAGGAGCTGTGACTTCTTTTCTGTTGCTCAGACAGAGTACTCTGAAGTTTGTTGTCACTTGTGGACTAGTTGTTCTGCAGATATACATGCACAGTTGCAAACAGCTGTGGAAGGTTGGGTTTAGTGACCCGGATGATTCCTCTCTGTGTTTCTCAAGGTTGTCTGGAGGAAAATCTTGAGTGACTTCATTGCTGGCTTGCTACCAGAGAGCTGATAGACCCCATATCACTGGAGCTAAGTTACAGAAATTAATGTAATGCATAATTGCTTCAAGATAAGTGTTAAGTAATTTAGTAGGTACTCTCTAAAGGATTTTCAGACTTCTGTGAGAGGATGGTGTTGGGGGTGAATAGAAGAGTGTGCTTGTGCAAGGAACGCTGTCTAGATTGAACTGCTGAATAAAACTAATTTTGGATTTCTTGATGTTTGGAAAAATTAGCATACCATGACGTTCTGGTTTTGTGTTTAGGATATTTTTTGTTGTTTAAAGCGGAAAAAAATAGGTTCCTGGTGACTTTCATGCTATTGGCAGGTACTGTCTTGGTGTTTTTTATCTCCCTGTGATGACCCTTACCTTGGCATAGGGTGTCCTGGCTGTCTCTTCTGGGCCACAGGATTAATTCCTTTCTCTCTGCTGTTCTAGCTTGCCATGTTCTGCTGCTGGAGCAGAATTGTTAATATTAACGTATGATTTGCTAGCCGGGCTGTGTGATACAAAGCCTTATATTCTGAGCTAAATGTCAAGGGGAAAATACGACTGAGAAACATTGTAGAGGCTTGAAACCTCACCACTGTTTTCTGTTACAAAATAAAGTCTGTATTCTGTACACATTCTTTTCCTATTTTTTTTATGACCTATGAACTGTACAGATTCAGAAATTGTTACTCTTGTCACTTCTGTCCCTCCTTTCCACAGTGGAAAGGAAAACTATTTTCACAACTTCTGCTTCCTTGGAGTCTCTCTTCCTTTACATTCCTACCCTTACTAATATTGCTTTGTATCTCTCTTGAATGTACAGTTAGAAAACAGATGAGAGACAAGCAGCTTCATACCACCAGGTACATTTCAAAGCACTTTAATGAGTTTGGGAATGTAGAACCTTGTAAAAATCATCTATTTAAAATCCCAAAAGGAAAGCACCTAAGAGAAATGAAATCATTTGAGGAACACTAATTCAGTAGTCCTTTGTGCAGATACCGCTGGCTGAGGTCTGCTGGTGTTGTGTGTAGTATGTGAGGCAGGTAAAACAAACTATGAGAGCTACAACAGAGCTTGTGTTCTAGTGTCATGCTTACCAATAACTGCTGACAGTGCATGGGGGTGAATCATTACATTATTATCACATCACCTACAAAGATTAGTTAGAGACTGGAGTTTACCTAAGAGTAGTGATGTGCTGCCTCATGATCTGCTCTTTGAGTCCTTGTTTAATATGGTCAGTAAGACAAGACAGAACACTGTCGTCTTAACTATGATTTGGAATCTTTTTTGCTGTGTGTGTATACATAACAAATGTGTGTTCATAATAACAAATATTCATTTGCTAACCCGAGGGTAAAAAAAAACAACAACCTGGTGATCTGTTACTGAGATTTAAACTTGGCTAGTTCAGTTCTGTAGCTTTGTTTGTGGCTGATTGAGTTAAGTTTGGCTCCGTGGGAAACTTTAAGAAAGAGAAGTAATCCTTCCCATGTTGCTCAGTGATCTGAAGTTCCCGTTTCAGTATGCAGTATACACAAATACTACATGCGTTTAAAATACATTAATTTAAGTGAACATAATTGGTTTTTAGCTAATTCTTCTTCGTTATACCAGTTGCCTAAATTGAGCTAGTGGTCTAAATGTGTCCATCTGATATCTGTAAGCAGTTTTTGATGTTCTGCTGCTCCTTGAAGAGCCAAGTATGACATTTCATGCTGAAGATAAGAGGAGTTTATGTAACTTTACAGTTTTAAACTTTAATAAATGAAAGCTCTTCACCTAATTGTATATGTGCAGTTCAGGCTCTCCAGGTCCCTTTGTGTTGTGAGGGGCCACCTGGATGCTCACAGACTGAGCTGAGAAGTCAATAAAAAATGTTTCATTCGTCTTTCTCCTCCTTGTGCATGGACTGCTCCTGGTGTGTGCTGAAGCTACCAAAAAAATACCACACCATCATTTGCTGATTATTTTCTTTTATTGGACTTTATTAGGACTATATCACATTGCTTGAAAAGTAAAGCTTGGGCAAAAAGAAGGCACACCGTAGAAGCCTTAGCAACTCTGAATGTTGCATGCAGTAATTGACTGTTGTGTTTTTTTTATTTCCAGTTTGTTGCTGATTTTGAGGTAGCATCTGACTTCACCATGACAGAGAACCTAAATTTTCAACTTCTTAAACTGAAATTTACAAGCAAAACTTTGTGTCAGTCCTTCTAGAAATATCTTTGATTTAGGATATTAGACTATTAGACAAGTTTTAGCCACTGTGTTCTGTCTTGAGAATTTGTGCTTGCTGGTGGTATGAATTAACGTTTTCTGTATTAATATTGATCTTACCCTGCAGGTTTAAAAATGTTTATTGAAGTACTTGGCGTTATGCATGGACCAAAAGAAGTGTGTGTCAGTGCTCTGAAGAAAGGCTATCTGTTAGCTATTTCTCCAGGTGGAGTTCGGGAAGCACTCTTTAGTGATGAAACATATGCTATTATGTGGGGTAATCGAAAGGGCTTTGCCCAGGTGGCCATTGATGCAAAAGTGGTAAGTACAATGTATCACAGAAGAGAAGCAAAAAAATGCTAATTTCTTTGTTCTAGGGGAAGCTGTTCTGATTGTGAAATATTTGGTGTTAGATGGCGGAGTGACATGAATACAACCTACTTGCTTTTGTAACTAAATTTCAAGACTTGTCCCATTTGATAGGAAGGTTTTGGAGTCGTCTAAGAATACTGTGGTTAAGAAGTCCAGAGTTTAAAAGAATAAGAGGTGAAAGCAAGGACAATATCTAGATTATGAACTCGTTTTCCACCTGCCTGGTTGGGGTTGTTCCAGCTCAGCCTCTTACCAGAATAACCAGACAGCAGCCACACACTGTATTTCTATTTCTCCTGTTGAAATAGGCTGTAAATTAGCAGACCTGCCTCTGCTGTTGTACTCATACTAGAAGCACTGACATTATGTACTGCATTGGTATTTCTGTGCTAGTGAGGGATCTTTAGGGCATACAGCAGAAGCAAAAGATGATGCTTATTAGTATGAAATGTTTCCTCTTCAGTTCTGTCTGATACAAAGCATTGTCTGTGATCAGTAGGCACAATTATTTGTAAGGGACCAACTATGGAATGCACATAAATATGAAATATATTTGAACTGCAACTGTTCTAATAACACTTGCCATTCTCTTTCATTCTATATTTATACTTGAAAGATGTATGCATATGTCTATAGGTCTGCATATACCTAATTTGAAATGGTATCACTCCACAAGTTTCATGCTTGAACACGGCCAAAGGTGGACTACGTAAATCTCTGGATTTTATACCTAAGTAGAATATTTTTAAGACCAAATTTTAAGTGGGTTTTACTTTTAACCTGGAGGAATGTAACACATTTTACACAGGATATTTTCAACAGCTTCAAATTTTACTAATACTTTGTAGTAGCATACGAAACTCCATACTTGTAATTCAGCTATGCTTGTACTGCTTATATTTATTTAACTGAATGTATGTTCAGTTCCCTTTCTGCACTCATAAAGATTATGCAGCTTCATTTTCCCCTATTTTATGGAGGAGATGCAGAATAATAGGGACAGTACTGGAGGCAGAATGAAATTGATGAAAAAAATAAATAAATCTGTATTTATATTAAAGAGGAACTTTAAGTCACCTTTAATCATGAGTATAACTATTTGTGGAAAGAAAAATATGCCTGAATATTAGCACTGGGACCTTCAACTTCTTCAGATTGTCTCATTTCAGCAGTTTGTTTGCCAGAAATATTGTCATGTAAACCAACTTCTGCAAGTCAGATTTTCCAAAGACAATGGTTCTGGAATAAGGAATTTTATTACCATCTGGTTTAGGCAGCTGCACTTCTTTAATTCTCTATAGTTGCGTTGGATTATTTACAGACTTCATTTTTTAGTCACCTTGATGCCTGTATGAAAAGTCTCATTTCTGTATGGTTTGGTTTTTTTAACCCTGAAAGAATATGGATGCATGAAAATCTTAGCCTTCTATGTTTTGATCACTAGTTGTAAATTAATATTGGAGAAAAAAATATAAATCATGTAGTAGAAACTCCCCCCTCACCTCATTCTTGCAAATCATGACTGCTGTTTGCAAGTTCAAAAGCAGTAATAGAAGCTTGAAATAATAGCCCTGTTCCAAACATTCATCAGCAGAAATGAATCATGGACCTGTACTGAATGTGACACATCACGTGCAAAGCAATAGTCAGCATGGTAGAGATGAATCAGATAAGTTTAGGGTCCCAGTCTTGTGAATTAAGACTTTAAGTGCAACTACAAATTAGGCAAGACATTTAACAACAGGATTCACAGGTGTGCAAGTACTTCTAGACAAGTGGAGGCTTATTAAATGCTCCATAGGTTCTGAAATCCTGTTCTGCTTTAAGAAAATAAACATGGGGAAACCTCACAGTGTTCTCAAGGCTGAAACTTCATGGCAGAAGGTGGCAGAAGAACTTAATGAATCCTTGTTTTGCTCTCTATATGTCCTTATCTGACAAACATCTTTGAATTTGATTTATGTGTTAGGTTTAAGTGAGGTAGCAGTTATTTAGATATCTTCATTAAATTCTTAATATGTTTTTTCCCTCCTAGCCCATCATTCCTATGTTTACACAAAATGTGCGAGAAGGCATTAGGACATTAGGAGGAATAAGTAAGATATTTTATATTTTTCTTTCGTAGTTTATTTTTCCATATGTGTTTAGCCTATCTTTGCAGAAATAATCTCATATAGATTTGAGAGTTGACAAAGCCTTATTTCTTGAGGTTTACTTGCCAGTGCAATTCAGGAACATGACCAGGTTTTATTGTCAGCATTAAATGTGGTATTAGCTCATCTCAGTCACTCTCAATATGACAATGTGCTTTCACAAAGAAGTAGAAGAAAGGAAAAAAGTTACCAGAAAAAGGCAGATAGGTTTAGAATATTGTTTTGCTCTGCTGATAACTGCTAGACTGACTCTAGGTTTTTTGCTGTTAAGAAGCAAAGGTTTGCAGATAACAGTTCCCTTAAATAACCTCTTAAATCTCTGTGCTTACACTTAAACTTCATAATATTTGAAACCTATTTTGTCCGTAGTTGTTATACAATGCAGCACTAAATTCTGCACAAGCTTGTTTGCTTGCTCTTTACTCATCCTTTATTGGGAGTTCTGGTATACTAGCAGGTATATGTCTGAAGAGCTCACCTCTGGGATGTCTGTGTCTGCATCTCTGCTGATCTGACAGTGCTAGCTCTTTCCTTGCCTCTGTGATATTTTGTGTGTCTGTCTTCTAACTTGCTATCAGAAAGAGCCTGAATAGTCTTCTCCATATGGCGTGTTCTGTTTCAGTTTACAACATCGACATTTTCATCATAGGTCCACAGGACAAAACAATTCCATTTCTCATCCTCTCTAATTGAAAGCTGAATACTGGATGGAGAGAGCCCAGACATCAAATATAGGCATGCAGAATGATTTTTTATGTTGTCCTACAAAAATTAACAGCATTCTTACTGTTTTCAGGACAATCTTCCCAAACTGGAAGAGGCCTAAGCTAGAAAGATAGATGCTACTTTTATTCTATAGCAGAGGTGCTAGAGGAATTTTATTCTGATGATTGCTGGAGACATTACTCTGCTTTCAGTGGTTTTGGTTTTTATTTATTCCTTGTTTTTTTGTTTTTTGTTTTAGGTTGTATACAGAATAATTGACATTTCAATCACTTAAGATTTTATTTTTTTAACATATGGAAAAATTAGCACCCATTTCACAAGAGTGCTGTTCTTATAGTGTTTAGAATAGATGCTTAGGAAGTTACATGAAGGAAGAACTACCCTCATAAAGCTGATGGAAATACCAGTTTTTCTTCTGTCTGTTTTCTTTTCCTCTTTGTGTAGTGTTTCACTCTAACCAGTGTGTGATCTCAAAGAGCCTTTCAGTATTTACCATGACTGCCTCTTTGGTACATAAGACTTTTTCTGATGCCTTAGACTACAGTGGTACTGAACAAAACAGGCTTGCACTAATTGCAGTTTGGTGGGCTATCCTGTGAAATTAGCTAAATGGTCACCTTTATTGGGTAGTATTTCCAGCTACTTTCCTATAGAGCTACTGAATTTTCCTCTGCAGCTGTTCTTTGGGGTAGATGTTTCACTTGAAGTGAGTTTGGAAGCAAGTCTTAGGTTAATGTTAATGCAGCCTTTGGGAAACGAAAGCTGAGAGTAGAACAGTACTTGAGATGACTTGCTTGAGAATCTGGGTCATGGGCTGGATTACTCAACAAGCCAGTTTCAGTTTTAGAACATGATGGGAAAAAAAAATTGCGGAGTAATCTCAGTCTCTCTCTCTCTTTCCCCTTCCTTCCCTTTATTTCTCCCCTGTTCCTTTTGTTTTCTTTTCCTCCCCTCCTCCCTATTTTATTTTATTTTTTTAACTTTAGAAATACTGAGGAAACTGTATGAACGTGTTAGATTGCCAGTAGTTCCTATGTACGGCTGGTTTCCAGTCAAGCTTCGTACGTTTATTGGAGAACCCATTCCATATGATCCAAATATAACTGCTGAGGAACTGACTCTGAAGGTAAGATGGATATACATGTAAATATGACTCTTCTGATTGAAAATACTAAAATGTTCTTGTCAAGGTAATGACTTCTGCCATGGAGGTAGTTGAAGAAGTTGATGGAATTGTGCCAAACTCTGGACTTGCTTAACTTTCAGTGCTGTCTTTTATTACTGCATCTTGCGAATGGTCTTGGCCTTCTAATGTCAATCCTGTACTCTTTATTTGCTTCAAGAAACATCTTGCTTTAGAGACTCAGGAAGTTCAGTCTCCTAAGACTACCTTGAGGTGGTTTAAAAAAAAAAACAAACATATATGTTCAGTTCAGCCATGGAAAGTGTTCCAGATCATTTAAAAAGTTACCAGTGAAGTCTTTCAAATATAGCGAGTCTATGGCCACAGGCTGTTGAAGTTCCATAAAAAACAACAACAATAAAAGCCATGTTATTTCATGGTTTTGTACAGTCTATTTCGATTTCTGTTTCCTCCAATTTCTCTCCCAACAGATTTGTTTTAGGATGTTCGCTTTCTTCAGGTTTAGGTGGTTTGTTAATTGTGAGGTCCTCATATTCATTCAGCGCAGAGATACCAGTCAGCTATGTGTGGGTGTGGAGCAGTCTGATTGAGGCAGCCAAAACAGCCATGTTTGAAAGCTACACTGAGGATCATTTTTAGCATTCTGAAAACTTCACCCGAGAGAAAGGGATTTTTATTTTTAGCCATGCAAGTATCAATTCAGTTGTGTGTCATCCCCTGCTTATCCTCTCGTTACATCGCTGCAAAATGAAATCTTTAAATGTTAGTCTGCACTGTCTTGTGTTTGTGGAGAAGTGAGTGCATCTTTTGGGAGTTCAGTTTGGCTGAGCCTCTTAGAAGAGTGCTGCTTTGCAGGAGGAAGGCGTTTGAATCACTTGCAGCCATGCTTTAGAGACTTACTTTTGAACTTGTACCAAGGATCACTTTTCTCCTTGTTGAACACTGGTTTTCCAAAGCATGTAGGTCTTTGTTCTGTCTCAAGCCTTACGAGTTAAACAGCCTGTGTTTTTGTAGACAAAACAGAAAAGTTACTGTTACCTCACCCTCACTTTTACTTATTGCTATGTTTTTCAGTGTTCTCCACGGAGCTATTATATAACAGAATGGCTGCTATTAACTTCTTGGCCTGCTACATTTCTGAGTGAAAGTACTTTCAATACGCAGTATTTTAGGTGTGGTCTAAGCATACTTTACTAGACCAGCTACTTTAGGGGATTTAGATGCAGCCAAGACACAATTGTGTGTCCAGTGCTGCTTCTGAGTTAGTGTAGAAGCAAGGTTCCTTCATACTGAAAGAGTTACTGACGCAAACCTGGGCATAGACAGCAGTTTCAGGGTTGCAGTAGTATACAGATACTGACATGCTCTATAGATCTAGATCTCTTTGGTAGTTTACTATGATGGTGTCATCATTTTACTATTGCATATCACTAATAGAGCTTGTGAAGACATCTAGCAGAGATAAGATAATTGTTTTCTGGTTTGTTTCCTAGCAATGATTCCACAGGCACGTCCTGTGGGCTGAAATAACACTGAAAAAAAGTGATGTCTACTTGCAGAAGTTCTCCAGTATTTGAAAAGATGAAAAGATCCTAGAAATTATGTTAATGTGTGAACAACATAAAGATGACCCCAAACTTTTCTCTTTCCTTGCAGACAAAAGCAGCACTCCAGGCTCTAATAGTTAAACATCAGAAAATACCAGGAAATATACTGAGGGCTTTAATGGAACGATTTCAAACGCGACAGAAAGAAGACTAAGGTCTTCTGAGTAAGCTACTATTTAGTTATGATATTCTTAAAGTCATATTAATAACTTATTCATTCTTTCATTAATAGTTTTTAAATACTGTCCTAATGATGCTGTTGTATATTTTAAGATATGAGACACTTTTTCCCTGTCCAGTATCATCAGGGTTGGGAAACACAAATTTAAGTAATTCCTAATGAGGTAAACTTAATTTTTGACAAATGCATTCCTACATTGAAAATGTTTATGCAAAAAATGACGCTGCAAGTCTTTATATGTTTATTTTCTTGTTTTTGTTTTTTTCCTTCTATTTCTTTTCACCCCGCTGCTTAACCTGGATGTTAGATCCACAATAGACCTAAGGTCTCACTGTTTTGATTGTTACCACTGCAAACTAGCTGTTGTAGGCCAGGTTAACTCTGCAGCTGTTTTCATCAGTAAAAGCTTTCTTCAGGTTGTTACTTCCATGCTGCTCAAAAATCTGTTGCTGACGGAAGCAGTTAACTTTCAGTGGCCTGCAGAACAACTAGCTATGCCTGTAAAACCTGAGATGGAAAATGTTCCATTTTACTGGGTTTGCTCAGAAAGTATTTGCATGAGTAGAGAGGGAAAGAACTGCAGTGAACAAAGCAGATTTGTTACAGAAACCACTCTGGTGTAGAGTGAATCACAGCCCTACAGCTTGGCCACTATTTCATGCTGATCCATAATGGATATTTACCTTCAAGTATAGTGTTGTCAGTGACTGAATACTCAGTGATTCTAAATCTGTAGGTTCTCCTTTGAACAAATGAACCAGGCACTTACACTTTAAGAAACAGAAATGAGGTTAGTATTTAGTAACACAAGCTCTGAATGCTTTGTTGTAAAGGAAATTAAAAAATGAATATGATGTTCCTTTAAAAAGTGATAGTTCTTTTCAAAAACAAGGTGCATATTTTATGTATGCATATATACATATATGTAGTATATATGTAAGCTGTTAAACCTCCACATTTTTCAAACATAGATTTGATATAAGTTATTAAGTCAGACTTGAGAGGGAAACTGTATACTTTGATTAAATAAAAACAATTGAATGAGAAAGGAAGGAGTTGTAGAATTGAGTTTTTGTGCACTTACAGTAAATTATTATTTTTTTCCTTGAACTAAAACCTACGTTTTTACTGTCGAGATATGTTTGAAATGTTTCCAGTGATTGGCAGCAAACATAATCTACTGTCCTTAAATTAGTATCAGAGAACTCTTTATTTTTGGGATGAGGACAAATTCCCTAAAGAAAGCCATAAAAGGTTTTTCTTCTGTCATGTGGTCTCTTTTCAGTAGTGCTGATTTTTGACTTTTTCTTTAAAAAAACAAATAAATAAAAAGCCCAACTTTTTTAGAAAAAGCAGTTGTATTCAAGTTAGTATCTATTCCCCTAAACACCTGAGCACGTGCTCTGGTTTATGCTCCTTAAACTGAACAACAGTGGGATTACATAACTGCTTGAGGATGATATCCTATGTTAGAATAATATCACGGTGTGATGTTCTCAGAGTCTATGGTTTGAAAAATCCCAAAAGATTACTTGTTTTATAATGTTACTTGATACCAAAAGCCTTTTCTGTGGTGCTGAATTAAGTTTCTTTGAAGCTTGCGTAAGAATCATGTTATGTTAAAGCAAGTGCCCCTTCTGGAACTCTGAAAATGGTTTAGATTTTATTTAAAGGCAAGATTATCCTTCAGCTTTAGAAGAATTTATTTCTGAAACAGTGTTAATGCTGTGTATCATTAAAATTAATAATGCCAAGACACTGATTTGGAGTGCAGCATAGGTATGACTTTGTTTTTAATGTCTGTCTTGAGGAAGATATAAATCGGTCTATGTTGTGAGATTCTCAAGGGCAGCTGAACAAAACTGAACACTGAGGTTGTGTGTATGTAAAAGAAAACTCGGTCAAAAAGATTCCGGTATGAATGTACCTTTTGTGATCAGAGACTTTGTAAAAATTGGTTTTGCTAAATGTTGGATGTTCGATGCAATTTTTGTCCCTTTAAATATTGAAAGATGAGTATGACAAATGAAGGACAGTACTGGTACTCTTTAAGTGTTCATATTTGTATAGGCCTTTCATATTTATTTCTTTATATAAAATTGTATAGGAGACACCTTTCAAATAAAATTGACCATTGAAACAGGCTCTGAGGTTTCATGTTGTGTTTGAACTAAATGAAATTACTCATGTCCTGCACTGTTGAACCTTTACTGGTTTTGAGGTATTTGTAATACCCTTGGAAAGCTATTCCTGCCTAGTATCTGAATAAGGGGTGGAAGGATCCAAGTCCATGAAGGAATGAATTAAAGAAGTAATTCAGACAACAGTGGAAAATGGGACAAAAGTCACGTAAGGAATAAGGTCTGAATTCAAGTAGTTGTATTCAGTTCTGCAGAGGCGCTGCAGTACCACTGTGGGTTACATTTAAGATCCTGTGATAGAAAGTAAGTCATAAATACCGACCACTAAGATTTATTTGTACATATTGGGTGTTTAAATGATTATCTACACTTTTTCATTGAAAAAGGAAGGGGGGGCTCTGTGTTAGGTAGAGGTATTTAAAAGAAATTTGCAAAGTGTTATACTGGACCACTAATTACCTGATTAGCCTTTGGATAGGCTGAAGACTTTTCAGATTTCTCTTTGGAAACAGCACAACCAGGATGTGCCTTTATAGATTGTTTGGAAGTAGAGATGGAACAACTACAGTACTGATAGGTATTTGTCATTATTTCTCAGCAAGATAACAAGCCTCCTACAAGCCAGTTTACTGTCCTGTTGTGTAACAGCAGAGCTCAGCCTGAATATCTATTATTAGGATGCTTTCATATGAAATTAATCACTGCAAATGCAAACTAGAGCACTTAATCAAGTGTTGTCAACACAATTGTGTGGTTCATCTCGTATTGGGTTTGCTGTACAAGTATACCATAATCTTGCTTCATCCTGTTACACTCTGAAGAGAAAGAGACAACCACGGTGACGCTTCAATCAGTTCTGCAGTGATCGAATCCCTATTAAATCCCTATTATATCTGTCATAGACACTAACTTGGCTTTTTTTTAATGTTATTTTTGCACCAAAAAAAAAAAAGTATCAAAAGTAATTGTGCATGGAATTGCTGTGTTATCTTTAAAAATGCATAGTAAGAAAGGTACTCTCCTAAACATTTCTGCTACAACTTCATGAGTCTATCTGATGTCACTTATCTTCTCAGACTTATCTTCTAAGTTCGGAGTTGTAGACTCAGTTTGAGTCTACAAAGGTCTTCAACAGTGCAGATCAGTGATGCTAGTACTTTTTTCATTATTTTTTTAAGTCATAAAATGAATGGTAGTCTCAAAGCAAATTACTCTTATCATCATGTGTTATTTGCAGTATTTGCCTGTTCTTCAAGTATCCTAGACTGGGTTTTTCTTTCTTTCTTTTTTGTTAATATTGGTTTCATGTGTTTGTCTTCTCTGTGCTCAGAGCAGCTCCATGCTTCCTTAGGTTACTACTTACATAAGAACAAAAATATAGAGCCCAATAAGCATTTGTTAATTCTCCTTTTGATCTACTTGAAGTCTACCAAAGATACCTAGAAGTGTTTCTAAGCTTTTGTTACAATCTTTGTGATAGAGCTGCCAGCTCTCCGGGTGTTTATTTAATGGTTGGATTTCCTTACAGTATGAAAACTACTTTTCTAGTAGATCCACCACAGTGTAAAAGTGCTCCGTCCCTTCAGTTTTCTGTTGCCTATAGTAGGTTGGATTAATTTTCTAAGCTAGCTAGCACAGCAGTTGAAGGCTTGCTTGGCTGATCATCTTCTTTTCTTTTAGCTGTGGATTTTCACATTCCAGAAAAGCTTTTTGGCATGTTGATCTTGCTTTGTGAGAACAAAAGGGAAGATGCTTCTTGTTGCTTGGCCCAGCCTCTGAAGGCGGTAATGAAAAATATAAAACAACCCACAAATGAAACAATCACACCCTGACCCCCAAGCTAATTCTGGAATGCTAATTCTGGACAATCTTGAGTCAGATTTTATTGTTACAGTTGGGAGCATGCTAAAAACCAATGAACTCTAGTGGAAGATAGCTAGTAGTCAGTCCCATAGTGGACTTATTGTCTGGCAGTAGGACATAAAATTGTTGTAGCTCACTGCAATCCAGCTGTCAGGCATACTTCTTACCAAATTTCTCTATCTACCACTAGTGTTCTGTGGCTCAAGTATCCTCAGGTATCTTCCTCAGATACAACTTAACAGACACTAGAAGTTACAGCTGGAGAGCTGACTCAGTCACATTCCAGTCTTTGTGCACATCCTACCACCACAATTAACAGTTCTTTTGAGAGCAAGCCCTACCAAGGAAGCCTGCTGGCAATTAAAAAAGCTTTATACAGAAGAGCCTCTGCTACTTTGTGTCGTACATATGGTATCCACAGTTGCCATTTCTGGGAAGCGATGAGGTTTCCACGTGGCAGCTATGATAGATGAACTGGCAGATGCTCTTAACACTGTGCAAGTTATTCAACCCTTCTGGTGGAGCATTTGGGTTGTGTGCAGACCTGAAGTTGTGTTGATCTCACCAGTTTCAACTTGCTTAGTTTCCTCTGTGCCCAGTGCCTCTAAATTACTTCAGCTCTGCAGAGTTTTCTTTGTGATACCGGGTGTAGGTTTTGGCAGACCATTGGAAGTTTGCTTTTGTTGCTGTCTGCTGAAAAGTACGGAGAACTCAGCATGTAGGCAGCTAAGCACCTACCAGTGTGCAGCAACGCGTGTAACAGAGCAAAAAATAGTGTGTTTTTTTTAGCTTCTTGCCTACTAACTTCTTCTGACCATTAATGGCTACAGGACCAGATACTAGCTAATCTTATTACTTACCCAGCACCGTGTCTATGTTTGTGTGTGCACGATCCCATTTCTTCTGTATAAACAGGAACCTGGAACTTACTTAAGCCGCTGTTGCAAGAGAAACAGCAGACCATTATTATTCGATCTACCTGCTGCTTTGAGAATGTCAAGATGATATCTTTCATACTTGCTTGGTTGTTGTTTTGCTTAACAAAACATTAAATCATTTTTTATCAGCCTGTGGACTAAGTAGTTTCTGTAGATGTGCTGATTTCTAATAGGACTTCTCTTCAAACCAGGCAGCAAAACGTGGGCTGTACTATGACAGCAAGCAACTAAGTGGTTTCTAAAGCCCAAGTTTCAGATGTTCATACAGATTTCCTATAGTGTAGGAGCTAACTGTATAGGAATGTGTTTTTTTATCAGTCGGAAGTTACAACTCTGGAGGACTTGGCCCCATTTCCAATGTCTGAAACGGACAGCATCCATGTTGGCAGCATGCTTGCATTCAGACAAATAAAGCTTGGAATGCTCAGGACCCAGAGCAGCACTGCCACTTCAACAGATATTTGCAATACCAGTTTTCCTGAGCTCCAGAGTAACGTGCAAAGGAACAGCAGGTTTGACAATGGGGAAAACACACATACTCAAATATAAGCGATTGTGAGCTACCGATTTCACCCAGAGAGAGGAGGGACCACTTTAAAAAGACCAATACTCTTTTTGGGGTTGTTCTTCAGAAGGAGTTTTGTCTCCTTGGCAAGCTGTCCTGTTTCACCAGTCACTCGTGCTTTCCAGGCTGCGTGCCAAGCAAGAGATGACAGAGACATGAAGAAGGAAAACATACAAACCTGTAGTAGCAGCCTTTTTGTGGCAGGATGAGGATGTGCTACCTCAAATTAATCAGATTTGATAATAAACTACTGGGAACAGCTCCTGTTTTGCAACTGGGGAGAGCAAAAGACATTTGGCTTTACATCAGTACGCTGCATCAAGAGATGGTGGAAGTGATTCATCCCAGTGTAAATGCCCTGCTGCTGGGGTGGAGTGAAATCAATCTGAAGACATTCAGCAGGTGATGGCAGCTCGTTGAAGTAAATAAATCAAATGAAGAAAACATGACTGTTCCCAGGTAATTCATATGCTGGCAATGAAAGTTTCCCTTCCTGAGATCCCGTACTGCTCTGTGCATGTGCTGAATTTACCTTCTCTTGCAGTGGACAAAGCTGAAAGTTGATTTCTCCCAACGATTCACTGGCCTTACAAGAACCCGTGAGAAATGGAAACTCGACCCTGCACAGGGAGCTGAGTTATTTTCTTTGTTTTTTGTCCTTTCATTTTTTGTCCTTATAATTTGCTCTTTTGCTTAGCAAGCAGTGTTGCACCTCACCAATTTCTGCTGCAGCTCTGAAATGGGTTAATATTCATCAATCATTCTTAAGTTTGAAAAGCTGTACAATGCAAGATGGCTCAGTGTTGCTCAGATATTGCAGTTGTTCTGTTTTTTAAGATGAAAAAAACAAACCAAACCAAAAAACTTGTTTTATATGCCTAATCTGCAAGGACCTTTGCCTTCTGGATGCTTGTTTCACATTTACCAATACAGAAGCAATAACTGCTAGCATGGAATAAAAACCAATACTGCAGTGCCTTTGTGGGCATCTAAGGGCAAACAAAGGAAGGATCTTTGCATGAGGAAGTTTACACTGTGAAACATTTTGCCTTTATTTTGGCTTTTTTTTTTTTCCCCCTTCAGGCATATTGGCTGAAAGTTTGCAGACAGTGTTTTCTGATGTCAGAAACAATGAGGGCATGAGAATTTAAAAGCGTTGCTGCCTTGGCATGAATGGCAAACCACGCTGCTGAAGCAGAGGTTATTCCTCTGAATGCTTCAGCTGAGCTTCTCTGGGCTTTAATACCAGATCCTGTGTTTGCATCCTGACAGGGCGCAGGAGGAGCTCCAGTCAGGGCTGCATACCAGTTAGAACAGCAGTAATGCAAAGTGGCACACAGAGAGCAAGCTATTCACACAGCTTGATGTGGATTGAAAAAGCCAGCATGGGAGGGGCCTTTGTTGCAGAATAACTTAAATCTGGACATTTGGAGCCTGGAAAAGAACCAGGAGACAGCACACTGCCCCTCCATGTTTAGGCAGCAGCTGGTGGTGTCCAGCTCCATTTCTCACTTTCCCCATCATGCCAGACAGGCTGCATGTCTCCTCCCTGGCTCTGCCTTCTCCTTCTGCATGACTGGACCTGGACACTTGCAACTTCACCTCTGGGCACCGTGTCTTTGTGTATTTGTCCCTAATCAGGCAGTTGTAAGAGAAGTAACCAAGAGTTCTTGAAACCACAGGCTCCTCTCTTCCTGCTGCAGCAGGTGCCTGGTAAAGTAAACAAGTAAATCATCTATCAAGAGATCTGTCTTCCTGTGTGAATTCAAATGGCACCTCTTCAGAACTGCTTTTGAATCGAGATAGTAGATAATGCAGAGCAAATTATTGCTTCTGATAACTCAGGTTTCAGAGAAATGTCAGATGAATTCTTCAAGGCAAGCTGTAATGAACACGAGGCTTTTATGTTCTTCCAAGATTTTTTGTTTTTCTCTAAGGCTGCCCTGTTTTTTTCTTCTTCATCCCTTAGGAAATAGGAGAGCTGTGATCTCAAAATATGTTGCTTGTGTGCACAGAAGAGAAAGTACTCCAAAGGATAAAAGTGCTACCGAACACTTCCCTTCCTACTTCAGTTCTGCTTCAGGCAGAAATAGAAAGGGAGCGCATTATCTCTGTGCACAGGAAGAAGCATCCTGTGGCATAGAATGCTGGTGAAATGAATTATCTATGCAAGAAAAGTTAATTAAAGAAAGAGTTTTGTGAGATCTGTATTCTAAACAATATTAAAATAAGTTCAATTTTCTTATGTCCCACTTGTATGCTCTGCCAGTACCTACTGGACTGAAAACACATTGCAGTGACTTCTCAGCCACAGCTCAGGGTGTGCCATGCTAGGTCATCAGCCCATTTCACCACGTAAACCAAGGCACACACTGGTGTGGACTGCTTCAGATCATGGGTAAACGTTCCCACAGCACAGCGTGCCTTTATGTACTTCCATTGGGTTGAACAGCAGACAATGAATGCAGACCATCACCAATGCCCACGTGCTCAGCAGGAGACACAAGAAACTGTCAGGTGGGCAGAAGCCACAGGTGACATCACATAGGCAACTGGGTAGCTGATGGGACAGCAGCAGAAGGTGTTCTACAGGCAAGATGAACTACTTTATGTGCTAGATTAATGCGCCACTTCAATGAAATCCCGTCCTGTTAGGGTGTTGAAGAAGATAGTATCACAGAAACCGGGGGCATGCAACCCCTTGGTGAGCAGTAGAGCTTCTGGCAGGAGACATACCATCCCATTGCTCCTCCATCATATCACAATGCTGAACTTAAACTTTTTCCCTTACGCACTCTGTAAACCCTGTGCTGTGTGCGCTGCTCACATGATGTTTCCTCGTTTTTAGTATATACTTTTAAATGCTGTATTTTATTTCATTTTTTAGGTACAACGATATGGGCTAGATGAAGTGACATATCAAAGTCAAAGACTTTGTATGTCAGCACAATGGACCCTGGGATGAAGCTGGAGGCAAATGGTGACACAGGATACCTACTAGAACACTCAGAGCAGCCAGAGGAGCTGATCTGTGGACAAGTTTCCTGCTGCTATCAGGACATTGGTAGGACACTCCTGAGGATACGAGACCTCTGGCCAAATGCCACATATAGGCACAAGGTAACCTCAGAGCTCCTCTCCCACTGCTGTGCTGGCACGGAAAACTGGAATCAGAATCACCATGAGAAGGTGACAGCGTTTGAAATGAAGACTCAGATGTAACAGATGGCAAGCACAGCCCCGAGCGAAAGCAGATCCCCAAAGGAAAGCACAAAAACAAATACCAAACAGGCCTTTAAAGTAAATGAACAAACAAACAAACAAAAAGAGAAAGCCTTAGAGGGAAATTATTGGAAAAGTTGCAAAATCATCTGAGAAAAAAAGAAAGGTAGGAACGAATGTGCAATAAGGAAGGTGTGCTTTGCATAATGCTGCCCACTCCACCTGAAGGAGCTTCCAGATGTTCCCTGTTTCTCTCATGTGACTGCAAGTTGTGAAATAGCTGGTGTGCTGCGAAGTGAGAAAATCGACTCTGTGTTCTAGGCAGCCTCTGATATCAGGGGAACAGCAGAATTACTTATTTGGTAGAATTTGCTTCAGAGCAGGTTTCAGAATTAGCTCATCACTCATGACAACACCTTTTACAGGGAGATGTGAGTTGTCTCCTCGGGAAAAAGCAGCTGGCGGATGCAGCAGTCAAAGCCTATTTTTCTGAAAGCAGGCTCTAATCCCACTGAACATTGAGACACTGTGAGTATTCAGTCTGAAAAACAAGGGCTGCATTTTTCAGAGCTGCTGAGCATTGCTGGGTCCCATCTGAGAGCGCTGGAACAGCAGGCCCTGACCACCTTCCAGAATGATGCTAGGGCAAGCTCAGGCTAAACAACTCTTTCCCTGCAGGCATCATTGCCCAGTGACTTTTTGTTGCTGATTACAGGTGGAAACGAGCACCCCTGCTGAGCATGTTGAGAGCCCAGAGCCTCAATGACAGTCTAAGTCAGGAGTAGGTGGAGACGACCAACAGGAAAGGCAGATGCTTTTGGCACCAGGCCTGTGCTCAGATGACTTTCCCCTTTTTATTGAGACTTTCTTGGCAGTGAAATTGATCAAATTCCAATCTGTATCAACTTTAAAGACACCACAATTTCAAAATCAATCTAAGGTTAACTTGTGTAAAACTTTGAGATTGCTTGGAGAAGAATGGCAGGAGTCCACTTATCAGTAATAATCCATTCGCTCAGTTTCCTTGTTTATAATAATAGAGCACATAAGCTTATCCTTCCATGTTTTGAGACATCACTGTTGAACTGATGTCCCTCTCAGAGCTGATGTGCTTGGTTAACAATGCAAGTCCTGTGAGCACATATGGCTGTAACACAATGGTTGGTAACACTTACTGTGCTTATTGGTGTGCTCAGGGCAGTACAGCTTATGCTCGCAGCACTTAATTGGAACCTGACTGAAAAGAAATGGCTTGATTGCTGGAAGACCCACTAGGAATAAGTCTTCAGATTTGTATATAGCTTCCTATGAATGAGAAATCTTTCCAACTGGGAGACACTGAGTGCATAAGAACAAATGTGAAGTCTACGATATGCATGAGCCGATATGCCTGACCGTGGGTCTGAAGCACTGCCACCACAAACGAGCTGTACAATATAAGGACTCACCTACTTTCCTGTCTCACTTCTGTAACACAGAATTTAGTGAAGAAATGTGTTTTATAACAGAAGAACTGCCCATCTCTGGTTGGCCTATCCAAGATTCCCATTGTGGTGGGAGGAACATACAGCTCCTTCTCACACAAACAGGTCTCTGTGTACTTTATGAGCTATGTTAACTGCTCATATGAACTAAGGAGGAGAAAAAACACACTTGGATAATTTTGCCAAGGCACTTGGGGCTTTTATTGCCAAGTCTCTCTATTTTGTTTCTCAGCATGTTTTTCTATGGGAACCATAGCAATTTCACTCTCTCTCTCACTCTCTCTCTTTTTTAAGTCAGAAGAGGTGAGAAGTGCTCTCAATAAACACTGTTCAAGCAGCCTGTAAAAATTTCTCCACTTTTTCCCTTTACTAAGAATGTGTTTAAACTGTCTGTTATCATTGTTTAGCTTAAAAAGAAACTGCTTTGCTTCTTCACATGCCAAAAGCTTACATTAAAAGCATCCTGGAGAAGGCTTTTGCATCAATGGTCAATAATTTGCCTAAAAAATAAGTCAGTCCCTTTTACCCCGATGTATGTAGTCCCACACCATGGCAGCTACGCACCCACTTAATGTTCTTTTGCCTCACCAATTATAAACTTATGGGATGTCATCAAATGACTTCCCAGTGTTCAAGATTGTGGCTTTGATGTCTTCTGTGCCTGATTCACATGATCAGTTAAGAAAGTCATTTGAGTGTGTTTCTGGTGTTTTTGGTGGTTTCTTTTTTTGTGTGTTGTTTGTTTGTTTGTTAATTTCTTTCTCTCTTTCTCTCTTTCTTTGATGGGGATTTGCAGGGTTACAGAGACTGAAGATTTATAACTTGTGAAATAGGGCAGTTACCAGTTGTGTTGCTGGAGCGCTCCTCCTTCCATTGCACTTTGCCAATCTGCAATAACAAACTGCTCTATCTTTAGCCAGACTACAGGATATGTAGTCAACAAATGCAAGTCCAGTTACCCGTGGTATATCTTTATCCAGGTAGACAGTAGATAGATAAGTATTTCCTCTCTCTGGATTCACAGTAATCATTTAGTGCTTGATGTGGTTGTTTTCCCTGGTCTCCCTTTCTTGGTCACCTCAGATAGGCCAAGAAGAAGCATTTAAGAAGTGGGGGCATGGCTAAGGGACAGAAAGGCTGATGGATTTGGGTACTGTCCTACCTTGCACAAACTCCTGGTGCTGCTTGGGGTAGCATTACATTCCCAAATGTAGCAATGATGTCCTTGAGGGGTATTAAGACCATTGGAGGTGCTTCCAAAATCAGAACAACTTGTGTAATGATCTAATAATTAAAGCACTTGACCAAGAGGCAGGAGGAGAAGAAAATAAACCCTCCTCAGCCCCAAGGGATTCGAACACAGGAAGATCAGGGAAGCTGCCTCTTCCCTGGAGTTTCTCCTAGCTACTGTGTTCAGGACAAGGCTGTGTGAGGCCCGTCACTCCCTTGCCTTATATTGCATGAGGATCACTGCTTGGTAGGTAGTGATGCTTTCAGGAGACAGAAGATAGGATGAAAACAGCAGAGCACTGTCTCCTGTTCTGTGTGAGCCGTCTCAGGTGCTGGAGGAGTTCTGGGTTTCTTCACTCCTCACTCGGTATTCCTTGTGGCTGAAATGCTTCAAGAGCCATGAGAACAGAGTCCAGAAATCTCCCCCTCTCCCAGGGAGCATCCTTACCACCTGGCAGCAGGGTCTGTGCCATCCACAGGGCTGAAGACCCCCAGGGGTGCAGCTGAGGAGTGTGAACCTGCTCCATGGGCAGCTTCTTGGGAGGCCTTCCTACCAAACATCACTCAAGGCCCTAACATGGGTGCCCAGAGCACCCTGCTCTGCTGCTCTTGGGGTGAACTGCCTGGTGGCTTCCTCGGAGTCCCTGCTGTGACACCACTGGTAAAGTTGTCCACATCCCATAGGAATCTGTCAAATCTTTTACAGCAGCCAGAAGTGGCTTAGGAGTTGCTCATGCCACTCCTGAGCTTGAACACAGAGCTCCTTTGATGATATTGCCTGTGTTGTAGAATAATCAGTGGTGGGAAGGCTCTCTGGAGATCATCAGGCCAACTCTTTGTCAAAGCAGGGCCAGATTTGGTCTTGTTTAGTAATAATGGTGAAAGATGACATCTTATGCTGATCCACCATTTTACGAGAGTTTTTAAAGATGACTCTAGAGCCATGGTAAAATGACCACAGTGTACTTTATTTAATGATTTTGGTACCTTGTGTTGCAATAAAATAAAAAAAATCTACAAAATCCAAATATATAAAATTTTCAAGTTTTCCTTTTAAGTTTTACAAGAAAAATCAAGTTGTAACCAAGGAAATTTGTTAGTATGAAGCACTACTTTCAATTTCATTTCATCACAAATTGCAACTTACTTAACAGACCAAAAGAACTATGGTACTGCAGTACATCAAATACTTCACACACTGTGTTCTTTACTATAGCACATGTAACCTCTGCCAGGGAGACAGCAGTCTCTAGCCGATAAAGACACTCTTCACAATCTGAACTCTAAAGGAATGTTTGTATACATGGAGTTGGAATATATATATTTACAGGAAGATTTTTTTATTTTTTTTTAATAACTATTTTGATTCTTCATTTCAAATAAAATACCAAATACATTTTTTACAATGTTTACAAGTCAAAGCACGAGTTCTGCAATGATTATCATTCACCTCAAGTCACTGTGCTTGTACTGGGGGGATATCTACACTGCTCCATAAACACAAATGTGATCTTCCGTATCTTTATTTCCGCAATGGTGACAAAGGAGTATAAGCACAGTAACAATTGTTTTAGCACAATCAGTGTATAATGCAACAGTTCACAACAGAGAACTGAGAAACTATTGGTCCATTCGGTTCAATTTGCTGTTTTTCTGCCAACTGTTACGTTTGTTGTTGTCACATAAATTGTGTACAAGATAAGAGTTAAATAACACAACTTGAATAGGAAAGAGCACACATTTTTTAAGGCAAATTAATAAGCAGCTTATGGTGGTTTTTTTTTGTTAAACTATACCCCAACGGAACCTAAAAATAAAATGTATGTTCTACTGCTGTCAATAATTTTGTCTTCTTGTTCTCCTCTATAAATTGATCAACATGGCTTTGAACCTGGTTATTCAAAATGGAAAGAACTCCCCTCCCCCCGCCCCGATCCCCAAATATAGAAAGTGCATGACTTTTTATGTGCCAAAACAAAACAAAAGGCAGCTGAGGTAGTTAGATGTAAAATGTATTTACGAAAGATAACTGAAAAACTAAATCCAGGACATACACAGTAAAAAACCACCCATTTGGAATTGATTCTATATCATGCAACAACTTAACGCTAAGCAGGAGACTCCATGATTCCTGAACAAAAGAAGGAAGTGATTTTAGTGGTAATAACAAAGGAATGAACACGGAATACACTATTGGAATTCGAATTTCAAGTATTTGAATCTATCTGTATGTGCACTTTTTTTTTTTTTTTTAACAGGCTTTTTGTAGCATTAGGAAGTCATTTACTTTTCATCAGGTGTTGAGATCTGGTCTACCTCTGGGACTGCAGCTGCTGAAAGGCCTGAAAACTGCCTGTTCCCAAAGACACCACCACCTCAGCTTGAGTGGCCTTCTATGCACCCATCCTCTGCTGAGGCCACCTGAGAGTCACAGGCCCATGGGTCACGTGCCTGTGTCTCGTGGGGACTCGATTTGCTGGGGGTATGCCTGGTGTTTTCCTGTGTCTGTCTCTGTGCACCACTGAGCCCTATCTCTTCTTGGACCTCACAGCACAGAGCCCTATCTCCTAGACCTCCCCTTCCTCAGCCAGCACTGCTGCACATCAAGCTGCATGGTGGCCATTCCTCATCTGACGAAAGGGACTGTGTCCCATGCCTGCAGACAGGAGACTGCCTGAGGGAGTGTTGGCTTCAATCTACTCGATATAAGGAGGGGTTTGAGCCTGGAGTTCTGGCCTTAGCACAGGGGCAGGCCCAGCTTCCCCCCTAAATCCTGCCTGGAATTCCTACCTAAATGCAAAATCTATACATGCAAGCACAAGAGGAGACTTCAGGGTCGGGAAAGGAGTTTCATGAATAAGAGTACTTCTAGAAGATGGCAAAGTTGGAGGTATGTTCCTCTCCTCAGTAATGGCCACCTAATTCATCTTGTTTCTGAATGTGCATTGTGCTGGCTGTTCTGCACCCTGCTGTCAGACCCCACTGCTGATCCCTGCAACACCACTGGTACGTGCAATTTGGGGTCATGAGTTCTGCACTTGGCACCCAACTCTAAAAGGTCGTACTTAGGGACCACTGAAAACCTATTGATTTTTATTCTTATTATTATTTTTCTTTGTGATTAGACTGAAAACACAGGCTTTGTACTTCTGAAACATGTGCATATGGTTTACACATAACTTAAGAGAATAATATATTTGTGCCTTCTTTAATATTTGCCATCCGTTAAACAAAGAAGTGCTGAAACTTTTTTTTTGCTTAATGTTACATTCCTAAGCTCCCCATATTTTGATTATGGTTTTCAAATTGATGTGTCATTTTGTCCAGCTTCAGTTGTGGCAGGCCAAAATGGGGAATCGCCGATGCTGAACCTACAAACCACAGTGGCAGAGCAGAGCTGCTGCATATTGCCAGTAACCCTCGCACAACCTACACATCAGGGCTTGCCATTTTTTTTCTGCTTTTACCACTGAACTAAGTGGGAAACTTGAACACGGAGGTGCAAGATTTCTTGAGGCAGTGTGGTACTGCAGCATTCCCCAAAATGTTCATCAGGGTCTCCTGCTCATTCTTCTTCTTTTCTTTTCTTTTCTTTTCTTTTCTTTTCTTTTCTTTTCTTTTCTTTTCTTTTCTTTTCTTTTCTTTTCTTTTCTTTTCTTTTCTTTTCTTTTCTTTTCTTTTCTTTTCTTTTCTTTTCTTTTCTTTTCTTCTCTTCTCTTCTCTTCTCTTCTCTTCTCTTCTCTTCTCTTCTCTTCTTCTCTTCTCTTCTCTTCTCTTCTCTTCTCTTCTCTTCTCTTCTCTTCTCTTCTCTTCTCTTCTCTTCTCTTCTCTTCTCTTCTCTTCTCTTCTCTTCTCTTCTCTTCTCTTCTCTTCTCTTCTCTTCTCTTCTCTTCTCTTCTCTTCTCTTCTCTTCTCTTCTCTTCTCTTCTCTTCTTTCTCTTTTTTAGGCTTTGGGGAGATGGGAAGGAGTGGAATTGTGAGAATCTCAGTTTCTCAGAGAAGCCGAGGCTTTATGACTTTGTATGCGATGTATGAAAAAATAATACTTTTTTTGTAAAGGAGAGAAATATATTTCAGGTCTTCATAAAACCCAAAGATGCTAAAAGGCACACCTCTGAAACAGCTGCAGAGATGTTTTACAATCCTTTGTTTTTCCCTCCGCATACCAACTTGCAAAGGACAGAAAGCTGCAGACAGCATCTCTGAGGACTGCATTGCAGCAGCTACTAAAATTGTTTCCATTCTTGGCACCAACCTCTAAGGGCTAGGAATACATCTTGATGGTTCAGTGCTTTGGCACTGTGGGTATCTAACATCGCTGCTTCCTAAATTTTATTTGCTGCCTTTCCTTTCCAAAGAGCAGGATACAAACACCATCCCCATGTATCAGCATTCAGTATCTGCCCCATGAAGAAGCAGCCCTTGCCCCCATCACCCATTCAACTGTGCCAGTAGAGAAACTGGAATAAAAGGATCTACCTTTCTCTGCCTGACCCTACCTATCTCTGAGGTTCTTGCATCCCTTCTCTGTGCCCTAGCACTGAAGACTGAGATGAGGTTGGTCAAGATCTAAACCCTAGATCCTTCTTCAAGGGTTTCAGCAGTGAAATGGTGACAAGCAATTGTTGAGGAAGGCTGGAGCAGCAGGATGATGGGGACACCAGGAAACTCTTTCTGAGTTTAGGTGAAAATGTCACATCCTCATATTGCCATTTTTTCCCTTGCTGACCCAAAGCCCAGTGACTTAGAGTTTATATAGAGATATGCATTCTTCTTGACATTGAAATGTGTAGCTTGAAGTATTTTATTTATTTTTTTTTTTCATGGAAAATATTAAAATATTATTACTATCTTCGTAAGTTTTCTGAACATTTAGACAGATATTTAAATATATTCTGGAACCCAGGAAGGTGTCTTTGACTCATTCAGTGACTCACAGAAATGGAAGACCTAGAAGTGCTTTATATTATTTCCAGAGGACTATTTTTTCAACACAAAGACTGATGTTCCTTCCCCAGAGATTTTCCTTTGCCTAATCAGTGTTGGATGCGCAATGACTGGCAGTTCACTTGATAGTAAAGTTCAAGTGTGCTGTAAAATAGTGACTAAAGAGATTCCTTAAAAATAAATTTCATCCAGAGAGGCATTGTGAAATTTAATAGCAAAATGACACTTGCTTACTCTTGGGTCTTATTGGACTTCAGTAAAGTCAAAAGAAAGTCATCCATTGCTATGGAGACCCTTCAGGCAAGCCCTTTAATATTATAAGATACCTATAGTCAAGGCAAATCTCAGTACAATAAGTGCTCCTTTCCAGGGTGCTGCTGGTGAAAGTGTTACTTATCAGTGTGTTCACCAGGCAAAATTTCTCAATCAGACACATTTTCCCCAAACAATCAAATTCACTGGTCAACCCAAAAAAGAAGCTTTGAGTTGTGCATTGTAAGAAATGAAAGGAAGAAAGATGCGCAAATTACCTAGCCTTATCTGAGTGTACATTTTGCTATAACGACTGGAGAGTATATTCATTTTAATTACTACTGGATTGACTGTGAATAGTTTTTGTCAGAATCCATTTGGAAAATGGATAGAGGAAGGGCTGTTCCAATGTGAATTAACCAGCACGCTCCTCACACAGCGGATTTCATAAGAACAGTGTACAATGAAGAAGAACAATGAAAGTTTGCTTGGATTTGTGTGTGTGTGGCTTTTTGCTGTTGCTTCATATGTGTATGTATATATTTAATAATAATAAAAAGAAGACTGCAGAAAGATGAACAAAGTTCTAAAGCACAGATGTACCCTGCAAAATTACTGTCAAATCAGCATGATAAGGAACTGTGTTTATTGCATCTCAGTGGGTTCCATGTCCAGTGCTTGCAGTGAGATGACTCTCCCTTTTGCTAATGCCCTGGGTCAAATCCAGAAGTCATACTGGGTTTGGCATGGACCTGCAGCATGACAAATAATGATTGTTAAGTTGGCATTTGTGTAAGCATGCAGGTAAGCCAGCGTGGTAATGAGAGCAGAGCCAGCTTTCACTGGTGAGACAGCCTTATACATGGAAGGGTACTTGCAGGAAAATGCAATGATGCTCACTTGCTAGAATAACGCACAACTCAAAGAATAGATAGCAAAATGTCTGTCCCATTGTGTAGAACAAATTATGCAGAAGTGTTTCTGCCTTTGAGAATAAGTGGGAATTGATTTAAAGGAACTGCAGTTCAGTTAAAGAACTGAACTTGCGAGGGGAACTGTGGCTGCTGATTCAGAGGATCCCAGTTTAGTGGCTGTTCTGCCAGCATCTCCAAAACAAAGGATATGTAGATGCCCCATCCCTGCAGATATCCAGAGCCAGGTTGGAGGGGGCCCTGGGCAGCCTGAACTGTTGGGTGGCAGCCCTGCCCATGAAGGTTGGGATGATCTTTTAAGGTCCCTTCCAACCCGAGCAATTCTGTGATTCTATGATTCTGTAATACTCACTACCAGGTTGTTATGGGCATATCTTCTCTCAGCAGCGGGGATTACACTGACACTCCTAAGAGCAGGAAGGAAATGGAAGCAAGGAATAAAATCGTAACAGTGTTTAATGCATCCTGCAAACTTGTCTGAGTGAATGTTTGAAGAAAACACAACTGCTACAATGTGCTACACTTCCAGATCATGTATGAAGGTTATGGGCACCTCCACAGTGATTTCCACTGCAAGTCGGGGTGTTACTGTTCCCACTTCTAAAGAAGCAAAAATTGACAACTTATGATAAGATTAAAAGTCCTTCAGGGGTGATGTGCACAAGGAGCTGAGTGATGAATACCTGAGCATGAAGAAATACCATGAGGGCTCATCTGCCCCATGGATTCACACCTGTTCCCTAATTGTAATAAGGTTTTTCCTACATCATCCACTGATCTCCATTTTTATTTTCAGCTGATTTACAGGTGATCACCTCTCTGCCGCATGTACATGCTCCTGATGTGTAGATGAGCAAGGACTACCTGCACTAAGGGAAGATGAACTTGTGCATCCACTATTTGCTTATTCTCATGTGTACTTCATGAGAAACTAAGAGCATGAAAAAGCACATAAAGCACTTGAACAACACAAAGCCTCTCCTATTCCCTATAAAGAAAAACCCACTTTATAAGCCTAATTTAAGTGACATGTTTTTGTGGAAGCCATCTGAGGTTTAGCCTCTGTAAATTAAAATATGCATTAAAAAGTCATTTATTTATTTTTTTTTCCATACAAGCTATTACAAAGAGCTACAATTTCTAGATTTAACAATCATTGACACAACAGTCAAACCAAATCCTTGTCTTGTATGCTCTAGTTTGAGACATCTTTGTATCTTATTGCTAATAAACAACTGCCAATAGCAATGCAGGTATATCTATGAAGTGGCTTACGCTGTCTCCCTCTATGTTCCAGTGAGCTCATAACAGATCTAGAATGTTCTCAGTTGATATCTTTAGTTGCAAAGACAGTCACTGCACCACAAATACTGCATTGGCATTAAGGTTGTGTGTGGTTTTTTTTCCTCATAAGACTCTTCTCCCCTTATTCGCTGAAACAACTGGGGCAGATTTCCACAGTGTTTCACAAACCCTCTTAATCCTGCCCAGAGGAATCCTTTACTTCCCAGTTTTCAAGAGTTTTTGGTCTCTGGCCTCCCTACTGTGGGTACCAGTGGGTGCACTTCCATAGTAAAAAATACACACTGATCAGTGGTTGATTCATGGACATGTACACCCTGGGCAAACATGCCATTTTTTCCCCCTTCTGATTCCCATCAATGAAGCTAAAATCCACCTGTAAGCTAAAAGCAAGGAAGAATATAGTTTCTCCACTCTGCAGGCAGTCACTGCGCTGAGTGCAGCTAGCAGCGCTTTTATGCCCCCTCTCACTGATTAATGTTCGCTTGCGGGAGCCTGATTGCTGTATTACAAGTCGCAAATTTGCAAGATTAAAAATGCCTGTTGAATTAATTAGCTGCAAATCAACCCGAGCAAAGCTTGACAAGTTCCAGGTTGTTCCAATGGAATAAAGAAAGAAGGAATCGATAGCAGCCAGATACAAGACAATCTGCTGGCACACTACATATAGCAGCACTTTCCCTTTCTGCTGATAACAGAAGATTTGTCATTGTCCATACAGCACTGCCTGAAGACCTAACCCTGCCTGAACTGACATGGCCATCTCATGAAGCACCCCACTTTTCCTTCCCCATCAATGACAGCCAAACCTGCAGTGCTCACGCAGGGACACACCACAACATGGGCTCCCGTGTTCCAAAACATGGATGTGGAAGTGACACCGTGAGGGGTCGGGAGCTGCTTTTCAGCTTGTCTGAGCCAACCATGGTGGTTAGTTTTCATCTGTCTTATAAAGCAGATCCTGTGGGAAAGTTAGGACATTTCCCAAAGGCAGAGCTGAATGCTGTACGGTGGCTGGGTCACAAACTCTGTCTTACACCTGAACAGCAGCACAGCCAAGGTTGTCATGAAGGCTGTTGAACCGTTCTTGTTTTTAGCAAGCAGTTTGCAGAACTGGGACTTTACAGCTTTTTAAAGCTTAAGAAGAAGTGTATCACATAATTGAAAACAAAAGCTTTCAGTTAACCGGCTCATAGTCTTTTCCTCAGCTTTACACAGTTTAAAAATAGTTCATATCAAACATTTGCTAAGAAACGATCTGGGATGCACAGATAATAATGCAGAATGCAGACTCAGAAAAGCAATAGTAATTCAAATGTCAGAAATAGCTCCTGTATAGTCACGGGACTTTTAAATTGGCAGAGGTAGCTTCATCTTCACATACACTTGTTTGAAATTTATCATCAGGATATAATACATGAATTATCAAAACCTCATTTCTGACAGCATGTATCAGACAACTGCACGCGTGCTGGCCAACAAACACTCCCTTTGTGTTCTTCAGTCAAATGTCAGGTAAACCAGCTGATGTATTAGAGGTTATTTCCAATATAAGCTACTGACATTAATAACACTGATATTCAGTGAAACGAATACAGCCAACACTCAATGAGACAAAGGGTGAACTAATCCCTTTGCTGTTTGCCTATATGATTTTTTTCCCCCCCTCAACTAACCATGATTAATGAAATGTAGCATTAAACATTTTTCTTCCACAACTTTTCATTAAGTTACTGACACAATGCATCTCAAAGCTGTCTCCAGTAATGACTGGAATGTGTTTTCCAATAATGTGGTTTTCCTTCTGCAGTTATCACTTGATTGCCCTTAATGATGATGACACTCCTGATGCTTTTTCTTTAGTTATAGAATTTAAATGAACTATAAGATTAAATCCTAATAGAATCTCAGGACTAAGTGTATACACAAAGAGTGCACCGTGGGCTCAGAAAGCTGTGGGTATGGCTGTATGGTGCAGCTCTGGTGCACACATGCAGTCTGCCTGAGCTCTCACAGCATACCAAGTGGACGTGGCCTGGGTAGCACACTGCACTAACACACCGGGCTGAAGGCAGTGTGCAAAGATTCAGGCTTGTCACAGTGCTAAGCATGTTCATACAGCTTTTGGTCTGGTTGGTTTTGCATCTGCCCCAGATTTTTCCTGTAGACATTACTCTGTCTGCACACGTGCAATAGCACTGGATATGTGTGGCAACCTTAGAGCCCTCCTCACTAAGGGGTCACAATGCATCAAAAAGACATCTACACTGCACAGCATAACCTTGAAGTCTTTCACAACAAGTGACAACAGCCTCAAAACAGGAGAGAGAGAGCATGCCCTTCTCCTCAGTATTGTGCAGCCCTATAGCCTTCCACTGAGAGGTAGTTGCTAGACATATGGATCACTGTTAGCTGAAGAGAGAACTAAGCCTGGCTCTCTCTGTGGTCTCTGCTTGTCAGAAGTCTCCTGCAGGAGAAGCAGTTACGGGTATTTCTATGCAAAGATCCATCTGACAGCACTCAGAGGTGCTGCCCTTCAGGTATGATGGGCAGAGGAATACCAGCTTGGGGGATCTTGGCAGGCGTAGACAGGAGTTGTGCTGCTCTGTGCTATGAAGACTGAGGCACTCCCGACCAAGGCCAGGAACAAAATGTTGGGTGCCTGGACCTTCCACATAAAAAATATGCAGGAGCTCCTGGCTTGTGCAGCTTGGAAGATCACAACATTAGCCTGAGGCCCTCAGTGTACCTTGTTGACCCCTCTGTGTACTCCATGTGGTTCTCCTCTGGGTAGGCTCTTTGGCACCTAGGGTGAGCAGGGATGGGTGTACCACATGCAGCCCCTGCCCCAGTGGGCTTGTGGCACCCAACTCAGCCTGCATCTTGCCTTGGCAACATGCTGCCTCTGCAAGGGCTCTTCTAGACATTCAACAAGCAGCTTCTCTACAGTTGGGAAATCACTTAGAGGTGAACAGCATGTGGCCTCGCCTATACAAGAACTGATTCCACTTGTAGAAAAGCTGCTGGCATGTCTGCGGCCACAGCATACTCAGAAGGGAGGTCTAGAAGCAACTGCTTCCAAAGATGCATGAAATATGAGAGTGCAGTCTACAGACAGAGAAAATGTTTGTATCCATAGCTGTCGTATCTATGTTTCTATGACTATAGCATCTTGTTACATGGAAAAATCCATTCAATTTTTAAGCTTTTTCCAGCTGTTCCTGGAAATGAGAGTTTTGAGTTGGTTTCAAAGTGTTTTGTTGCCTTTTCTTACAATGCTTTGCATGTAGAGTTTTAGATTTGATCTCAGTATTAGCTGGCCACTTATTTCACAATTAATTGGAAACGTCTATCAATTCATACAGCATCTATAGCTCCATTGTAATCATAGGCAAGCTTCTCTCTCTACCATGTCTAACTCATGCAAATTGCTGCCTAAATGTGCTGAAGAGGCCTTTTTCCTGCATCTCGCTTATCGGTACTTTCTGCTGCAGGATTCAGAGGAGGGACGCGGCTTACTAATGAGTATATATGACTCTCTGCATCAGAATTAGATGCAAAGAGTTCAGAACAGAATGTAAGTGCTGGAACCAAGCTGTGTTTGCGAAAGGCTTCTTTTAGTGAAGGTACTGGTCAGCAGTGGGTTTGTATAGGGATCACTGGAAACAAGTGGGGTTTCATAGACATTTTTCTAAGTATTTTTAAAATAATCACAAAATGGCAACTAGGTCAAAACGGATATATTAATGAATGTTTTAGCTAAGGGAGAAAACAATGATCTGATTCATGCTATGGCAGCACTATGCTCTGAGTACATGAAATTATTCACTCAAGGTTTTTGTGAAGAAATCCTACCAAACACCTGCAGTGAGGCCACTGTGGTAAAGCAAGATTACAAACAATCCCAATGGACTGCTCACATGCTAAAAGAGCTTTGACAGCGATCCGTGAACCAGTGACACATTTCTCTAACCTGGTGCAAGCAGGGATTTGTGAGGTCATCTCCATCTCTCCTGTAATGAGAGATAATATCAGAGGTGAGAAATCCTCTTGGATGCAGATCACTCAGTAATCTGCAGCCAAGTGAAAAGGATGGATAAACGTGTCTCAGAAAATCACTATCGGTTAATTGCAGTAATCTACTGCTTTTTTTCTTTCTTTTTTTCTTTCCTTTTCCTTTTTTTTTTTTTTTTTTTTTTTTTTTTTTTTTTTTTTAAATTCATAGATCTGTAATCATTTTGTACTTTATCTGTTTTATCAGAATGAAGAGGAATGGATTCAACGTTGTAATGAAATGACCTAGCTCTAGAAACAGTCAAGGGAGGGCTTCACAGCGTAATGTCCCTGCCATGTAAATGGCTGTGTGCCACTGCTCCATTTGGCTTTCTGCTGAGAGCACGGCCTTCATGAGAGCTAGCCTAATTGCTACAATTAGCAAAATTAAATGGCTTATTGTCTGTTTAGACAATTCTTCCCACATTAGGCATTGTTACGCTGCAGAACTAGTCATTAGTGTTGAGCTTGTAAATTCGAGGACACAAGTTGTGATTATTTTTACTACGCACCCTGGTATGAACTCAACCTAAAAAAAAGCCTATTTAGCTGGATGCACAAATGTGATTCACTCCACTTCCACCATGCACAGGAGCAAGAGAGGCAGCAGTAGGACCCCGGCACTCAGCCAGGGGCTTTTCCTTGGCATTATGCAGGCAGTGCAGGGGGTGGAGAGTAAACCACAGCATCTCAGCAGCTCTGGGCTGTGTGATGTCATGGGCTGAGCGGAGAAAGGATGGTGGCTTTGGGAGCTGGGTCACTGTCAGAAACTAAAACTGAGTACGATGCCATTTTTAAGGCTTTTATGGAATTGGATGTTCAGTTCACAAATAATTTTCATTACTGGATGAAGGGTTATACAGCAGGCTAGTTGTGAATACCTGCAGGCCAATCAAAAGTAAAGGGATATGTTGGCTTTTAGGTAGAGTGGGAGTCCCTTTCCAAAGATAGCACCAGACAAGCTTTTAATACTACTCATGAATTGCTCATGGTATGTTGATGAGATTACCATACATCTTTTAAAAAATGGGTTAATTTGATATTCACCGTGTATTAAAAATTGCAACTCCAAAAATTTTTAGATTTTCTTCCTCTTCCTAAAAGTTTACAAAATCAGACAGCTAAAGTCTAGCATTTCTGTTTGGAAGGAATATTTTCCCTAACCTCAGTGCTACATAAATTAATATAAACTTTGTTAATTTGTCAATGAAAACAGTATTTATATACCGCCAAGCCCAAATAACCCAAGCACAGAAACACTGCTCTAACACAAGAAGCATATTTTAGCTGACACAAAGAGAACTGGAAATGATTTTTACTTTAGAAAAAAAAAAAAAAAGTATTGCACGTTGTTCAAATATTCTTATAAGACTATCTTACTGTAGAGTAAATAACACTTCTTTAAAAATAAGACAAAAAGTTTATCTTACATTTTCTTACATTTTTTGAATGAACATGGATATGCATTCTTTTCCTTTAGAGCAGTGATTACTACTTAAATTGCCTTTTCTGTAGCACACAAACCCACAGCTCTCAAAGTTTTAAGACCAAGATAAGTTACCTTGAAATTTGCTGGTAAATTTGTTTGGTTCCTCAGGACAACGTTTACATGACACTTCCTTCTAGTAAAGAGAACTGATCACTTTCTTCCCCAGAATGTAATTATGAATGTTTTTATTTTCCTGTTATTCTGCAATAGAATTTAAAAGACCTGATTTTTTTTTTATATATGTACATATATTTTCAGTATTTTAAAAGCAGAAGATTTTTTATTTTTTTTACACTTTTCTGGATTTTTTTTTTTAAATTTTAATTTTTATTTTTTATTTATTTTTTTGCTATTGCTGTCTTCATTGAACTTTATTGATAGACCTTAAAACAGTTTGCATGAAAAAGAATAGTGCATATTGATTATTTACTGTCCGTAAGGCCATCACGAGATTTAAATGTGGACTATATTTAATTTTGACAAGTTGTATAAAAAATTCTCTTACAGCTTTTATGGTGACTGTTCACAGCAAAGCAGACTAATAAAACTGTTCATGTAGTCATCTGAGCATTAAAGCTTCAATAGCTGTCCTGTTCTCAGTGCAGGTATCACTGATGTTACAAACATAACAGAGCAGGATTGTGGAGAACAGATTTTGATTCAGAATAAAATTACTTCCCCTTATTCCTGAAACACCCAGCCTGAATTCAGAAGGCAGTGGAGTACGCATACTGCCTCTGTGTGTACGTAGTATCAAATACGGCACTGTGCACTCAGAACCTGCAATAGTTTGCTTGAAATGAATTTACAAGCTCTACTAAAAACATACTAAAAATGATGGGAGGGTAAGGGAATTAACTGGTTGATACTAACAATGTAAAAATAACACTTCTGCATCCTTTCTTCCAAAACCGGAGGGAAAATCAAACATACCCACTGCTTGCCTTCTTCTGAAACCTTGCAATGCAAGCACTGCTCCAGGCCATAACCTTTTGCGCTCTGCACTGCTTCTTCAGCACTGTCAGCCCTGACCGAAGGGCTCACAGCTCCAAGGAAGAGTGATGTGGTATGAGAAGGCCATCAAAAGAGGACCAGGTCTGCTGATGTTGTCTCTCTTCCCAGGAGAGCCCACGTGAACAGGGAGCATTGCCCGCTGTGCCCCACTCACACTAACATTTCTGAGTTACTGAAGAAGCACCAAACATACAGAATGGTTTCAGAAAGAAATCCTCACATCTTGGATTACAAAGCTTACACTTGTTTGTAAAGGCAAATTTCCTTTTGACACCAAACATTGGATTCTGTAGCAAAGGCTCTACTGAATTCATCCAAAGGACTTTGTCCCCAAATTCCTTTTAGCAGGTCTTATAGTGGTATATTTTTTTTGACAAAACATGAGAGATCTTCTCTTTATCATCATCTATGTCTGCATGGAGGGAAGGGCAATCACTTTCTACAAAGCTTTGGGTTTGGACTATCAAAGAACTTTTTTATTTAAAAACGATTATCGAGGCAGCTGGCCACTGCTTAATTTGAAAACACCTAAGAAACCATTCAAGCACGGGTGTTTTCTGACCTGTGCAAAATTCCTTCTGGCTTGCAGGTTCCTGCACTTTCACAGATAGATATTTTGTTTTGAGGAACTTGCCCCATCAAAGATCAACAGATATTGAACATTTCTCTAATAAAAAAAGTCAACGTTAAAAATGGCTAATTGAACGCATACAAACAAACAAAGGCATGTAACCTCTGCCATTTCATAGTACAAATATTAATAACAGGAAAGACTGAAATTTACCCAGCAGCATATACAGCAGTGACTACAATGAATATACCTGACATGAAGATTAAAATACCAATCATCAGGTCTTCTCCATCCTAACAATGCCATTTAAAAAAGTAACTCTTCAGTTCTGCTTCACTCTCCTAGAACGGATGGAAATAGTTTTAGCAAATTGTTTCTTATGGAACTGCTTGGTCTCTTTACAAACCGCTTATACTTGAAGCAGGATCCGCAGTTTATGGTGTATTCTAAAAGTACCCATGTAGGCTTTCATATTGCATTACACTGCAAAAGAAATCCATAATGTGTGAAAACCAGGTTTGTATCAACCTGCAGAATCTAGATGATAAAATCCATGGACCAATTCTTAAAATCTAAGCTATAAAGAGAATGAAATGTATTAAAAGATTTGAGGTTTATAAAAAGTAACTTTTTTATACCATTTTTTTTGCTTTACAAAAATATTGAAATAATCCATGAGTTTTTCACTCTGCACCAGCTTTAAAAAAAATACTATCAAATTTTGACTTGCACCTTTAATGCATCTGAAAGCACCATCAGGGGATACTTTTAACATAAAGAAGGATACCGTTGACTAGATTTAGGGAGGTATTTCAAACCCAAAAGCTTGTAGCAAAAGCACTCTGTATTACAGTGTAATTTTTAGATATATCTGGAACAAGTTCTGAACAGGCAGAAGAGGGTCTTCCACACAGCTTGGTTATATCACACTTCACTGAATATACTTACTAAAGAGGTGACTGAAAGCCTTTAAATGACATCACTTTCACCATGGGTGGGAAAAATCAGAGCTGTCTTGACACGTTGAGAACTGGATTGGTCTTTCCTGCTTCTTGGTCTTGTAGGGTTCATGCCACTCGTGATCTGTCCCTTGGGCAACATCAATCTTGCAGTTACACAATGTTTGGCACTAGAAGGGTATGGCATGTCATAGTCTCTTGTCACCCCTGCATACATTCACACACTGAATCATGCATTCCCAGTTCTGAAACAGAGAGAAGTTTCAGCGCGTTCATCTCCTTGTAGTTCCTTCTGAAATATCTCAATGGGGTCCTCCAAAAAACTTTAGAATATGAAAACTATACTTCCCTGTTCTTTTACATACATATATATATATTTTTTGCAAATTGAACACTGAATCATGATTATCATTTAATTTACATCACTACGTGCTGGAGCTCCTTATTTCTCCTGAAAACCAGAAGTGAGCTGCATAGGATTTCTGTTGAAAGCAACATAAAGGACTTAAATTGCATTTAAAAAGACTGAAATTCCACAGGAAACAAACAGTGTCAATGTTTGTGAGCTATGTAATCAGAGTTGTTTTCCGTTTATAACCTCACTAACATGATGATGTATCTTTTTAATTAAGAACTAGTTTGCAAACCTTGTCTAACCTGAATGATCTATTTATGGGATGTTGAAGACTACTATGCTCCTATTTTCCCCCAGAAACCACTTTTAATAATGGCAACATTGTGTGCTACAGTTTTGATATTTTTGAGAGGATTTTTCTTTGCTTGTTTTCACCATTGATTATGCAAATATCAATCATTCATTTCTAAAATAAAATGCACTACTGGCTAAAGTTGAAAGCTCTGGTCAGAAACCCCCCTGTTGGTTTGCTTGTTAGTACCACGCAGTTCGAGTTTCATAGCAGCAAGGAGTCATGGGTGAGTTTTCCCAGTAACTGATCAGTATGTGTGGGATGGTTGTGGGTTTTTGTTTATTTTTTGAGGCTTTCGGGTGATGTTGCTGTACCAGTGTCCTGCAGACAGACTGCACACAGTGGATCAAATGATAATCATGATGGTAGCCAGACTAAGAACACTACAGCTTGCTGCTCTAATGGTAGTACACAGTTTAGTTATTCCTACAGCCCTCCCATCAATCCTTAACTTGGACTGTAATGCCAGAGCTTCTCCAAGCTGTGTTTTGCTTTGTTTATAATGTGGTTTCATATTCCAAGCGTTCCTGGATGAGGGCATCATCTTTATACTGTAGCCGTGGAGGAGCAGGGGAACATTCAAACGCTAGAATTGCCTTCCTCAGGCTCCTGTCCAACACGTGTCTCTCCCAGGCTGGGTACCTGTTCCTGAACAGATCGATTTTAATGACCGACTCCTCGATCCGGGGGGGTCGGGATGAAGGTGTGGACGGAGCAGTGGGCCTCACCTGGAATACAGGCACACACCCGTCCCGCTCTGCGAATTTTTGATCCCGTTCACTCGTCACACTCCGGTTGTTGGAGATGGACCGAAGAGTGTTCGTTGCCACTTCTGTGGGTAGGGTAAAGGCAGCTGCAGGGTCCTCACAAGCACAGCTTGGCGACTGCCCAAACCTTGGTCCGTTGGGATGAAAGAAGGCATAGTACATCAGCATAAAAACAATGCCTGTTAAAAAGCTGCTGAACACCACGCACAGTGCTGGTATGGCAAATGCATCGGAGATTGGTGGGGCCTTGTAGAGATACCAGAGAGCACTCAAGGCGGTGTTTTCCAAAAGGATCACAAAATAGTAAATGAAAAGCCTACAGCGTGTCCTTCCTTCCTTGACATTGAACCAGCTGAAGATATAGATTATTCCAACAACCATGTCAAAAACTATCTCCTCCCATTTGGTGATGCAAAACTCTGTCTCGCAGTGGACGATCCAGAAGGTCATGATGCACCAGTGGAGCACGATGAAGATCCCAAAGTACAGTTGGAAAACCGAGGCAAAGAGAGCAAAAGTAATGACCCTTGCTGCAATGGTGAAGAAATGCCAGCAAAACTGGATTATAACAGCCATATAACTGATGGGTTTCTTGTCATCACGGGAGTCACGGAGGGCCTTCTGGTAGGAAGCCAGAGCCCAAGCTAGGGATACGAGAGATGCTGCAGCAGTAAGACCTAGGAAAAAACAGGAGATGCTGTTAGGGTATAACTGGGATATCAGTGCTTCGTTGAAACTGGTGAGATCCTTGCTGCTTTAAATGCACTCCACCATTTGGATAGTAAAATCTCTTTCTTCACCTTTATCTCAGGCAGTAAAGAGAAATGGACTTCTATAGAAGAGATTTTGCAGCCATTACAATCACACTGAATGTTAGATACACACAAACAAGAGTGGCTAATAAACTATGCTCTGAGGGACTTCTACGTTTGAAACCAATTCAGTCATTCACAGCTTAAAGGAATACAGGAATAGGTGTCTCTGCCATCTGTGTGATTTAGCTGGATCTACTCTGGTTATTGTATTAAAGAATATGATTTTTCTGATTTCGATAAGTCATTAAATAAGTTCAATAAAAAGCAAGCAAGCCTTTCTAACTAACTACAAATCACTTTCAAATTACATTCTCACATGCAGTTTACTAAATCCATAAAAATGTGAGAATATATCCCAATTTTTGAATGAAATTAAACTCCTGCATATCGAAATTTAACTGCCTTACTCTTGCTTGGGGGAAAAAAGGGCACCCATTTTGATAATCCCACCACATTGTAACAGAATGTTAACAGGTAGAAAATATCAAAACTTCATTTTGTTTCAATTAGAGGTTTAATTTTAGAAATGCTGGAATTTTCTATGGAATTAAATTTTTGATTATAGATATAGTTAACAGACAGTTATGAATAAATTTTTGTGGAGCCTTATACATATCGCATACAACACAGAACTGCCTATGCAGAAAGCCCTAAGTGATGGCATTTCTGAAGTACATATCAAGTATTTTTCATTAAAAAGTACAATACAAAATTATGTTAGATTATTTTTGTGAAAATAATTCTCATTCACTCAAACCTTTCAACACTTATTTCAGGTGGGTATCGTTCATTTTATCTGAAGTGAATTTGACTTCTCCCGGAAAGAAAAACTTAAAGAAGTTGCTTTGCAGTTGAATCACATTTTTAAACTCATCTGCTACTTCCATTCACTATCAGACAGATACCTTACATTCCCATTTAAGCGGTGATATATTTTAAAATAGTTATTTGAATATTTTAACACTTACAGAGCATTCTGTTAGAAATAAATTATGATTTTTCTCTTCTTGATGATTAATTTTTATTTACTTATGACTCTTATCAATCTGCTTTGGATGGAAATGGGAATTCAATTGAAAGGCAGAAACCCTGCTTTTGCACTGTATTTATTATTCAAATACAATTTCTATAAATATGCTGCGTGCACAGGAAAAATCTATTAAACCTTTTACACTTAAAACTGATCAACTGAGCAAATTTTACATGAAGGTAATGAACGGAGTCATAGAGCACAGGAAGATAATAGCATTTCAACTTATTCAATATCTAAACAGTTTCTTAACTTTGAGTAAGTTATTGAAGAAAATGAAGCTGAAAGGAAGAAAACATATTATTTGTCTGCTGCTAAAAGCTGTTTAATCCTTTCAACAAACTTCAGATCAGGATGCATAAACAGTAGTTTTCTTCCTCTACAACATCTTTCTTTAGCACCAAACCGTCCATAATAAATTACTTAAATATAAATTCTGAGCATATTTTCTAAACACACAGTGGTAAATCTAAGCCAAAGCACACGTCACCATTTCTTTTTAGAGAAAAAAGAAAAAAGTTTAGGTTAAAACAGAAAAGTGTAGGTTACGGAAATAATATCTCATTCTACTTAAGCAATCCTCCTGGCTTAACACACTAAGATTTTACTATTAAGTAGTACGCAGGGCTTTGTTGCTTTCAGAAAGGATTGTTGCCAATGTTTCTCCTACATCATTGGAAAGGAGCAAATTATGTTGTGAGCTCAGATGAACCCATGAATTTAAAGAAGATAAAATAAACAATAAGCAGAAATATGGAACAGACTTAGGATTCTGGGGAACAACTTTGAATAAAACATCATCATTCTTCTCCATACTTAGATGCCTGGATGCCAGAACACTAACATTACTTCTTCATGCCGAGAATAAATGAACAGACAGTAAGACAGGAAGGAGACATGGTATAAATTGGTATTTTCATTTCTGACATGCATATTTGCTCTTCACGCCGGGCTGCCTTTCAGTGACCGTAATCTCTGGAGATGACACTTAACAGCTCAAAATGTAGTTTCTCGTGTTCCTGCAGGAATGTTTTAACTGTTTCTGAAAAAAAACCCACTGCTCATTTCCCTTATGAAATAAAATAAAAAATAAAAAATAAAATAATAAAATAAAAAAAAAAGTGGAAAACAGAAACAAAGGATAAGAGAATCTTTCAATACAAATAAGCCAGTCTGAGCAAGTGCTCAAAAACAGCATTATCAGCACAGGGAAGAATAATACGAGAGAAAAACCCATATATTTCCATTGCAAATCTAACTTTAATGACCTCACACACGCCCCCAGTGGTTTGCAGAGATATCATCAGATTTGCATTAGGAGGTGTAAAATCATTCATTAAGGAGCACGGAATGTTCCAGATAAAATTCATAGGAATTTCCAGTGCTCTAATGCTAATTAATTCATAGTCATCTCCTCTGACAGAAAGAAGCAAGCACAATCACAAGGTAAGTCAGTTATTTAAATAGTCATTAAGAAAGAAGTATTCTTATGCTTTTACAGGACAAAATCAGGAATGACAGCTTACAGGAAGGAAAAAGGCATCAAGGGAATCCATGGAAAGGAAGAGCTACCTGTTAAGACATTGTGTCTCTAATCTTGCACTACTGGCAACAGCATTAGGGATACAGACTTCAGATAAGGCTAAATGCTTCATGGACACCATCCATTTTTCTTTATTGGTGAACAAGTACTAAAAATAATGTAAAAGTGATAATAAATGGCAGTTTTCTACTAACTAAATGCTACAATATAGATAAATCACCAGGAATAGTCATCAATGATGTGAATTAATACCGAACTGAATCGTTAATTGATTAATTAGAACATATGAATGCATTTCTGAGCACGTGGTCATAGAAAACTCTTTATCCATATTTCAAAAGAGAATTAAAATATATTTCTATTACTATCAAATAAAAACTTTAAATAGCACCAGGATGGCCTATAGCCCTAAGGGAAGTAAAAAAAAAAATTGCAGCCAAAGAGCTAGTTTAAGTTAAAAGTCATTTCTGTAGATATAAGTGTTCTTCATAAGAGAATGTGGCATATATGTACTGGCACTGTAAATATAATTCATAATAAGCCACAACATGCTGCAGCTCATACAGAAAAGATAAAAAAGCCACTAACATAAATGAAAGAAAACAAAGGGAAAAGAGAATGTATGCAGAGATGGACATGTTTACAAATGTAATATATTTTCAGGGAAGTGAGCTCAAATAGCTACAGGAGTGCTAATGAAGTTCTCCTCAACAGCAGTTGTGAGAAATCTGACTGAGATGTTTTGCTCATGAGTAATCCAAATGGAATTGCACACAACAGATAGGGGCTTTCCATATCACACCTCTGCTTGACAGTCACCACTTAATTGTACCTTGATGGCACCTCTGTCTTTCCATTCTGGTTCTTCCAAACATGTATAATTTATTTAACTTTGAGGAAAGCAATTCAATATCTTAGCAGCATATTTTTCTACTGGTTCGTACTTTTCTTCTGCTCCCACAGTATAATATTTAGAATTGAATATAACTGAAAAAATCTTTGTCTCATTTTCATGTCAATTTTATCTTCTCCCTGATTCATACATATTTGAATGTGCATGAAAGTGTACTCAGATCCACGAACTACATTTTTGTTCTAATCACACTGGTTCATGAGGCTGCTGTACAGTAAGTACAGGATGCCCCAGGTCAGCTGAAACCCCTAAAAATTAATGAATTTATAAGAGAAAGTGCTCCTCGGCAGACGTGATTTCAGAAATTCAACTCCTGCCAAGGCTCCTCTTTCTGCTGCATCCTCCCTTTTTAAACTTGCACTCATGTCATTGTTTCCAGGAGTAAATTCATGCTAAAAGCAGGAATAACAAGCAGAGCAGGGCATGTGGGAGCGATAACTTTGCCTAGGAACTGGAACTAGGAAACATTTTAAGAAAACCTATTTTTATGAGTTTCTTACTTGGTTGGAGAAGTGACAATAAATGTATCTGAACTTCCAGGTGCTTTGCTGCAGCCAAGAATCTCTTAAAACTCAGCTCCCTTTCAGGCCAGAATCCTGCAGGAAACAGTATATCACTGCTGCTCCCATCCAGCTTCAAAAAATGACTTGGTATATTTACACAGCCTTCACCAGGCTGCTCTGTGAAACAGGCAGAACAGTGATCTTATGCAGGACTGTATCTGTCTGTGTTCTTGTTGTAACAGATTCTCCATAAGCGTGTTGGCAGGATAATCCTATTAACTTTCCCACAGCAGCAAGTTAGTCTTATATTAGCTGTCCTCACATATAGTCAAACACCTTTGTGCCATTCTAACATTCTAACAAATGTCAGAAAGGGATTTTTTTTTGTTCTTTCTTACTTGCCAGTAGATCTAAAAAAGGCACCTTACTGAAACATCCATTGCTGTTGATTTGATTTAGAGTGTTCACCACCCACAAGCATGGGGAATGAAAGTTTTTGAGGATGAGTCTCCAGTAGTTCACATTTCCAATGTTTTTCACAGGTTACATTCACGACTGGGGATGAGTAACATGGATGGTTTTATCTACTTACAGCATATGGTTTAACTTTCTCCTGCTGCATACTGGGTGGGATAATGCAGTGCGGAAGATGACAGGGACACTTCCTCATTGAAATGTAAATGGGATTTATGCCTGATATTACCTCTCTTCAAGTGCTCCATAAAGCTTAGAGAACATGCAAGCATGTATAAGAATAGCTTCTCCCAGGATTTATTTGAGCTGCTATGCTATGCTACAGGTATATCCTGATGAGAGCATTTCCAGCTCTTTCTTTAATTTAGCTCTCCACAGAAAGTCATCTTTGCCCTGGAAGCCTAGAAACATACACATTAGATCAGTTACAATCAGTCTTAATCATTTGACAGACTCCTAATCTTTTCCAGTGGTGGTGTGGATTCAGTGTAGAGGACAAAAGGTTGGCTTACTGTGCACACCACTAGCGGACTCAGGGTTTGTACCAGATACCTGCTCAATGATCTGACTCTGGCTGTAATCAAGGACACGTCCATCCTAGCAAATCTAACTGCTAGATAAACTGTTAAGACGCTTCTGCTGAGCAGCTATCCTGATCACAGATTTAAACAGGCACAAAGAAACAACTGAATAATAGTCATAATTTCAAGTCAACAGAAACAGCAGCTTCTCTTTGTTATTTCCTCAATTCTGAACCACGTCTTCCATACAAATGTTGTTGTTATTATTTCAGAAGCTATTTTAGAAACTATGAATAAAATCTACTATGAATAAAAAACAGTCAACTTAGCATGCAGGGATGAGAAGGAGCATTCAAACTGGATCTCTCCTGCCTTTTGAGAGACCAGAGCTAGTGATTCAAAGTTTCTCTTTCTTTGTGGACAGCTAAATGATGAAAGGGTTTGGGCACAACACCCAAAACTCTGATACCATCTCATCAGTCTGTAAAAATAACAGACAACCTGCCAGAATATGCTAGCAATTAGCTGGCTGAGCTGAGTGATTTTTGTTAGTTTTTATTCTACTAAAGCCTTCTTATAAGTTAAAATGTAGGAGTCCTTGTTAGCCACTAGTCAAGTCCAGGCCTCTGCAAGCAGTGGGTGCTCACATACGTCATGCAGTCTGCACACTGTCAGGCTCAGAAAGACAGCTTGAAATAATGTGCTGTGTTGGGAAGCTAAACTTAGACTTCTGTACTCTCACAGCTAGACTCATTCTTGCCTGTTAAGTAATTTGGTATCTTTATATTCCAGTGAAGTGTGTGCAGCATAAACATATCCACTGACTCCAGGCTCATTTCCATGATTAGTACATTTCTTCTTAGGAAAAGTGCTTTTGACATCTTTAGTCTGCTGCAAGTAGCTGATAGAAGTCAAGGCATTGTCTGGAGAGTGCAGCAACTCCAAGCAGAACAGAACCCCTGTCATCACCTCTTTAAGGTAAACCACAACATGATAACATATTGCTATGCAAAGACATGGCACCATCTATGGGAGAAGGCCCCCATCTGCCTGGTCCAGTATGCTGCACATCTGGACATCTTCAAGAAAATAAATGGCAGAAACAGCAACACCTCTCCCTGCTATATAGTAGGGGAAAGAGGAAAAGCTGTAGTCTACATGGAAAAGAATCTCTTAAAGCATAACAAAATTTATAGATATTTTCATATTCCTAAAGAAAATATATTTTAAAAGGACATTTTGCTTGTCTACAATACAGCATGAACACTGAAATGAAATGCGTTAAATTAAAAATCAGGTGATAACAGAAACAGTATTGGTTTCCTAATCAGTTCTTTGTAAAACTGTTTCCCAGTGTATTGGGAGCTGAGGACAAGGAGGGGGGAGAGGCTGTAGGGGTGGCCTCTGTGAGAAAATTGTAGAATCATAGAGGTCATCTAGTCCAACCCTAGTTGAAGATAGAAGGGGTGGACCTATGCCTGACACAGCCAGGTCTAGCCAGTTCTACCAGAGCAGAAGCAGGATGCAGCTGAGTCTACCAGCAAAGCCATAAGTGTCCCTGTGAAAACATTTAACAAATGCCCGATAGGCAAATGAGGGGGAAGAAAAAAGTGTAGAACAAGCAGTGTGAAAATCAAGGTCAGAGAAGAAGGAAGAGGTGCTCCAAGGTACCAGAGCAGAGGTTGATCTGCAGCCCTTGGGAGAGGATCCCAATGGAGCAGGTGATACGATGCAGCCCATGGAGGACCATGCTGGAGCAGATCTCCACATTGCTGCCTCACTCCACACTGTAGTGAGGAAGTACTTTCTGAAGGAATATCAGCCCATGGAGGACAAACTCTGCAAGAGGTTTTTCTGAAGTAACAGCATCCTAATTTTCTTCCGTGGCCCTGCTGAGTAGAGGGAGAAAGCGAGCAGATGGGTAGGCACCTAGATGCAGTCCTGGGTCAATGCATCACATCTAATCAACTCACTGCAATATATTTTTGCATGCACAAAGCAACACTTGAAGGACCACAGTGTACCTGACCCTTTCAGGACTGTTCAAGAAAAAGCCTTTTTTCTTGCAGAGGAGTAAACATAAACATATCCCAATCTTCTGTAAACAATTCTTTCTCTAAAGTGTGCCCTGCTACCTGCCAGCACCCCATGGGGCAATGGTGCTTACAGAATGGATGTCCAAAACAGTCAAAGCCACCACATGATTTCCCCAGTTTTGTTTAGATGATTTGATATCAGAATTCACCAAGTAACCAGGAGGACTGGAAAATCACCACAATAGAAGTATAAATTCTGGAAATACATATCAGCAATTTTTTTTTTTCTTCTATTGATTTAATGTAGCCACATTGTCTTCTGATTATCATTATTATTTTTTTTTTTTTTAATGAAACATGCACAAAATTTGATACCTCAGTAATGTTTCATAACGTACAACACAAAGCACAGACCTTTGCTTCAAACAGCTGCATGGTAAATCAAAAGTTTCAAATAGGAGAGAAAAACATCATTCTGAGAGAGATTTAACTTCCCTATAAAAAAGCAAGTTTTCTCCAGCCTTACTTTATCTACCTTTGGTTTTCAGCCACTGATCTGGGTGATGTTCTGTAGAGATCTCTCAACCTGAGCTTGACATTTCCTGGACCTTCAGAATTTTAGGAACAAGGGAACAAATTTTAGGAACATCCATTTTTTTACTTTATCACTTAGAAGCTGTCAATATCTTTGAAATAAGACTATGTCTTCATTTTATTTTATGTTACTTTATTTTATTTTATTTATTTTTGAGGAAATATTCTCCAAGAGTTGTTATGACCAGTGTAGAAGAAAGGAGATGAGCATCATCTGGCTGATACAAATTTTATATCTCCTCAAAGTGTCTTTTTTTTTCTTTTTTTCCAAGAGATGCTGAGTATCATAAAATACACGCAGCAGTATCACACTGGCCCTAAAAAAATCTATTGAAATTTTAGGAAAGGAAGGCATAAATCAATATCTCAAATGCAGGAGGAATGTTTTGGTTGTTCAGATATTGCACTAGCAGCAGCCTCCATCTAACACAAAGAAGACTAGAAAACAAGACATGTCTTGCTGTGAAAAATATCTGAAATACCTTGCACTAAGTCTTATCACAAGTCAATAGCCTGGGACCAGATCACTGATAATGAAACACTGACTCTATGTAGAAGTATAACATGGGGCCATTAATCCCCTCAAATCTCCTTAAGACATAAGTTTAGGATTGGTTTTCAGTGGTTCATAGGCTTGTATTGGCTTTCCACAAGAGGATACATTTCTCCCTCATTAAGCACCCGATATTTCTGCCACCTGAACATTAAAAGTAGTCTGAAGTTAGTACATTATATAATACAATTTGTATAATAAATATTATATATATAACATTTTTCTGTGCCATTTTAAGCTTCTCTAAGCTTTTCCACTCTGAAGGGGTGATGAGGATAATGTCTGATATGGTGCTTTGGGACAAAAGGCAATTATCATCACTCTGAGAAGGAAATCAATTTAGCATTTGTGCAATCCTTCTTAGCAAAGGGAAAACTGGAACTGTTAGCTTTATTTGGTACACGACACTATTTAAGTTTCCTCTGGATCAAACTGAGATATTACAGTTCTCACTCTTCGTTATGTTTCTTTCACCTTGACAGACTTCAAATATTTTTTCACAATAATTCATTAAACAGACTGGTTTTCTTTCAGCAGAAAAACAAACACTAACCACCTCACCTTCCTCCCCAAAGAAAATCTATATATTCACCTGCTGTGTAGGTAGTGCAAAATAAAGCAGTCTAACTGATCTGGAGAATATTCTGTGTATTCCAAGGAATATAGAGATTAATTCTTGTTCTAGCTCATGCCCGGTATTCGATCACTTTAGATATCATGTGAATAAATTAGCTATCAGTAGGAAAGGTCTCCAGCTATATTTTAACCTATCTCTCATACATCTGAATATGCCCACATGATATACATTGGTAAATATTATGTATTATGTGTACATTTTATACATTATGTATATTATTATGTATACATTTTATACTACTCTCACATCTCTGTATGTATCATGTGGGCAAAAACTGGACAAACAGCCAGCCAGTGGAAGCGCAGATAGCTAATATCTCATTTCATCATTCATAAAGTTCCTAATGCTATCAGACACAACAAGGGCAAGGACAAATGTGTGCTAAGTGCTGCTAAGCATTTCCTTACTCATTTTCCCCCAATTTTCATATTCATTGCAGATACAGCCCTTACTTAACTCCATGTGAATTCCATCCAATTTCAAAACAAGATCTCATGACCTGAAGTTCCATGAACTTAACGAACAAATAAATAAATGATTCATTATAGTTGCTGTCATCATCCTAACCTATAACTTTGTCAGTGAAAGAAGAGAGACCTGGGGAACAAGACCTAAGCTTCAAAAAATGATTGCTAGCAGAATTATACTGATGAGCCTCCGTGTCCAGCCAGCATTTATATTATGTTAAATTGTGTTGATGCCAGCCTAATAATCTGTACTTATTTTTATCTCACTGCACTTTTCTTCTACCATTTCTAGACTACTTTCTTTAGACATCTGGACATCAGTGTGCTCTAAGGTGATTTTTAAAAAATTCTAATCTGATTTTAACAACATTTAACATAGGAATAATGTCTTATGCTAAGTTTAGTTAAGGACAGGGAAAACAAGAACTAGAAAAGGATTCAAAGAAATGCTTCCACTTCAAGAGAAGAAAGCAGACTTTACGTATTTTTATGCCTGACTTTTGAATATTTTGGTGTCTTCAGGCAGTTCTCCCAGAGAAGAGGACTAATTAGAAAGCGAGTTAATGCCTGGCAGCATCAAATCCACATGGATATATCTTCGAACTAACATCAGCAGACATTGTCTCTTGCCCAGCCAAACTCGGAATCATGATAGAGAACTGGGAATGAGGCAGAGAATGAAATGTACAGTGTGGCAGTCCAGGAGCAATGAGGGAAGGATGGAGATAATTTGAGGGCAGTGGTTAAGGACAGGGTGATGTAAGAGATACTGTGCAAGAAGACTATGAAGACATTGTGTGTTCATAACTACAGCAGGGATAGAAAGAAATCAGTAGGAAATATGCCTTCATTATTTTTGCTGTTTGAAGAATCTTCAGAATGATGTGAATAGGCACACTGCTCTTCTGGAATTCACCTGTTTTTGTAAAAAATGAATGCTTCCATTTACATCTGAAACAGAGTCCTAGAAGCTGGAGACAGTATAGCTCCAGCTGGAAATAGAGAACAAAGAGAGCCCTGTAAGTAACTGGAACTCAAATAGCCTCAGCCAATTATAAATCTAGCTCTTCCTTAGGAAGCAAGGTTTGTAGAAAGCCTTCTGAGACATGTCACAAACATGTTGCCAAACAGAGTCAGAACCAACACCACGTCAGTCAAACATAACTTTTCAAGATTTGAAAGGTAATATGGAATCATAGTTTGCATTCAGCTTATAGACTGTCTATAAAAATACCAAAATAAACAATGTTTTGAGATATTGCTTCTTAATTTGAAAACTAAGTGCTTCATGGCCTGATTATATCTTAATAAATTTATCATTTTTCTGTTTCTATTGCTGTTTATTTTGGATCAACATGTAATGGACAATGACAATGGCTTAAGAATAAATGCAGCACTTTTGCAATAAACTAGTCCATCTAAATTATTGTGATTTATTTTCAATTTTAACTTGATTTGGCAGGCAGGAGACAGAGAGACAGTTATGTTTAGAATAAGGGCACCTTATGAATACAAACTTAGATTTGGCTCCTTATTCTGTTTCTGAAAAGTAATGTCTATCAAAGTGCTGGAGTGCGAGTGCATTTTTGCCTTCTGAGGTACCCAGTGTCTCCTCCTCTTCCCACAATACAACCCCCATTATTTCTTGAACAATTCATTCATTTTGTTGATGCGGCTTTTCCTTCAAGTCTTTCTGCCTCTAAAATTCTACAATATCACCCACATCCCAAATGTTGCCTGAGACACCTCCCTTTCTTGTCACCTTACCTACAAGACTGTCCACCAAGCCTTTTCCCAACATTCCTCATATTTCTTGCTTTTCCGTTTTTTTCCATCTCAGATTTACTTTCACTAGACATGCTCAAGACAATACAGGCCCAACATTTGGTGTCACCATGGCAGTCTTAGGACAAGGTGCTCGGGCTCATGCTTTTGGATACAACCCCCTGATGATCATCTTGGAATCAGCAATGTGTGGTAGCCCACCATAAATCCTAGGCAGCAATCATTCACATTTCTCTCAGCAGCAGGTGGTCCCAGCAACTCGCTGCTCTGCTTTCTAGCCTGGATCTAGTCACAGACAGATTGCACCTTTTTGCTTTTTATCAGGCAGTCCTTTCAATCAGCTCATTGGCTCACCATTATCATAATCAGTTATCTCAAAACCCTTTTAAATGACCGCTTCTTTTTCAAAAAATTCTCTTAAAACTCCACAGGAAATTAATATTTCTTGTTAATTTTAATGGAAGTGTTTGTTCTATTAACTGCTTCATATTTTAACAGGAAATGTTCTACTGAAGAAAAAAGATTGCTTGTGTGAGTAACCAACAAATGACTCTAGGTATTCACTGCTTCTTACTTTCTTCCTAAGCAGTTCTAATTATCTGGCTCATTTCAATTCATGTTCTTCTCTTCTGACTAATGTTCCCACTTGCTGAATTTTACCATCAGAATAACCTCTGCCCTGCACCTCTATTCCTTTTTAATATTTCTCTTACCCATGATGAGGCGATCAAGAACTGAATGCAATAGTCAGGTAATCAAGGTAAAGATCTGTAGACTGCAGGAATATATTTGCAATTATTTGCTGTCAGATTGTATTTTTGTCTGAAAAATAATAATAATTTACAGTATTCACACATTACCTGGATCTGTGAATTAATAATAACTTAACATTAAAATAGATAGGTATAGGCACGATCTCAATACACCCTATTCCCAGTGAAATTACAAGAGCTCATAAGTTACTTCTCTCAAAGGCTTATAGGATGTGACAGCGATGTTTGTGTGTGCCAACATCCAGTTAGTAAAACACATTATTCCCGTTCCCAGTATATTAATCCCTACCTGTGCTGAAAAGGTGACAAAACTTCTCATAGCTCCATTGTATTCCTGTAAGCTCTACCAAATGAGCAACATATTATCTCTCAGAATGTGTGCATTCATCTGAATGGGACATTTTAACAATGCAGGCCTAACACCTTTTGTCAAAATATTTTAGTATTCTTCATAGTCATTGCATTATTCTCAAAATAGCTCATGAGGCATGTCAGTATGACATCCATTTTACTGCTGGATGAACAAGGGAAAGAAAAACAGAATTATCTGTCTGTAATATCAGTGTACAATGCCTTTCAAAGAGGGGGAACCCAGGAGTTTCAAAGCAGAATCTACTACCATAACCACAAGGGTCATGCTTCATGGGCACCTCACTACCAGTTTGCAGCATATTCCTTGCCCAAACTTTCAGACAACAAATGAGTCGTCTTCATTGGTATGATGCTTATTGACATGTGACAGGACGAGGGGAAATGGCCTCAAGTTGCGCCAGGGCAAGTTCAGGTTGGATATTAGAAAGAACTTCTTTACAGAAAGGGTAGTTAGGTACTGGAATGGGCTCCCCAAGGAGGTGGTTGAATCGCCATCCCTGGATGTGTTTAAGAGCCGTTTGGATGTGGTACTCAGGGATATGATTTAGAAGAGGTTTGTTGTTGTGGTGTTGTTTCGTGGTTGTTTTTTAAGAGATAGGCTACCGGTTAGGCTGCGGTTGGACTTGATGATCTTCAAGGTCTTTTCCAAACTGAGTAATTCTATGATTCTATGATTCTATGCTTATCAGGAGAGTTGAACACTACTGTCCGTGAACCAGCAGAACGTGTGTGTGGAAATCTGTGCTCGCACCGCAAAAGCTAGTTTATCAGCATAGATATGGATCATTAGAAGCTTGTTTCCCGAACAATTAGGTTACCAAAGAGATAAGGAGTTTGTTTTTTAGGAAGCTGCTGCCAGCTGAGTTCCACTCAATCTTTCAAAAGAAAGTGGTCTGCAAAAGTAAGTCAAAGTAAAACAGAGAAAATACTTTCACATTAGCCTTCAGCAGCACTGGGCAATAACAGGGATTTTATTCTTAGAAGCCTAATTCCCCTGGGTGGAACAATTACAACTCAGAAAGACCACCACCAGCTATTCTCAAAAGCTATACAAATAAAACCATTTTGTCAGATTATCAGCTTTCCACTACCTTTATTAAAAAGTGAGTTACTTAGAACCTCACAACTGCCTCTGCTCACCTGAGGCAGTGTTCTGAAGATGCTGAGAAGGCCTACCCCAAACATAGGCTCACGTTTGGGTAGAGAGGTGCCTTTGGGTGAGTATGATACAGCTTTTCCAAACTTAGATGCCTCTCAAAAGATTATTGAAATGGTGATAGATTTGGTCAAGAATTCACATTTCTGCAAACAGACCTCTTGGTGGTTTTCATGTTACTTCACAGGCAATAACTGATAGATGAACAAATTCCTTTCAGTTTGGTTTTACTGAATTACTTCTAGTTTGGTGTGAAATTTCTATAGCTTTTTTGGATCTGAAACAAAATTCTGGATCAAAGTATATATGAGCATAAATTCTATGGATCATTTGTGGAACGTGGTTTGCTAAATCCTCATGAATCCTTTGAAAATGTCTTCTCTGACATACCTAGTGTGACTTGAATTTATTATTTCTGGTCAATGGCATATTCCACCACAGTCACTTGTGGCACTTGCATGCTTATTGCCATGGGGTATACACACTGCCATGCTGTGTAAATATCAGTTTAATAGCAGTACTGACTAAATGAGGATATTGGCTCAAATCCATATTTTCTGAAACATTCAAAATGAAGGTGGGCAGTGATTAATTATTCACCCTTAAAAAATTCTCTTGCATTTTTAGAATGGAAATCAGGCTTTGATTTTGTAAGTATATTTGTAAGTAGAATATTAATAAATTTCCCTAACTCTATAAAAGCTAATGTATGCTAGGTATCGGCAACCTGAACAGAATTATTGCTGTATGGTAATCATGTCCTCAAAATAGAAGACTAATGTGAGCACTTAGGTGCACGTAATGAATGTCAGACTATCATACAATTCTCACTCTGCACAGTGTATAATCACAGAAACTGGAGAATATTCTGGGCTTGCAGTTTCTCTGTTGTTGGACTGTTCGGTAAGCTTGACTGGCAGCTTCTGTGTTGGATTTTTTTAGCCAGCAGGGAATCAAGCTGTGCAGTCACTTTGAGTGACAGCTATAGAAAATTGACTAATAAGCTAACACCCCACATGGCAATTTAAAAATGCAAACGTCATACAGAAAAAGAAATGGAAGTAGCCAATTTGTATAATAAATGAATTTATGAGGCATGTATGATAACAGAACTGAGGAAGAGTTTGCCAGTCCAGGTGGGCTGCACTCAGCAGGTATCCACTGCACAGCAAAGAATGCCTTTACATCTCAAAAGGCAAACACTGCGTATCCTGGCTAAAATGCCAGTTAATTATTTAAATTGTTAATACAATTGGTTTGCATATTTTTGTTTTCTCAAGATGAAGTTCATTAAAGAACCCTTTGCACCTTTGAAAGCAAATGCTTTAATAATTACATTTATTTTTCACAGGTCCTTGGCCCACAAGGCAGCTGGAGAGAGGAACAAGTGAGTTTGTCAATACGCTAACTTGGTATAAATTAAAGCAGTTTCAAGGCGGCTGTCATTTGCCTTTGCTGCCGCCAGTTTTAAAGGAATATTGATTCAGCTGATGAGCTCAGGAGGAGCAGAGCCATGTTGCTTTTCCCCTGGCCACGCTCTCTGTGAGGGGAGGAACAGCTCTCTGCTTACTGCAGCATCAGGGAATCTGTACACACTTGAAAGCTCTCTGAGGTCCCCAGCTGCAAATTAAGGGCTGCTTTGTGGTGGGAGTAATTGCATGTGTATGGGAAGCAGGCCAGCCTGACAAGAAATCCAAGGCTCTTCCCTTGGATACAAAGCATCAAAGCCCCAGAAAACCACCTCACATAAATGTGTGAGAGAGGAGAGGGTGAGGAGGGAGCAATGAAAGGTGAGCAAAGGTTTAATAGGTTTCATGCAACCAAAAAACACCCACAATCTTCTCTATCAGGAAAAAATAGGCTCTCCAGAACTGTTTTCAGTACACATATTTACAAGAGGAAAACGTATTGTAAAGGAATATAAAGAGCTGCTTCTTAATGCAAGTTTCTTTCTTGAGCTGGTTGTACTTGCTAATACTTCACCTTAGTAAAAATGTTTACTTTTGTTTGCTGAATGGTGACCCATGGTACACAACAAGGTGCAAAGTGAACACATAGCACTTAGGATTTGAGTTAAAGTGAACCAATCAGAAGAAAGATTTCAGTTGAAATTTACAGAAAGTCCTGGTTCCAGTCTCAAAAAGTAACTTTAACTCAGATCTTTGGTGGTACCACCAAAGATTGGTACCAACAAACCACCTGGTACCAATGGGAATTTGATATTAAAGTACTGTAAATTAAATCCTATGCACCATTAAAGCACTGTAAATTAAATTCTATATACCAAGATCTCCACATCAGAAATAGCATTGACATTAAGTTTGCTGTAAGTCCCCTACTACATCTTAGAATAAAACCTTATGTTTAATGCAGGTAAGGATTATACAGTTATGCCAACCTCAGTCAGGCTCAGAATGTTCAGAATTAACAATCTCACAGCTCTTCTTTTTTTTAATTATCCAAGTTTTTATACTTTGTGAAGGAGATCTATACTGCAAAAATGAAGCACCCGTAAAGCCCACTTGATACATAATAAGTGGAAAAGGCTACCTTGCATTACTTAGGCTGATGAGAGGATGGATCATGGTTACCACTATCAGGGTTGGTATTTTCTACAGTTTTAATTCTGACATATTTTAATTTCCTAATTTACCTATGATTTAGATTGTTTCCATTTTTTTCATTGTTTTAAACATTAATCTCACAGTAGACTCATTCTGAGTCCACTGAACTTCTAGACCTTTGACAAATTACTAATTCCTTGCAAAAACCTACGGATTTTACTAAGTCTTGCAAAATGAGTGTGAATGGAGTTAAGGACCCTTTCCAACAACAAAAGACCTTAGCGCAGTCACAGAAGATTTTTCTCTACTTGCCATTAAGTGCACAAGCACTGCACTCTAACAAGCCATAGGCAAGTATCACCTACAGGAAATCCAGACCAATGCAAAGAGGGACTCATTTGCCGTGTATCCAAGTACAGTGTAAGTTTCATTCTGTCATATCCTTCCAGGGTCATTTTGCCCAAATCACAGCACATTCTCTCACACAAACAGGTATATTACTGGCTCAGATGAAAGTAGTGAAAAAAACAAGTTGGCACAAACAGCTTTTTGTCTGGATTAACTGAATACAGAGAAGAAAAGATGCAACACATAAACTGCTTCGCTAATTTGCAGCCAGTTGAGACACCAAATGGCAAATCCAGAAAACATTATGCAATCCTATCATTTGGACAGAGATTAAATTACCATTTTTTCACTTACTGTTTGTGATTATCTTCTGCAACCCAAAGGAACACCGTGCTGTAAATTTCTTTTTTTCTTTCTTCCTTCCTTTATTTTTAATTTTTTAATTTAATTTTTTTTGTTTGTTTTGCATTTTGGTTTTTACTCAGCAAAAAATACAAAAGATGTAAAGCATATTTCAGGAATTTTCAAGGTTAATTGTCAAATCCTACATGACACTATGTCAACTTCTTTATGGTAAATATAGCCTTCTGATCAGCAGACTGTCAACTGTATTTATTCATAAACCAGAGTTCCTAAAAACACATCTGAAGGCTATACTTAGAGGTTGTTCCACAGTACTGCAGTGCTGCAAAAACTGGTCACATATGGAGGGAGATAAATAGTTTTGAAAGGTTAACTCTCCTCCTCTGTGATGTGCTCTGATGCATTGTGGATGCCAACCGGCTGCAGACAATCAGACAGTGCCAGTGAGGAAGAGCTGTGGGTATGTTCGGAAAGGAGACAGCTGTTTGTCTGGATGAACATTACAACTTAGATTTCTAGGATGGAAAATCTACTGGGTATTGTAGGAAGGTCAATGAGATGGATGTTGAGACTTGGAAAAGGCTCGCAACTGGCTTATCCTGAGTTAATTTTATGGCTCAGATCATGAATATTTATTCTAAGTCATCAATTATTTATGTTTGATAGTGTGTAAATACATCCATCATAAATAAATTTAAAATACAGTCTTGGTTAAGTTTGTAAGATATCTAGCACAGTCACCCCAAACAAGCAGACAAAAACTCTCCAAAAGCTTTTCAAGGTCTAATTTAGTGCAGACTTAAACTAAATGTGTTTCACAGTCATCTGTCCTGAGAGAATATCCTGAGCAAATATGAGCTGAGTGTCAGTAAATCCATCTGGTACTGCGCTCTTCTTCCAGATAATAAAGCCCACACTGTCAAACAACCCTCTCAGAGAAAATCTCCTCTGTATTTATGGTTGAGCCTCAAACATCCCTGTAAGTATTATTATGTCTCTGCTCTCATTTTCTAAATTAAATACTGAGGTGTAGATAGACTTCTTTAAGAAATGCAGCTTCTTTAAGCAATCTCTATGATTCTGAATGCACTGATGAACCATCAGTTCAACACATTCTCTACGTGTAGCCCAGATTAGATATTTTTAGAATGAAATGCAATCTGATTCAAGTCATTCTGCTCAGCATAAGATATCCAGTTAAAACTGAAGGGTAGTGATATACAAGCAGTTGGACTTAATTTCAATGAAACCATGGTTGTCCAAATTAATACAATGACTTTTGGGAAAAGCTACAAGATGAATCCATTTACTTTCCTTTACTAATAGGCTCTGTTTTCTCCTACTAGGAAGGACGCATAATTGTAGGATCAAGAATATATTACAGAAACCATCATATTTTTCTCTTCAAACCCATCGATAAATCTTCAAATGTATGTAGTGCTCTATTTCAGAAAATGTTCTGTGAAGACATGAAGATAAGTAAAAAATGAATGAAACAAAACAAGCTGCCCATATATTCTAATTGTTACTATCAGTCATGTGTAGTCCAAGACAAAAATACACAGCTTTGTTAATCTTTGGTGGATGAAAGAAAAAATCTATAGGGCAGTGTTTACATGTTCTTATTTATGGCAGGTAGCATTATCATATTCCCACAGTAGCAGCATTACTCACAGTGACTGTATGGATACCAGACAGTCTCCTTGAGGATATACAATATTCTATTTCACAGAAATGTATTGTGTGTTTACAATAGTGCAAATGATGATCAGAGGGCCAGAGTACCTCTTCTATGAGGACAGGTTAAGGGAACTGGGCTTGTTTAGCTTGGAGAAGAGAAGGCTCCAGAGAGACCTCATTGTGGCCAGTACTTGAAGGGAGTGTATAAACAGGAGGGGGGATGGCTGTTTACAAGGGTGGATAGTGACAGAACAAGGGGGAATGGTTTTAAACTGAGACAGGGGAGGTTTAGGTTAGATATTAGAAGGAAGTTTTTCACACAGAGGGTGGTGACACACTGGAACAGGTTGCCCAAGGAGGTTGTGGATGCCACATCCCTGGAGGCATACAAGGTCAGGCTGGATGTGGCTCTGGGCAGCCTGGTCTGGTGGTTGGTGACCCTGCACATAGCAGGGGGCTTGAAACAAGATGATCATTGTGGTCCTTTTCAACCCAGGCCATTCTATGATTCTATAAATTCAAAGAGGCAAATGACCTCTCCATGGTTTGTTAGTTCTCTGCAGAACCACATTTTTCAGCTTGCTTGTTATTTGGGTGTGGTGGTAATAGTATCTAATCACTGCAGACTAATGGAAAAAACTATTCACTCACATTTTAAACCACATACTTTTTTTCATTGAGGAATGGTTTTTAAACACTCTAAAAATGAGAAGTCTTGTCAAAAGAAGCCTTGACAGAAAATATTGCCCTTAATGGTTACAAAAAGATAAATTAATATGAAAACATTCTGCCTTATGCAGGCCAAAACAAAATGGAACATCTACTTGCATCTAGACAGATGCAGGCTTCATAGTGGAGATGGTAAATCTTTAGTTTCTTCTTAGATCACTCTCATCAGCTTCCCTGCTGGTCAGCTGGCTCAGTTGACTTTACATGAGTGTGACTGACTCCATGGTAATGTGGAGGGGGCATCTTCAGAGACAATGGTCCTGACAAGGTTGTTAAGATTAAGAAAAGTTTCAGAAGACTGCAATTTCTGTGAGAGTCCATTCCATCCTCTAGACAGGAGAATCAGTGATGGAAATACAGGCCTTGATGTTGAGAGATTATAAGAACTAAAGTTATGTTGCACTGGATTTTTGCTTATTTAGTTAACAGAAGTATAAGAAAATTTGTAATATTTTGGTACATGATTTAACAGACAAGATCTTACAATAATTTTTCTCTTTGTCAGTCTTGAGAATACCTGATTGCTTGCAAAGAAGTAGTGATGACTCATTTTTTACCAAACGTAAATCAAAAGGAAAACAGCTCTTGTAAAGAAATACAAGTGAAGAAAGGTTAGAAACGCAGTAGCTACATCACTGGCTCAGTCAAAGGTTCATGGAACCTCACCACTCTGGCACTAGTCCAGATCAGCCACCTAGGGAAAAGTACACAGGCACGACAGCTGTGCGCCCTTCTTTCCCAAAGAATGGATATATGCTTCAGCAACCTTCAAGACTTCTCTTTCATGACTGCATCTAACGTCCCTTTGGACTTGTGTAACATTTATCACCAAGAATGTCCTCCAGCAAGGAGCTTTGCACCTTAAATATTCTCTCTAGGAAAAGCCACATCTGTTTATTCGGTATGAACATACCACCTGCTAACTTCCATTCTTAGCCATCAGTCACTGTACTGAAAGAAACTGCAAACCCGGTCACTACTCTTTGCATTCACAAGTTCCTATTTGATACGATTTTTGATTCTGGTTTTCAGAAAAGGCTGAAAATATGACTGAAATGTCTTCAGTGTAATAACATATCTGTTTTTGCCCTCCATAGAAGAAAAAAGGAGTTTCCACTTGGAGAAAAAAAAAGCCTGCAGAGCCAAATCTGGCACTGTAGTGTTGTTTCTTCCCTGTGGAGAATGGACCAATGTCAGTACATGGACTTTCCTCCTGTGTAGTAGGCTGCCCACGTCAGAAAGATGAGAGAGGAAATAATACAGCTTCCCAGTGAACTTTTTAAGCATGAGACCACACCAAAATGTCTTTATGTCTATAATAAAATAATGTTTTGTAATATGCTGTAATCAGTGGTGAAATCCTTAACATTGATCTCAAGTTCAATAGCTGTCACCAAACACCTGACAACATATTGGCACAAAGGAGATAATTTAGATAATTCACAGTGCTCAGCATCATTTATTTAGACTTCAGTCAAACACATGCACGTAGTACTTTCTTGATCCAGAGCTCTTTAAGTTCACATTATAAGTACAGGAACTGAAAACTGTATAAGTAGCAAAACTGAGATTCTGGAGAACAAAATGTCAGCCTCTAACAAGAGCAAATTGATTTTCAACTCAACTTTGTTCAGCTTCTGGTAGGACTGGTAGAAATCTTCTCATGAGATTTTTCTTATTTTATTCTTAGTTTATGAGTCTGTACCATTCTCACATCATACGCTAGCACATAGTATATGGTACTATTGATGAGGGAAGATAGTGGAGGAAAATGAAGTCCCTTCGAGTCAGTAGACCCTCATTTATTTCTTATAGGCAAAATAAATAAAATAATAAAATGCAAGCAATATTTCAATTGCTTGGTGGTGCTCAATATCTCTGCTTATGAGCCAATGAAGTTTAAAGCATCTGACCTGCGAATGTCACTTATAGCAAGAATCAAAGAAGTTAAGAAAACAGTTAAAAAGAAACGTGATTTGAACATGCTCTTTTGCTTTTTCAAAAGGCTTGCATAAAAAGCAAAACAATCTATTAAACTTGCATACTAGAAGCTATTTTGCTGCTACATCGCCTTTTCCTTCTCCCTCCAGAAGACAACGAGAATTCTTGTAAGAGGAACTATCGTGTTGAATTGTCTGAAGAATGTGGTGAAGTCAACAGAATGTGCATAGGACCCACTGACCTCAAAATCTCTAAATGCTGCCTACTTAGACAATTGTCCTAGAATCATTTCTGGCAATTAGTTCTTTTTTTGTTTAAAGTGTAGGCCCAAAAGCTGCTACAGTTACACATTCTGAACCAGCAGTTCCTAACAGCACTGACAATGTATACTTTAACATTATCCCCCAAGCAACCAATTTTTATTTTCTTGTTTAGCAGTTTCATATGTGTATTTTGATAGGTTGTATTAGAAATGTTACCACTGGATTGCAAAATGGCTATTTACATATATGTCATAGGGACTGAAATTGTCACTGACTTCTTGGCAGTGATTGCCAGCTTGTGCCTTTCTTCCATTGTTTTGTAGGATTTCATCATAAGTGACATACTGCAAAAAGATCAATGTACACGGTTGCACACTGTACTATGTATTACCTATTGAAAATACATATATGGAGAATATATGTATTCAGTTCATAGTAACAAGGAAGGAAAAAAATCTTTATTTCAATAAGCTTTGTCTGTAACTCAAAAACACAACTTAGCAAATAAACAAGCTCCCACAAAAGCTCATCCTGGCAAAATCTATGTAACTAATTTCCTTTATACGGAGTCTGGATGGTTTGCTACTTGAACAGAACACAATATTTACTTCAGTTATGGTAGTTACTTGTTCAACACATTAACTTTATTCTCATAAAAATTATTTAGCTGAAGAAACAGCATATTTCTGACCTATTTATGGATCTATCTATAGATCAGTTTATGACCTATCTACATAATGTAGTGGAAGTTTTCTTTCTCTTTATGGTGACTGAATAGGGCAATGGGCCCTTCATATAAAGGTAGGTTTATATTGTTTATCAGACAAGTCCTGACATGTTTCAATACATTTTTGATGGAGGTATCCTGGATAAGGTTATTTCTGCTCACGTTCCTTATTTTCCAAGTAGAGGGCTTGTCCAGCTGTGATTTGTAGGTCATAAAGATATCTTTCAGTCAGTTGATAGGACTTGTTTATACCAAAAACATATGTAGGACATATTGCTTTATTATGAAGAATTATTAATTATTTAGATTCATAGCACAAATAATTTTCTGCCTTATGCTCTGGGAATTTTCATGTCATTTAATTTCACAATCAATCCCATCTCAACAACAAATGCTCTGAAATACGAGTAACTAAATAAAACCCCAGACATTCCATCTAGTGCTCTCTTGAAACACCTTATACTAAAGAAGAGCTGTAACAGAGAATTTGGAAGTGGTCTAATACAGGCCTTAATGGATCATGCAGGACACATAGTCTAGAGCTCAGCAGAGCCAGTGTGTCTGGCCAATAACATGTACTCATGTCAATGGAGCTGTAGTGCTTTGGCAATATCAATTGCAACAGTAAGAAATAGGTTGTTTGTGCACCTAGGCACCAAACTACTCAGATTAGAAATGATAACTGATGTTTTTCTGGCACATTACTTAAAAAGAAGAACATGGTAAAGTCTTATTTCCTGAATTATTTTGGTGCTTGTGCCTGTTACATGGTGTGTGAGAAGATGAGACTGAATTCTGCAATGACAGCAAGAGGTTGCGCTTTTGAGGCCACCTAAAAGCAAGGGAAATGGAATTTGGTTACAGGTAGCTGGAACAGAATAAGACCAGTATATTCATCTGTGATACAAATCATGTCACCCTTGTTTGTTAATATCAGAAAGATCCCATGCCATCTCTGCCAGCTCTTCCCTGTTTATCACCATTTAATCAAGATTGATTCATACATCCCTCCTACAAAACACCACAGAGCTGGGAGTAGATCACATCTACTTGTAATCCATACTAAACAGACCTTATGACAGGAAAGCAATTACCCACAGCTACTCATTAGGTCCTGCAACAGAACAAAAACAGAATAATGTAAGAACCATATCACCTGCTCTGTACGGATCTACAATTAATCTTTTCATAATAATAGTTCACAGCTTCTCACAGGCTGAGAATAAGAGTTGGTAACTTGGTCTCTCTGCTGCCAGGATGGGGTGAACATGTCATGAAATTTTTCTTCCTCATTCAGATTCTAATCAGAGAAGCTGATGAAATCAACAACAACAACAATAAAAAGAATTACCTTGGGAACTCATTGAAAAAAACTCCACTAAAGAGGTTGGAAGATAAATTTAGAGAAAAGACTTTCACCATGAAGAGTCAAGAGTTTTTATGCGAAGATGAAGAGCTTGACCTGTTCACTTTTGTGAGAAACACTACACTCTCCAGCTACCATGGGTATGTGTCCTTCACAGTTTGATAGTTCAAAGAGGTTTTGGAACATTAGGATTCTCAAAAGTTGAACCAATGAATGGTTTCTTTCCAGCGCTATTTTAAGGACAGTATAGACCTGAAGTCTAACTAAAAGAGGAAAAACCAGCTAGTGACAACTAAGAGCAGTCTTCTAAGTCAGTTTGTCTTTGAGCAGCAAAATAAGCCATTCCTGATGTTGAAAAATACCAGTGCACATGATATTTCTTCTGACTATTCATCTGAAAGTCTATGAAGAATTAAAGAGCATAACAAATATTAAGAACACTCAAGATAACATCAAGCTGTCTACTACAGAAGCCATAAAGAAAAACTTCCCATTCATCATTGTTATCATTTGCCAAGAATATGACTTTGATAAACAAATAAGCTTTGCAAGGCTGCTTCATGGCCAGTGAACTTGGAATTTCCCGAGTTAATTAAATTACAGAAAAAAAAGAAGATTGTCTTAGAGAAATCTCTGCCTCTGGTTGCCAGGGATACTATGTTTGGTTTGGTACCAGAAGCATTATAGTGTACCTTGATTGTAAACATTACTCATAAAGAGTACTAAATGGAAAATTGAGCTGGTATTCATCCTTTCTAAAAGTGTCAAAGCTACATTAGCAAAGAAAAGTACTAAAGTGTCAGTTTATATTATCTTTCTCTGTTCTGGATTAATACAATCTTGTAGTCCTTGCAAATGTTACTAGCCAAATGACTCCTCAGATAAAAAGAGTTAAATGTGCCAGGGGAGGTTCAGGTTGGATATCAGGAAAAATTTCTTCTCTGAAAGACTGGTCAGGCATTGCAAATGGCTGCCCATGGAGGTGGGGGGAGGCGGGGGAGAAATGTAGACATGGCATGTAGGAACACGGTTTAGTTAGCAATATCGGTGATAGGTGGACTATTAGATTGAATGATCTTGGAGGTCTTTTCCAACCTTGGTGATTCTATGATTCAAAGAGTAATAAACATGCAGTAACTTTAGAACTTCTTGTGAACAGTTGCTGAATTTCTAATTCTAGTGCTTCTTTTATTCACAAACCCCCAGGTGCTCTCTGGCAACTAGATAAGTATTTAAAAGAAGTAATATAGTGTCTATACGATATGGATGATGTCTGGAATATTTGCTTAATTAAACAGTTAAGTTTAGAGAGCTCAAAGCTCAAAGCACTGTATGATTTAGGTCCTGGCTATCAGATTGTCATCAGAATCTGGAAAACTATACTTAAATAGCTTATTTTTATGAGATGGTAGGCATATCAGTTGTAAGGTGTATTCAGTGAGAGGCCCTAGAGTCTGAAAACTCATTTTCTTGGTGAGTAGAATTAGAAAGAATTCACCTAAGGGTATTCTGATAGCTTTGTGCATGAATCCTACTTACATTTTTATGTTGGGTATAGATTCACAAATGTAAGCTGTGCATATTATAGTAAGAAAATTTTATGTAATATTTATCACTGAAGTAATACCTGAAGTCTTTTAATACTACCATTTAAGGATAGTGATGGTAGCTAAAACTTGAAAGATTAACTAGGGACCTCTTTAGCTAAAAAAAACAAACAAACCAATACACTTAAACCGGAGCTTAAAAAAATGCAGATTTGCTAGATAATGCTGTAAGAAGGTAGATGCAATGTGCTCCTTAACAGGTTGCACAACATGTTATTGATTCAAGTCTTAAGTAAAACCAGTTAAGTAAAACCTTAGACACACATTATTATTGCAAAGGATTCCAGGACTATCAGCCTTTATATAGACATGCTTATATTTTTCTTTTAAATAGGAAATATAAATGTTGATTGTATTACTTATATTTGCCAGTGTAAGATGATGTCATGACTATAAATAATTTTTCTTGAAAATTTTTAATTCATTGGCTACTTAGAGACAAAATCTTTTTCTTTCTTGCCTCTGAGGACTGTATAAAGGATGAAGGGCCAAACAAGGCAGCTCTAGGAGCAGTTCAAAGGTGCTGAGAAATGTATGACGATCTACTTAAATGCATCACTGCTAAAGTTTTGTTCTCACTTTTATCAAAGTATTTCAACTAAGCTGAAATATGAGTCTATAAAGAGACTTCAAATGAGCTTTTATTGGTTCACAAAACCTTACTAGAAAAAATATTGAAATGTAAGCATGATATTTCTCTATGTATGTAAAATGACTTAATATTGTGCAGCAATAATATCATTCAGTGTAACTTCCACCAAGTGTCTGCAGGCTCCTATTGAAAGCTCAACTACAACTAATTATGAAATCATGAGGGCTGCTTCAAATGTAATTTCTTGTATTTTATTATCTTGGCTCACAACGTCAGAGGCGGATGTTGGTGATATGGTTGAACCTTTCTGACAATATTCAATTATATTCTGTTGCCGTGCAACAGATGTCAGTAGAGGGGCAGTTGGAGAAACTGCTGATGTGGAAGTTCATATAAAACAAAGGCATGTCACAGAATTCCTCCATATGGGAAAAATGGCCTGCACTGATACTCACTGACTCTTGCTGAATGCTGCATGCTTTCTGGAGACCAAGCAGTGTCTGTTAGTACTGCAAAAATTGGACTGCATGGGTAACATTTTCCAAGCAACTACACCATCATAGCAGCTGTGAAACAGTGGGTCACTTCCATGGGTGTACATTTATATAAGCACAGCATGCAGACTCTTGTTCATTGCTGGCAAAAATGCATAGCTAATGGTGGTGAATATGTTGAAAACAAGTGTTTTGTAGCTGAGAATTTGTTCTATCAGATAATATCATTGCGTTCTTAGTATCAGTTGTAGTTTCTGTGGAAATGAAGAAGAGGCATTGCATTTGGAGTGACCTATGTCACTAAAGTACAGTGACCACATAGTAGATTTTGTCTCAGAAACTTGACAAATACTTGATTAGCAATGTACTCATTGATTATTAGCAACATACTCTTTGACCATTTTCCTCTTCCTCGAAACAAAAGACAACACAAAGTTGCTTTCCCTTGCACTGACACCATTGTCAGGTTATCTGTAGACCGCTACAGTACGGTGATGCACTCAGTGGTTGGAGTAAGCCTTTGGGTCATCACTCAACATCAGAAAGTCCTTTCATTAGCAAGCCTCTGTATCAAAGTCACACCAGATATTAAATTGGTGCAAAGGCCTATTACTCAGAAGTGATCTCAGTCAAAAGGACTCATGTGGGCTAGCTATGCCATTTCATTGGAAAGCTTTTTCTAGGCTTTGGACATGAGGATCGGCCTGAATTTTTTCAGACACCAGTGATGCAAACATAGTTAAGTAGTGTACTAGGTATGGACGTGAGGCAGTTTAAATGCATTTATTGAAAGTAGATGAGATTAGTGTGTCATGCATTGATTCACTGCTGCTGTTGCAGCTTTTAAGAGGAATTATACAGCCAAGTGATATTCTTGGAATTGCTAAATAAAAGGTTCATCATTCACAGGTAGTGTATTCTCACTATAATGTATTTTTAAAAGGAATGTCAGACTCATTTCTCAGAGATTCTTTGATAGTGCTGATAATTCCGTGATTAACAAGGCTCTTTACAAACAGATTCTGTGGTTCACAGTCACATAGGGGTCACCACACATACTAGGAGTTTCTGATAAAAGCGGAGGTAAAAGATTCATTTATGCCAACAAGTTACTCATCTAAAGCTACATCATTGTTGTAGTGTTACAGCCATCTTCACATCTAAATGTTGATTTCTTGGTATTTTTTTCAAGTTCGTGAAATTTTTGTTGTTGTTGTTACTTTCATTGGGCTACATTAGAAAGACTAATTGGTTCCTCCTGAAGCCAAGGTGGTTCTTTCCTTTTTCCTTCTGTTCCCTTCCGTTCCTGTCCCTTTCCTTCCCTTCCTTTCCCCTCCTTTCCTTTCCTTGCCTTTCCTTGCCTTGCCTTCCTCCTTAGACATATCATTTTTAGGAATGAACAGATAGATACATTACTAGTGCTCCCAGAGATTCAAGAGTACAGGAATCTTTCAAAGAAAAGCTGAGGACAAAAAACAAGAACATGCTGAAATTTATCATAGGATAAGGAATAACCATATAACTATCAGTGCTATTATTCTCCCGGTTTAGGAATAAATTAAGCAGCCATGTAAAAAACAGTGGGAAAGACTGGTGACTGTTCTAACCTGACAACCAAAATTTGCTTAGTGTTAAGAAGTGTTGTCTCTCACAACACTTTCTAAATAAACCAGCTCCAGACCTGTAGCTCCAGGGATTTCCGCACAGTTCTAGAAGATTGTGCTTCAGTATCAGTAAATCTGGGTCTGTGGTGCCTCGTACTATGTGGCTCAAAGTGCTGAGGCATCTTTCAGTATAGCTCTCCTTAATTCTTTCAAGGTTCCTCTCAGGTTTCTTTGGGATCATGACTACTTCAGTAACAGAGTCATTTAGATCTGAAACATGTACAATTTTTTTTCCCCCGCATATCCCTAGAATCTCAGAAAATGCTATTTAAATTAAATAAGATAGATCTGAGAGACATTCTAGGTAATGTAAACATCATTAACCCAGGAATTAGGGGCCATGAGTCTTAGATTTCTCAGTATACAGAAGTGGGTTGTTCATTTATCTGAAATCATCTTCCCTGAATGTAAAAAAGGAGGTGATAATAAGAAGCTGCGTGTGAAAAGCAAATACAGAAAGAGTTCATTGCTAAAATGAAGATATTATCATGGATTATGAGTGTGGGTGTCTGGGGAACACATGACTTATGCCAGAGGTTTAAAGCCTAAACAGATAAAGTCTCAAAAGGAGGTGGAAGGTCAATGCTGTAACAGCAGCAGTGTTGTCTTCTCTGGGAGTGAGTGAGGCAGGTGTCCTGCTTCAATAAAGAAGCTATAAGGCTCACAATTTAAGCAGGGTCTATGCCCCATTTGTTTAGATCTGTTAGAAACTGGTTAGAACACATGGTTTGCTGTACTACATTGCTAGCTTCATCCTCAGTCACCGAGTCAGCCTCTGTGTTGCTGTATGCTACAGTGTGATCCCCAGTGCTGGTGTAAGTGCTGGGCTCCTGGGCAATGAGAGGCACAAAAGGAAGTGAAGCAGGTGCTTAAAGAGAAAACCAGCATGCTGTCCGGTCAGTTAGAAACACTGAGGAGAGACCTGAGCTTCAAAACCTGCTGGACTTAGGTGTTTTGAAGAGACTGTTATTTGCTGCCAAGGAAAGTTGAGGCCAGTGTCTGCAGTCAGGACTGTAAGGCTGGGGGTGCCTGCAGAGCAGTGAGCAAAGCATGCTGGTTTGGAGGACTGTCCTTTTTGTTTTCCTGAACTGACCTCCTAGAGTAAGTGGCCTATGTTGTGCCTCACAGCTTAACAAATCATTTTAATCTTTGAGGGGCTGTACAGAACAAGTCATCCTTGCAGAGCCTCTGTTAAGTGTGTTCTGTTGCTCAGTCCCTACTGAGGTGAATGCACTATATAGATTTTGGTAAGGAAATTAACTGCCTTTATTTTATCCAAGGAACAAACGAGATAAGAAGGTTAGGAATTAGCACAAGGTCTTTCAGTATGGCTGAGGCTACAATGAAAATCAAACATTTCTGTATTTTCGTGCTTAACCCTGTTTAGAGCAGATCGAGGGTTGGTCTTAATTATCAAGTTATCAAATTAAACAGTTTTAGCTTAACCAGTAAAAGCTTGCTTTTTATTAATGAATAGCCCACATTATAAATTATGCATATTAATTTTGCATTAAAAGCCAATTTCTTCTTCTATGAAAGGAGTGGGAAAATAATAATACAAGTAATGTTTTGATTTATTTCAGCATCTCCTCTACTCAATTTAGATACCACAAGCATAAAACTCCTGTCGTGATCTTGCAAAGAGCTGTTGCTGAAGATAGAATCTTCCTTCTGTTTTTCATAATGACCATAAAATGGGCCAAACCATTTCTAAGACATAAGCATTTGGATTCACTCCTTCAGATACCTTCAAATATTCTCACAGTATTTTTATGTTTGACCTTCTCTAAGTGAACCACAAAAATAACCAACAGCTTTCTGATTAAACAAGACTTTTTGGGTGGATAAGTGGGAGTTTCTCCTCCAGGAAATCAGAACTGAGGTCTCTCAGCCCACTTCTCCCATTGCCTGCAGGGCTCCTAGGCTCCTACTCCATTCTGTTCACTCCCACCCATCTCGTGCCAGCGTGAATACTTGTGCAGTCCTGCAGTTGGTGGTTTGTCAACAGGATCTGGTTGAAAACTAATGCATTTTGTTTGTGTGTAGGGTTAGTTTCAGTTGGACCTACATGAAAGACCTGAAAGACCTACTACTAGCACAGCAGAAAGGTAGGAAAGTCTGCTAAGAAATTGGTGTAAAAACCTTGTGATACTAGCCCTAAAACAATTCCAGGTAAAAACTGCTTTCAAACTTGGAGCCAATACTAAATAGAAAAATATTTTCAAAAGAATTTATATATTGCTGTCACTGGATCTCAGTGTGAAGCATCTTTCTGGGGCTTCAACTATTTCATCTCAGTGATCAGAAGCCACTGCTTTCTGGAAGAGGTACACATTATGTTTTGGCAGGTCTAAAGCTTCTGAATAGCTATCATGATCAAAAATAAATAAATAAATAAATAAATAAATAAATAAATCCTTTGTACAAGAAAAAATGAGATCTTTCTTCCATAAAATGTATTTAAAATGTTTTATCAGCTATATATATTTCTAGCAGAGGATTCACAACAATGATTGCATTGGACTCAGTAATCCTTGTGGATCCTTTCAAAAATGTGACATTCTATGACTGTGATTTTGTAAGAGTATCCAGACTTACGCGAATGACCAACTTCAAACATTATAGGAAATACATCTGAGTTTAGAGAAGCATTCATAATGACCTTCAATAAAAGCCATACTGGGTTAAGGTTTTTTGATGAACTAGAGTCTTAAGATAAAATTTAGATTTGAAAGATCAATATATCACAGTCATCTGCAAAGAACTGACCATTAACACATGTGATCTTTGCCCTTCTTTAATCAGTTTATATTTTCAAAACTTGTGATTTTAAATCTATTTTCCTTGGTACCAAGCTTGGCTAGAAAAGTTCCTATTCTCTTACTCCCTATACATCCCCCTATTCCTAAAGCTTCAACTTATCTCCAGAAGCATCTGTGCTACTATTAAAGCTTTTGGGAATAACAGAAGTAGAAAGTTTTTGATCAGTTTTAGGAAGTAATGCCATAAACAGCTGCACCAGCGCAAGGATGAACAGTTAACTTCAGGAACAAACAAACTGCTTTGAAACTTGTGATTATAGACTGAATTTGAATGATAAGACTGTTTTTTTTGTGCCAAGGAGTTGTCACCGTCATTTAATAAGTATAAAAAGTTGTGGGCACACATCTGCTGCTTGGGTGTACAAATGATTAGTTTACATGTAAATTAAAGGCTGGCTGTGGGTTCCCTTAAAAACAATGCCTCAGGCTTGATTCTCTGCTGAAAAGTTGCTGGAAGGACTATTAGAAATACGGAGTAGAGTTTGTTCCTTTTAAATATCATTTATTCTACATACTAAAAGGTGTGTTGCTTTTCTTGCCAGTAATACAACTAAAAGAAGAGCTCATGCCTTGCTTCAGCTTCTAAGAGAATGGTGCAGATGAAATCTAGGGCTAAATTCTAATTCATAGAAAGGTCCCTTGGTGCCCCTTTGACTAATTATGGAGCTGAAACTTCCCATGGCAGGCACTTCACTGGCTGGCAGAAAACTATGACGGTTGTACTTCAATACAAAAAACTAGGGGGGAGAAAAGAAGCAAATAAAACTGTATGAATATCCAAAAATATAAAGTTAGTTGTAGGTTTTGTAGAAGTTGCTATTGTCTTCTTTTTGATGAAAGGCTGAGCTCAGCTGTGAGTAGTGTCATTATCTACAATTCTTTCAACTGCAGCAAGGAGAAAAGCTGCCAAAGCATTTAAAATTAATTCAATCAGGCTAAGCGGAATATGTCAAACTGACTTCTTTGCCTGCAAATTACAAAATTATCTGTAGTTAAAATTAGCTGCTAACGATCTTGGGGAGGGAATAGATGAGCTCCTAATGCTGCTGTACGATGTGATGAGGGTGTGATGTAGGATAGGCCCATAAGGACTGTTTGTAGAGTCAGTTGTTTTTGGTAGAACAGCTGAGGTTCATATGTTGTGCATATACAATAACTTCTAGAAGATTTGGGCTTGTGTAGCCTGGAGAAGAGAAAAACCCAGGGAGATTTCTTTGCAACCCTAAAGTACTTGAAGGCAACTTATAAACAGTAGGGGGACCAACATTTTGCATGGTCTGATAGTGACGGGACAAGAGGGAATGGCTTTAAACTAAAAGTGGGGAAATTTAAGCTAGATGTTAGGTGGAAATTCTTTACTCAGAAGGTGGTGAGGCACTGGCAGAGGCTGTCCAGAGTGGTTGTGGGTGCCTCATCCCTGCAGGCATTCAAGGACAAGTTGGATGGGGCCCTGGGCAGCATGAACCAGTGGCAGCAACCAGCCTGTTGCAGAGAGTTGGAACTAGGTGGTTTTTAAGATCCCTTCCAACCTAAGTGATTGTGTGAGGGGAAAGAAAAATAAAAATGTAGACAATAACAATATTTGTAAATTATGAATAGCAGGCTATTATAACAGAGAAAGGACATAAAATTCAATGATTATTTTCTTTACTTTTTTTTATTATTATTTTCTAAATTAGCATAGCATAGCTCAGTTAACTTTCATATGCTAGAATGAACTTTTTACTTACTACTACTGGCTAGGAATGTCAGTAAAATTTCCCTCAGCAAATTTGGTTTCGGTCACATTTATCTTCTGATTGCTGTCCTTCAGCAGGGGGACCACTACAGTCAGTTACACTGTTATCTGACTTAAGCATGTGGACAGCTCAGTCAGTGGCTTTAATTACTTTTTCATCAAAGCCATGTTGGACAGCCTCTGAAATTTCTCCTTTGCCTCCTAGGACACCTTAAAGGACGAATGATTTTTGCTTCCCGTTCATCAAGCATGACAAGAAATCTTTTAGTTCAGTCATCTCAAGTCAAGTTCCACAAAAACACATATGTTCGCCTGGACTGACAATGGGTTACTATCCTTTGAGTTCTGACAGGCATTGTATGCCTTTAGATGCTTGCACTATTTTCAGAAACAATAGGCAAAAATGCATGTCTCCGCTCACTAATTCTGCAATCAATACATCAACAGAATCCTTTTGTTAAATTGGTCTCTGCACAATGCAAAAGTGTTTTCAAATTGTCTTCACTGGAATTAAGATCCACATGATCCCTAAATACAACGATGATTAACTGCGCTCTACTTTAGTCTTGCCAGAACTTCTGTCTGAGGAACGTATGTTTTGGTTTTTTATTCAGACTGAGACGAATTTTGGATCCTAGCTGTAATTGCCAAGACACCAGTCCCAGTCTGCAAGGTTAATTTCTTGTTTGGTCTAGAAATATGAAGTTACAAACCAAAAAGAATATAGTTCAAAGTGTTTGCAGATTATTTTGAACATGCAACAAGCACTGTAAATTACTTATGTACTTGTTACTTAAGTCCATGGCCATGCGAATAAAGAGACAAACAGGATGCAATTACTGGATGTTCACATCATCAACAGAGACAGGTCATGTTGTTATTGTAGAAAGCAGAGCAGATACCTATAGCACATCGTACCTCTAATAAAATATATCTCAGATAAACTCAATTGCCCTGTGGTAGTCCAATAAAAACTTTCCTACCAAGCATACCTCTTTCCAGGGAAGAAAGTGTATTGCAAGTGTCAGTGACTGCCAGGTTTCTTTTTGTTAGCTACAGCTGTCTGTTCACGCACTGAAGTGAGGGGGAGGGAATTTGAGCCAATGTTTGAATAAAAACCATCATGGCTTTAGACAGAGTTAAAATTCTATGAAATTATACTCTGAATACTGTTGCCTTTAGAACAGACAGAAATGCCTCTGTTCACTTCGTGAAGAACAGATTTAGACACATACAATCAGAGTGAGAACTGCTCGGAGATGTGATAGTTCTGATTGCAGAAGGGACAATTACTCCTCTAGGGTTTCTAGAAGCAATGAACCACTCATCTTGGAGAGACCTAGGTCACCCAGTCAAACTCCTGCTCAGAGCAGGATAAAAACTGAATAATGTTCAGTCTGTTCACAGCTTCTGGATATCTCTAAGGAGGAAGGGTTCACGGTCTCTCTGAACAACCTGTCCCATGATCACTTTTTTTGTTGGATATTTTAATATTTTTTGTATATACAGTCAGAATATCTCCTGTTTCAGTTTTATTTATTTATTTTTTTAAAATCACTGTTCTTCATATTCCAGTTGTGCAATACAAAAAAAGAACCTGGAAGAGGTGGGAGCCATATTTCCTACACATTTTCCATAAGTATCTCTCCTAGTGGACACTGCCAGCAATAAATTGTGGTCTAGCAGAACTTTTAGTTTGATCAAATGCAGTGCCTATGGCAGAATGTTCCTATGGCAGAACTTCCACAACTTTTCTGTACCAACCATTGAACAGTAATTACTATCTCCCTTTCTTTTCCTTTTGGCATTTATTTTGCTCAGCAATGACTGATGTATAGAGACATTCAGCAATTAAATGTCTGATGTACAAAGAGTGAGATTATGAAAATTAGGACATCATTAACTGCCTTGTATATTGCAATTCAGAAAATTCAATCTTGGGAAAACAACACGTGGGAAACATCACTTAGCAAAAGGAGCCGATGAGTTATGGAGCAGTGGTCAGGAACAGAAAAGGACTTTGAAAAGGAGGAGGCAAAAAGTGCACAGGTGCCAAGTGTGCATTTATTGGTAGGTATGTCACAATTTTTTCCAAACTAGAAAGTATCATCTCCTACTGCTCCAACTCGCTTGCATCTCTGCTCTTATATAAATGAGAACAAACTGGCAGCAGCAGGATGGAGGTGGGGAAACGTGATGATAACCACCCCCACTACAGGAGGAATGCAGGCATTGCTAAGAAACGACAGGTGCAGGCCTGTAGGAGTGCAGTTTGGAGGTGATGTCAAAACTGTTGAAACTAGTGACTCGACTGGTTTGTTAACAAGAGCTGGAAGCCTGTGTGCCATCAGGGTATATGGAATTGCAATAGAATACTATCACATAACAAGGAAACTGGCTCAATGGGGCTTACTCAAACAGAATTGCCATCAGGGATTAGAAAGGGCTGATATTAAGCTTATGATATGAATGCACTCTCTAGGTTGCTTCACACAGAATTAACAGACACTTGCAGAGCGTGCTCAACTGTAACATTTAACTGTGTCAAATCCTTTTTGGAGCTTATGCACAGAGGCAAATGGGGCACTGGGACTTCTTAACTAAGTGCAGAAGTGTTCCACTGGCTTTTGTCCACAATTCTTTTGTAACCTCTGCCTTCATCACTATGGTAGGGACTTTTAGCCTACTGAAAGTTCTGTAAAACCTAATACTTATCTAAAGAAAACAATTCGCTTTAGGGGAAGTTTGAAGGGAGAAACAATATTTATTATTATAACGACCAGTATACTTATACCCTTGAAGCATTATGGTTACATTATTTACAGTTTACTTAGAATAGGGAAAACTGGGTTGCCTGCCATATTTGGAACAGCGATCCTTGTCTGCTCTCTTAGTGGCAATGATCAGCAGTGATAGTGATGCACAGCACAGAAGAAGAAAGAGAAACGACTGAAGTCAACTCATACAGCAGTCTTCACTTGGCATTTTAAAAAGAAAGAGATTTGAAGTGAATGTCACGCAACAAAAAGTTGATGGAATTTTTGCTCAAATTCAGAGGATGATCAGATGTACTCCTACATCACTGTTTCTTAGAAGCATGAAGTAGTAAGGATGCTTCAGAAGCAAAACGTAAACATAGCAGATCTTTCTATCTTTTTAATTCTTTAATTTTTAAATTTTAATTTGCTTTACAACACAAACAGTTTTGGTTTTTGTTTTTCTTTTCTTTTTTAAGGCCAATGTGTGAAAGAACATACACTTTTGCAAATATAAAAAGAATGTAACCGTTACAGGACTGGAAATTTTCACATATTTCATAGGTGTGTGCTGGGCCTTGTCTGTTGACTTATCATATTCATTTGAGAAGAGACTATAGCCTACCATACAAATGCAGACTACAACATGGACCAAGATATTAACAAAACACAAATCCTACTTTGTTTACAGCAATGGCATGCACTACACAGGTAAGGGACAAATTATTTGCTATAAACATGTCATCTTCCCATTGAACGTGCAAAAATTTTGTGTAGGAAGCTGTAGTAAACTTTCACAGAGACACAGACAAACGAGCTTCAGATGCATACTTAAGCATCTGAAGGGATATCAAGATTTAACTTCTAGTATATGCAGCAGCGGAAGCACTCTAACTGGTTTAATCAGTCAACACCTCCCTGCCCTGAACTGGTTCCCGCTCCCCATCTCCCCCACTGTTGTGACACGTGTAAGAAATGGCTTCTGCACAAACACAGATAGAAAGTTGTTTTTTCCCCCCCACAGAACTGTGATGTGACTGCTTTTGCTGTATGTTTCTAGGCATGTGGAGAAGAAGGTGACTGGGAACATTCTGTGTGGACTGACTGAAGGTGCTTCCTTCACTGAATGACAAAACTCAGGTGTACGAGAGAGAGCAGTGGATGTCATCTACTTTGATTCTACAAGACTCTGTCTCTCTCAATACATTTCTATTCAAGACAGTATACTATAGTTTGAGGTGAAAAACCAGATGGATAAAGAAATTGTTTGGATGGTTGGGCTCAGGAAGTGATTGCTAAAGGGTTGTACTCTAACTGGAGGCAGGTGACAGCACCATGGGGACACATCTAGTTACAGAGCACCACACCAGGCCTGTGAACTTCTCATTTTTGTCACTAATCTGGAGCAAGTGACAGTAAACCCTTATTGGATGGGCAGATGGCACCAGACTTGGGGGACTGGGCAATATGCTTTGTGCAGAGCTGCCATCTAGAGGGACTGGGATAGGATGGAGGAATGGGCTGACAGGAAAATCATAAAATTCAGTAAGAAAAACTGCAAAGTCTTGACACTAGGAAAGAAGAAAGGCTGGAAGCATTACAGGTTGGAGATGGACTGGTGGGGGAGCAGCTCTAATGAAGATGCCCTGGCAGAGAGCAAGCATCTCATTAGTGCAATATGTGCTGGTGGAATGAAAGCCAATGGCATACTAGAAGGTACTAGCAGCATACTTTGTAGTTCAAGGGAACTGATAGCCCTATTTTATGCAGCGTTCATTAGGCCATCTGTAGATACAGCATCTAGATTTGAGCCCCAATATAAGAAGTACTCATAGAGTATTTCTAGAATCAGAGGATGCTTTAACATGGTGTCCAAACATAGATTAAAATGTGTTATTTATTTCTGGGATAAAGTAGTTGGGATATATTATGTCAGCAAATGGAGTAGAATATGTTCAGCCCACATGAAAAAGGAATAATCTGGTATCACATCCTATGCATTAATGAGTGGGTAATCAGTTACCAGAATGGGTGTTTATCTGTCTGCCTCTGTGTGGTTTATATTTTTGTGTATGTCTGTTGAGTATGCAAAAATATGAGTACTGGAGAGGTTTACCCCAAGCAAGAACAACTCTGTTTACAGTTTCTGTTACTGTACTGCATTGATTTCTTAGCTGCTTCAGTGGTGCAGAGAGTTAAGTATTTAGTGAGATCTTAGAAGAACTAGGTTTAGGAGAAAAATAAATAACAATACTTGGATGGACTCTCCCATAATACTTAAGGCATAGATTACCAGTGTTCATTTCACAAGGCAGGAATGTGTAATTCTCACCTTTTCAGATTAAGAAATAGATGTGTCGAGATAGTCCAGGAATGCATGTTAAAACCATCACACAATCACAAAGAAAACCCACATATCAATGACAGCATTTCCTGTGCCTTTCTAAGCTTATCCTTCATCAAATTTTGCTGCTAAATTAGTATGTTAGTGGGTCAGAGAACCTGTTTTGTTATCTGTCTGTGAACCACTAATTACAATCTAAAATCATACCACTGTTCTTCTTTAACATGGTATCTGTGTACAAATGTGTTAATCAGTTATTACCCTCTTGGGCAGTATTTGCTTTTGGAATGGAACCACTGTGAAAGACACTGATATCCATCTGACTCTGCTCTCCTTTTGTAATTTAGCCTGTATGAGAGCCTGTATGAAAAAGAGAATTTGAGAAAGGTAAAACAAGAAAGCAGGGAAAGAAAAGAATTGCCATGGAGAATGTAGGAAAGTAGGAAAGATGGAAAAGAAGGAAGAGACAAGAAGGAAAGCAGAAAAAATAAATTAAAGCAAAAGCACATTGAAAGGAAAGATGGAGGGATAAGAAGAGTGGTCTTTATGATACTTCTATTGCTAAGCTCCTGCAAAATGCCTTTTTCAGAAGATATAGCAATTTTTACCTGTTGGCCTACCCTATTACTGCTACTAGCATTTGCTTAATTAAATTCCCATAACTGCTTTTTAAAATGCCATAAATAATTAGAAGATTAAAATATTTATAACTATGCTTTCGACTTAACACAGAAATTAGAACATTAATAAAAATAAAGAAAGAAGTCAGAGATTTACTTTTCCATATTCCCACAAAATCTAAGCAAATGAATCTACATTGCATCGTGTAGGAATACTTCTGTATCCAGCTGGAAGTGAAGTATTTGCATTAAAAGAAAATTCAAATCTACTTGGCAGAAATTTTTAAAATAGACGTATTGAGAGGATACAGACTCCATTTCTTGAAGGTATTAAAAAATACCAGCTCAAAATCTGGCAAATTACAGAGATTAGTCAATCAAGGAAAAATGTGAAAGTTGAATTTAATAGGAAAAGATAACTTAATGTAATTATCTCTTTCTTGGCTTTGCTTTCTGTTACAAATGTACTTTTGCTCATTCTCTCTCTGTCATTTAAGGGCTGTAAAGCCAATTCAGTTCTGCCTTTCCGTGAAAGTCTCTTACATAATTTAAAGAAAAGAACAAGGGTTAGAATTATATATCCCGTTCAGAGAGCAGGTGGGCACTGTGTGCCCTTGCTTTAGGTTTAGTATTTCACACATGCATACTGCATCTCTAACTATTCCCACTTACAAGTATTGACCACTTTCATACTTCTGGGTGGAGCGCTGCCTCTCTTCTCACAAGGGCAAGGACACTGTCATTGATTCTCATTGAGCTTTAATTTAAAGAAGACAAAATAATGGAAACATTATGTGCATACTTGTCTACTCTCAGCTTCTCAATTTATCATAATCACAGAGCATTCCACGCGTTCTTTTCAACTGAGAGTGCCCCTTCTTGGGGTCTGGGACAAAAACAATTTTTCTTTATGTTTGTACTAGAGGACATATAGTAGACAATGCAACTAAAATCATTAAAAAAAAAAAAAAAAGAAAAAAAGCAGTGTTACAGCAAATTCCTAAGTACAGCTGTCCCCTAGACTGTGTTGTCACTGCTTTTCAAAGTTAACTCAAAATAAGTCTGCCTACAAAGTGGGTCAGATACTACCAAAACACAGAAATTTCAGTAGTTTCATCCTCATGTCTGCTTGTGTGAGGGGAAGGTTTGGTATGAGGAAAGTTTGTCATTTGCATTGAATAAAAAATCAAAGTCATAGAAACCCTGAGAAACCCACAGCAAGGCATTGTTCTGAAGCTCACATTCAGCCTGATGCATTTCTCCTCAGCTTAAGTTAACCAGAGGAAAGATAAGAGACCACCACAGATGATGAAGTACGAATGCTTTTGTGCTCTCTGCTGATCTCACCTGACTACTGTGAAGTCCAGGTACATCCCAAGCCTGTTTCTGTGCACCCGGTCTTTCAGCTGATGTTTATTTCTTGTGTTTAGATGGAATAGGCATATCTGAAAATTGTATTACTAACTCTTTTCCTCCCTGATTTCCCATTCTTCATGGAAGAGATTGTTTGCCTAAGGGGTAATGGCAGCCTTGGGGCAGTTGCTCTGTGCTGAGCTCCCCACAGTACCAACTGAGTCAGATAACATTCCATGGTGCTGTCACAAGGTGACTGAGGTCAAGCTCATTCCACTGGTGATGGTGTTATGCAAGCAATTCGGAAATGTTTGTGACAGTTAAGTGATATCTGTCTTCCAAGGGGTCTATTGCAGGACAGCATCACAACCTTGGACAGGCCCTCTGGGTCCACTGGGATCATCCCCTGCTGCAGCAGGGACACCAAAGCAAGGGCCTAAGCCCACATCCAGGTAGCAGATGAAGGTCTCCAAGCAGCAGACCCCACACACAGCCTCTGGGCAGCCTTTGCCAGTGCTCCATCACCTGCACAGCACGGAAGTGCTTCTGGTGTTCTGAGGGAACATCCCACGTTCCACTTTGTGCCCACTGCCTCTTGTCCTGGCACTGGGCACCACTGAAAGGAGCACCTTCATTACACCCTTCCTTCAGGCATTTATCGGCATTGATTAGATCCACCTGAACCTTCTCCTCAAAGATGAGGATGATAAAAAATCCCTCACAGTTATTTCTCAGATAGGTCCTAGGCCCATTTTCACTTTGGTTAGCTCTATTCTACCTTCACACAGGCACAAGTAAAATTCTATTTTAACTCGCTCATAGTTTTGAATGGACCTATGTGTAGGTATCAGGAGCAAAAAGGAAGGATACTTCCTAGACACTGCCTGTGGGGGTATAAGAAGGAAAATGGAAGAGGAGATGTTATCACAGATCAGCACATGTTGTTTTCAAGGCTTGACATAAAATTAAAAAAAAACAACATGCTACTTATTTCATAAAGCAAGCTAAAAACATGACAACCAAACTCGGGCCTCAGCTTACTTTAAGCACTTAAAAATAGATGCATCAAAGACAGTTTAATTTTAAGCCCAAAACAAAACAAATGAACAAATAACTGTCACTGATTTTATTAATATTGTTCTATTGAAAGTTATCATATCACATCATTCTGAAGCCAGAAAGTTTGAGTATTATTTCTTAGCTGGAGAACTAAAGAAATGCAGTTTAAATCTTAATGCACATCCACAGTCTGCACCATTTTCACATTATAAAGGTGGGAAAAGTGGATGACATTTTGATTACAGCTGTCTACGTATGCAGGAGGGTTCATGCTTGGGAACCACAGAATCACAGAATCACAATTTGAAGGGACCTTTAAGATCATCTAGTTCCAACTTGTTGCTATGGGCATGAACATCTCACTCTAGACCAGGTTGGTCAAAGCCCCATCCAGCCTGGCCTTGGATGCTTCCAGGGAGGGGGCATTTACAAACTCTCTGGACAACCTGTTCCACTGTCTCACTTCCCTTACAGTAAATAATTATTTCCTGATATCTAGTCTAAATCTACCCTCTTCCAATTTAAAACCGTTTCCCCTCATTCTATCACTACCTGTCCTTAAAAAAGTCCCTCCCCATCTTTCCTGTAGGCTCTCTTCAGGTACTGGAAGGCCACTATAACAGCTCCTCAGAGCCTTTTCTTCTCCAATCTGAAGAGCTACAGCTCTCTTTGCCTGTCCTCGTAGGGGAGGTGCTCTAGACCTCTGATCATCTTAATGGTTCTCCTCTGGACCTGCTCCAACAACTCCATGTCAAATCACAAGATTGGATAAAAATAGATTTCTTTAGTAATTAGCATAATTAAATCTGTGTATGTATAAGATAGATAGATAGATAAACTTGGAAACTGAAAAATGTCAGTGGGCATACACAAATAGTTCTGTATGTATACACACAAACAGAAACAAAAACACCTGATTGTCCATGAAACACTTCACAGAATCATCACAAAAATTAAATGTTGCCTAAGTTTCCTGGCTGTCCCCATAAGCTGTGCAAGTAAGTGGGATCAGTGAACTACTGGCATATACTGACCCACACAGACACCCAGAGTCCTGTTCAGTCTCCATCACAGCACCTATGTGAGTCAGTACAAACCTGCATGTTGCTGTTTCCCCTTACTTTTCCTCTAGTTAACACTGTCTGTATGCAGCTATCCAAAACTGGTACAACCAGATCAAGGTGGTGGTGCACTGTATGGGGGTCTGAAGAGATGTCACATCCCAGACCGTCCCCTGTGGGGTGTCTGTGGGTATCCAGGTGATGAGATGCTCCCTTACATAAAGGTGCTTGTTGGCAAATGACCCTAGATTAGCAGTGTGACCATCTCTTCTGATTTATCATGATATATATTTAATATCTCCATCTTAATTGCAGAGAACATTCGCATTTCAGTCTTGCAAAATTGCTTTTTCTCGAATAGTCCCCACTCAGAGGAGGTAAGGCACAGTAAAATGAGCATCCTTTCTACTGTTTCCAGGGAGACAGAAGGCCCTTAGAGAAGATTTATTTGGGGGTTACACAATATAACTGTAAAAAGATGAGAGTGAGTGTCTCGATGGGGTAAAAAAAAACAGATAGCAAGAACGGTGGTGGATGTAAGGCAATGACACAGTGCAAAAAAATATCTAGACTGGTAAATAAAATGGATCAGGAGTTGCTTGCTATAATCTCTATAATCTCCTTTCTGCTCCACCTCAGTTTCTTCCAAAACCTCAATTCAGACAAGTGGGGCAGTCTCATCCAAACAGTCCTCTGGAAATAGACCCTGGACGACTTGTAGTAGTTTCCCAGGTATGGCTAATCATTTCCTGGGAGAGCACTGGTAGTCTGGGGACACTGTACATCCATCTATACCATACCTTGTATATTTCCCGTACTTGGGTAGATAGACAGATGAGAAGGTAGATCAATCGATAGATAGACAGATATGTACACTGTAAACTGATGACAGATACAGATACAGACATAGCTGTAGATACAGATGTAGATAGAAGTATGGATGTAGAGAATGTGAAAACTGACAAAAGTGGAGGGAGATACAAAACACAAATAAATACAGAGGACCATGGGAGTCAGAACCAATGGAAAAGTATGAAAAAGCATTATTTGGCAGCATCCTGTACAGGCGAATTGCTGTGGGAATGCACTGCAGTAGCAAGACATCTCCCCACATCAGCAAAGGAAAACAAAGCAGCCTTAAAGCAATGGACAGGGAAGCCACTACATGTCTACTTATTGTCAAGAAACCAAGGTAATCACAGGCAAATATGAAGCTGTCAGCTGCACTCTAAAAATAAATTTAGAAAAAGAAAAGAACAATACCATTAACACACATCATCAATGCTTTTTTTTTTTTTTCTTTTTAAATTTCTTCTCATTCTACTCTTTCCATCCATTAGACTGGGTGTGGTAAGGACCTGACAGGGGACATGGCTGAGACAACTGACCTGGACTGACTAAAGGGATTGTCTGTATCACACAGCATCATGATTAGCAATGAAAACTAGGATAGACAAAGAAGGTCTAAGTTTCCAAAGTGGCTACAGCTCAGATACGGGCAGGGCATCACTCTGCCTATGGGAGCTGGTGGGCAATTGTCTTTGCATCAACACATATATGTGTATATATTTTTATATATGTAGCTAAGTATTTTTTCTCTTTCCTTCACTTACTTAACTGTCTTTTTCTCAATCTATTCCTTCCTGTTTTCTCCGTGTCTCTCTGGGAAAGAGAGAGAATGAACAAGCAGTTGAGTGGGTGCTTGGCTGCTGGCCGGACTCAACCCACGGCAGTAGGTTTTTATTGTAGCCTTGTAAAACTTCTACCAGTGCTGAAGAAATCAGTCATGCCTATTTATCTGTCATGAACAGAAATGTATTAAATATCTATTTAAATTATTCTTTTGTTATTAGAATAAAAGAATAAAAAGAGAAATGATTTAATGGCCAACTTAATGGCAAATTTAATGCTGTAATATAACTTCCAAATTATACTCTAAGATTTAAAACACCTCATAATAGCTACATTTCCTAACGTAGCTCATACCTTTATGTTAGTAGTACCAATCAACAGTCAAGCTATTTTGGAGACTGCATAGCAAAATTTTGCAGCCGTCCATCTGAAATATTTTTCTTTTCAACAGAGATTAAAACCTTTGGATATCTAAAAGTGGAGATAAATTTTCCCTCCAGTTGCTACTTGTTATTAAGGCTGAGGCACGGAAAGAAAAAATGAATGTCCTTCCTTATCTGAAAATTTTACTTCTAAAAAGGAGTATATTCATTGGACTGAACACAGCAGCTTTATCTTTTATTAATCTTTGTGAACTTAGGTTGTATATACTATAGCTTTTACTCAATTATGTCTTTAACCTATAGCGATTCTATTAAAATTATTTTCAGTTTCTGAAGCCCATCCTAGCAACGACTTCTGGAATTAGAATTGAATCATGCCCCTATCCAGGGTGCTGAGGTTGCTGTGTTAGAACTAAAAGGCAAAGTCTGCAAAACTTTACGAAAGTTTAAAAACCTTAGAAAAACAAACAAACAAAAAACAAACAAACAAAAAAAAAACCAACATTTTTTTTTCTCTATTAATCTAAGGCAATATCATCATGACCTGTGATATATTTTTTGTTTTTTATTTTTATTTTATTATTATTATTATTTTTTTCTTAAACAAGCTGCAGCGTATAGACATTCATCATCCATTTTATTTTAAGTTCAGGAAAAATTACATGGAGAAGTTGCAAGGAAATGTCACATTGCACAGACTCCCAGGCACTGTCTGACAGTCATTACGACAGTAAACAGTCTGCAGTCTTCTAGTTTCAAAATTACTTATGAAATTAATTCATGGTCGTCACCTGCACAGAAATCTCTTTAAATACAACACTTCCTTTTGAATTCAAGGCCAGGCTGGATGTGGCTCTGGGCAGCCTGGTCTGGTGCTTGGTGACTCTGCCCGTGGCAGGGGCAGTTGAAACTAGATGATCATTATGGTCCTTTTCAACCCAGGCCATTCTATGATTCTATGATTTTAAGAATGTGTCTTTCCGTGGAGAACTTTCTTTCCTCAGTACAGCAAGTACCAGTCAAGGTACTGGCTTAGAGGCTCAGGGGAGATGAACTACCCAGGCACCTGCTCATCCAGTACTGTTCTAGAAGTCCTGCTGCTCACTGTCTGCAATACTTGATGTCTTAGGGGCTATTGGGCTTGAGCATGAAAATGCTTGTTGAACAGAGCATGAGGTGTTACTGCTTTAAAACCAGACTGCATTTGGTGCTGGGTAACCAGCTGTAGGCTGATGGCTCTGCTTTGAGTGAGGGGTTTGGAATAGGTGACTGCCAAAGGTACCTTCCAATCTCAGCTAGTCTGTGATTCTGTGTTTTCCTGTTGGTTTCTTCTCCTAAACATTTTTTAGAAGGAATTTTGGACACATGTTTTTACAATTTGCTTTTGCACTGAGTTATTCAAGATGACCAACCTACAAACACTGAGATACAAAACCATTTCTTTCATGAGTGCTTCTGCAAAGCCAAATCTGATGATGCTCCTCTGCTCAGTTCTGCATCCTTTTCTCCTGTCCTGTCTGGTGCACGGTAAACATTGAATTTAGCCACTTTCCACTCCTTGGAAGATGCTTTGTCTCTACATGACATGTGTCAATAGGGATCCTCTACCAACTTGTATATCCAGTAGTTCAGCATGGGTGGATTGCCCCACTACAAGGAATATAATTAAGGCCTTTGGCCAGCAGTGTTCCAGCTTCCTGTCCCTGTCCAGATGTGCTTCCTGTGGGGTTTGTAAGATAATGCCTGATCCCAACAGATCTGGGCCAACTGCAGTTGAACAACTGTACCACTTGAACATATACTGAATAGATCTTTCTATGTGCACATTCTTACTCTGATCAATTCCTATGACTATGTGATTCTGTGATCACCCTCCAGCTTTTCAGGCCTTTTGTTTTGGATGGCTCACCATTGCATTCTGCAAAGTCTCCAAAAATCTCCTTAGGGTTTTCTTCCTCTAAATCCTCAACTGTCATTTGCTTCTGTGTCACTATGACAGCTTAAAGCCAATCTTTAATGTTTCTGTCCCACTGACATCCTGCTTCCCAGACACGAACAAGTTTTGCTGTTGCTTTCTGTTGATTGCTACCTGTCAGATCCCAGCTCTCAAAAAACAAATCACTTGGTGATGTTTTAGTCATTTCTTCATTCAGCATTCACATCATCTGACTTTCTCCATGGGTGCATGGGAGATTCCTATCTGTACATATTTTTGTTTCAGACTATGTTTTTCTCATTTCTGAACATCATCTCCATCTTTCCAGTGCTTTCCTTATCACACTCAAGCATGGTTATCCTGCTCCATTCATCTATTCTAACTTCTTCCACTCATCTGTCATTACACCACACTCAGCATAAATGAGGCACACTTTCACATGTTGCCCCTGTTCTGTCCACACTTAGTGCACAAAAATAGCCCCCAGTACAAGTTCCGTCCTATGAAGGTTTAGTGGATGGCACTAGGCTCACTCCATTGCTCATACCACAGAATCATAGAAGAGCCTGGGTTGAAAATGACCTCAAAGATCATCTAGTTCCAGCCTCCCACAGGTGAGACACTTCAGGGTACTTGGCTTGCACTGAGCTCTTCAGCGCTTATAGTGCTGAAGAGGCTCTTCACTTTTGTTCCTTTATACAGAGCCCATTAAGCTGTGGCCAAGGGGTCATCAGTGCCAGCCAGATCTATCCACCAGACAAGAGAGCAGACTGTAACACGGCCTGATGTCCTTTTCAGGAAGATCAATGCAGTTATTACTTATATTAACATCGGGTTCAAAACAGATTACCTACAAAATGAAAATAACCTGCTCCTACCCCAGAGTTCTTCTAGTTGGGGTTAACCTGTCAACATGCTGCCTCATCATGATTATCTCATCTCCCTGCCTCTGCTTTGCCAAAAATACAGCTTTCTATTGTCCACCAGCCCACATCTGCTTGATGCTCTTTTGAAGTCTGTCTTTCTCTGGTCTCTTTCACTCACAGCAAGAACTTCAGTAAAATACCTGAATTCAGAACTAAACTACCCTCTTTTTCATTCTTCCTCAACCCTCATTCCCATGTGATGGTCAAGTCAGCTTGCAAACTATTAATCTCTTTGTTTTATTCAGAGGTTCAACCAGACTGTTTATCTGCCCTTTCCTTTTATTTTATTTTTTTTTATGCTTCTACCTTGTCCTCCAAACTTTTAACATAACTGAGTTAGCACTTTCAGTGTATGCACAGATAGTGCACAGCACAATGCGACGAAGTTAACAACTGCTTATAAATACTGCCTCAATGCAAAATACTAGTTAACCAAAGTTATGTATTCCTATGATGAAGAATCGTGCTTACTGAAATTTCTTTCAGTTCTGTAGAGGTTTCCCATAAGGACTGTTATGGTGCAGCTTTTGATTCCAGTTTCTCATCTTTATGTTCTCAAGGTTACACTCTGAATTTCAGCTTTAAGAGACAAAACAACGTGTAAGAGACAATGCTGAAACTGCAGCTGTGGTGGAACATTCGTGAGAAGAAAACAGGATACTCTCATGTTTTGACTTGTTTGACACAAATGTTCTGCTCAGTTCTAAATTCGTACACTTTGAATGAATTTTGATTTAACTGTGTAGTGAAATTTCCAAAAATTCTGAACAGTATCGATATTTTAGGTGAATGGTGCTTGAGTCTGGAAAGTAATTATTGTTTGAGTCTGAGTTTGTTATGCAACCAGTAGGGTCTCAGGCAGCTTGAATTGTAAAGCGAACAATTTGCATTGTGCTGTAACCACTTTGTCACTGCTAGCATAATGTCCCTGCATATACTGCTCTCCTTATTGGGAGCCTGAGTTGTCATTGCTTTGCATCTTTTGAAGTGGTTTATGGCTGTGTAAAGTTGGTACTGGAAAATTACCATCTGGGTTGAATCACTTTGAATACCTGCTTTTCACAGGATGAAGAGATCAGATTCTGTACAACACTCTAACTGTCCATTACAGCAGGCATCTGGATCTCTTTACTTACTAAATCTGTTGCATTTGGAAGTATAAAAAATATTTTTCTTTCATGTCTATTTCAGTGGCTTTCCATTTCGGGTGGTTTAAATGGGCATGGTTTAAGCTATTAACTTGCTTGATTCTTGCCCCCTCATCTCCTTTTCCCCACGTGAGCATCATAAAGGGAATATAATGAAGGTTAAATAGGCCAGATAACACCTCTGGGGCTGAGGATATACCCTGCTGGTGTGCTCACAGACCACTAACTCAGATTCTTACACAGATTCTGGAGGTTCCTATATTCCAAAATGGGTAAATATGGCAGATTTCAGCTGAAGCACTGATTAAGGAAGGCAGAAAATACAGGAGATACTGGGTCTTGGTCTACAAAATTATGAACTCACTGAATACCTTTTCATTTTTGCAGCATTTGGATCAGTAAATGCTAGGGCAAGATTTCAAATAAATAAATAAATTTTATCAGAGCTTTGTGAGGTGTGTTAATTATCAACAGGGTACACAGTGCCACAATGAAAGACTGCGGTTTGAACTCCCTTTTCTGAGACTCCAGAGCTTGCGTTTGTTCAGAGAGAGCAGCGTGTTGGGTTAGGGAGTCTGGGGTAAACACAGAGTGGATGTGTTTTGTGATCACTGGACTGTGTAGTGAAATACTGATGCAATATATTTCCCTTTCTTTTCTGCAGTGGAGTCCCTCTGGGTTTGGATGCAGCTACATTTGATATTATAAAAAATTTAAAGCCAGCAATAAATGTGTGCATATCACTTCCTAAAAAGAGACATGAATTTTGGTGCCCTGTCTGAATATGTATTATTTGTGGAATTGTTTTTCCAAGCAATATCACAAATCTGCTCTGATTTCTTTTATCAGTTTGGGACTGCATTATATGCACATCACACATTAGCATCCCCGTCAAGAAAGTTACAGAACCTGGCAGGGAGGAACAAAGCTCTCAGGCAACATAAGCACTCTGCTGCTGTCTCCTCCTGCTCATTCTCTGCATCCAGTTGCTTTCAGTCTCCTCTTCACCTGTTTGTACTACTGCTCCCAGTGTTGGTTTTAGGTGGTATTTTTACCTTCATAAATGTGAAGTACAAAGTTTGACCAGAATTCCCACTTGATTTTTGTATTTGCATTCTCTAGATCATATACACAGCAGCATAGATCATATACACAGCAGCATCTTCCCAGTGCTCAGCCATTGCCACTAAAGCCACCGTAAAGCTTTTAAGCCTCTGCCTTCACAGCACTGTGATGTCTGTGATGAGCTGGCTGCCATTCCATCAAAGGGTCAACCAAAGTAATGATCCCACGAAGGTGAATTCCCTAAAAATCTCCTTGCAAGGTTCTTATCACTGCGTGACCAGGAGCTGGAGGGGCACAAGTAAAGCAGGGCCAGGTGTGGTCGGGATTTAGGAACGGAAAGCACCGAGCTGTACCCACTGCGGGTAGCTTCAGGCCGGGCTCTCACTAGATGGCACTGCAGTGCTGCTTTGGGGTTCGTCCCCGGAGCAGCCAGGCTCCCTTAATCTTCGTCTCACAAGGCTAAGCGAAGCATGGAGGGCTTTAAGTACATTTTGACAGTGAAGGAAAAATGGGATCTGCCGGCTGAACGGTCCCTTTCCTATTCCATACGGTGCACAAGGCACCTAGAGGAATTTTTCTGGGCTGTTCCTTCTAACAGGCAGGTGGAAGCTGATGGCTTCACATGAACGTTTTGGTGGTTTACAGAAGGGCTGAGCATGCCTCACAGCTCCCTTGCTTAGACTTTGACTTTGACTTGTATGACACAGTGATGTCAATGTTTTTTTAGCCAATCCTTGTGCTCTAAGGCGATTTGAACCTTTTTAAATTACTCAAAATAGAGCCAATGCTTCAGAGTCCTCTGCAGATATTTCCTTCCAGCCAGGATATGCAGCAGCTGATGAGCAATGTTCCTGATCTAAGAGAGAGGCTGAAATTTGGGAATTCGGCACACGACTCAGCTAGTTGGGCACCAACTGCTCATTGCAGACTATTGCAGAGAAGTGACATGAAAGGCAAGGACTGGAGACAGATGAGATACCACTTTCATTGCAGTGGAATCGCCTTTGGATAAAATGGGGCACAAGGATGCAAGGCAAGCAGTGGTGCTAGAGGCAGTATCAATCTTTTCACATTCCACTTCTCAAGAGTGAAGAAATAAAAATGCATTAAAAGTCCTCTGATCAGTGCAAATTAAGTCAGCATTCAAGCATTAGAAAAATATATGGGTTAAATTATAAATGCGATCTGAGATCCTAGGCCTAGAAGGAGTCCTTGCCTTAATGAAACAAGGCTGGAAAAGCCTTTGTTGTGAGAACTAAGAAATGCTATCTGTGTATGATGGGGAAATGGTTTGGTAGCAGAAGGAGATCATATTCTGGCTAAGATGTTACTTCTATTGACCTATTTGGCATAGACTAAGGAACAATGTATTTAAATCTTCATAGGAAATCTAAACTGCCATTATGGCAATTTTTTAGGATGTTCCACCTAATCATGGAGCTCCAAGGAAAATGAGAATTACTTGAAGCAGGTGGACTTTCCACAAGCTCATCAGAACCAGAACATTTATAATATGGCAAAAAGCCAGTTCTAAAACTTTATTTCAGTGCACTTTGTAATCACACGTTCTCCTGGACAGAACACAAAGGAGAATTACAAGGCATCACTCCCCCAAGCTCCTTCTAATATTAGGCTGATGAGTTAGTATTTATATGCACATACATGCACAGATGCATGGGGCTTTGTGAATCTGTGCAGGCATCACGTTCTTGATTCAAGTGTGAGTTTTTAGGGAATTTGGTCACGGTAGACATCTATTTTTAGATAACGTGGGGAAGAGAAAATGCATTTGGAAAGAGTATGCTAATCTCCAGCAAGCTGTGAGCTACCAAGAGTTTCTGTAAGTACAGAACAGTTCTTGTGATGAGGAAATGATGTGCTTCCTCACTACACGGCAGACTTTTAGCCACTTCTAGAAAGATCTTCCTGACCTCTGCTTATTTATCACAGCTGTCACTTCTATTAAGGCAAGTTTTTCTGTAAGCTCTCATTATGTAGTCACCTCAACAAACGGCTAAAGAAAGCAATCCCGGGCAACTTTTACAAATGTGTTCTTCTTTTCAGCTTTTGTGTCATTGTCATCCTAATCAATACCTGAATAATTGAAATCCTCCAAGATCAAAGTTGTGACCTTCTGACTGCCCTTTTTCCTGGTCTACTTTCTCTAACTCCTATAGAGGAGGACAGCAACATCCAGGATTAGATAACTGTCATTGTTGTCCTAAATGCTAAGCAGGCTGCCACTGCTGTGTCAGCCAAAATGTATCCCCTCCTTACAAGTTCAACATCATCCCTTCGTTTTCTGCTTCTGAAATCTCTGCATTGTTTATTTATTAAGAGCATATATGATGCTTCTACACACAAGATGAATTTGCACCTTTTAACATAATTTAAGCACACTTTTTAGGATCAATAGCTATTCTAATTATTTTGGGAAAAATAAAAGCATGTTTCTACACATCTCATTTCTCATCTCATTCTTTATCTGGTTTCATTTCCTCTGTAAGTGAAATCTTGGCCACATTGCTAGAACGGACAAACTCCAGGCGGACTGAATGACTCAGTATGTCTTCCTTGTGATTTGTTTTCTTTTACTTTGGTTGATTGGTTGTTTTGTTTCTTAAATAGAAAATAAAGCATTGGCTTTTTCTGGTTTTAAGTTATGTACCTTTTACAGTGTATTTCAGCGCATGCAAGACTTCGTGTAGGATTTTCCTGCACTAAGAAGGAACTGAAAATAATGCACATTAACACTAAAGAAAAATGATAAACTACCTATTGCTAGAGAAGCATTTCAATCAGTATTAGGAATTAAGCAGAATTCTAATCATCACAACTTCTTTTCCAAGACAAATCCTAGGTATGCTTTTTGTTTGTTTTTTTTTTTCCCCTGCCTTGTGTTTAAAATTTTCTTGGTAGTGGAAAAATCTGCATCTTTTGATTAATCAACTTTAAGTTGCCAAAGTAAGAGAATTTAAACATTTCCTTTCAGAATTACTTAACAAAGGCTTATCCATTATTTGTGTCGCTTGCATAATGTCTCACAGTAACAATGATATCGGCCAGAAACATAAAAGATTCAGCAAGCAGAACTAGTTAGACATAATCCAGGCTTCCTGGCAGCATGTACCTCCAATTTACTGATTATTTCTATCCAATATACTTCAGAAACAACTTCACAGCTCTGGTCTCCTTGGCCCTATTAGCCTTCTTTTTATTTGATTTGAAATCACTCTAAAGGTAAGAAATCATGCTAGCTGCTTGATACTATCTGTTAATTGCTCCTGCAGATAACGAGCACCCTAAGGGGCAAAAAAGGTTACAGAGCCTATAGAGACACATCAGAGATGCATAATTTATGCTTCTTGCAGCAGTTAATATAGCCATGTTTCTGTGTGCACACTGTATATTATGCTGCTCAGTCTCTAGTTTCTCAGACAGTTCATTTTGGATGGTTCACCACTAAACAAACTCGTGAAACCTCCAAACGTTTCCTAAGGGCTTTCTGCCTCCTAAATCCTCTTCTGTCATATGCTTCCCTTATTTGATGGTGAAGGAATTTCATTTCCCTGCTCTTTGTTACTCTCCTCACTTCCCTACTTGCAGTCCAAAATAAGTGCCAAGTGGTGGAAAGTGCTTAAAATAATTAATTTGGCATCTTGTACTGCTTGATTGCAAAGCAGGAATTATTAGTACAAATGAGCAATGCCTGTAGGACCTTTGATATAATTGTGGTTTTGTTTATGCTGACACAGTATAATGTTTGTGTTTTGTTATTCACTCCTTATTAAGATCTCTGAGGCAGTGAAGATACGTCTTCACTATACAAGAGGCATTTATAAATACTAGAGGAAGAATTACAGAACATAGCATAGGATCTGTATGCGCCTGTCTGTGAGAACCAGGTAAAGCAGGCTCAAAGAATGGACCAGGAACATCATATTCCAATCCTAGAAAACCTTTCCAAAGCAGAAATGATGCAGTGTTTGTACTAGAGACACTTGCAACCAAGCAGTCTTAATCACCCTCTGACCTTTTCTCCTTCATAACAGCACTCTGAAACAGCTCATAGATGCTGGTGATGCCTGTGTTATTCTATCCAAACAGTTTGGCTGATGAAATCTCATGTATCTTCTGATTCACTGAATTCAGATTGTGTCTGCCAACATGTATTACACAAATCAGTTGTACAAGTATGCTCTCGAGGTTTCATATTGAACCACCTCCTGTACAAGACTGCAAGGCAGATCTTGTTGCAGGTGGAACAAGCTGTTCCTTCCATGGACAGTGGCACCCTTGTCATTTTTGAGGGCAGCTTAGGTATTACAGATCACTACATGACCTGTGGCAGCGTTAAGTCACAAACATTTGCAGTCTCTCATTGCTGCAGGTTTGATAAGCAACTGCTGTGAGTTCAACCGTGAACTTCTGAAGTGCAACACTGTACTTTAATATTCATGCTAATCTAACACTGAGCTTAGTCTTGAGTGATAATGCAGGAAAATGTGTAAAGGTGGAGAGATTCAAGATTTCGCAGACTCTAAAGCAGTGCAAACTCCTGGCATGCACACACAGCTACAAGAAAGTTATACAGCTGCAAATTTTCCAAGCAGCTACCTTGCAGAAGAAGATGTAGAAAAGCTGAGCATGTGTCCATTCCTTGGGTTTCAGTCATCTAAAAGTCAGTCACTGAATCTAAAATAATTACCTGGATGCCATTTCTAGTTAGTGGAGAGAAATGAGCAGGTCTAAAGGGCAAGCCACTTCAGGAAGGTCAGAACCTCTTCAGGTGGCCCTTTCACTTTACTGACTACCGAAGTACCTTAGACAGGACATCAAACTTCTCAGCAAAACTAAAGTTCTATAAACTAGAGTTCCTTTAAAATACAGTTTGCTTAGTATCATCGTTACAGCCCAGCAAAGTATTTATACACATGCCATGTGTGGACAAAGTCCACAGTTGAATAACTCAAACCACATGGACCAGTTTAAGTATCTTGTTATACCAGGATTGTGTTAAGTGAAGACTTAACATTGTCTGGCTGCCCCACTTCAACTTCAATCTTCTTGTTTATGACAATAATTCTCTTTAGCTTTCTTGAGCAATTCTGTCACTTTTTTTAGAGAGTAAATGGAAAAAGCTGTTCTAATTTCTTGGTATTTTCAAAAGAAATACATGGCATCATTTACTGCCACACTCTGTGCTGCATGTCTGACTAAGCGTTTGAATTATTTCTGCTTTTCTTTGCCTAAACCTTTTAAATTTATTTATTCTCTGTTGTTATTTACTGAGACTCTTTTATCTTTCTCTGTAAAGTGTTCTGGGACACAGATGGTATGAAAAGCTTTGTACATAATAAAGACTCATTGTTCAGGCAGCTCCCATGGCAGAAGATGGTAGGGATAACAGCACTGGGCCATAAATTGTATTAGATTTCTGTGAGCAGGATGCTGTTGACACTTGATGTTCCTAATAAAAAATACAAAAATCCCTGTCACTTTTTTTGAGTAGCTTCCAATGTTTCCTTCACATGTGAATCCAGGGAGCATACACAGACAATTGATACCTCTCAATTTGTTGTAACACTGATTTCAGGAAAACTTTTCTTCCATACTTGGCTGAGGGACAGATAGTGTATGACAAAGTTTTCCTCTCTTCCCGACCTATCTATACATTTTCTTATACAAAACTCTCACTTATGACAAGATGAGTTGGTTATGCAGAAGATATGGAGTTGGTTGCAAGAAAGTATAGACTAACAGCTGTCTGAAATCAATCAGATAACATCAAGCCAAAAGCAGATAGGAGAATGTTGCTAAAAACAAGCTCATTGGAGATAGCTTGAATACTGGCAGAAAACACAACAAGCCAAAACAAACATAATCTCATTTAATATATACGAGTCAGAAGAGGCATCTGAGCTGCACGATCAATGATGTTTGAACACATTGGCATGTTCCAATGGTATGCATTTGAGATAATCATTCACATTAGCCATGCGATGGTGGATGATGTTTGAGATTCATAATTCAAAATCATTTGAGTCAAACTGAGCCTGAGCCAAAAGCAGTTCAAATCACTGAAATCATTCAAATCAAGAACCAAAGCTGAACCCCAACTGCTAACATGAGCTTCCAGTAGAGTTCCTTTGTCTCCTTTTCTGTGGTGCTAACATTTGGGGCTCAGTGCCCTAGATCTTGCTTAGAAAGCCCTAGCCAGACTGGGGAAGCAACATCCTTCTAAGCAAACCCAATGCTGCTCTCCTCCAGTACACAGATCTGCTCATCAAGGTGCACAGCAGCTTTGTCACTGACATACGTGGTAAGAGAGGCTGCCCACAATATCTACAGGTCCTAGGAGTTCAACTGGAGGTGAACTGTACAGATGGGACAGCATCCTTACAGGCAGTGCTAAGCAAGGGTGAAGGCCAAGCCAAACTCCTGCAGGCTATTGTCAGGGCTCATGGTGCTGCTGCTGCAGTCATTCCAGAAAGCTACCTTATTTGGAAAGCAAAATACATGCCATGTGTTTTTCTTCAACATAAGGCTGCAGAAGGACTTGGTCTTATGTCTCAAAACAACTCTGAGTGAAGCTTGTACAAAGGTGAGTACCAAACCACAAAGTTCAAGTTTGGTGGATCAGTTATGAGCTAGTACTCTGCTGGCCAGTACCTTTACTTGTTGACTTCTTTCTTCTCCTCTGAAAACAATATATTTCTGCTATTTTAGATCTTGCTATTTAGTATCCTTGCATTTTGGAACTCCAAGGCAATAAGATGGTACAATTTTAGCATATTTTATCTTTTATGCCGTGCTTTCTTGATATGCTTCCTTTCCTCCTTTTGTTCTTTTTCTCTGAAGTAGAAATGCAACAGAAACCAAGGTGTGAAGAAAATGAATGCTGCTCCCTGACAACAAAATACAGAGCCAAATGTTGCAGTCAGTTCTAATTTGTATTCCCTGGTGAAGCCCTGAAGCTCACTGGGACATGGAAACATTGGCTAGAGCAATTTCCAATCATGAACTTAACTTCTTTTTCCTTGTAATTGTTTAAAGGAAATACAGAGTCTGCAGAGATGCACACTTCCGCCAAGTCTGAATAGCTTTTAGGACACATTCTGTGATCTGGTAAGTTCAACACATAAATACAGAAGACAGAAGGTGATTGTTTGGCCCCAAAAATATCACTGCAAGCATTGTCACTGACTGCAATTCAATCAGAATTGCACCCAGAATGTAACAGCCTTGGCTGTAGGAACAGCCAAATTGGTTTTATTAGACTTTTGGATAGCTGAAGCAGAACTGACACCACAGGAACTGTAGCGTGCCCATGACTCTGGGGTGTGTTAGGACTGCAGGCAGAGATGTGACTGCAGCACATGGGGTACCAGTCTGTGGAACAGCGTCAAAAACTCTGTGGGGTTGGTTGTCAATATCCTGAAGACATGCCCAGAGGCTGCACCACTGATATTCTCTGTGCTAACCAAACTGAAATGAAGCCAATATTCACAAAATCACAGAATCACAGAATCACCAAGGTTGGAAAAGACCTAAAAGATCATCCAGTCTAACCATTCATCTATTACCAATAGTTCACACTAAACCATGTCCCTCAACACAACATCCAGTTGTTCCTCGAACACCCCCAGGGTCGGTGACTCCACCACCTCCCTGGGCAGTCCATTCCAGTGCCTGACCACCCTTTCTGAGAAGTAAAATTCTTATTCTTTCTTAACAGCTCTTCAATTGTACAACCATTTGTGAGATATTCACTCTGAAGTCCTCAGGGACACATGCTCCTGGAACAGGTGAGAACCTGCAGTGTAAATGCTCATGCCCTAGCTGGAGGACACTTAGTGCCTACTTATCCAGAAGTCTCTGGACTCAGTCATGGTTCCTTTGTATATGAATACATAGAATCATATAATCATTAAGGTTGGAAAAGACCTCAAAGATCATTTAGTTCAACCATCAACCCATCCCCACCATGCCTACTAACCATATCCATCAGTGCCACATCTACATATTTCTTGAACACCCCCAGGAATGATAAATACATCAGTTCACTGGACAGCCTGTTCTGATACCTCACCATTATTTCTGAGAAGAAATGTTTCTTAATATCCAACTTGAACCTCTTCTGGTGCAGCTTGAAGTTATTACTTTTTATTCTATAACTGTTACCTGGAAGAAGAAGCTGACCCCTGCTTTTCTACAGCCTCCTTTCTGGGAGTTGTAGAGAGTGCTAAGGTCTCTCCTTAGCCTCCTCTTCTCCAGACTGAACAAGCCCAGCACCCTCAGCTGCTTGTCTTAATTGCCCTTCTCTGAACACACTCCAGGGCCTTGATGTCTTTCTTGTAGTGAGGGGTTCAAAACTGAATACAGTACTCAAGATGTGACCTCACCAGATCTGAGCATAGAGGGATGATCACTGCCCTGTTCCTGCTGACTGCACTATTTCTGATACCAGCCAGGATGCCATTGGTCTACATGTACTACTCTGAGCAGTTTGCCTATTCTTTCCTCACTTTGGACACAATCAGATGGCATAATTCTAATTTTTATTGGTTATTGCTTTGTGTTCCTGAAGCATAGTATTCTTCACTTGTTTCTTCGTGTTTTGTTACAGGAGAATGGGACTGATGACCTTGATAGATTCCTTCCAGTCCAACATCCAAAATTTCCTTAACTGCTGTGAGAGGCTATGAAAAAAATAACTGTGATTTGTGGCATCACAGCCTTTGTAATGGCTTTAGAGGGCTCAGTATATTTTAATGATTGTATGCAAAGACACTTAGCAGCTAAAGCACTGAGTTTTGACAACAGAAATACTATTTGAAAGGGTCACCTCCTTTTTCTTCAAAATGTATTACACTGCCTTTAAAACCAGCATCTTCAGCAAAAGACAGGGAGGGAAAAGCATGTCTGGGAGGAGGATTGGAAGGGAGGACAGGAAGGAGGAAACAAGATTTGTCACCATGGATTAATAAACTTCAGAATGAATGTTTGGATAGCAGTGCTTAACTAGAACCAGCATCAAACAGCCATTGTGAGAAACCAATAAACAGTTTAGCATACACCAGTGAGGTGCTAATGAACTTGTATGTATGTTTTTACATCCATATGGGGTAAGCAATCAAAAACTAAATATTAGTTAGTTAATTAATACTACCCCTAAGGAAAGATTTTGTTCTACTTGGCCATCTTATCAAGCAGCAAAAAGGTAGACCTACTTACATGGAAGTTAACAGACTGATGGGGCCAATAAACTTCAATAATAAAGTGAAAAATAAAGAAAATCTTTGTTCCAGACAACTCTGTTTAAAAAAAGTATTTGTACTTATTCAAATTCTAGTAATGATTTTATGACATTTATTAATAGAGTCAAGACAATTAAAAGTCACAAAACACTCTACACTGAATTATTATCAATCACAGTATTACAAAATATTGTTTACAGGATATTATGAAAAGATGCAAAAATACTTTTGTGGCTTTCAAGGTTATACGATTTCAGTTCCCTGATGAGGCAAGCAATAATATGAGTTATCATCTACTTAGGCAACAGATCCAAAGAGTGCAATTACATTATTTGATAGAGCAAATTCTCAGCTACAAAAGACTACTTTTTAATGTGGTCACCACTATTAGTTATGCATTTCTGCCAGTGATGAACAGAAGCCTGCATGCTTGTAAATATCTGTACCAGAGAAGGTGATGCACTGTTGCTACCTCTGAAACACATCACCCATCATGAAATGCACCACCCATCATCATACTGTGCTCACATCCACTGTCTGGTCTACATAAATGTTCAGCAAGCATCAATGAATGTCAGTGGGTGCCATTTTTTCTGACACTGTGGATCAGTATAATTAAATAGAAGGTATTACTTTTGGAACTGCCCTTATATGTACAAACACAAAAGGGTGAGGGTTTTGGGAGGTTACAAGTGCTTACTCATTTGAAAAGCACATTACCTGTTTACGTGTTTGACTACGGACCCCCCATCACCCCAATTATTTATTTTTGTTTTTATGATATCCAATTTTAAAAGCATTTATCAAAGTAACAGGTTAATGGTATACTACTGGAAGAAACATAAATAGCATCCCAAAAGACATGACCTAAACATTTGATTTTCTCTTCATTATATTCGAGCTTACCCCAGACTTCAGGTCTTTATCTTCTATGCTTGGCAGTGAAGACATTTGGTGAAGTTTTCTATATAGTTCCAAGGATGAGGAATTTTGTGTCTGAGAACAATCTCTCTGCACTCTTGCCAGCAGGGCTGTTTTACTTCATGGCAGGTACAGCTCATATGTAGAAAAATGTGTGAAAGTCTTGAACTGGAGCTGTCTCATAGCTGAGGACTCTGTTCTGTGAGTTACTCGTGTCAGGATAGTTGTCTAACCATCTTCTACAATGCCTTACAGTTTTACTTTTAACATGCAGTGATCTGTCTCTTCTGCTTTAAGGTGCATAAAGAATTCTATAGTTAGCATCAAATCTGGAAAGCAGTTTGGAGTGTGTACAGATATCAGATAGCTGAAATGGGGGATATTTTTAAAAGCCTGATCTTCCTAATTCGTTCTGTGCAGCTGGTTTAAATACTTCTAATTGTATGATCTGGAAGACTTGATCTTCGTGACTATTCTGTATTTATGAACCTGGAGTAGTAGAAAAAAGCTACAAAACAGATTTCCCTAACGATAATACGGGATGAACACAAGTCATGTGTATTGGACCTTATTTCACTTGAGTTACTTCTAAAAGAAATTTCACAATGAAAGAAATTCTGCAATAAACGGCTGAGGAGTATCCTGCCATGAAGAAAAAGGCCTTTTTTTTTTTTTTTTTTTTTTTTTTTTTTTTTTTTTTTTTTTTCCTTAGTACTAGAAATTTAGGTCACTGAAAGATGTAATTATGGAAATACCTCCAGAATTGCTAGATTTAGAGCTTTAACTGTTGCATTATGTTCTGATTATTATTCAAGATTATTTTGCAGTCCTTGGTCATTTGAATGGTTGCTTGGCCTCAGCGATACATTGTTATATGGGGATACCTGATACAAGCTAATGGAAGTACTCTCTCAAAATACAGTTTTGACTATGTTACCATATGGAAGTCCAGTCCTTGGAGACATTCAAGGTCAGACTGAACCAGGCTCTAAACACCCTGATGTAGTTGTAAGCGTCCCTGTTTATTGCAGGGGAGTTGTTCTATATGACCTTTAAAGGGTCCCTTCCAACTCAAATGATTCTATGATTCTCTGACTCAATTTACTCGTAGCCCCATCCTTCAGCTTTCTCATTTTGTTAAGTATGGCCAGCATGCTTTCCTAGAGCTCCTTTGCTGGTCTATACATTTTATTGAGCTGATCTTCTCAGAATCACTTTTACAAAGCTCCACTCATTTTCATTGCTTCATTTATGTCCCAGCTTCAGGAACAATCACAGGAACAGTCTGCTGGAGAAAGGCTTTGCTACACTCCAACATTTAAGGGTTTCTTTTTCATGCTGGGAAGGTGAACTGGGATCTCTCTTTGGAATGCTCTGGGCCTTTGCCTGTGTCCTTGTTCAAGTCTCAGCTAAGTAATTTTTAACAGCTGCTTGAAGTCATTGAGAATTGAAATTTAGAAGGGAAATGCTGACACCACCTTCCTCATTACAGCATTTAGACGCTTCTGCCATGCTGCAATCAACCCTCTATTGTAAGTGCCTGTGTTGTAAGCATCTCTGATCTAAACATGTGTTAGCTTAAAATATCAATGCAATTGCAATCCATTATGTTCTGCTCAGAACACCCATCTGGCTTCAATTCTGCCGCTGCACGATGCACTGCTGAAAAGCCAAAGGCCTCATTCTGCCTGTGCTTACGCCTCCCCAACTCTGAAAGAATAACACTGCAGTAGCTGAAAGCACAACACCCCAAACCAGGTGTGGGGAAAAAAGTGAGCCATGCATATGCCTACGTAATGCACTCTTTCCAGCTTGTTTTTCCAGCTTTACTGCTCTCTGCCTTATCACGGAAGTATAATTCAAAGTCTGAAGAAAACACATCAGAAATAGAAAACATTTTGGACTTTTTCTCAAGATGATGATTGTAGCCCCATTTTTTTCCTGCTGATTCACCATTCCAGACACTCTCTGGCGTTTCTGAGACAGCTCTTTAAAACAAAACTGACTCCATAGGAAAACTAAAATGATGCTTTTTGAAGGAAATGCCGAGAAAGAGATATAAAATATTAATCACCTAGAAGAATCACTTTTTACTGCAAACCATTTTAGTACCTATTGTGCTTGGAGGTGAAAACACCTGATTAAAAACTTTTAGTACCAGTCTCATGGTGTGCCTACAAGATGTGCTGGGACTTCAATAGATTCGAAAAAAGACATGGGAAGCCATTTTCAATTTGCTGCTGCCTTGGACTCGCACTGCATGTTTTTTTTGCCTTCTGCTGAGCAAAGCTAGCAAAGAGCTCAGTTACTGAGGGAAGAAGTTATGATTTACGCTGTAAGTAAGGAGCAGGACAAGCCGTTACAAGCACCCAGGCAGTAATCATGACTGTGCCATTTAGGTTCAAGTTCCAGATCACCAGAGCTCAGGGTTTTTGGTTTATTTTTGGCTTTGGGGCATCTTGTTTATAAAGCTTCAACACCAGGAGTGATGAATCTAGTGGTTCAAAATGAGTCCTGGATGTCTTTTTATGGCACAATGGACCTGTGAAAGGTCTGATTTAAGCGACATGGTGTATGAACACCTCTTTGCTGTCCTAGGTTTCCAGTCACAATAAACCTCTCAATACATCTTTTCACAGAGCAGTAAAGAGATATAAGAGCACTGACAACACTTGTTAAAAGCTGAAAACAGCCTGAAGTTGCATAAGTTTTTTTGCAGGGGTGGCAGCAGATGGCTGAATGAGGCCTACACCCAGCCCTCTGCTTGCCCCTGTGACGGGGACAGCAGCACCACTCACGAAGCAGCCCCTCAGCTATCACAGATTTCAGCATGCCAATAGACAGCTCAAACTAGGGCTAGCTTATTTAATTTCACAGACTGAAAACTACAGCAAATCAGGAAGTTTTTTTGTGAGCCATCCGGTTGTCCCTGCCACCAGGGACATGACAACTACCTTGTTCAGAGCTACACAGAAGCTGGCTGAGGGGCCGTGCTACTGCTTCACCACTGTACCTCATGTATCCCAAAAAGCCTCATGATCCTGTGGTCCAGCACCTGTAGGATGCTCCCAGGTGCTTGGACACTCTCTGGCCTCACTGCTGGGGTTGCTGGGTCCAGGAGGGGCTTTGCAAGCCTCTGGAGCTCCTGCAAGATGGCATGGGAGATGCCTTCTGGATGGTGAAATGATTCACTGCCAGGACAGCTACACTAAGACAGGATTCAGTTCACACTTCTGAGCCACTTGTGTGAGTATGAAAGAATTCCTCTGCACCTTGAACTGTCTGTAGGATGATAAGGAGCATGCAGACGCACTGTCCATCAAATGTAATGGGTTGGGATCAATAGTGATTCAGGAGCCTCTTGTCATAGGATTCTTCCTGTCTAGGGTATTTAACTCATGAAAGAATACTGGCCATCCATGCAAAAATGACATGGCAAAAGGCCTCATTCAGAACTAAATCCAGAAATCCTCCCTCCCGTTATAGCACAAACCCCATTAATGATTGTTTTCAAACTGTATCCACAATAGGGAGAGAACAGAATGCAGTTTACCACTTTATTAACTGACACAGTATGAAAAGTAACACCCACAGGAGGAAAAAAAAGATTTGGAATTTATTGTCATTATAATTTAGTTTGGGAAACCAAAAACTAATAAAGTATATTTAATGGGTTTTTATCCCCGTTAGGTTGGGTATACTGTCAAGCCTAACACAAAAGACAGCTATTTAATGATGTCTTGTAAAACATGGTCTTGTAAAGCCCATTCCAGGGAGCAGTCTTTATTCCTGAAAGTTCAACTGCGTCCTATGAGAAGACTCCCAAAGAAATGACCTTCTTGTGCCAGACCGGGGGCTCTTTGAGTCTCACTTTTGCACAAGATATTGTTCTCTGATATGTGGGAAACTCTGAGCAAGGAACAAGAATACAGTGGGGTTTGCTTGTACTCACAGTTCACTATTCATCTAGTGCATGCATGACCAAAAATACTAATACTCATCAAATCATTAAGAGACACTAATTTCCATAGGTGACTTCATCACCTCTATTCTATCCTGTATACATCTAGACTTGAACTTCATACAACTTCATACAAGATACATTTTAATGCGTACAGTCCTACTCTGACATGGAACTTTTAGTTAAAATCACTCTCAACAGAAAGGGTTACTCTTCCAAAATGTTGTCAACCTGAGCAAATTTGCAGGTAGGTCAAAATGTACAAAATAGATAAGAAAGAGGGTTTTCATGGACCAGCAGGGAAATAGCCGAGGAAATGTTGGATCTGTGTATTTGGAGTAAAGCTAGAAGTGCACACTTCTTCCTTGAAAGAACTTTTAAAGGCCTCTGAATGATGAAGAATTCAAGTTAATTCTTTGCAGCATTGTGCAGTTTTTGGGTAAGAAACAATCATGACTGAAAGTTCTCACTGCTATATTAGATACAAGAAAGCTTTTTCTCTGCCAAGTATGCCTCACTTCTTTCCTCACCCATGAACAAAAGTACAAGTCATAGAAAATATAGTAACTCAAAGCATGAAACTCTGAATTTGTTCCTTGGCAAATGTTCTTTTAGCACAAAATAAAGGGAGCAGAAGGATATGCCACTAAGTTTCTGACATTCCCTAACAGATAAAATTCAGTGTGTAGGCAATATACCACGCTTGCAGAAAGTGAATGCACTACTTGGGCTATCTTGGGCTGTCTTTATCACTCTGTGTATCTTAGTAGATGTGTGGAGCCACTATTAAAATTAAAACCAGTAGATGATGTGAAAGTTACCTTTTATTATTTTTTATTTTTTTCCCCATTCCTCCCAGTTTTCCCATAAAGAATTTCTTGTCATTTTACCTCCAGGTTCATAATGATCTTTTAGCCTGGACTCACCAGAAGGGAACAGTCAATGGGATGTGCTGCAGGGCAGGCCTGCCCTCCAGCAGAAATTCAGCAGGCTGACTGGAGCCTCGCAAAGATCCACAAAGCTCACAGCAAACTGGCATGGTTGTGCCAGTGGGGGTATTTAGGACTTTCTTTCCAGACTGGCATAATTATTTTAAGTTATTCCAAAACATGAGCATAAAGTTTATCTCACAATTTAAAAATATGATTTATTTATTTATTTATTTATTTATTTATTTATTTTAACTTGAGAGAAGATGACACAGAATCACAGAATCATAGAATGGCCTGGGTTGAATCATCTAGTTTCAACCCCTATGCCATGGGCAGGTTTGCCTACCACCAGGCCAGGCTGCCTAGAGCCACATCCAGCCTGGCCTTGAATGCCTCTAGGGATGGGGCATCCACAACCTCCTTGGGCAACCTGTTCCAGTGTATCACCACCCTCTGTGTGAAAAACTTCCTCCTAGTACCTAACCTAAACCTCCCCTGTCATAGTTTAAAACCATTCCCCCTTGTCCTATCACCATCCACCCTTGTAAACTCTCATTACATCCATCTAATATCTTTGCTAATGAGTTGATTGACTGAGGCCTTTCAAAAGGATTATGAAACTAAACTGGAGACATCTTATTTGCAAATTTTGCTAGGATAGAAGAAAGTAGATGAAAAGAGTTGCACTGAAGTATACACTAAGACTTCCCAATACTGTTTTAATGATCTTTGCTATTAAAATGACACATGCAGATTTCATGATGGCATGTTACAATGCCTTACTGCCATTGATTCAGAATGACCTATGTGATATACTCTTCATTTATTCCTGATTTAATGAATGGTAAAAATGATGAATAGACAGTGAAGCTCCACAAATATTATTTTCTGCATCACATCACAAACTCATACTGGTGTGCCAGTAATATGTGACCCCGTGATCTTTTTATGATTGCTTAATGGGAACTAAACAGAATACCTGGGATACAGTTCTAAATGCAGTAAGCAAGAGTCATCAAGAACTACAATTAAAAATAAATAAATAAATAAATAAATAAATAAAGAAGTTTGAGTCAGATCTTCTCTTATTCATGATGTTGATAGAGAAATACTTTTAGTATGCTGTAGAATCCCAGAGTTAAATTTGGTGGCAGATAGAGATATGCAAATTGTTATTACAGGGAGAAATTCTGCCGAGAATTGACTCACTATGGGAGACTTCAGTTCTGAGGTACAAGCTGGAGACCAAATGCTACTGGAGACAGCCCAGATATTCTGGAATGTGACAACTGACAGATTTTCTGACAGAAAGCAGGGATGCTTCTTTCTAAACTTAGCCACAGAAAGTTTTGAGGTTATTACAGGACAGCTAATTGTAAAAAAATAACATTGGTTTAGACGAGTGCAGGTCAAATTGAAAAAAAAAGGGAGAGAGAAACAAAAATAGATCTGTAGGTCAGGCTGCATATAAGAAATTTAAGGAAGTCACTGAAGGCCAAAGAAATTATTTGCTTAAGGACATCTCTGTGGAGGAGGTTTGGCTTTCCCTTAAGGCAAAATTCAGAAGAATTTCTGGAGCTTCAAACCCTGCCAAGGGAACACTTTTGGAAAAAGTCTCTAAACCTACCTGTATGCAAACTCATGTCAAAAATGATGCCTGGATAGAAATGGTAAAAGAATGATCAGCAATAAAAGTGGTGTCTTAAAGGTCAATTTTCAATAAGGGCACTTGAAACAATGGATCAAAGACAGAACTGGCAACTAGGAAATGAGAGCAGAAAGCTAATCTATGCTACTGCAGAATTTCCAAGCTTCACGTTATCACTTATTGGAACTAGAAAACCTCTGTTCTGTGATCACCAAGGAGCTGTAGTATGAAATACTGCTTGCGGTGAAAAGCATCCTCAATAAATCTATCCACTCAAGATTGGTACCATGCGACAGGAAATGTGGTGCATCACACAAGTTCTGGGCTAAAATATACCTATAATGTAGGCTTCAATACAAAATATCATAGCTTTAGAGCAGCTTTTAAAGAAAAAATAATTGAAGATGAAGGTAAATGTATATTTACAAAAACCAGATAGATCCCAAGAGTATGAAAGGTAACTTGGTATCTTGCTCTCACAACTTCGAATCTCAACAAATAAAGTGTAGTGGATCTAATCTATCAAATATTTGGCAGAATAGAGATTACCAAGCTTATGGGAAACTACTGGAAGAGTGTGAGGAGAGGAGATTGGAATTAGTAGGAAACAGCTGAGGCAGGTAAATGAACTAGGTAAAGAAAGACACTGCAGAATTGTGTTGAAATGCTTTTGAAAAACTCTTAGAATGGAATCAGATTACTATTAATTGGGTCAGTACTGATTACAATTGAAACCAATCTTGACTGAATATTCCTCTTAATGACCTTGGTTTTAAAAAGTAGCATACTAATAAGGTTTTGGGAGACATTATAAACTTAGAAAATGAAAGTGATACATGGAAAAGTCAGAAGTACCTTGCAGACTGGAAAAACAAAAAAAAGAGATGAAATTGCATTACATGCATTTAGTTGCCAGCAAAATTTTTAAATGTAATTGAAGACTTATCAGAGTGACACGAACACTAGAACAGCCCATGTGTTTCAAAGAATCATGAAGTAACTTGGATTAAACTGTGCAATGTCTGAGTTAACATGGAAATACAATTCTAGTGAGATAGTACCAGACAAAAGATGAGAGCACTGACAAAATACAATCTGGAGTTCTCTGTACAGTCTTGGTCAGCCATATTCCCCAATGGTGAATCCAGTCTGGTACTCATGAAGGCAGGGTCTGTGAAGATTATCAAGAAAATGAGTCTCCTATTCTCTAGTTAGGTCTGTCTATCACAATAGTCCCATTGGGTAGGGGAGAGCAGGGCAATGGCTTGTCTGGAAAGGATGCCTGTTTGGAATGGCTGGTGCTATCAGAATGAGAAATAGCCAAAGTCTGACTGCTTTTCCCTCTGTGGAGGCTCTCATTTGTCTTTTTTTCCTCTTTAACCTGCTGTTTTGTTTTGTTTTCCACAATATTTAAAGAAAAATAATTATCCTTGAGAAGTCAGCTGTTCTTTTATATTTGATTGGCATAGTCCAATGGCTCAGAAATTCTCAAAAGTCAGGACTGAAGAACAAATAGACTATATAATCACAAAAGCATCATTTCTGTAGAAAATAACGTATAAAATCATGGATAGTTTAAGAACAAATAGGGACAGACTAGTGATGAAATTAAAAAGTCAGGAAAGAAGCAGTAGGTCTCTATCAGAGAAATACACTTTCAAGTGGCATATTGGGAACAAAAGATATAACTAGATGTAAGTAGTTTTAAGATTCTAGCCTGGTTATGAAATCAATTGTATGACATGATTGCCTTCAGGAAGTCCTCTCTTGTTCTATCAGAAACATGGATAAGTTAATACAATGGTTCTACCCTAACGATAGCGATACAACATTTTAAGACTTGCAAGGGGAGCACATAGATCACTTTAAGTCATTTGCCAATGATTCTTTTACTCCAAGTGTACCGTGCTCATTCATCTTTGCCACTGAAAATCTGTTTTGCCAAGCTTCAGGCAGATTCTGTGACTATTGCTTGCTCCACTTTTCTTTTTCTTTGGGAAGTTCAGGTGCTGGATTGCAGTGGTGCAGAACCTTGACAGCAGAGAGAAAAGCAATGGCAGCCTGCCCAGAACTCAAGAGCTAAACCTTATTTCCATACAAATACATATCAAATTGGATAAGAATTTCCATCAACATTCTTTTTTTTTTTTTTTTTTTTTTTTTTTTTTTTTTTAAATTTTATTTTATCCAAAGAGCACTGAAAATATACACAGCACATTACACGGTAATCCAGAATTGCTGTGAAGGTCACAAAAAAAGGAGAAGCTACACAATACATAGTGCTGGCCTCACAAAAATAAATAAATAAATAGAAATAATTTTAAAAAGCCCAAACAAACAAAAACCCCACAACAACCCTAAAACAAACAAAAAAACAAAACAACAACAAAACAACACAAAACCTAAATGACTTTCAGTTCATTGCACTGATGTGAAAAGAGTTTGAATTTTCTGATGCACAAAGGTGAGTTTTGCCAGAGGATTTTATAATGAACGACCTAACATGTTATTTCATTCAGCCAGATAAAGCTAGGAGCTATCAACCATGTCACAAACTACCAGTGAGATCCTGAAATTCTTGTTCAGCCCAGGCAGTAGTAGCGACCTGTCTGGAGTAGAAAAACTGTAGAGTGATTCTTGGTAGCACTGTGGATTTTTGTATGCACTGTCAGTGTATGAACAGGGTTGGGTTTCCAGCAGAGTTGGTAGAAACTGGGAAAACAGCTGGACAGTGAGACCTCGTGGAAATGAAATTTCAGCAGAATTCAGTGGCAACTTTATCAAAACTTGATTAATTTATTAATTGTTCTGAACTTCTCATTTTGCTTCTACACTACTGTCAGTCTATTTTAAGAACTTTGATTAGACTTTGATTAAACTTTGATAGAGACGTTGATTAATAGAACTGTATGGAAAAGCCAGAACAATCCCCCAGGGGCTGATGGAAAAAAAGAATATTTAAGTGCTGACTAGCGAGCATAATTTGCAGTAATATGCAGTAAACAGGAATGAGAAACTAATCTATAATTTAAACAATGCTTTAATTAATACAGCATAAATAAAGAAGTCTGTGGTAAATGCAGAGAGGAATCTTGTCTATCATCTGTTCATCTATGAGTAGCTAGAACACCATGCCCTTGAATAAGATGACAGTAACTCTGCTAACACATAGGAGTTCCAACCAGGCAGTCAGCAGGCTTATATGTTTGCTTATTTTCACACATTTTAAGATAGTCTTTCCAAAATCAAGTGGCATAATAGGGAAACCCAAGGAAATAAAAGGAAAAGGCCCAAGGATGTTTGCCAGTCTGAGGGAGAGATTCCAAACTGAGGTGACATGGGAAGGGACTGACCCACATGACACTGTGTAACCTCTATGAGCTGAGTGGCATATTTCAGCCCCAGAGAGTCCAGCTGCACCCTGCTGAGACCCAAACAAGCAAAGAGTGGGGAAAAGCACCTGAGTGGGGTCCACCAGTGTGCAGCCATGAGAATGCCAGTGATATGATCACACAACTTGTGTGAGGTGCCAGGCAGGACTTTCCATCATTAAATTGAAGATTTATAATTGCGGCCTGCAGGCAGGTTGGCCTAAAGTGGTGGTGGAATAACTCCCTAAGACAGTTTGCCAATCCAGGTCTGTCAATTTTTCTGTCAGCCCATGGACCTGTCAAGCCAATACAGCAAATGTTGTGGTGTGTGGTGGCTATGATGGATGTCCAAAGATCCAAGCAAAGGAAAGAGTGATGGCCTTTAGACTGATCTCACTCAGTAGACAGTCCATGGTAGTTCATTGTGAAAAGCATGAAGATACTGGTTGTTTATTAAGTAGCTTGAAAGATGGGTGTATTTTAAAGGGAATTATGGATAGTCTGATGAATTTATTGGCAATTCCATTATCCAAGAACTTTCACCTTTGGTATTTCAGCTCTCTGTGACTTAAAAAACCAAAGGTGCAGTGAAGGACCTGGCTGCCCAGCCCTGGGAGCAGAACTGAAAACGTGGAGCACAGGACCCAGGTCTACATGGAATCTCAGGTGATCAGCGTAGGCTTGCAGTGAGATTGTTTAGCTCCTCCTGATCTCTGGGATATTACTCTTAGACTATATCTAGCAGCTGAGCTATCTCACCTGCAAGCAACTTTAGACATTTCAGTTTACATCTACGTACTTATGCAAATGGATGTAGGATGAACATCAGTTGTTTCAGTGGACTTTCTGCCACTGCCCCCCACACAGGCAGTGCTGCCTCATTCCTCACCAAGAATAAGGCTGTTGCAGCTACTGACTGAATAGTGAAAAAGGACTCCATAGTAGCTGAAAGGGGAACATTTTGCTACAGAAAGGGAAAAGTGGCCTCACCAAGGCAAAGGGTAGTTACAGATAGGTAGTTTATGTTAAGGGAGGACAGAGAAAGGAGGAATTACAGACACTTAGTCAAAAGAAAACCGGAGAAGAGGGAAATAAAGATAAGAAGGAATTGTCCGGAGACCTCTGACAAGAAGAAGGATTAGATACCCCGGGCAAGACGACGCTGACATGGGAGAACTATAACAGCAGATAACACCAAGAAGAAAACAGAAGAAGAATGTCATCCCACAACAACAACAAGGGTCGCAGGGAATGGGGTCAGGGGGAATGGGGGAATGGGGTTGCAAGGGAATGGGGCCATAGGGAATGTAATGAATATGTAATCAAACTGGGGAGGGGACTATTGATTATGTATTAGCTTGACCTATATCTGTAACACACTTTTCTCCTTACGGTGTGCAAGTTTGGAGGAGCTATCCCCCTTGCACCCGGCGCTGCGCAACGCTGGAATAAACATACCTGCTTTATAACCAGTCTCTGGGTTATAGAGTTTGATTCCGCAAGTCAATTTGGCACCCCAGATGGGACCTCCTCTGTTCGGCTGCAGGACCAGCTGAGAAAGGGGACGCCTTTGGCGCGCCCCGAGATTTCTCGGAAGGACTCCCCTCCCTCATCTGATCACTGCAGGAGCAGACAAGGACCCTCTATCGGCGGACCAGGTATGTGAAATGGGGGACCCGTAAGTCGTGAGGAGACGTCCTACGCAGGGCACTGAGGAGTCGGCGTGCTCCCCCCCGAGGGATGTGAGCTCACGGGTTAGGTTGCCGGCTGGGTTAGGAGGACTCCATAGGGAGTGCCTACAAAGGGGCCAGTAAGTCGTAGGCATGGTAAAAGAGCTATTGCTCTCAGGTGATTGCTAACAGGGCAGAGCTTGTCTGCTCTCTCCTACAGGGTGATTTGGGTAATCCTGGGATAATTGGTATCATACAGCGCTGTCTATATAGGTGACGTAAGTCAACAACTAGCACCGGTGTTCTTAACATCTTTGGTTAAGCTTAACAAATGAGTGTGAGTGTGGTGTGAGTGAGACGCAGCACAGCTGCGGGGCGAGTGCGGAGTCCCGACCCGCGGTTCCGTCCTCCCGCGAGGGAAACGGCCGGGGACGGACGAAGCGAAAGTTGTCCCCCCAATACTTGTTTGTCCTTGTTCTAATATGTGTTTATTTTTGTGTTATAAATTACTGGTTATTGTAAAATACAGTGTCGTAAAACGCATATGGGGCTAGCTGGGAGGAGGTGTTTCTACTTGTAAAATAGTACGGTGGTTTAGATTAAGTTATGATGGGGATCACAGGGAAAGGAGGTCCCCAAGTGTACACCCCTGGGGTGTATAGGGTGTATTCTGGCACATTGGTGAGATACTGCTGGGGAACAAGGAGGAACCCTGAGCTGGAAAACCCTGATTAAATATTGTAATCAGTGGTGGTTGATGTATAAGCTGGAGGATGGGAACAATGAACATATAGAGGGATGTCTGTGTGGAATGAGTGTCAACCCATTTATGTGATATTGTGTTCTGCCTGCGAAGAGGTGTAAGGGAGGTGGATCAGTCAGTGATGATTCTGTGGCGAGATGTTTATAACTGAACGATACGGATTGCTAAGGGAAAGTTACATGGTATTAAGGGTGGTTACGGAAACTGAAGAACTGTGTTGTTTAATCTGTGGGTTTTGAAGGGAATGGGACAAACTGTTTTGATGGTATAAGAAAGTGTAGTTGTTAATGGCTTACAGAAGTGTAACAGGGTATATGGAAGTGTAACTGAGGGTATGTGGAAGTGTAACTGAGGGTACAAATAGTGGAATAGTGTACAGAGGAAAAAGGGTTAAAGAGAAAGTGAGTTTATCTGTGCTGGCATGAGAGCAACCCCCCCGCACCATTCCCCTGCAAGCAGAACTCTGAGTGAAAGGGAGAGCCAGGATCAGAGACTGCTGCTGTAAACAGCGAAGGGGGAGGTGGAGAGGACAGGGCACTGGAAGTGAGAATGTGCAGAGATCTAGGAAACGTGAAATCCCAGTGTTAGCACTGGATGGCTCTGGAGAGGAGGTGAAATGTAATAATGACAGTTTGGAAAGCGCGAAAGTTTGGGAAGGACACAGGTTGAGGCTGGCAAAGATAAGCAAGATGTAGCCGGGATGTCAGGACTGAAGAGAAGTGCACAATATGGGAAAAAACAAAAAACAAAAACAAAAACAAACAAACAAAATAAACCAAGTAGGAATACAGGAATTCTTGTACCTGTCAGGTTACCCTGGCAAGAAATTTAATAAAACTGGGGCTAAGGGTCAAACAATATTAGCTAATTAAAATTGTAAGTCTGGTTTTAACACAAACTGGAAAACAAACAAACAAACAAACAAACAAAAAAAAAACAACAACAAAAAACCAACAATGTTGTACTCCCAGGAGTTACAGCAATCTCAAATAAGACACTTAGGGGTGTGGGCATTGGGGCCAAAGTTGAAACCCTAAATAGAAGTAAAAGCAAGGGCTCACCCAGTCAGGATAAAGTGATGCCCTTTGAGGTTATGTGACTGTAGAAGGATAAAAGAAATAATAGATAATTTTTTGAGTTTTAATTACTAATTGAATGGGAATTCAAGTACAAAACTCCAATTTTGCCAATTTGCTAAAAGTTTTGGATAGCAAGTGCTTTAGTTTGGTAGAAGACATGAGGGCAAGTAAGGGAATCATCGAATTGGTACACTCAGTCATGGAAAATCCATGCACTTTATCAACCAAATTAAGGAATGAATAGGTGGGGTTTACCTTCTGGATTTGAGGGATGTCTCCTCTGCCTGGTTTGGCCAAAGGAAGCCTAAGGTTATTTGCCTTTGAATAAGAAAGCCCTAATAGAGGGCTTTCCAGGTCAGTTAACCTGGACAGTGTTACCCAGGATCGTGAGAACAGCTTCATGATTTTTGAGAACTGGTCAACTCGTGAACTTGAGACCTGGGATCCTCCATCCTAGGGTGGAACTTTACTGCAGCACATGGATGCCACAGCAACAAAAGAACTGTGTACAATAGACTGAGAGTTTGCTGAGTTTCTTGGTTTACAGAAAGCACAACTTACTCCACAGCAAGTGACATACTTGGAATATGAGATTACAGCTGGGCTTTGAACCTTAAGGACTGCCAGGAAAGAAGCCATCTGCTAAACCCCTGAGCTGCAAACTGCCAAGGAGCTCCATACGTTCCCAGTAACAACAGGAGGATGCCAACCATGGACACACAGCTACTGACTGATGGTGAACTTCAAACAGCATGAAGTGAGTAAGGGATAGCCAGGGTGCACTGGTGCTCAATATTCAGGAAGCCCATAAATCTACACTGGGCCAAAGGATACTAATTTTAATATCTCATACAGTGTTTACTGTATTGGAGGCAAAAGGGGACATTGGCTCTCACCCCAAAGATCCCTGAAATACCAGGCCCATCCTGGTATGCAGGGTGATGTAGAGGTAATTGTAACTAATATTGTCAACCCAGTATCTTTCCTTAGCAGAACTCCCAGATTGCATGACCGCTTTGAAACAACTGAAGCTGCACATTCCAGCTGGTCGGTTGGACCTGAAGGATGAACCCTTAGAAGATGCAGAATACACCTGGTTAACCAACAGCTGCAGTTTGATGAGACAAGGAGACTGTAAGGCAGGACATGCAGTAACTGCTACTGACCAGGTAATCGAAGCACAGTCACCAGCTGTGGGGACTTCCCCTCAGAAGGCTGAAATAACTGCCTTGACGAGAGTCTTAATTATATAGACAGATGCTAAATATGTGTTTGGGGTGCCACATGCTCATAGTACCATCTGAAAGGAGCAAGGATTGCTCACACACAAGGAAAACAGCATGATGTAAATCTACCAATGGCTACTATAGGTTGTAAAGGACATCAGAAATGTAACACAGCACAGGAAACAGAGAATAAGATGATAGATCAGATGGCAGAACAGGCAGTTGAAGAGGGCTTCAATTCCAGACGGTAAACTTAAAATCTCTGAACCCAAGTCAAAACCTGTAACATATTCTAAAGAGGACAGGAGTCTAATTAATGATTTAGAAGGGAAGAGAGCAAGCTGACAGATGGGTGCAAACCCAGATGGACACAATGTTACGTTCCAGTTTTATGGAAATTGGTTATAAGGGAAGATAAGAGAATATATTGGGCAAATCAACACTAAAAAGTACAATCCCAGTACCAAGAACAGGGTCAAAGGGGCCTTCCAGGGCAACAATGGCAAATTGATTTCACAGAACTCCCAAGAAAAGGGGGGTATCAATGTATGAAAATTTCTGTCACCTTAGAAACAGTTCAGGATGCTGCTGCAGATGCCTGATGGACAATCCAAGAGGAGGCATCCTGTTTATCCAAAGTTGAATTGCAACATGGGGTAGGCAGGGATAACACTGATTGAAGAATGGTTTTCTCTGGACTATGGGATAAACTTACTAGTTGCCAAACTTCGGATGACTAAAACAGCTTTTCTTAGCCTGCATCACCTTACTACTCTTCGTGTGTTTTGCTTGTGTTGTTATAAGATGCTCTTTGTGTCTGTGCCAGGATACCAGAAGGGAATATGAGGTATGGAAGAGGAATGAGCTAAGGCAAAAGGTAGAGAGTGGGGCTTATTTCAGGATGCATCAAGAAAGAATAAAATAATCTAGCAGGTGGAAGCCCTGCTAGATTAAAGAAAAGGGGGGAATTGAATAGTGAAAAAGGACTCCATAGTAGCTGAAAGGGGAACATTTTGCTACAGAAAGGGAAAAGTGGCCTCACCAAGGCAAAGGGTAGTTACAGATAGGTAGTTTATGTTAAGGGAGGACAGAGAAAGGAGGAATTACAGACACTTAGTCAAAAGAAAACCGGAGAAGAGGGAAATAAAGATAAGAAGGAATTGTCCGGAGACCTCTGACAAGAAGAAGGATTAGATACCCCGGGCAAGACGACGCTGACATGGGAGAACTATAACAGCAGATAACACCAAGAAGAAAACAGAAGAAGAATGTCATCCCACAACAACAACAAGGGTCGCAGGGAATGGGGTCAGGGGGAATGGGGGAATGGGGTTGCAAGGGAATGGGGCCATAGGGAATGTAATGAATATGTAATCAAACTGGGGAGGGGACTATTGATTATGTATTAGCTTGACCTATATCTGTAACACACTTTTCTCCTTACGGTGTGCAAGTTTGGAGGAGCTATCCCCCTTGCACCCGGCGCTGCGCAACGCTGGAATAAACATACCTGCTTTATAACCAGTCTCTGGGTTATAGAGTTTGATTCCGCAAGTCAGACTCCCACCATAAAGCTTCTTAGATTACTTTTCTACAGAATAATTAAGAAAGAGGAAAAAAAAAAAAAAAGCAATGCAGTTTGGAGGTGCTGCTGGCTCAGCAGAGAAACTGCTGTGGGAGTGCTGTGCACAGAGCACACGAAGCAAAAGAAAGGGGAACAGACTCCCACAAGGAAGAGACTGAGAAATTACTTATTTACTAGGCCCTTCTTCTAGACAGAAGATATTTCTTCAAACACGAAGGACCAGAGTGGAAAAGATGGAGGCAATAAGTAAAATGAAGAAGAGGTTAGCAGAGCTCCACTTAGCCCAGCATCATAATGAAGTTATCTACCTTGAAAAATGAGTGCTAAGAAATTATCTATCTCCCACATAATGCATTTCACTCCTTCCTCTGTGGGACAGATCTGGCTGATGATTGCAGGCAGAATAAGACAGACCGTTGCCTCTAATTTTGAAAGTTTTGATGAAATCTTAAAGAATCAGAATTGAAATAATAAGCAGGAAAATTTGATACCATTCTATCAATACTCAGACTTCCCTGGATACCAACATGAAAGAGAAGCCATTCCTTTATGACAGCCTCTGGCCTAAGCAATGCACTGCAGCAGCAGTCATGGTACAGTGATATACTGCCCTTGATAGAAGTTTTTTTTATTCATGCTTAGTGTGTCCATGCAAGTGCACCTCGTGGTGCATCCTCTGGGCTTCTGAATGACCCTCACTGCAGTGTATGAAAAACTGAAGAGTGAGGGTTTCACATGCACTGCACAATGTTCTTCTTGATCTTCCTAAGATCAAGGGCCCCTAAGATGATCAGAGGGCTGGAGCACCTCTCCTATAAGGAAAGATTGAGGGAACTGGGCTTGTTTAGCTTGGAGAACAGAAGGCTCCAGGGAGACCTCATTGTGGCATTCCTGTACTTGAAGGGAGTGTATAAACAGGGAGGTGAACAACTGCTTACCTGGGCTGATAGTGATAGGACAAGGGGGAATGGTTTTAAATTATGACAGGGGAGGTTTAGGTTGCATATTAGGAGGAAGTTTTCCACACAGAGGGTGGTGACACACTGGAACAACCCAAGGAGGTTGTGGATGCCCCATCCCTGGAGGCATTCAAGGCCAGGCTGGATGTAGCTCTGGGCAGCCCAGTCTGGTGGTTGGCAACCCTGCACATAGCAAGGGGGTTGAAACAAGATGATCATTGTGGTCCTTTTCAACCCAGGCCATTCTATGATTCTAGGACTTATGCACATACCTGTATGTATTTTTATCTTAATTAGCAGGGCTTAATGACTGACAGAAGCAGTCAAACATACCTATTCAACACTCTAAACCAAAGAGGGAAATCTACAGTCATCCTGTATTGTCCTTCTGAAAATTATGCTATTTTGGTGCATTCTGAAGGGAATAAATGTGATTTCATAAATAAAATATTTAACCGTTTCTTCTGCGGTCATTAATGGCTTGATTTTAAAATTACTCTGCTTAGACACAAAGGCATTTCCAGTATCATTCAATCCCCATGCCATATTTGTGGTTTGTGATGGAAGCATACTCTCAAGAAGGTGAAGAAGTGATCTTGGCACTTACCAATTATCATGATAATTTATTTCTATGGGTGAGAAGGCTAAAGAAGCAATAACAAAAGCCAAACACCATTCTCTAAACAAAGAAAATTGATCCAAACCTCTCTTTATTGATTCATGTTAGGAATGTTTGTATCAGGCTCAGTGAGTGGACAAGGAGCTGAAGTGTGCATGGTGTGGCTATGCCTTTTTAAACACGTAGCTGAAGCAAGAGTGAATTTATGCTCCCCTTATGCAACCTCACAGCAAATCTACCATCCTACTGTACAATGTATTATCTTCAACATTTCTTCAAAAGAAGCACAGAAAATAAAGAAAGGATTTTCACAGCTGGCAATGTACTAAAATTTATTAACTTTCACCAGGAGAATATAACGACACTGCTGTTAAAAGAAAATGCTGGAAACTTGTTTAATTTTTTTAGTTTTTTAAAATAGAACCTTTTCTCCTTCAATGATGGAAGAGAAGAGGGGAAAAGAGAATCTGTAAATATTTTCAGCCTTCTCAGCTGAAATAAATAATTATAGTTTTATACCTTTCTGTCTTCCGATGCACACATTTCAGAGTTGATTTTAGCTTTCAGAAATGATCTTTGCCTTCTAAATTGAAGTATTCCAGGTTTTCTCTAATTAAAAACCACTTACATAGTACATCACAAGCTTAGTGCCTACTCACCAGCCACACTTCTCATACATCTGTTATTGCACAAAAATGAGAGTGGAAGACCTTCTGTATTAATAGTTTATGAAGATACCTCAATTACAACTGACCAGACAGTATTCTTGCTATGTTCTTCTCCTGATCCTCTCTCTGGAGTCTCTTTTTTTCTGGAGGGCTAAAGCTTCCTGAAGTGATAATGCAATCTCCTGAACAATAACAATGTTCAACAATAACAATGACTTGGTGTTGGGCAGCATCATTTTGAGAAATAGCTGTAAGAAGTGCTTAGGCAACCTTGTTTGTACAGAGCACCAACTAATTAAAGTAGAAACTCCGGCTTTCTTTCCCCCTCTAGGTGACAGAGTTTTAGATCTAAAGAAACAAAACCAAAAAAGAAAAAAAAACAAACACCAAAAACCCCACACAGGAAGAAGGACAGCCTGTATTAGACATCAGTTCAAAGAGGAATAAATGAAAAAAAAGTCTGATTTATCCACAGGAAACTGCCTAGGATCAAGGTTTTCACAGTCACCTACTTTATTCCCAGTTCCTTTTCACCTAATCAGTCTCACTGCATGTTACTCACAATGAACTAACAAAATGAAGAACTTCCTGGAGCAAGGTGCTGCAACAGTTCTGTACAGTACAGAGGCTCTTTCCTTCCTCTGTCCTTCCTCCTTTCTACTCTTCAGTCTCTCATGATATTTGTGTTACCTTCTGGATTCCAAGTTCTTACTCACTTGCCAATGATTTCTGCCCACATGCATCCATAAAACAAAACATTAGTACATTATGAAAGACAAGCTGTCAGATACCCCAAGGTAGAATCAGAAAAGAAGCAGAGAAGGTGGTATTTCTATATCTGTATTGCTGATTGACAAGCCTTGTGAAAGGACATGTGCATGCATTTACCATTTGAAAGAAGTAATCATGCTTGCTGAAGGCATCAGCCTTAGGAAGAAACCCATATCTTGAAGGAATTAATGCTCTTGTAATGCTCAGCAGCTGACTTGTATTATTTCAGATAAACATGGCTGAGAACTGATGGATACTTATTCCACGGACACAAGCATTTTCTTCACAGAATATCTGCTTTCTTCTGTACCATCTTCTGCTTTGCATAATACCATATGAAAGTCACTTCTAGAGTTTGGAGCTTTTTGGAGGTTCACAAGAAAATGCACAGGGAGAACAGTACCTTGAGTGATGCAGTTTTAACATTGTTCTAGTGTTCTAGTACAAGACTGCATAGAAAGCAAAGCACTGTAAAGCCTACCCACAACCCAAGGCAATAAGAAATGTAAAAAAAACAAAACAAAACAACACCAACAGTACAGGCTTTCTTGACAAAGTCATAGTTAACAGCTTAATGGCAGCTAGTAGGCAAGATTTGCTCTTATGAAAGGAGTATGAGGCACACAGCAGTTTGAAATGTGCATAAATATGCATGTACAGGAACTGCATCTTTCGAACATGTTAAAAGCAAGTAGATGAAACGAACTCCTACCTTGGAGGGCCTGGAGTGTACGAGTCTGTACAACAATACAGAGCTGCAGGACCAGCTGTGGTGCACTTTCCAGAAACGTGGCTAGCAAATGCAGCATACTCACATCTGCATATTCATACACCATTTTCCAATAAAACCGCCATCTGTCATTCTCTCCACTCTGTCGACTCCGGATACCCAAGTATATAGTGTGGAAATACCTGGAAATAAAAGAGAAAAAATTATAGAATTGCAGAATGATATTTTACAGGTAGCAGTTTTGCTCAAAAATAACCTACATTTTCCCAATGTACTTCAATGTTCTGAACATTTATTTAAAAGGAATATCATATTGCAACTTATAATAGTTGATGTCTTAATAGTAAACTAAACTGAGGACAAGATTTGCCTTTGCAAAACTGCTAAAAAAACATAGCACTATATATATATACATTTGTTAAATAGTACTCCTTTTACAGACCCAGTTTTCTGAACAGAAGTGTAGGGGAGATATATTGACTACATGGTCTCCCTTGAAGCTTTTTCAAATAATGTTGGGGGAAAAAAACCTGATTTTGTGATGGCCTCTACTGAGAAATTGCAAAGAACGGAGTCCATTTCTGTGGAGCTCTACATGAACTTGGAAGACCACCAAGGCCAAGCCTTGCTATGGATGAGCTCCTGATTCTCCACAGGTCCAGAGTTTACTATACAATGTTTCAGATACAGCAAAATACATAATGATTTTTCTCACAGATTGACTATTTTAGAAGGACAGAAGATCTATCAGTGACGGTTTCTATTCTTGGAGGAGTGGAGATCTGTCTGTGAGTCGCCTTGGTGATGGGAACTAACTCACTATGACTGCTTCTGTGCAGCAGCAGGGAGCACCAGCAGGAGCCAGGAGCTTGTAATTGGCAGATAAGGGAAATAATGAGTTGTAGAATCATATAATCCTAGGATTATAGAATGCCATGGACAGGGCTGTTAGCCACTGGATGAGGGTGCCCAGGACCCCATCCAACCCGGCCTTGAACACCTCCAGGCATGGGACAACTGTAACTTCTCTGGGCAGTCAGTGTCAATGCCTCACTGGCCTCTGAGTAACAAATTTCCTCCTAACATCTAACCTTAATGTCCCCTCTTTTAGTTTAAAGCCAATTCCCCTTGTCCTATCTCTATCAGATGGTATGAAAGTCAGTTTCTCTCAGGTTTATAAGCTCCCTCCAAATACTGACAGTCCACAACGAGGTCTCCAGAGACTTCTCTTCCCAAATCTCTCAGCATTTCCTTCATAGGACAGGTGTTTCAGACCTCTAATGGGCAGAATGTGTCAGCTCTGGTGGGGAGAATATCTGGCCATCAGCAAACAACATAGATTCCAGTGGATGTCAGAACAACGTTCTGTTTTAGAAAGCAAGGTATACCCTATTACAGCAAAGCCACCTGTATGCTGAGATGCTTTCCACGACTCCTGAAGAGCCTGCTGTGATCTTCTCTGCTACGGGCCAATGATTACACTATGTGGCCTCTGGTCTGCTCTCCTCTCACCTGACAGGTGTGGGGTAGGACACCTTGCTTTGACAAGGAGCTGAAGGAAAATCTGCATCATGTGAGGCTTTTTATCTTGTTATTCTGTCAGAAAATCTGGACTCTGCCCCTACAACTATAGCTTAGTACTAATTGAGGCTAGCTGAAAAAACAGTCTAACTTAATGAAAAATTTTCAAGATTAAGATACTGTCTTGCACCCTATCCTACTGGTGTGCCCTGTTGGTCTACTAAATGAATTGGATCCCCTGTTCTCTTTCTCCCTCTGAATCTCTCACATCGTGGACCTGAAATAGCTTCTTATGATATTTTGATCCTTTAAATATATTTTCACAGCCTTTTTTAAAGAAAAATTGTTTTTTCTAATGAAGACATATTTAACAAATTTTAACAACTTCTGATATGAAATGCTTCAGCTGGCTAAGATACAGCATTCCAGCATTTTTGCGTCTTCTCATATGCTTTCATCATAAAATCCTTTTCATAACTAGTAGAGCACAGTGAATTGTGAGGACCGTATGTATCAGCTGCATGTAACATTTGTTCCTCTTCTAATCAGTTCTAACTCCAGAAGTACCTTCTCTCAATGAAAGTTCTCTGACAGACAGAAGAGACCAGGGTTCAGCTGCCCCAGCAGAGAATGATTTCTGTATTCGCACCCAACATACTCGCGTACCCAACGTACACATCAGAGCAACAGCTTCACTCAGGAACATACGTCAAACAAAACCAGGGAGTAGCACAGAGCTCATATCTGAGCCAGCAGCCCTTCTGCTGACAACTCACATCACACAGCAATAGAAAAAGCAAAAAACATAAAAATCACATTTAAATTAAAACTACATCAGGCAGCTCTGAACTGTAGGATATCTTTTATTAATTTATTTATTTAGTACAATTTTGCTAGCGGACTCCTTTCAACACTTAAGTTTTTGGTTGCAATTGATTTAGTTGTTCCTAGGTCTTTAGAGTCCTGCATCACAACAGGGACAAGCAAGACTCGCATGCTGTCCTGCGGATTGTGTTTTGTGGGTGGTTTGTTATGTTTTGGCCTGACTCACATGTCCTTCCAAGGGGCACACCTGGGAATAGTGCACTTAGTGGGGCAGACAGCCTCTTCAGCATCCTTCTTTTGAGATATCCCTGACCCTTGCTATAAATATCTAAAGTAGCTTCGTCTGCTGAAGGTTGTGCCAGGAGGCTCTAACCCTGCCAATGGAGCCATCTGCAACTTCAGTTTTACAGCATTTGTGCAAAAAATACTTTTCCTATTAGGAAAATGACACGCTGTGCCAGGCAACATCCCTTAGGGTTCTTCACCTGCTCTGCAGAGTGGTTGTGCATGGCAAATACGTTGTGATTAATGAACCCTTATGGAAATATTTCCTCTCCCATTGCACTTTATTGTGAAACATTGGCAGTGAGTTATTGGGAACTGGGGAGTCATTGCTCTTAGTCTACTTTACTCTCTACAATTTAGACAAGAGGCAGAGGAAGAAGATACTTTCTCTTTTTACACACTAGGGACAAAATTTCAGCCCAGGGTGTTTATTTCTGTCCTATAAATTTTGGCCAAATTAATTGCAGGCTAAAATGAGCATTTACACACATAATTACTGTCACTGATTTATAGGCACAATCAGGTGATTAGACAGCTAAACATCCTCATTTGCATCCACAATTAATTGCACCAGCAATTGATGTTATGTGTGCAAATTAGCAGTTATTAAAATAAAAAGACGGTTTCATAAAATGCTTCATATATCAAAGATATTTCATACCCACGGTTAAATTTTAAAAAAGAAATTTCTTATTCTTGTTGTGGTTTCCAAATATAGTTTATCACTGCAATAATGACACATTCTATTATATATATACGCATTATGTAATTGAATCTTAGACACTGTTACTGAAGTCCTATTGTCAGCAAATGCTATAAATGCTATGCAGACACACTCAAAGGCAGCTCGCGCCCTGAAGAGTTGTTCTCTTTCTGGTCATCTGGTATCATTCTAGTGCAGCTCACATTTCTCCTGAGTTCAAGCTGTGGCTCTTAAGTAAAACCACATTCAAGCAAGATATAGGAAGGATTCATGACCTCTCTGGCTTTGAAACTATCTTAGGTTCACTGTGGAGCACACTGCTTAAACATGAAGTTTTAGGTGTGTTATTTTCGGTGGTGATTATATCTTAAGACCTAAACTTCAGCCATATGCATGTCCCTACAAATAGACAAAACTTCCTACTCATTTCCCCGAGAAGTATTTAATTGACATGAAAATAAATGACAAGAAGTGATTGAGAGTTTGGGTACTAGAGGGAGAAACAAGGAATGGGAACTATGGCGACAATACTGCCATCTAGGAAAGCAACTACATCTAATAAGAAGTCAAGATAGTCCATCAATGTTTCTTATTTCATTAAAGAAGACTTATGTTTGCAGAGAAAATCTTAAGTAACAGAGCTTCCTAAAGCTAGAAAAAGTTAGAAGACTAAAAAAATACTACCAGAAAGTGATATCAGATCTTTTAAATTCTTTTCCTTTTCTTTTTCTGAAGCCAGACCACAGCTCAGTTTGTCAACAATGATATAAACAAGCTTCCTACTCAGCATAAAAAGAAGGGAGTAGGAAGTAATACTTCCTATATTCCTAGTAATCAGATAGCAACATATACATTGTTCTTTGAGAATTTTTCTCTCAGGAGGAAATAGAACATGCTTCAGCTTTTAATTGCTTCAATTTATTTCAGTATATCAACCACAAGACACGGTATGCATTCCACTGACTTCAGGGTTATGATTTATATCTGGGACAAGATCTTGAATGACATTCCTTTTCCATTATATTAATGAAGGAAGGCAGTAAAGTCAAAAGCAAACAAAAAAGCAGGTTAATCCCTATGCTGCCTACAAAAAGTGTTCATGATGAAAGCCAAACAGAAGGAAAAACTCACCTATATTTGTAGCTGTGGAAAATATTCTGTACTAGGGATAGATCCATTCATTCTCATTAGAAGGTGGCTCTCCAGAGTTTCAAAAATCAAGAATTCTCATTTTGCTCCAGGTTTCCATGCTAAACTTGAGGAGATGTCCTCTAAATTTAAAATACATCTAGTGATATTTTAATTGCATAATTAAAGCATGCCCAATTGTGCATTTAATTGAGATGTGGTACTGTAATTATATGATAATACCAAATATTTATAAGAGTGCTTTCCAAGTTTAAAGGGCTTTACAAACATTAGTTGATTAACTAACTGGGATGCATGTAAATAATCTTACAGGATTCACAGCCCAAGAATTGGCAGCTAACCAATCCAATACCTTCCTCTGAGAGCAAGGTATAGCATTCACTCAAACTCAAAACCAGGTGTGATTCTCTAAGCCAGTAATGGGAATGAATTGCCCTTATCTGATTTGCAGATTTTTATTTTTTTTTTCCTTCTTTCTCTCTTTTTTTAAGGAATATGTTTGTCTTGAATACTCCTGTCCTGATAATACTTCCTCAGCTCTTGCTCCAGTACAATGCAAAGAAACCTCCCAAATACTTTGCAAACAGTATTCTGTTCCTAAGATCTCAGTTATTCTAGAAGAGAGAACTGAGTAGGACATGGAAACCAGGTCCTGATTTCTTGTGGAGCTGCTCACTTGAGTGCAGAACTGATCTCATTGCCCATGGTTTGGTTTCATCAATGTTTTTCAGTCTGCTGATCTCCTCTGGGTTTCCTATCCCAAATTTTGCCATTTGTCTTCACCTCCTTTCTTCCAGCTGCGCATTTTATTGCACATCTTTAGCTAGAAACTGAGATTAAGAACAGTTATATTCAGTAACTCTTCATTTAGACGGTGTGGGCAAGCATGGCCATGCACAAGCATAATGCCATATGTAAACCCAGTCTGGTTATGGCTCTGAGCTCTTCTTGTTACAGACTTTGACGTTAATGAAACCATCCATCTGATGGCAATTCACGCAGCTCTGGAAAAAAAGCCTTCCGTTTAGAAGTGTCAAAGATTATATTGCTACCATGTGTTTCATCTAAAAAGTCCTTAGGATGATACACATGAATGAGAAGCCATTTGCATTCTTTGGAAAAAATGGAAGCGTTCTGATTTCATGCCTCATGTAGTCCATATTTATTACAATTGCCTAAATCAGTAGAGGACATTTGCTTATGTTACATAATCTGCTGGAACATTTGTGAGAAGATCAAAAACCATTAATGGCTAGCTGCAGCAATCTGAGATGCTTATTCTGATGTCTAATTTGCCCTGGTATCAAACAGTACATTAAACAATTTAGCCATACCATGAACAATTGCTCCTTTTGTGTTTGAGGTGAGGAGAATAAAAATCACAATTGAAGAGCTAAAAAACAGTAGAATAAACAGCAATTCAGATAAGTGGTATTTTCTTCTGTTGCCTAGTTACCAGGAAAACTTAACTGTATTTGTATCTCAACAGTATTTGTTGTGTTAAGTAACAACAGATTGTTCTGTTTTGCTTCTTATGTGCTTTCTTATTAGGTAAGCATGAATTCATAAAAAAAAGTTCATTTAGAAGGAAGGCTTACTTTCTTATCAGAACATGCTAATGCTTATTCTTTTTGTTCTAAAGAAAGGGACAAAATAGTTCAGTTCTAATTCCCTCTTCCAGGAAGGTACAAGCCATAACAGCCAATTCTTAATTTTCCAATCAAATTATTTTTTGATAGGAGCATTAAGGTTTAATGTGCAAAGGGAAACCACAATACATCCTGTAGCGCAGCAGTGACCAAAGCTTGTTCAGCCAAGCATGGTTCTGGCAATTTACCAGCAACCAAATGTATGGGCTTAATTTATTTTAAATTATGAGTGCAGCATCTTCACCTGTGTCACTGAAAGGAGATCCACATGAGGACAGATCCTAATGGGGAATATTTCATCATAAAAACTGTTAGAAGCCTTATTTCCAGAATATACCTCCATTACAAAAAATAAAACCAGCCCCTCACTTCTTGTATTTAATTTTCCCTTGAAATGTTAAGGTGTCAGTGAAATATCTCCTTTAATAAGAAGCAAAACACTTTATAGGCGTAAACAAAGCGATTACATCTGTTTCATTATGACCACTAAAGCATTCTGCAGCATCTTCCATGACTGGGTGATCTTTCCCAAATGGCCATGACTAATAGCAACATTTTATGGCCATCTGAGTCTTCATGGCTATCTGAATTAATCAGATGTGATCAGTCAACCCCAGCACTCTTCCCTATCTGACAAGGCCAAACTGTGGACATGCAGTATGTGAATTTCTAGTATAGGGAGATGGTAGAAGGAGGTATGATGAGGTGTGAGTTTAATAAGGAGAAGACAAGATGGCCAAAGGAAACCTGTCATTCATGCATTTTCTTCACCACATACCACAGGCCAGAATAAAAAAGGAAAATGAACAAGCAAAATGAGAAAAATTCACAGCCTGCTATACATCTCACAGCATTGCTTCAGGCCAGTTGTTGCCACTGATGCTACATAACAGCCACTTTTTCTATTTTAATCAGAGACAAAGCCTTTTAGACATTTACCACAGCTAACAGCTTCTACTGTGCTCACGTTTCCTGCATGACACCACACACCTATGTGCTCTTTAACCGCAATGTCCGCTTCATCAAAAGCTGATGAAATTGCTGTGAGCCCCAGAGGCCTCTTGGTTTCCACTGCTGGGAAATGCAGGAGTTTCTTACATGTTACTAAAGCTGCAGCCCTGGAATCGGTTGCCTGTGTGAGACCAGACCCCTAGGGACAAGAGGCTTCCCAAATGAACACAGGCTCAGATCAGAGAGAGCAGAGATCCATGTTCTGTATTCCCTGAGAAGCCAAAGGCTGTCCCATTGTGTCAGAAGGGTCCACGTAGGCTTCTTAGATCAGCAACACTTACTCGAATCCATTAGGAAAACATGGCTTTGTTGGTTAAAGCTGGGGTGCTCCAAAGAATTAAATCCAGTTCCTGACTCCTCTTTAGTCTCCTTCTGGTTTTCTTCCTACAGACTGAAAGGTTGTTCAGGGTTTTCCATGTAGAAGCCTGTCTCTCGCCTTCTGAACCACCTGATTTCTCTGACCAATAGTGGTTGCACAGAATTTTTTTTACCTCTGCTCCTACCATCCTCATCATTATCATATTTGCATTCACTTCTAGCCCTACCTGCATGCTATTAATCTCAAAACATCCTGGCAAGCAACAGATACCAAGAATCAAGGAGTGGAAAATGAGACTCCCTTGGAGAGCTTCAGGCATTCCCTGGAAAGACAATCAGTCACAGCCAGGTATCCTTACCACCCAGCTGCCCCAGGAATATAACCATTATTGTCGGCGTCCTTGGTTCACCAGCCTCAAGGGTTGCAGCAAAAACCTAGCTATTGGAAACAGTCCCAAGGCTCTCCTTGCAAGACCAGCAGGGAAGACAAACCTTTCTCATGACTACTTGTTTGACTACGCTTGAAGAAATAAACACTTGCAGAGTTAACATGTGGGCATAGCTAGACAACAGTAACTCTGACTTCTAGGCACTGGGTAGCAAGTGTATTTCCCAGTCCTCCAGAAAAGCAGCTGTGCAGCATCCCAACACCAAATTAGGATGAGATTAGTATAAGGCAAAGATTTCTTGGTGCCCTTCTTAGCTCCGTAGTAGTTCTCATAGGAGCAAAGTACACAGCAGCACACTGCAAATCAGTGTCTCAAGGCTGGAGACATTGCAGTCTGGGGGCAAGCTCAACTCCTGGGTTACAGTGTTTGTTATTCACACTGCACACACAGAGATGCTCAGGTTCCTCTGGGAAGCTGAGTCTCTCCCTGCACCCGTCTTTCAAACCATTTCCAGAGGGACATGGGCTATTTATTGCTCTGAACCATCCACAGGGGAGGGCTCAACATGGAGATGAAGCTCTGGAGCAGATAGCAGGATAAATACCCTTGAGCATTCCTGCACCAGTTCATGGCCAGCTTTGTTAGGGAACCCTTCGATGGCAAGCTAGTGAACATCTGGTCAAACTCACCACCTAGAAGAAGGAACAACTATGCTCTGTTATTTACAAGAACCCACGGTGTCTGTTACTTTCTTTCGTGTCTTTGATAAATTAAATAGATGAAGCTGCCTGCAGAACTGACAGCTTTCCAAAGTCAACTTCCACAGGACAAGAGCTGGCAGCTGCAATCTCCTTGGTCCAAAAGGGGAAAAAAAAAAAAAAAAAAAATTAAAAAAAAAAAGTGCTTTTTTGAAGCAGTGGATATGTCTGAAGTACCTTTTGTGAAAGTCAAAAGAATCAACAGTAGTGCAAACACTACAGAATCAGAATGCATAGGGTACAGGTTACATCTCATCCTCAAAGATAAAATAGGGCCATGTTTTATCCCCATTGACAAAATATAATGTGTTTCCTTCCATATAAATATCTTTTTCTAAGACTACTGGTGTGTGCCAGGATGAATCTAGTTCCTGACACGCTTGGGGTCCAGCACGTAATATCACACTGTGAAGCAGAAGGAGCTGGCTTCCTCCACTAACCAGTAAAAATAACTATTGCCAACTTTCCCCTTCCTTCCCCCCACAAAACCTTCCGAAATTCTTATAAGAGCTTTGTTAGAACCTGCTTGCACTTTCCATCTCAGAGGAAACATACAACTGAGAATTCTGTTTGGAAATACAAATGCTGTAAATAACTACTCTTTTTCAGCCTACTAATACGGGAGTCTATATTTCATGTTTTCCTTTTGAAGTAGTCAGGAAAAGCTTTCAGCAAATCCTCTGATACAGAATGTCTAGTAAGTTGAGCACTCATTGTTTGGATGGAGCGATCTTTAAGATTCAGGAAGGAATGTGGGATTAATCACTCATTAAGATATGGTCAGACAGTACTTTTGTGATTTTTATGTGATAGTCAAATGACTGTCAGTATTACTTAATAGTTCAAGCGAATTTCCAGTTGGTGCTTAGAAATGGTCTGACTAATGGGGAATGCACTTGAATTGTTGCCTGCTTGAAGAACCTTATATAAGAGTCAATTCAAACCAAATCTGCCAGCTAATAGTGTGCTGAGCAGCATCTCACAAAGTAATGATCTTGAATGTTAAGTTGAACACTGCACCACAAACTCTACCCACATGCTTTGCAAATGTAGCATTCAGAAATCTTTGGAATAATATTTCTGGCTTGAGATTTGCATAGGGGTAAAGGTCTAGGGCAAATGGCAGCATTTTCATTTCAGCCTTTCATCAGTTCCCACAGAAGTTCCCAAAGAACCTCAGTGAGAGAAAGACCCTTAAGAAACTAATGGGAATTTTACCCATTTACGCACCTCCTGGTTTGATCTCTTACCAATATTACAGTGTACAGCAGGGCTTTACAGAATAAGAACAAGAAACTTAAGAGGTGACATGCTGGCAGCAGCACACAAGCCAAAAGAAAAAATAGCACGAGCTGGCAAGACAGCAGTTACATTAGGACTTGAAAGCAAATGCTGGTCATTAGAGAACAACAGTTTTTCATTTAATGGAAATTCTCTATCTCATTATTAGCTATATCTTAACATATAGCTCAAAACCCAAAAAACAGCCAAGAATAGTAAAATGCCCATAAAAATACACGCTTCAAGGAATAGCTGGTAGAAAAGGACACAAATTTATAGGAAATCCTTAAACTCCCTGTAAATTCAATAGCCATTTTGCTTGTAAAGGTATTCAGAAAGGAAGGCAGAAATAACATAGGAACGCCACAAGAATGAAGAACTATTTATTTATTTATTTGTTATTGTGTCAGGGATTTCCTAGACAAACAGGAGAAAAGAGATCTGACCACATCAATCTCCTTTAGCATATTTTGAGAAGGAAAACCTAAGGGAAATATGAACACAATGGTCACTGAAAGAGGCACCACATAACAAGCAGGGACGTCAGAACTTCATAAACATCACGTGCTACCTATTAGCTCTGAAAATATTCATTCTTGAGCAGAAGGAGAGGCTCTAATGAAAAGAATATTTAAGAGAAAAAAAATGCATCAGAGAAAATATGTATTATCAGTAAGCATTGGTCTACATGGGCAGTTACATCCATTTCACTGAAAATATGACTTTAAAATGGTTGATGCAGGCACTTGAACTCCTGACTAGGTATTTTCTTTACAAGTGACTTGCTTTGCTGCAAGATTGATTAAGAGCCAGTCTAAGGTAAGCTGAAAGACTGAATTAAGTCAGTAATGCTGAATTAGTCTCCACCTGAAGGCCTGAAAAAAAAATAGCTATGGTTTGGCATCTGAACATTTTAAATACTATTTTTAGTAGGGGTAAAAATCTGTAAAGTTCTGCAACATAAACACAATCATTTTTTTGCATACAGATGCATATGTATAAGCCTGTCATTCCCTTTCGGTATAGGAATTTTTATTCCAGTAAAGAAAAGTATAACAACCAATAAAAGGCCTGTAAAACTGGAGCGCTTTTGAGGGGGTAGAACTGGACAGAGGATTGCCAGGAGACAACGGGCCATCTACTCTTAACTAGAGCAAGGGGGAAAAATGCTGGAGCCAAAAGGCTTATCTGTGACACGTTGGTCCTCAGAAGCAATGAAATTGCTTCTGATAATTTCTTTGTGATACCAGGCAGAATATCATTAGGGATATCAATAACCGCATATAGGAAAAATTATCTCACCCAAGTGATGATAGAGTCTCTAGCTACAGAGCACTCCTCAGAAAGTAGCCTTCATCCAAGAGACATTCTCCTTTGGGAAGCTATCCCTTAAATGAGCACAGGGAGGGGTGGACGCAGGGTCCACCACTTCTGGTCACCAAAACTGCAATTCTAAAAGCAAGCAGGCTTTTCTTAAACCACCAGTCCCTGCCACCTACATCTCTCAGACATATGCCAGATGCCAGTGCTTGAATTCCTTGTACAGACTGACACCCCACCTCCAAATTATCTCCTAACGTCAAGGTTGGTTCTTGGCCTATATTACAGTTTATTACTTCTTCAAGACAAATATGATACATGCCTTTGTAGTGAATTCAAAAACCTCTCTGCTTCACAAGTGAAAATTAAATTGTATGTACTGCTACCAGTACAGTTTCTAAATAATAAGGCTGCTTGGCATTATTTGCTAAAATTGAAGGCCATTTATATTAACCCAGGCAGCAAATTGTATGAACTTCCCTTAACCTTTGGAAGCCATTATGAAATTAAGTATTTTTGGCTAATTGCAGTTGCCGTTTATGGGGCCTGCATCCTTTCTGTGTTAGATAGGTAAAATACCACCATCCCCATTATAGTTCCCATGGATGACCCAAGAGCAGAACAAGATTTTCCATGCATGCAGCAGCTCAGAATTTAAGTAGTATTAGAGGTGAAGATGGAAAGGCATGTAAATATTTCTGACAAAGAAAACTATGAACTGCTCTTAGCTTTTGGTGGGTGCAGTCAAAAACTTGCTTTCTCTGTTGGCAAAGCTGACACCTGACATCAAAAAGAGCTTGGAGAAGCAGGAAAAGCTACTTCTGAAAGTTATTCATTTTCTACAGAGAATATTATAAAGACAAGGTGTCCTTTTTTAGGCCCACTGGTTTCCTTTCTAACAGCAATTTGTTTGCTTACAACTGGCTCCCAAGCCACAGGTACCCAGAGTTTCCAGAGGAAATTTAGAAAAGGAAAATAACTTGGAAGACCACTGCAGTACACAGAAATTTGAATGTATAGGAAAGGCAATTCAAACACACAGGGATAAACTGAGCAGCAATTCTTGCATTTTCCAAGGAAAAAGAGGGACTTGTGGTAGGCTTAGAGGGAGGGAGACTAGTCAGAAAGGCTCCAAAAACACACAGACATGGTTGCTCCCCATTTGCCCCTTGCCATAAACATCACACTCCATGAATTTTCAGCCTTTCATGCTCTGCTGAGAAATAAATTGTTCAGGTCTAGGAGGTCCAAAGCTAGCTCTACTAAAGACCTATGTATTAGTGTTCAGAGATGCATATCATTTCGTACAGCTAGAGGCAGCCATTTAGATTTGGCAGATGTTATTTTATTTGTTCAGGCTGAAAGGTCACTATAATTCTGCCAGCTTTATTTTCCGTATTTAAAATGTCACCCCAAACAGGTAGCTAAGGTAACGCATTTGCTTTCTACATATCTTCTACCATTTTCCATGTCAGAGAAGGTCTTTTATGTCTTACGAATTCTAATTAAGTTTGAGAACTGGTCTTTGAAAAAAAAAAAACACTGGAAGGAATTGAAGCACCTTTTAAAGATGATTGTCTCAGTAGCAAGGGTGTTCGATTCTATTGTTTTTCAGAGGGTCTTGACATGTTTGCTTCTGGCAGCATTTCTTTTCTCTCTCTCAAAGTATCTTTTCATGTAAGAAGAAAATCAGAATGATCAGAAAGCTACTGTCCTTCATTTCTGTGCCCACCTGTACTTGTCTCTGCAATTTGCACCTACATAGATACAAGGCCAATTTGACCCCATGCCTTGAAGGCCATTTCAAAAAAAGCAACTTAAGTCATGATTGCAGGGATGCTGTGAGGCAAAAAAAAAAAAAAAAAAGGCAATGATAGTGCCTTCTGCTGGGATACAAGAACTACTGTGAAGCAACAGAAGATGGTAAAGAAGAAAAATTATCTCACCCCTCCAACAACCAGCAACAGCTCAAGAGGACTGCAGTCTCTGTCCAAGAGGGCTACTGCTCATTTGACTGCTAACCCTTAAATGAGTGTGAGTAGGGGCAGACTCAGAGTCCACCCATTCCAGTAGGTGCAAACCATGCTCCTGAACTCCCTGGGTTAGCCATGTCTTCACACCTTGTTCTCAACTGCTGGTTCAGGCTGTGACATTCAGTTCCACTGCAGATGCCTACATTGGTCTGTCCATTGACACCCAACTTCCACTAATCCCAGCTGCACAGACCCACTCCTTTCTTCAGCTCAGGCACACAACTGAATCTGTGCTGAACTTTTTCAACATGTCATGCTGATAAAGAATTTCTCATGCTTTCCTCATTTTCATTTTTGGTTAGCTTTCTGTCATCTTAGCTTGCTGAAATGTCTCTGGGAGCATCTCAGAGGACAAGGACTGCAGGAACAGGTCAGAAGTTTAGAAGCTATGGGAAAAGAAGGCAGGAGGAAGGTGGGACCACACTGCCCAGCATTTTGAGGGAGACCCACATCCATGGCAGAGCTGGCTGATGAAAAGACTTCAGCAGTTTGAAGTATGCTGGTTTGCCTTGCAAGATTTCTCCACAGAATACTTTGATTCTTTTTCTAATTAGGACCCTTTTACCCTTTGCTGACATTTGTGATCCAAGTATATGTATAATGTATCTCAACTGCCATGCTGGTCAAATACATTTAACTATACCCCTAAGAATCCTGTTTGCTTATTGACTAACTTGCATCAGGCACGTAATGGCATAAGGATCTCTCTTCACACTGTTTAATTCACACACTGTGAATTTTTTTTAAGACTTAAAGCTCTCATTTAGTGTTATAAATCACTTGAAAGGAAGAAAAAAAACATTCTGGTACTGAGGTATAATTCTGAATGGTTTTCTTAGTACATTCTGTTTTTCCATCTTGTGCTTGTCAAGATAGACATGAAAGCTAAAAGACCAAAAAGAATCTCTACACGAAAAATGATTATTTTCCTTGTAAAGTATGTTAATGATCAACACTGTCTCTAAGGACCTCTGGTTCTTTCTTCCATATTGTTGTGCATGTTCTATACCAAACTGCAGACTGACATGAAATACTTGTGAAGCACTGAAACTCTAGGTCAAGATAAAGACCATCATTCACTCTTTTAATTTGCTTTTGAAATTAAGTTTCAAAAAGTCTGCAGAAAAAACTGTTCCTGTGCCAAGAGCTTCCTTTTGTAGTGACTATTTAAGTATTTTCACAAATGCATTTTTATCTGGTTGTTTTTTATGGTGGTGGTGGTTTTTTTCCTTCCTGACCACACGGTTTGAGCATACGAGTCAATGTGACCTTACAACTTCCTAGGGGAAAATTAGTTGCAGAGAGATGGCACACAAAGAAAGAGACATAAAAGAATCAGTGGGTTTTCTGCAAAATACATTTAGTGTTTCTTGGCAGTCTCTGCCCTCAACTCCCACCTTTGCATTAGCAGCATCTGCTGTGATTTTCTTATCTTGCACTGAGTGGTCCAACTAGAATTTCATTATTTGAAAAGTGCATTCCATTCACTAATGTGTATCTGATTAAGCTTGGCTTCAGATTACTCTATGTTAGAAACGCTTTATAGCTACAACTTCACAGAACACTGAAACATCCCACTTATCAGAAAGCATTGGCAGAAGACCAGCTCTGATTGAAATCAATGGGACTGAGCCTTCTAGCCTTCTTCAAAAATTAGGTCTGATTGAAAAAATGGGATAGGTTGAAGACTTTATGTGCATGCACATACAGATATGCATGCACACATGCTCCATATATGCATGCACTTACATATCATGCTCTTATACATTAGTTGAACACCCTACAGGAGTCTACATGCTTGTGATCAAACATTCTTCTACCAATAGAGATTCAATAAAGACATTCTGGGGAAATTAAGGCAAAGAAATGAGACACTACTGACTGAATTTCTCTCAAGTAATTGCACCAAAATGTTACCTTCCAGTAGGTTCAGCCAAGAGCTAAGAACAAGCTCAGCCACAGATGCACTCTCCAGCCCACTTCACAGGATGCAGTTCCCATACTGTTCCCAGGCTTTTATGCTAATTAAGTGGACTGAATACAGACCACAGTACCTTTCCCTTGCTATAATTTGCTGTCCATCTTATTCCCTCATACGGGTTAATCTGGTGCTTAAATTGCCATAGCTAGACTGACATCAGTTTGTCTAAAAGAAGAACAGATTAAAAATAAGTGAACCTGGTCTTTGTCATTCAAAATTAAACCCAAACAAATAAATAAACCAAACCAACCAACCAATCAACCAAACAAAAACCTGAATGAACCTGAATGTCTAAATATCATTATTTAGCTGGCTTCCAATAATGTTTTTTTATTTTATTTTATTTTATTTATTTTTTATTTTCTTGGACTTCAGTATCTAAAGCTGGGTATCTAAAGCTGGCCTGGAAGCTGATTTCAGTCTGGAACCAAATTTCAGCCTTCTGGGAATCTGGTCTATGTTTGCAAAGGGTGGACCTTAACAAGGAACTGTGAATGTCAGAAATCATAAGGAAGACTGATCCTCCTGAGAGCTCCAAATTAATTCTAATGCACCTAAGGAATTTGACTAAGCTTACGTTAAGCTCTTCACATTTGAAACTGCTGTTCAGGGCAAACCTGTGGGGTTTTATCCATCACTGTCTTCTTGGCTTGATTTGAACTGTAACCTGGCAATGAGGGGAAACACTTCACACAGAAGGGAGAAATGCTCTAAACAATTAGTGCAAGGAGTGAGAAGAATTCAGTCCTAATTCTCATGCAATAAATCCCACATAAATTTGCAGAATCACCTGAATGATAACAGAGGCTAACAATATGCTCAATATAAAAAGATCTGATGTAACTGTCAACCCAACTTATCTCTGGACCTAGACCGTCCGGAAGAGAGAGACGTAGTCATGGATGCCATGAGGTCTTCTCCCAATTTATTGCTGCATCACACTCCTAATATGCCATCCTAATTCCCTTGCAGATGCATACACCCACTATGCAAACCCGATGCATGTGAGAGGACCTATACACACACCTGCCTATACCCCCGCCCACTAACTCCCTAACCTACTGGCTGTAATTCAGCTATTCCAGAACACTCTGTCTTCTCAGAACTGCACTGTATGCACTCATTAATCCTTACATAGACAACCCAGTATCCCAACAAAGATCAGACACAGTTCTTACACAATGGGTATGCACACAGAGCTGAAACAACTGAATTTAAGTATTATGGTCAAAAGCCTGATAAAAGTTTTAACTTCTTGTTGGAGTAGCCAAAAACATGCAGTGTCTTCGATTTCATTCATAAGGAATGCCAGAATGATGGCAGTCTCCAGAACTCCCACCACACTGGCCTAGATGAATGACCCTTCATCTGCTCTCTATTATTGTCCATAGGGGATGTACCAACATTTATATACCTACCAGTTAGATGTGGATTCAATCCAGGCTATAATCTCAATCACCCTTTCACACAAGGGGCCCATAAATCTCTTATACTGCTTTTGTGGCCCAAGCAACTCGTAACTATCATGAGAAGAGTGTGTTCTTATTACAGGACTTTTCTGTGGCCTTCTGGCTGTGTAATTCCCATGAGACAGACAGTTGGGATGTGCAAACCCACAGGCTGGGAGGATGTGCAGAAGGTTCATGCACTACCTTAGCAGAGCTTGACACACCAAACTGTAGGCCAATGCTGTTACAAGTTCTATAGTTTTTAGCATTAAGACCAAGAACCAGTGGCATCAGCACCAATAAGTTTCAGATATCTCCTGTCTCCTCAGTGTTACTTCTTAAATATTCTGTGTTGAAGGCAACATGAGAAAGGACATTGATTCTAATGCAAAACAGTAATTTTACATTCTTTATCTCCTTGCATATGTCTCATAACCTTTATTTGAGATGGCTCTATTCAGTAACATGGTAGGTATATTTGGAGGCTAATTAAATTAAGACCTGCTAAATAGTAGCTCCCTGGGATGGCAGGTGCTACATAACTGAGATTATATTTAACATGTCACGTTAAGGGATTCTTTTTGGTTGTTTTCTTCGAAGATTATCTCAGAAATCCTCCATGTGTTTTAAAGCTGAAGTTTCATTAACAAGTTGTCAACACCAGCCCCTCCTCCTAGAACCCTCACTGTTCCCTCCTACTCTTTTCCCAGAACACCAGCTATCTCGAAGCATCCAGAATGGCAAAGGAAAACCTGGCTTTTTTAAATGAGGAAAATAAAGTATGAAACTGGGGAAGTTTACTTCTTTTCAGGGCTACAAATACTTCTCTGTCTCTCACACACGGTTACCATATACACAAACAGAGACAGGAACATATTTGCATGAATGCATATGTACTTTTAACAGATAATTTTTCACACGTAAATAATTATATTTTAAATGAAACAACATATTGCTTTTATATCAAAAAAGAAATGAGTGGAGCATTTTCACCCATATCGTTCCTTCACTTCAAATTATTTTTAAGTTCATTTCTGCTATATTAAATTAGTAAGTAAGCAGAGTACTTTCTAAAATGGTTAGAGTAATACAAGTAAGGGCTCTATTATTAAATTTCAACCAAGAAAATAATTGCTTCATAATAGACGCTGGTTATATATCAAAACTCAATATTCCTCTCACATTTCAGGAAATAATAGCACTCTGTCCATTCTTTAAAAGTCATGGCAATCCCAGGTACTTCCTAATGAAGACTGCTACCCTCCATCTGTGTCACATCAGACACTGTTTTCTCCCTGTTCTCCTCTTCTACATCATGGTTTCCAGTGGTTATTAAATGCATCTTGGCCAGCCATTCTTTTAACTTATCATCCCCATAAGATGCAATATCCTCTTGAGGTCCCCCAATAACCATTCCAGCTGTAATCTGCACTTAATACTGAATTTGCCCTAGAGAAATTCATTATCTATGAACAGTATAAAACTTCCTTTTTACATGTTTTCATTTTGTTCATTCAAAACTACCATTGCCCTTGGCTGCAGTAAGTTTGGCCTCTTCCCAATAAAATCCATTGTTAACACACGCACTAAAAAAAAGCTCTATGCATTCAAAAAGGATTAGTTACACCTTGGACCCAGAGAGTGTTGAACACTATCCTGCTGTTTTGGTAAGGGCTTAAAAGTAAATAAATACCCTGTTTGTAATATACATAGGTTGCTCCAAAAGTGATGCCTCCTGTTTGTTTCCATGGAAACTACAAAAGCACAAAGAGCACAATATTACAATTTGATGGAACAAATTCTCAGATTCCAGAAAATATAACAGAATACTGGTGGGAAGGTTCAGCCTCTACTGCCATACCACCAGTATCTGCCTCTGACATTGTAGGCCAGTAATACAGTAAAATGGGAGGCATTACTTGCTGAGCAGCCATTGTACATACTGCTTCTTTTCTTCACAAATTGTGGGGATATTACACAGAACTGACATAACAGTATTAGGTGGGGTTATGGATTAAAGTTCTAAAGTCACTCCTATGTAGATATGTGACAGATTGTAAATATTTAAATATTCGTTCTTCCAATAATAATACTAGTAGGTGGAAGCAGAACTCTTGTGGGTTTATATATGTAACATAGAAAATAGTAATCTCTCTCTATGTATGCATGATATACATACATAGAAAAATAAAAACACAAATATTATCACCTCTTTTTGCAATTCTGTTTTAATACTTCAGGTTATGACACGATATCCAGTAAAAGTTGGAAAACTAGTATTACATCCTTTAAGAATCTTGCCTAATTGTAATCCATTATATTTTCCTTATGATCCCAACAAATAAGAGAGTATGAAAAATAATTATTGAAAATCATAAATTAGGAAGCAGACAAGGGTGGACTGGCTTAAGCAATATAGCATGTATGAACTATATCATTTGTCACCATATGTCTTAAATGGAATGAAATCTTCAAAACTGCCTCATACTTTTAAAGATTTTTCCAATAAGGAATGCAACTACATACAGTATAATTATAGCAACGTGAGTACACAAAGAAATTCTTCTACCCTTGATTGTAAAGGACACAAAAAGCCTGTAGTGTTATACTTTTCAAGAATGACTGTGCATTAACAGAAACACTGAAAGCAATGATCATGGTAGCCTAGGACTCTTGGTAGTTAACTTAAAGTTCCCGACACAGATGGTAATAGGATGCTTCAGCACTTGCTTTTGTATATTTTGGAGTGAACAGACTTAGAAAATATATAGATTCCTCTGAATATTAAAAATGTTTCTTTAAAACTGATTTATTAATTTGGAAAGGCAGATCACTACACTTTTCCATGAATGTAGTTTTACTTGCTCTTTAATTGTATTTTATTAAATCTTTTCTTAACACTGGACAAAATGAATGACAAAACCATGGAGAGCAAGACTTTGCTAAAGCAGAGTTGCTCTTAAGATTTAAGAGAATTCAACTGTATACGTGAAATACAGAGTACACGTGTTATGGAGTTGAAAGAGCTGCATCTCCACAGTCCTTTTTTATCCTTAGCATGGATTCCCTGGGCATAATGCTGGACACAAACTGGGGCTGTACCTAAAGGTTAAGGAGCATTAATGTGTTTATGGATTGTATAGCTGCCATCTTTCAGGGGAAAAGCAGCCTTAAGCTTCAGTTACTGGAAACTATGGGAGCTCAGCATCTCTTTTAAGCCATTTTTGTTTCAGTGCTTCGATTTGAAAAAGGTGGATACAGATATACAGAGAGATGTATATACAAAGAATATAAATTATATACAGACACATATATAGAAAAAGTATCAGACAAAAGGCCTGAATTTTTTCTCATGACTGCCAGCTTGTCTCCTCATCTTCCCATATACTTCCCATATCACCAGATCCTAAGAGGACATTACTTAGCCCAAATGGTTGCATTCTGGCAGTCAGTACCATATACTCAGCATCTTTTTATCACATCAGGGGAAATAACTTTGACCTTTTAAGGGATATATTCCTAGTTTGTAACCACTTAAAAAACCCTAATTATCATTTAAATACAAATAAAATGATGTGACTTCCCTATAGTGTATCTGATTACTCTTCCAGTTCACATTAATTTCTACTTTGGACAATAGGTTTGATGGATGTAAAGAATTTAAATGAATCATTCAAAAGACAAAATTGAATATTACATTTTTTCAGCTTTTAATTGAAATAATTTGGCTATACGGACAGTGGTTAAGGATATTACTGGAGTAGTGTTCCCTGGCACTTCTCACCCTCCTCCAAGCAATATAAATTCAGACTGATATTTCAGTCAGCAGTATAAAAATATTGTTTGAACTAGTATACCTCTATTTTGTCTTGTTATAATCCCAGAGCTCATGCACTTCACCTGTGAGATATAAGTACAGTGAAGGGATGGGTTTAGCAGCTGCCTTCCCTGTTTAAAATGTCAGCTTCATATTTTCAAGCACTGCCATCAGTTCTAAGGCACTAGTTAAGCTATTTTTACTTTATGGGCTTATGAAAACATATCAAGGTCAATTTTCCATGTTTGTTTTCTACGAAGAGCATGAGAACTCTCGCCCTGGTTTGCTTGCATATGTTCCTCTGTATGTTCAGATTACAGTGACACTAACAATCAGCTTTACAATTCAAATTCACCAATTAAGCCACCAATTTCTTAAATTCTTTCTTGACTATAATTTCAGGCACTTTCCCTCAGGAAATAATAATAAAAAAAATACTTTGAAAGAGGTTCAGTGATTTTTACTAGCTTTCTGCTGTTTTAATTTATTACTAAAAGTTTGATTTGCCATGCATGTTCCAGACAGAAAAGCTTGTGCAAGTGTGATTATAACTGAACCCAATTTTATTAAAATATTGTTTGTTCTGGAATTATGAGCATGAGGCTTTCATTTTAATGATGAGCATTTTGGTTTCTTGTTTCATTTCTCTTTGTGATGCAAATATTTAAACTGCTGGAATGCACAGCTGTTGCATATAGAGCGTACACCAAAGACTCCTGCTGGTTAAACTAAACTGTCCACCTTGATGAGGATCCAGTGATAAACCCTTCCCACTTCAGAGAAAAATTCACATATGCAGACAAGACCAATGTAGTAGCTTTCCACAGAGCATTTGTGATCATCCTGACATATCCCTAAATCTCCAGCAGGCTCAGGATTTTCTTTTCCTGGTCCCTGTGGTACAACGAGAACATGAGACAAAACCTGAAGACCATTGTGTTCATGACGTTATTTAGAAAACAGTTAGAAAAAGGTCTTTCAAGAGGGGAGTATCAAAATATATTCTGTGCATATTTAATTATTCATATTTCTGGAACAAAAAGGCCCAGCTCTGTAGGGCTTTCTATGCCAGCTTGTCTCTACAGACTGCTGCTCACTCATACTGACCTCTCACAGCTTTTCAGATTTCTTTTCAACTTTAACTCTCCATCCTTTCAGCATCTTGCCACGGGGTCTTAGAAATAGCAGCTACTCTGCAATGCATACCAAGATGATACCATCTAAGAAGCTGCTGTGATGTATGATGGGTTTGAAACTGATGTATTCAGGCAGGAAAAAGCATTCCTAGCACTAGATCTAAGTTCCCTTGTTCTTATACTTGTGATCTACCTTAAGTTAAAAATGAAAAGAGATTTTCTCTTCTCCTTTGTTTGGGATTAATTAAATAACACTTTGTTATTCTCAGATCCTATCACATTTCATTTTTCTTAGCCATTAATGAGCATCAGTCCTAATAGGACGCTGAAGAAAACTGATAATTAACCTACTTCCATACTGATGATAAGACACCTATAGCTCCTCTTGGTTGCCCTCATTCAGTTTACACTCTTTAACACTGTCTCATTTTGGTCATGTCTACCTTCACTTCCTTAAAAAAGGGAAAAAGGAATAAAAAGAGAACATCACTGCCATATTCATGAAAGGAAGAAAGAAAGATCTGGGGAGCTACAGGCCAGTGAGCCTCATGTCTGTGCCTGGGAAGATCATGGGATTTAACAAAGCCAAGAGCAAGGTGCTACACTTTGGTTGAGGCAATCCCAGATATAACTACAGATTGGGATTAAAACTTGAGAATATCCCTGCAGAGAAGGCCTTGGTGGTCCTGATGTTTGTTAATGGCCAACAACTTGGCCAAGAAGGCCAGTGATATTCTGGGATGCATTAAATACTGTGGCCAGCAGATCAAGAGAGGCAATCCCCTCCCTTCTGCTCTGCCCCAGTGAAGCCACAGAGAAGGCTCTGGGGAGACCTTGGTGTGGTTTTCCAGTACTTGAAGGGAGCTTGTAAGCAGGAAGGGAACCAACATTTTACACAGTCTGATAGTCCTATTGTAACATGACAAAGAGAGATGGCTTTAAACTAAGAGAGGAAAGATTTAAGCTACATGTTAGGAAGAAATTTTATACACAGTGAAGGGTGAGGAGCTTGAACAGGTTGCACAGAGTCGTTATGGATGCTCCATTTTTGGAGGCATTCAACATCAGACTGGGAAGGATCCTGGGCACCCCAATCCAGTAGTTGGCAACACTGTCCATGGCAGAGGAGTTTGAACTGGCTGATACCTAAGTTCATCTCCTACCTAAGAAATTCTGTGATTCTATGATTATAAACACCCCTTCAAAATCATATTAAGATCATGAAGGCATAGCTGAATTTTTTCTTCCTTGCTGCAATAACACTGTGATGATTTCCAAGAAGCCTGAAAAGTCTTATAAACTCACAGGTTTTTAGGGCCTGTAGAGAGGAACAAAATCAGGAAAATGTTAATTTGGGTTACAAGACAAGTATACATTAGGAAAGACCTAGTATGGATTTTGGGTAGATATGTGAAGGACTTCTGGCTTCTCTTTAACATGCTCTCTCCACAGGTTTCTTGTTTATTTCTCTAGCAGTGCTTACCTTCACCCTACTGAGAGAAACTGCTAATATTTCTCTGCTTCCTTCATCCTGACACGGAAGCAGAGTCCAACTCTGATTGGTTTAGTATCCCTAGCCATTTCTTGTGCCTCAATCCATGCCAGGGGCTGGGAATAGGAACTGCAAAGGAGTTTACTGGAAGAGTTGAAATAGGCTATCTTTTTATTGTAGGAAAAGTCATCTGCTGTTCCAAATGACCTCCTGCCCTAGACAGACTCCTACTATAATAAATAGCAGACACAGCATCCTGCAAGACTTTTGACAAAGTCATTTAAAAAAAAACAACAACAACAAAAAAAACCACAGATACCAAACTGACTTTGTTACTTTAATAACAGATTTAAATTCCATGAGCTTAGGAAGATTATTTTTTTTTCCTCATAGAAGATGAAATGATTTCTGTCTTTGTTTTGTGTTTAGTTTAATGATTTATACCTTGCTTTTTCTTTCTCTCTGTCTTTTTTTTTTTCTTTTTTTTTTTTTTTAAATTTGCAAATACTCTCAATCCTAATTTAAGCTCAGTGTTTTATACTTCCCAGAATCATACCTTATATACATTTTTAAAAGGAGTATAATATATGTTAAGTATAATATATGTTACACTCCAGGACTGTAGGTACTGATTCTGGTACGATGCTACATTTTTATTAGTACCTCTACCACTTCATTCTCAAATATCTCTGTAGTTCCTACTTGAATGGTAGCTAGCCATTTTATTCTACCGCTCCATTTTTTAACATATCATCTCCTGTTATGCCTTGTTCTCACTTGCAGAAACAATTGTTACAGTAGAGTTATATGCATCATGTTCTATGATGGCTACTAATGCATAGTCATTATCAAGATTCTTAGAAATTCTACTTCAGGCCTGACTTCCTCTGACTCAGAACTTTGATTGGCTGCCTGCAAGAACTAAGGAAGAAAGGACCATACTATTTTCCTCTCTCTTCTGGATGCATCCAATTATTCTTTGAAGACTGCTACAGCTGAGGCTGGAGAGTTTGGGGATAGAAAGAGGTTTCTTCATAGAGCCAGGAAAGCTCAGTTTCCTGGATTTTATGACTTGTCCTTGCATTTAGAAGTAAAGCACTCATGGTCAGATATAAAATGGGGAAGAAATAAAGGTCAGACTGTGGAACACTGCACCTTGAGGGGCAGCAAGGGTGGAAAAAATGCCTCTTGAAGTACCGTCACAGTCTGCTCTATGGGAATAGCATGGCACTTCTGCAAAGCTCATTGCATTGTGGAAATCCAGAACAAATATGTAGTGGTCTCTTCCCATGGCACCACATTTCTCAGAGGCTTTTGCCTTCCATACAGAAATGCTGGGAAAGAAAGCATTTTCTGATGCAGCCAATACAGACTGGATATTCCTGTGGCTGTTTCTGGACTATTACATCAATTACATGGTTGTCTGTGTTTGTAGGAATCAGACTCAATGATCCATGAACTGTCATCTACTCCTGTGGGGAATAACTGAGGATAGCAGGAACTGCTATTTTATAGAATTTGGGATCCTTGTTCTGTTTCCCCTGAGCGCTAAAACAGTTGCTGTGAATTCTTTAGCTTATCCCAAGCTTCCAGAAGTGTTAAAAGGTTTGTCGGACTTGCAGATCTGTCTGGAACTCAGAATTATTAGAAAACAGTAGCAGAAAGCCTAGATGAAAGAACAAAGGGCTGCAAGCCAGAACCTATCCTTTGCCAGATGGTCATTTAATAATACTTTGCATAGATATAGCATTAGGAATTTGTACTTTGGCCTCTGAAGTGGATACACATCATTAATACTGTTTTACAAAGGGGAAAAGCAGAGAATTAAAATGGTACATTCAGTGCCTGCTACACTGCTAAACGTATGAGTAATGCCAAGAGTTCTTTCACACAGATTATGCAGAAAAAGTATTAGAGGCTGTAATAGAGATGTTTAGAATAAACTGAGTTCAAAGAAAGCGCAAACATTTCTCAGCAGAAGCATTTGTTCCTGCTCATGCTTCAAACAGACCTTAGCTTCTTTTGTTCATACTACAAGACAAAAAGAACAAACAAGTCCATGACCATATTACCCAAGGCTTGGAATTAAGCTTTCCTTAAGTCTTACCTTGTAGGTCCAAACAAGGGACCAATGAGTGTGAATGACTTTCCCCTTTTCTAATTATCTAGACAGAGAAGGCTGACATCTGCCTGAAAATACCAACACCTTTGATCCTCAATCTGCATATTTTGTATAGCGATCTCTCAATAGACTCCAGACTTTCATTCTCTTTGGAGAATGATTTTGAAAGCATGTAGACCAACACCTCTAGAGAAGCACTCAGTAATGCAGCTGACCAAGAATAATGCAAAGCATCTAAATCCAAACCATTCTTCACTTTAGCTCCTCTGCGTTCAATATGATTTGTCTCTCAGCATTCAAGTACAATTTGATGCTTCAGTAATGATTTAGGGCAGTGTTTCTGAACCAAAGAAGGACAACAGAAAAGGACGGTGAAAAGAAATAGAGGTGATGTGAAATACTGTAAATTTTATTATACTGTAAAGAGAACCCCCCTCCCTTTTTTTTTTTTTTTTTTTCCCTGTTCCTTACACATACCCTTGTCATTCAAGGTCAAATATAATCTGTTAATCTCTTCAAACAGACAAATGAATGTAAGAGATTATATCCTTCTGGTGAGTACAGACATATTCTTTGTTGTTACATTTACAGTAAGTGGAAAGAAGTCATAAAATTGATTAAGAAATTGCCAAATTGAAAAACTTGGAAGGAACACTGTTGTAATTAGTGTTTTAAGAACAAAAAAAAAAAAAAAAAAAAAAAAGGAAGTACATAATCTGGAAGTTGCTGCTGAAAGTGGGGGGGGTTAACAGAAAAGACTTATTCTTTGAGAAAACAAGCTTAACATGCTTGAGAGAAAAACTGTACATAATATATAAGAAAAATATAAAAGTAACGATCATTTCTAAAATGTAGCTTAACAACAGTGATGCTTTAAGCACTGTATATATAGAAAAGCATCAGTAGGTACTGCTTTGTAATTCATTTTTACAGTAACAAGTAAGTCCTATATACTTGCCCTGATTTCAGCTGGGATAGAACTGTCTCCCTAGTGTCTAGTACGGTGCTGGGTTTTGGACTTAGAATGAGGAAAAAAATGCTGAAAACACACCGATTGTTGCTGAGCAGTGCTTAACACAAAGCCATGGACTTTCCTGCTTCTCATGCTGCCCTGCCCAAGGATCTGAGAGAGGACAGAACCAGGACAGCTGGACCAATCCAGCCAGGGGATACCTCGTAATGTATGCTGTCATGTGGAACAATAGAAGTGGGGGAGTTGGTCAGGAAGGCCACCTCCACCTTGGGACTGCATGGGCATCAGCTGGTTGGTGGTGTGCAACTGTACATTCTTTAATATCATTATTAATTTCCCTTGCTTTTCTGTCCTATTTAACTGTATCTCAAACCACAGTTTTTTCCTTCCTCTCCCCCTTCACACTGGAAAGGAGTGAGCAAGAGAAAAAGCTTTGCTATAGGATTAGGAATAGAGGTATTAGGAGCAAAGGGGTAAACCTCTCATCATATCATCATACATAATGTTCCTTTGCTGCTGAATCAGAGGAAATGCTCTGGGTGTGCAGTGGCAGGGTGGCTTTGTTTAACACAAACTACTTAGGATTATACACAGAAAAATACGGTATCATATAGAGTTTGGCATCTGTTTTTGCAGCTGTCACACCAGCCCTGCAAGAGAGCATTTGGAGCAGCAAAAGAGGCCAAGGGGGACCATATTCCACACAATCATCACCAGGAAAACAGGGAGCCAAGTGGGTATTTGAGTCAAATTTATAAGCCAACGTGCTTTAGAGTGGTGCTTCTATTTTTAACGTGCGGTGATGAGCCAAGAAACACCGGAGTCATGCATTGCAGATTAGAGACACAGAATTAGCTTAAGTTTGTCCCTTGTGCTCTTAAATATTTGAGCTTGGAGCCTATGTTCAGCTTTGAGGTAAGTAACTGCAGCTCCATTTAGAAAAAGAATAAAATGGAAATTGCTTACAATTCCAAATCATTGCTTTTTTTAAAAAGGTACCATCCTCTGTCGGAGACTGCTTAGCAATTTATAAATTATTTTGGCAGGCAGTAATGATTAAATGACCCAGGTCTTCACTTAAGTAAATTGATCCCTGCATTAAGTTCAATGTTTCATTCTGCAGACTCATAAGAGGTTACTAAAATTGTGTTTTCCTACCCAAGACAAAGCAAAACCCGACTCATGTCCTACAGGAATCCATTGAATAAATTTTAAAATTGTAGAAACATAAGAGCTAATCATCCAAAGACTCCTTTTTTAAAAGATATTCCGTATTATTTTTAATCACAGATTTTTGAGAGGTAGTAGAATTATCTAGATTTATATTTGTGTTTTTTTTTTTTTGCTTTCTGATTAGAAATTCTTAACCACATTCATTGTCATGTATACAGAGCCACTATTATGAGCAATTCAACAAGCATTTATTTAATGAATTTCTCTAGATAGTAAATTTTTTACGTTGTGGATTTTTACTGTTTTCAATAAAATGTGTCTGTTCAATTTAAAAAAACAAAACATAACAGTATCATAACGGTGAATAAATGCAAACTATTATTTTATTATTTGGCTCAGTTTGTGAGGTTTTGATCAGCCCTTTCATTTATGAATTTATCCAAAGTTCTAAGAAATCTGTGTGTACAAAGCTGCAACATCAGTGGAACGTGTTTGCATGGAGAAAGCAGCTAACTTCCCAGTGCCACTTGCCTGTGTTATCGATTGTTGTTTACCAGGGCTTCTGGAAAATCAAGTTCATCAAATCTTTCTTTCCCATAACAGAACTTTTTAATTGGTGTGAGATGATGGGCACAAGCAATCATGACACTCTCTTGCACAGTAAATCATACTAAAATGAAGATGGAAACTAGCATCCCTTTGTCTGACATCATGGCATTCATGCTGCATGTTATGCCATGTTAAAGCAGTGTCAAAACACTACTCTGACTTCTGTTTAAGCTGTTAAATCCCCAACCTCAACCCTTACTCTCTTGATCGTTGTTTTTTTAAGCACACTGCTCTTCCAAGGTCACATCAAGTTCATATAAATACATCAACAAGGCAAAGGAACTTGGTTTGGTCTTTACACTCTGAAAACAGGCTTGCCTGCAGCTATTCTATTTCAAGTATCCTCATTCCCAGGTCAGTACAGACTATTTTTGTTGTGAATTTTCCTTGCCACACATATTTACCCTTGGACAACACCTAGTTCTCAACCTCACCAGCATTCATCTGCTACTTCGCAAGTTGTCAAATGACTACTCAGGCGCTAAAAAACCCAACCAAGTCTCTCTAGAGTCTTAATTTAAGTGTTAGCAGGGAGCTGAAAATTAGCAGTAACGTTCCTGCCTGCAGCTAAGAAAAAATAGCAAGAACTGACACTTTAATGATTGCTAAGAAAGGCTGGATAGCAAGTTTGTTAGTTGCTCTCCATTCCACCTTCACTGCTAACACTGGATGTGTAAGAACTGAACCTACATTCCTACAGTCTCTCTCTTGAGGGTAGGAATCTGAGCTACAAATGCAATTGTGGACAATAAATGGCTATGTCAAGTAAGTCAGTGAGGGCCAGCAATCTGCTCAGGAAGCACTCTAGAATACTCCCCACACTGTTCATTACACTGTGGAAAGTTTTTACACACTGCAGTTTCAGAGTGCACTTGTCCACAAAGCTCGTTCTTGAAAATCTCAGCTCAGTTATTTTCAGAACTCTGTTTCAGCACCCACTGTTTGTAATTTCTGCTTCCACATCTATCTGAAAGTAGACTATATAGTTCCTGAAGCTGATGATTTCTGCTTGGGCACTCATTTGCAGGCCTGTGTTCTCAGGTCTTTGATAGCTTATCACCACTGGGATGCTGACTTCACAGATGTATTAAACTAGTTGTGCATGCTTTTCACTTTCAAATAATCTTCCCTCATGCTTGAAAGATGACTGCTTCCCTGTCAGGCTGACATCCAGTTCACAACCTGCAGACACTGCCTTCTAACATTCATCTGGATAAGGCTTCTGTGACCACCTGATAAAATTGGCTGCAAAATAAATAAATAAATAAATAAAATCAATACTAGAAATGCTTTAAGTGCCACATTCATTAATAGAATAGTTCAGTTGAAAGGGACCTCCAGGATCATGCAACCCAACTGCCTGACAACTTCAGGGCTAAACAAGTTTTAAAGTATGTTATAGAAGGCATTGTCCAAGTGCCTCTGGAACACAGACAAGCATTGGGGATCAACCATCTCATTAGGAAGACTGTTCCAGTTTACTACATTGCTGAGGGATCAAACACAGTCCATCAACATTTGTCTTGTCTGCTGTTAACCATCAGAACACAAGCCAAGCCCTGTTTGTATTATACTCAAGGTACAACTGTATGCAACCATGCTTCCCAGAGACCACAACTTGAATCCTACCTCTGTGCTGTCACTGCTGAGAAACACCATTCTGCTGCACATTCACCATGAAGACTTACCTGCTTGAAGACCTACATCCCACAGCTCACTGTTGTAGCTGTCTTCCTTCTCCCTCTTTCCAAATCATCTCAAATCCCAGGATCCTTGATACTATGCCATAACTTATTAGTGGCACAGCAGCACCTTGCAAGAAGACAGAATAGGTCCCAGTCTCCTTTTTTTGTTGAAAGCCTATAATTGAGATAACAGATTTTGATAGATTGCATTACTGCCAGCCTCCTAAATTGTTGCTAGCCTTGGCCAGTACTCAGCCAGCACCCACAGCTGGCTTCCAGAACCATCTGTGTTGGCTGTGTTACAATTAACACAGGGAATGATCTGCTAACCACAGAGGCGACAAGCATGTTGAACACTGTCATGAATAGTCATGGTTTGGTTTGGCTGGTTGTGCACAGGCTAAAAATAAAGTGACAGCAGTAGACATCGAGAAAAGTACTTCAGACAAAAATCCCTAGTGACACGTATTAAAACCTCACATCAAAAAAAGCAGTTTAAGACATCACAGGTCCAGCTGAACTCTGAGCCCAGGAGCGTGTTCTGGCTCATGGCTGTGGTGATGCACCTGGGCTGCATGTCAGTCTGTGGCCTGAAGCGCAGGCATGACAGGCAGTCACGGTGTGCCCCCACAGACCTGTAGCACTGAGAGCTCAGGCTTGGGACAGGGCAACAAACACAACCCTCCTGTAGCTTGGGCAGAGACATAGAACAGACTGCAGGAAGCAAGGAGAGCTGAAGAATTCATGTCTTCCATATAAACAGCCTTCTCTACATGAACTTTGACATTTTTAAGCATGGTGTGAAGCTGACAACAACAAAAGAGATTTCAGAGATATTTAGGAGATACTGGAGAGAAACTAAGTTTGGTGGAAAAAAATGGGCAACTTCATAGCTAAAATGAGCAACAAACCTCAAAATATGAGGCATTTGAGAGGTACTGAATTATGTGCCTAGAGCAGTTTATGAACAGAGTCAGAGATGGTGGTTCACAGTTCACCTGTAAAACTGTAAACAGTTCTGGCAACAAGATTAATTTCATAGAACATCTTAGAAATGTACTGTTGTACTGTGAAATTCTTTCAAGAGCTAAATGTATTTGTATTGCCTAATACAAATTATCAGGGAAAAAATATCTTTTTCTGGAGTTAGTAATAACTATATAGAGTTTAGCTGCGTAATCCTCCCTTTAACTGACTATTCCCTACTGCTGTTTCAGTGACTCAAGAACAAATATCAGAGAATAAATAAAGTGAATGTAAGAGACTAGAATGAACTTCATAGATGATATCTCAGACAATTCAGTAGTTACATAGCCAAGAGTCTCATAGTAATACTGAAATTGCTTTAGATGGTGGTTCACTCTCCTATGCCTAATTCTGACTTAAGCTATAGCACCTCACTGGTAACATAGCAGGCATTGATAGTCTCTCAAATACAAAGGAGAACTTTCTCTCTGAAGCACTAAGTCTAGTAATGCCTGTCTTTCAAATATGTGACTACATTTCAAAAAAGAAATCACTACCGTGTCCAAAGAAAACAAATTTTGCCCTCTTTGTGTGCACAGCTTCCAGGAAAGCGATAGAATTCTGACTACACATACATCTTTCCTATTCTTGCCTCCACATATCACACAGTGTCTGAACACACTGAGCATAAAGGAATGGCTACAAGTACACACTCATTGGAAGTAGCATATCACAGTAAATATACTCCTATGTTCCATTTCTGTGCACACTTTAGTGTATGTATTCAAAGGACCCTATTTCCACCATAATTTATACCCAACTATTGATAATGTAATTTAAAAATAAAACCTAGAATTTAACAGTCCTTAAAAGCCACAAACTGGTCATTAACCTTGCTACAGACATATATGTCCTCAACTAATTTGATCTCCTGAATAAGAGAAGCTAAAGAGATTTTCATCCAGCAATCAACTGAGACATCTCAGTTTTTTCCTCTGGGAGCTGTCTCCCCCTTGTAAGTAGAGATACTGAACTCACATTGAACTCAGATTTCATACCATTTTTACAAACTATAGCTCTCTCAGTGCCTCATCTTTAACTAAAGATGGACATGAGGACCACAGTTTGTCCACCATTAAGCATTAGGATGTCAGTACAAATGATAAGAGAGCTCAGTATCCTGTATCATCCCTGAAACTGCATCCTAAAACTACCAGAAATAATAGCGCAAATACTAACCTCAAGAGCCAGTTTATAGAAGGTAACATATTCAAAAGTGAGTAGACTTATCAGATTGCGTTCAAAAACCAGAATCGCTTGAAAGCAAAAGGCTGAAGTGCGAGCATACAGACAATAAAATATATTATTAAGAATTAAGGACAAAATAAATATGCAATTATCATTAGTAAAGAAAGGAAGAAATATTCCTTTCATACCATTGGTAATTTTTACATATGGCACTAAAGAACACAGTTTAGTGGTAAGACTTGGTAGGTCAGGTTGGATTTGATGATCTAGAAGTTCTTCTGCATATGGTGATATGATTCTATATCTAGACCAGTATATTTGATCTGAGGAGACAGATGCCATAGAAGAAGCTTCAAGTGGGCTCACAGTATTGATACAAAGAAAAGATGGACAACAAAAAGCCTTCTCTTAGTTGCTGAAGAGCACATTTTGTTATCAGTGCTCTAATTACACTCTTGATTTCATAAATCAAGTACAAGTGAAACTCAGTCATGCTCTCATTAAAGAGCACATATTCCTATACTCTTTAAGTAAATAGCCAATTTTAAATGGCTAGAAAATAAATTAATTGGATTAATTTTAATAACCTTTCATTGAGAAGGCTAAGAGAAAAATAAATGAGAGCAGTTAAGTAGACAATGGTGTAGCCATTTTCTACATTCACTGCTACATTACAGAGCTCCAGTGGAATTCAATCAACTCCCCTTTTAAAAAGACTGCATGGCATGGACTACAACCACATGTAGCAGCAGAAAAGAAGGCTTCCTCCCTGCAATGACCCAGCTACAGGGCAGTGTCATTGGCCCGGCGGGCTGCTGTCTGATCTGCACTGGAGCTGCTTCAGGTTTCTGCTCTCACACATACTCAGAGCTGACAATTGGTTCAGAAAATTTCCTGAATTTCTAATTTTTCAAAGTTTATTTTATTGATCATTTTTCTTATTATTTTTCCTTGCTTCAGAACATGAAATGGACTGTTAATGTAAAAAAGATGCGCTGTAATAAAAAAACCAAAGACAGATACACAGTTAACATAGTACACCTTAACAATTTTCATGTGAAGCACTTTAGGGGAAATTTAAGCTTGGCACAGCAGATGGAGATGTCTCAGTTGATTCCCGGATGAAACTCTTTATATTTTATTCAGGAGATCAAATTAGTTGAGGACAAGGGTTGTAAAAATACAGGTAGAAAAGTTGTTTTCCTGTAAAATATAAAAACCCCAAGATTTTATTGTATATTAAGTTTAGGACAGAAATGCTTCTTCCAGCTGAATGTCCTGGATCTGCTGAAACACTGTTTCTGTAGACCTGGATATCTATTTTGACCCTTCTGATTGTAATGTCAATTATGATCACGTTTTCAAACAGGGCAGTCTACCGCAGAAAGAGAAGGGATAAGTTTCAGCCAGTCCTGCTCACTATGACACCACAGTTCTTACATTAAAACTAATTTCTTTGGTTCCTGCCTAAGAGGATCAGTTTATAAGAAGCACATCAAATATGCTCTCAGTTGCCTCAATAAAACTTCTCCATCCCAACTATATTCTTCCTCTCATGGGCGTTGCACATTGACTATTGCAATGACTCCCCTGCAGGTATTTAATTAGAACCTAATCTTACCTTCTCACATAGAGCAAGGCTTTTTGCTCAGGTAGTCATAAACTGTGGCCAACCACTGGCAATAGTGCAGCCTGAGCAGCTTTGCCATCCATTTCCCCACACCTTTTCTGCCATTGCCTCTCTGATATTCCATTGTCAGCTGCCCAGCAGATGTATAACAAAACCAGTCTGAGGTGTCACCTCACAGCCAACAGCCACAGTAGGGAGCGGGGCACAGGTAGGTGCTGGCACTGCAACACACACTGAAACACAGACTTGAGGTGTCCATTGTTTTTAATTTATTTATTTTTTTAAAAACTTTTTAAAATGAGCCAGGAAAAGAGATTACAGCTAAGAACAATTACATCCAGAAAGTTAACACTAAGACCCTGTGAGGCTGTTAAATGTTCACCTGGAATAAATCTCCATTTAAAGTGTTTGGCCAGGTAGCTCTCATTATCAACACCCTGTTCAAATTAAACGTTTCACACTTCCAAAACTAAGAAAGTGTATCACAAGTGAAATCCAGACACTTCACTGTGATCTTCTTTCATAGCATTCAAAGGAACCAGAAACCATGCAGGAAGTTCAGAAGAGACTATACTGCTGATACACAAGCTCAGAGTTACATTTGATAAAAATATACTCCTCTGTAAACTTTTTCTTCTACTTAGACAGAAAAGAAAGTATCCCAGGAGATCCCTTCAAGTATCTATAAGGCCCCCTCTAATGCATAAGGAAAATTCATACTTTTCCTCACATCATCTTTGTGATTTCCATTTTTGCTTCTCATACTCTCCTTTTTTAAAAGGTAGACTGACATTATATTAATGACCCAATCTTCCTTAGCATCTTTTAGGCTTTAAATCCCCTCTACAAACCTTAAGAAGTATGCTGGATATTCTACTGGAACACAAGTGTTCATATTTCCTTGGGATTTTTCCTACTTCTCACTGGAAGCATGTGTGCAAAATGCGTATAACAACTAGAGGAGATCTAAGAAGTAGTGCAGGATCATTTAGAATGTTAATAGAAACGCAGAACATATATGACATCCTTCCCACTATGAGTGCACTGATGGGATCTTCCTGTAAGCAATATTCATGAGAAGATCTTCAAATATAAAACTGCATGCCAAGCCCATGTTTACAGATATCTTTAGAAACAAGGTACAGATAACAGGCAACATTTTGTACTGATGCAACACAGAAGTTGCAGCAAAGCGAAGCAGTCTTCCATCACTCTAACACTGTCATCTAATTTGTTCTACTAGGTGGACATTCGGGTATCATATGTAGGAAAAGAAATATGATCTATATTACTGATTTGAGATAAATGAGCTGTAATCAGTGCACTCGCATGTCATGCTGGAACACTTTCTGTGCATCAACCTGTCTGAAACCCACAGCCTGTCTGGCAAGCCCTGCTGAAGTATTAGATTGGAGATACAGTCCCAGCTGCAGCTAAAGTGAAAAATAATGTGGAAAGAGTAACGATCTTAGGGAGGATCAGGGCAATAAGAGCACCACCATTTCAATGAATGAGACTGTTAGGGTCCTTAAATACTATATATAAACTACATTGAGGAATACAGTCAGGAACTGGGCCAGAACCTGTTATTTACAGAAATTCAAGTGGTAAAGAGGGTCCCAAAATGGGAGCGGAGTCAATATAAGCAAGGATAGCAGCAATGAGATCTTGAGGCCAGCAGAAAGCAAGATAAAGATGAAGCAACATTAAGAAGCAGGTCAGAGCAAATTTCTAAGCAGTCTGCATGTTCCTAGAGCATCTTTCACACACATGTGCTTGATGCCTGCAACACAGGGCTTAGGGCACTGCCTCTCCAGAGAGCTCAGAAGTCAATAACCTGGAGAGCAGTTGCCCCCAGCTAAGCAATAGCTAATTACAGAAACCATTCAAGGCATTCATTGGCATATGTACTAAAGTTATTATTATTTTTTAAGTTGCTTGTAACAGATTAAATGTTTTCCCAGACAAATACTAAATCTCTTCAAACTCCAAGAAGGGATGGACACCAAACATCTCAACTTCCCCAAATTCTATTACAAAAGAACAAGTATAGTTTTGTCTCATTTCAATCTGCAATTTTATCATTTTTATACTCCTGCTTGTATAATTCACTTATGAATCAGCACAGTTCTGAATAGCTTTTGCTGAGAAACAGTAAATATCTGATTTAACAGTTTCTACAAAATAGTGCTGTAAGCATCACCCTGCATTCTTTCTCATACATAACTGGGATTTGACTCTATCATATCCTAGGACCTAGTGCAAATTTTTGTGCAAGATCTCTTAGGAAAAAATACCCTGCACAGCAATAGCCTGGTACTGGGCATATTGCCTAAAACTCTAAATTGATGGCAACAAACATTTACAAGCAATGCTTAAAATACAACATGAAAATGACAAACTGAAAAAAAAGTCGCCTCCCCTTCTGCAAAATACTAGATGAGCCTCTTGGAGAATGGATGCATTGATCTTCCCTTAGTTTTTTTCTGAAAAAAAAAAATAAATATAGAGAGAGCTATAAAAAAAAAAAAAAACAACAAAAACCTCATATTTGAAACTTTTATCTGAGTAACACTGTAGTGATACCAGACAGACAGATTCCCTTTCCTTCCACAATGATTTTTTTTTTTTTTTTTAATCTTCACACTTATCCTGGAGTGAAGAAAAGAAGAGGCACCATTTTCTGATCAAGTATTGTCTACTTAGAGGGCATTTTTGACTCTGGAAACCTGGACCATCAGCTGAGCCAGTTTTGCAATTACACGCTGCTTGGTGTGCCAGGTTTATTCAGAGCACTCTGCTTCTGAAAGAATCCAACAGGTTTTCTAAGTGTGACTGCTCACAAGCACTCGCATATTCTGTACTGCATAACCCAAGCATGTGCTTTACCAATAAAAGAACTACCCTATGAATCAAACTTGAAAGCAATCACCAGTATAATGTTTGTGGTGAGGTTTCATGAGTTTCATGCTATGGCTATGCTGGACTTTCATTTTCCATACTTTCACTCTGGTTCTTCGTCATGTATAACACCAGTGTTCCAGCAACTCCTATTTTCACCCCTATTGTAACCTCTGTTTTTGAGGTTACAACTATCTGTTGAACATATCCAGGCTTTAGGTTGAATCTTAGATTTCCATTCACTGCATTATTACAGGTAGGACTGCTTGCATTGCACTGGCTTCTGCTACAGAAAATCATAAGGATAAATACTTCACTGCTGTGGAGGCTGAAAGAGAAAAAGGTCTTTACTAATGGGAATATGTTAAGGATTGAAAAGTTGCTAAATCCAACTTAGTATCCAAGAAATCTACCCCATGCATGTTTCTGTAAGATATAAATTATTTTGCAGTAATTATTTCAGTCCTCATAGGATATGGAAACAAACATGCATTTTGGAAAGCATATAATTGAAAGCTTTTATCTCCTTTTAAGGTTTCATTATCAGCTAGAGGCATCTGGAATTAAATGTTTAGTCCCATGGAAAGAAAAATAAAATAAAATAAAATAAAATAAAATCTGTGACTGCATTTTCCATAGGTACAAATGACTCAGCAGTGAAATTAACAGGTTCCATGCTGTACAGTCAAAGTTAGTCCCAAAATGTGCCTGGTCTGAGACTTCGAAATATTCCACAGCAGGAATAAATAAAGAGGCAAAAAGAGAGGGGGAAAAACAGAAAAAATATGGGGTTCCTGTGTGTACAGTTTGAAGACTATTATTTGCTTGTTAAGTCATGAAGAAAACACTAATTCAGAATGAGAAATGTTCTAAATTGATTTCTCCAGTACATTGGTACAAGTGTTTCTACACAAGCTGTTCTCACTCTATAGGCAACTTCTCAGAGTCTGTGTTTCACATTTTACGTGAGACCAGCTTCCTAATCGACAAAGATACCAATGAAACATGAGTCATGCAAATATATTTTATACTCAAAAAATCAAAAAGTTCCTTTCTAGAGTAACCATTTCCTAATCATGTTTTATTTCTGTGGTTAATAATGACTTCCTACAGACTTGCCCTTCTCAGAAACTGTGCTTTTTTCACTTGAGTCTTACAAAGTAAAACTTCCACTTTTTGTAACAGTTTGACTAGGAAAATCTCATTTTAAGTAGTTAATCTGACCAGGAGGTCTCCTGAGGAAGAAAACAGGGCTTTACAAACACTAAATGAAAGAACTACTGCAGTCCTGGAACATGTTGCAAATGCGAGAATCAGCTTCCTGAGAAGTTACTTTATAACAGATTCAAAGGAAACATTTAAAGAATGCATTACCCCATCTTAATTACAGGTGTTGCCATATAACAATAAATATTCATCCATTGTAGTAGAACTCCATCTTTCAGTATTGATCTAGTGTTGGAAGGCACATTTGAAGAGGTGTGAGATTTTCTGTTCTGTGTTGTATGAATATCCTCTTATACTGACAGAATCTAGGATGCACTTTATCATTTCCTCAAAAATATAATGAAACTATCCTCCAAACTGACTTGTATAGAACTGAAAATAGTGCCAAGAGCAAATAATTCAACTGCTTGGCACCAGATCATATGGATTGCAGGGTTGTGATAGATCACAGGTCTCTGACTTACCAGTCCAGGCTGGTATCTTCTGACTTCTCATACTGTATTTATTTATACCACTTCTGATCCCTGCTTATTAACCAAGTCATAGAATCCATGTCAACATCTGAGGCTCACAAATAGGATGCATATTTTTAATATAAGAAATGCTGGAAGTCTTTATTTTAGTTACATGTGATCACAAAGCTTGCACTAGTTTGTTCTTTCCAATCATGAGTTTTCATGATCTGCTCTCATTCATTAAATTACCAATCATTCCATCTAAGGATGGGGAAGTCAGTGATGCCACTTATAACAATAAATAAATATAGAGCTGTAAATAAGATCCACTACAGGGCCCAGCAATTGTAAGTCATTCATTAGGTGGAAGCATACAATGCCAGTCATAGAAAAACAATTTTTCTACATTGGTTCACTGGTTTCCACATACTTTCTGTAGTTGTGCCCATCACCTGCTACTTGCAGGTCAGAAAAGAGTTCTGAGGACTCTCTAAAGCCAACAAATGCATTGCCATTCATAATATACATAATGATTTTACCTTAAGCCCCCTGTCTATTCAGCAATCAGTATATATCTAACTTGCCACAGAAACTTCTGTTTCTTTTCTGTTCCACATTTTGGATCAAACCTCTTCTCCAATCCTCAAGTTTTCTAAAAGACTCTAGGAAGAAAAAAGTCACTTTAATAAATTCCAAGCACATTTTGCCCCATGGAAGGACAGTCATAGTTTCCAGGCCACACATAACTCACACCTCACTAACAGAAGATGAAACATCAGTACATAAAAGGAAAAGATCCCCCCAGAAGGGGCTTTGGAAACTAAAACAGGTACTCAAAATGTGCTAAAACAGAACCCTTGAATTTGAACCCTGTTAGAAAGGCCATGAACAGAATGGGGACTAAACAGTCTCATTTGGGTTTCTCTGGGTAGAAGGTGACTGAAGTACTGTAGAATTAATAAGGTCAAATTGGTCACATACTGTGCTTTCCATATTAGGTAGAGCAAAATGCACTATGGGGGTAGTGAAAGAGTGCGTCAAGGGACAGAATAAGAAAGAAGAAATTATGGCATTTTGAGGTCTTCCAAACCTCTAGACAAAGAAGCACTGTAAGCTATTTCTTATCTCATTTAATATACTCAGCTAATTCGATCAAGAAGCAGAAGCTTGAAAAGCTTACACATACATATTAGTATGAAATAATACCTAATTGCCAGAAGATATATTTTGATTTAAATTGATATGACTCTTTCTTCCTGCAGTGTGAGTTTACAGCTCAAATATGTTTGCAGAACAAGCTGGAATTTATGGGGTTCAATAAACACAGTGGAAAAAAATGTGAGGTACTAGAAATCTTGATAAACCTGATATGTCCCTCAGAGGACTATGAAAGAGCTGGATTTGATTGTTTGCCAAAAAGAAGAGGAAAAAGATCTCTAAGCTAAATCTCACTGGATCATAGATGACATCTGACCAATGGGAAACAAATCCTTCACAGTTTAGCAGGTACCAAAACTTAGATAGCTTCAACAGACCACCATACATTAACGCACACTTGACAGCTTTGAGGACAGGAGCTCTAACTGCTCGATCATATATGAATTTTGGGCTTAGCCTCCCATGTAGGCATATAAATAGTTTCTGAGAAAAAAGAAAATCTAAAACTTCTGTGCATAGTGTATATATAATTTTTTCCCCCAGATCTCTATCTACATGCAGTAAAAAGTAAAGAGAAATGAACATAATCAAGTATTTTTAGTCTGAGACTGAACATACAAACACAGTTTTCAACATAAAAGAAGCATAGACCACCAGTATTAATTTAAGCCTGAAGTTCTCTTTGTTCACATTCTGACATAAGTATTTAAATCGGGCCATGATGGCCAATCTGGCAGGTACTAAAACAGACAGTAGATATTTGCCCAGTATAGCTGGCCACACTTAATTTTCTAATGGGGAGCTCATTTAGGGAGTCATTAAAGGTAAAGGAGAAAGCCTTAATATGAAGAATGCCATAGTCCTAGCTACCTACAAAAGCTTTAACCTCAGAACCCAAATGCACTGTTAAATGGCACTGACTTCATAATAGCTAATAAGAATATTCATAGAATCAAGAATATCTTTCTCAATGATTCATGCTGTCGATCCTCAATTACCCATTTTCAGCATCACTACTACATTAAATATGCGAAAATGTGTGCTCCTCATTACCTTCAGTACTGTCCTTCATCCTATTTATAGGAAAAAATCTGAATTTTAACCACTTAATTTATGGGAAGATATATTATAATTTTAGTCACAAAAACCTCGATTGGAGTTTAGAGGGAAAAAAAGAAGCAGTTTGTCTTACTGAAAAAAATCATTCTATAGAAAGTTGAAAAACTGCTATAAGCTTATAAAAACAATTTCCCTTTTAAGAACCAGCATGAAGCAATATCTAGCATCCCAGATCTATAATCAGGAGACAGTGTACTAACAAATGTTCTTGGGCAAATTTAAACACAGGAACCACCCTAATGCAACAAAATGTAAAGCATGCACCATTTCACAATTACTCTCGCACATTACTACATGTAGTAGTATGTCTCTCTCACTTCAGAATTACCAAGTTGAAATTGCTGAGCCATACTTATGCCTTGAAAATCACTCCAGTGTGGCTACAGTTTGGGTGATACAGTCTGTGATTACTAAATGGTATGCCTGCCAGATAACAAACATTTTATCCCTATGGCACTAAATTGTAGCATAGACCTGCACTACAGGCAAGCTTCGGAGACTGACATGACACTCCAGGAACAATTATGTTCCTGCATCTCTTTCCTAACATCCGTCAATCTTCCTTCTGGCTTGGTATTTCTATTAAGGAACCCACACACAAAAAAACAATCCGTGAAAAGCCAGGAAAAACTTCTGCTGAAAGTTGTAATTTGTATGAACCAATCAATTTTGGTGGTGGAACCATGCAGTACAAAAAGAGGGAGGTAAGAACTGGAAAAATATTAGATGAAAAGTCAAGTGATATTAAAATAAAAAAGCAAGTGAGAGACAAAAGTGATTATGGATATCCACAGACTTAAGTGTCTACATCACTGTGTCTGATATACAAAAAATCATATTGCACTACGTTTGGGGGTTGTCTTGAGGATACCCATGGAATAATCAAGAACTAACTGCAGCTTTCGCTTGTACAACACAAAAATTAATGTCTGCAACTAGCCTGAAGAGCTAATTCTCTGATGTCCCAGAAATGACTTCTCAAAGGACACTTTCAGTGTAGCGTGGTGGCATGAACACTGTGGTAATTAAGCCATTATAACTTTTTGGCAGGTTTGGACTCACATACAAGTTTGAAAAAGCACTTAACAAGCTCAAGCTCAGAAGATCTTTAAAGGCCACTGAAAAGAGGATCCAGATTAGTTAAAGTTTAACACTAAAAAAATACTAGGCTTAGGAAAAAAACAACAGGTATTTCAGCTTTGTCTTTCTGACCCATTCTCTCCTGCTTGTTACAGTCTAATGGGAAAAAAAATACATTTTTTGAAGGAGCTGCTCTCTATGACTACATTTTCATGGAAATCATGTCTGAGAAAATCTATAACTAAAACCCTCTTCAGTAATATAGCTACTAAAGAGGGGAAACCATTATCTATTGATCCAGCTAAACAACAGAGTGACTCATGGGCTTCCACTCTGTTAGACGCGTGGGTCAGGCCAATAATCCGAAAAGAGGTATTCATAGGAGAAAATCAAAGACACTGCACGGTCATCACATTACAGTCAGCTCTGCATCATTGCTGCACAGCATGAGAGCATGGTTGAGTGCTCACGCTGCACTGGCTGGTCTGGAAACATTTCCTTGCTTCATTTCAGAGAAACTAAGTCTACATCTGTACTAGCAAATAATGTGATCCAAAACATTGTCAGTAAGTCACAGAATCACAAGGGTTGGAAGGGACCTCAAGAGATTGAGTCCAAGCCCTCTGCTAAAGCCAGCACCATACAGTACATCACAAAGGTAGGTGTCCAGATGGGTCTCAAATATCTCTACAGGAGACTTCGCAACCCATCTGGGCTGCCTGTTCCAGTGCTCCATCACCTTTACTGTAAAGAGTTCTTCCACACATTATTATGGAACTTCCTATGTTCAAATTTTACACTATCACTCCTTGTCATATCAGAATGCACAATCAAGTAGAGTCTGGCCTCATCCATTTACATCCCATCTCCCTTTAGATATTTATGAACATTAATCAGATCCTCTCTCATTCTTCTTTTTCCTGGCTGAACAGTCCCAGGTTACTCGGCCTTTCCTCACACAGGTGATGCTCCAGATCCTTTATCATCTTTGTGGCCCTCAACTGGACTCTTCCCAGGAAATTCCCATCTTTTTTTGAACTGGGGAGCACAGAACTGTACAAGTATTCTAAATGTGGTCTCACCAGGGCAGAGTAGAGGGGGAAGATCACCTCCCTCAACCTTCTGGTTGCACTCTTTTCAAGGCACCCCGGGATCCCATTGGCCTTCTTAGTCACCAGAGCACACTGCTGTCTCATGGCTGATCTGTTGTTCACCAGAACACCTAGGTCCTTTGCAGAGTTCTCTCCAGCAGGTCATCCACTAACCCATGCAGCAGGACAGGCTGAGAGTGACAGGGCTCTTTAGCCTGGAGAAGAGAGGGCTCTATAGAGAGCTGATAGCAGCCTTTCAGCATCTAAAAGGGAGCTATTAAAAAGAAGGAACAGACTCTTTAGCAGGGTTTGTTGTGATAGGACAAGGGAGATTTAGACTGGATATAGGGAAGAAGGATTTTACAATAAGGGTAATGAGGCACTGGGATGGGTTGCCCAGTTATGTGGATATCCTGTCCCTGGAGACATTCAAGATCAGGCTGTATAGGGCACTGAGCAAATATATGTAGCCATAGGTATCCCTGTTCATTGCAGGGAACTTTGAACAGATGACCTTTAGAGGTTCTTTCCAACTCAAATGATTCTATAACTCTACACAGACATTCCATGAGTGGCTTGCTATCCAGGTTCTGATGTCTTCCAAGGACATGCTACTGATGTTTTCTAGATGTTGGTCACTTGCTGCCCAGCTTCCTGGACACCAAGTTGCAGGTCCCTTGCACAAAAATTTCCACCACTGATCAGATGAAAAAACACTTAAACTGTAGATCCTACAGCCCCTCCTAGTGTCCTGAGACACCTTGTGCCAGGCAGATTTCACAGGAAACTCTGGTTCAGCTAAGGAAACAGGTATCTCAGCACCCAGTCCTGCAGACATGCCCTGGAGATACCAAACACACTCCTAGCCTGCATTAGGCATGTTAGCACTGGGAGGAGAGGTGGATACAAGGAACCAAAAAGGATCAAATTAAAACAATTCTAGCAGTCCAGCATGGGTTACTTAAATACTTGATCTGACCCATCAGGTGCCCAGCTCTAGTACTTTTCAACACTTTGCAACAAGACATGAAGACAGATGTGACATTTGTCACAGCTTAGTCAGGTACTGGGACTCATCCTTCTTCTGTACACACCTAACCCATTTGCCTTCTGACTAATTTACAGGGCTTCCCACTCAACTGATCATTTTCCACAAACCTTCCCTTGAAATTCCTTGCACACACGATATATGGAGCCCAAGCATTTGGCACAAGGTTGAAAAATCCTACTGTATGCAAGCTAAATACAAATGAGTTGTTCCAACAGAGAGTGGAATAATAATTATATACAGAACCTGCAACGATATATGCAAACATTGTGCACAGCAGTGCCCAGATGGATGTCCAAACAATTGCATGTAACACACACTAAACTGCTCACTGCACTGTGAAAATATAAATGGGTGACACTCAAACTATTCTCATAGTTAATACAGATACAACCACTAACACAAAGTAAAACTGTAATCAGGGCCGCTTAATTTAGTAATGAACTCTGATTTTCTCTGAGAGCTGCATTCAGCAATTTTCAATTTGACAAAATATTCATGCATAGATGTTGCTACCATTAACCCAGTTTCAGCATAAGTGATATTTAATGAAAAATGAGTGATGAGCAGTAAATACTGAATGCACACTGAAAGGGAAGGAGGACTACAAAATAAAATTCATCACAAGGGGAAAGCAAATAATCTATTTGTCATTTTTTTTCTGATTTTTCTTCCTCCTGTATGTTGATTGAGAGGAAACAATCAGTAAAAGATCATAAGACACACAAGAAGCTTGGAACTCCATGTAGAAAGGCTCAAGAGTCACTGCCATCCTCCCAGCTCACTGAAGCATCTTGATAATGTCATGCAATCTGGAAGCACTTCAGTGCCACAGAACAATGGCTGCCTTCCATCACCTGAGCCTGCTGCTCCGATATACTGCTTCAGTATACTCTCCTTAAAATTACAGCTACTACTGCATTTATTCTTCTTCTTCATCTTGACTGTAATTATGAGCGAGTAATTTTAGGGACTGATTTGCCCTATGGTTTCCTTGCCAAATATCTGCAGGCAGATCGCAATTCCCTTCACTTTAAAATCTAAAAAGATTTGGTGCTTTTTCCTTCCAGTGGATTAATCTTGAAATTATTTGCTGTATTTGATATCTGAACTGCACCATTCCAGTCCAGCAAATACCAGTCATTTTTACTTCAGTTTTTATGATAGTGCAAAACCAAAACCCTACATCTATTTAGGTGTATGATTTCAGAGCAACGCTTTTGAAGAGTTATGTGGGTAAAACTCCACTGCTTGGATGTGGGAAAGGGGTAGATGAAAACAAGGCTGACATGCTTCCTTCCTGCAAAGCTATAATTAATTTTGGCTGAAATATGAAATGCACTCAAAAGAGAAGTTCTACACATTTAGGCACCTTTGTACAAAACTTCATGATCACTCCCACATGGCTGTCTTCTCAAACGGCAACAGTGAGGCTCCCTGGGCATTGCAGGTCATAGACCTCTCTTGGAGGCAGAAGATTTGCACCTGAGCACACACACATACCACAGATGCCTCTGGATCTGGCTACGTGACTCAGTACACTCATCAATAGCATTCAGACTACCTTGAGAAAAATCTACCCTTTTCTGTAGTGCTGTTTTGTTTGATTGTTTGCTTGAGGTTTGCAGACCTTACTGTGCTTGCACCTAACAACAAGGATGTTTCCCCTCTGCTGCATCTTTAAGCTTTCCTCTCTCTGAGCACCTCTGAAGAGAATGGCACTAAGGGAGCAAAGGCACCAAGAGATACAGCTGTGCCATTGGGTCTGCTGGTACCATCCCCGAAGTAATCAATCTGGCTCAATGCAAAAATGAGTACTGCTAGCATGTTTGCTCTCTTACAGCAATACTGTTTGCAAAACCAGAGCAGGCACCTGCTTGTGATATGTTCAGTGACAAGACCTCACAAAAATGGGCCAGGCAAACACACGCAGAGTAAAGTTTCTACGTGGTCAGGGAGCATACAGGAAAGACCACAGCAGCAAAAACCATTGCTGAGTAGGTTAAAATATCACTGTGCACTGGAGAAACTGAAGAGTCCAGGAGAAAGGGCAAGCAGAAGTGCTTCCAAACTAAAACAGGGCAAATAGAGACTGGATTTAAAGCAGAAACTTTTTACAGTAAAGGGTGGTGAGGCATTGGAGCTTGTTGCTCAGAAAGGCAGTGGATGCTCCATCCCTGGAAGCTTTCAAGGCCAGACTGGATGGGGCCCTGATCAACCTGATGTAGCTGTAGGTGTCCATGTTCATTGCAAGAGACTTGATCCAGATGACTTTTAAATGTTCCCTCCAATTCAAACAACTCTAAGACTCACTGAAGTTTGATTCTGGACAAATCACAGGTGTTTTTAACTTAAGACAATTTGTCAGACTAGCCAATAGGAATTATCATTAATACTCCAGAACTGCTGACAATCACCAAGTTCTGAGAACATTACTGTGCCATTAAGAAAGCCTAACAGCAAATACCTCTTGACAGAGAAAAACAAACAAACAAACAAACAAAAAAAAAGATAAACATAAGTTCATTCTCCAGTACGATACTGAACTTCCCTCTGTCCAACTATGATAGAGCCCTTAGTTTGAATGTGTATTTGGCACTTGTCTTAGAAAAGTTGAGTACTATTGAGTATTTTTTCATTTGGGCACTTCTACACCTGGATCTGTACAAACATAGCTCCTGCTGAGTGAAATAAAGGCTGGCACTAGGCACAGAAATGACGCACTGAAAGGCAGAACATTACCTATGCTTCAGAAACATATGACTTCTTAAGACACGCCTCTATTACACATTTTATTTTTCAACCTCCACCACATGAAAATTGGTGATTCACTTTCTTGGAGGAAGTGATTTTAATGAGTTACTTAGCATCACACTATAGGATAAGAATTCAACATTTCAGGGTGCACACTGTCTTCCACTTCCTCAAATGCATTCCTTTCAAGTGCAACTATTCCGGTCCTTCTGAGAAAAAAAGTACGGTCCATTTCCTAGTGCCATCTCATTAAGGAATTCTTATTTATTCACTAATTATTTGAACAACTACACAGTACCCCATGTTCTTCCTTCTCTCAGTTCAGTCATTATATACATATAATAACTGTATGGGAGATTGGTAATCACAGCCTGAACCTCTGATTAATCAGCTGAGGCAAGTATGGGGTCAGCTGTGGGAGCACAGGTGAGAGTGATGTAGCTGTGCTCCCGGGAGGGGTGGAGCTTGACTCCATCCCCTCTGAGACCTCATTTAAGGGCTGACTCCCACTGGAGCAGTATCTCTTGGAGATCGCTCACCAGGGAGGACTGCCTCAGCTGCTTCAGTCAAGGCACCACCATTGGTGAGTTTTTCCTTTACTTATTCACTTGTATACCTTCTGTACATTTTGTTTCCATCTGTACATTTAAAACCAATACAATAACTAATGAAAAATGGAAAAAAAAAATATATATGTATATATACACATGTATATACATATATATAATGACTTAACTGAGAGAATATAAATATATGTTTTTCAGAGGAAGTAGGAGCTCCTTAAGCCTGATACTGTGAACTACTAGTGGTAGACTGGACATTTTTGCTTTCTCTCTGTTTATGATTACATGACAAATACTTTTTCCCAGTGAATACTTAATGCAACCATAATCTACACCTTTACGTAGGTCTCATTCATAGATAAATTCTGGATAAGAGAGTTGCAGGAAGATTCAAGAAGACAGTGCAAACAGATGCATTTTCAGAGGGTCCATTCACATGAAGGGAACTACTTATTTGCTATCTAGTAGCAACAGCAGAGCTTGTTAATACCCCGCCAACATGCAGGGAAATGCCTACTCATATTTATTGGGTAATAAATATCTATCCTTGGAAGTGCCTACCCATATTTATTTAGATATTATGAATTAGAATCAAAGACTGAGCATATTAACCAAAATCCTCCACCAAATGAGAGTGAGAGTGGGGCAGGTCTCTTCTCACTACTGACTTGTGACAGGACGAGGGGAAATGGCCTCAAGTTGCGCCAGGGCAAGTTTAGGTTGGATATTAGAAAGAACTTCTTTACAGAAAGGTGGTTAGGTACTGGAATGGGCTCCCCAAGGAGGTGGTTGAATCGCCATCCCTGGATGTGTTTAAGAGCCGCTTGGATGTGGTACTCAGGGATATGATTTAGCAGAGGTTTGTTGTTGTGGTATTGTTTAGTGGTTGTTTTTTTAAGAGATAGGCTACTGGTTAGGCTGCGGTTGGACTTGATGATCTTCAAGGTCTTTTCCAACCTGAGTAATTCTATGATTCTATGATTCTATGAAATACAACACACACCACCAAGTAATACCACTTTCAGGAATACAGCACTTGAAAAGTGAAAAGCTGGCTTTAACTAACAAGAAGGTATTTGATATGACTGAGAAACACAATTTTCCTTAATAAATAAATAAATAAAAGAAATACTACCGCATTTTTTCTATTTTGTGAAGTCATGGTGACCAGCAAATTGATTTTCATTGGAAGAAAGTTAAAAGGCAAACTTCAATAGGCATACTTTTCAAGTTGTTGAGCTTTAATACAAACTAGGTGTCTATGACTAGCATTATTTCAAAATTTTATATAAGATGTAATGCTAATGAAAAAACAAAACAATCAAAACTTCTGGTGAAAATAATCAATAGGAAGGGAAAAGGACATGTATTTTACAAGTGCAACACAAGAGAAAGAACTCTACTGCCAACCCTTAAATGAGGTCTGGGAAGGGGTGGATCCTGGTTCCGCCCCTTGCAATCACTCAGGTGCATTGCATGCACCTGAGCTCCCTTGGGTTGGCCCTGCTTTCCCACCAGGTGCTCAGGCACTGGTTCAGGCTGTGACTTAGCATTTCCACTACAACAGGAAACTGATTTTATTTATTTATTTTTCCATTTCTCATTAGCATAAATCTGCCAACAACCTACACTCCAAATGTTGAAATTATGCACAGGTTCAAAATATCTGTTCCTTATAGGTTCTTGTTTCTATTACTGCATCAGTCAAAGCCTTTCACTGTATGGCTGCTGCTTCTTTTGAGAAAGCCTTAAAGAAATTAGCTGATTCTTTCATATGTAGCAGGAGGCAGACAGGTAAACCTCATGTTGACTTTCCCTTTGGGAGTGCCTTGCAGCCAAAGCTCTTTATATCCAAAGACAGCTATCTCCAACTCATGAAGTGAGAAGCTGGTTAACAAACAGCATTGCTTGATGGCAGAAGAGTTTTGTGGTGGTGATGGTGGTTGTTTTAAGTGTCCTTTTGATTAAAATAGGATTAAACAAAAAAGTTTCAATATTTCCAGACAGCAAGAAACCCCTTGGGCCTTTCACCTATTTGATGAGGGTAATTTTTCATCAAACTCACTGCTGATGCCACCAGAGAAATTGGTGCTCCTCTTTTGAACGTTACTTCGGTTTTGCAGAAGAATTTATCAGATGCAGCCCATTTCGAATAACAGAGTTCTGCTCCCAGGAATAAGCATGTTAGGATGAAACTTTAACAGGCATTTCCTATACATGGTGCTCAGAAACAACCAGCTGTTTCTCTGTCAGACAGATAGGAAGACTACTCAGTCAATAGAACTCAAATGAGGTATTTGCACATTGTATGCAAACTGAACTGAGGCATTAATTCTTTCCTGTATTTATAAACGGGGTGTCCTGCTGTTTCCTTCATCAGAAATTTTTAATCTCATCTGGCCACTTTTTAATCAATTATTCTGCAAAGGCAGCATAATTATGTACTATATTTGCCAGTTGATTTGATCCTGAAATACTTTGAATTCTGAAAAAAATGCATAAATATATGGCAGTCAGTTTAAAATGTGAGTTTGCAAAGGTGAAGCTATTTTCTATCATCCTTTTGCTCTAGCACAGGCTGTGATCCTCACTACTAGAAAAATTTCCTTTGCTATCAATGCACTCTGCCAAGTTAGGTATGCATGACAGTGGCTTTGACATTTTCACTCATAACCTGTTGCTTGTGATCAGTTAAAGAAGATATCTTTCCTGCAGTAAGGTGCATGCACTTGTAAGAGCTGGCATTGTCATGGGATCCTTAAATACCACAGTGTCTCCAGAATACAGCAAGCTGCCTCCGACTGTCACCTAATCCAAACCCCCAAATTTAATTCATTCTTAATTAATCAGGGCTTCTCAATTTATTGAGCATTATGTGCCCTTACTGACTTCATGTAGTAATGTGGAAGTGTTTATGATCAGCAAGGAATACATTTGCATTGCATGAAGAGCTCTGCTCTTCAGTGTGATTACACTGCATGAGCCTACGCAGCAAGGGGCTACATTTCAGCAGTGCCGTTACATAGCAAGGGCAAGACAGCATTTAATAACCCAAAAGTAGAGGGTTGGCACCCAGGTTAGATTATAGTTGTTAAATGAAGAGTTTTAGGAAAATCCTGAAAATGTAGGTAGACACAACAAGACCTGTAGAGAGGATAAAGAAAATGTTGCACTTCTTATGGTTCCTATTTTAGAAGTTAATATCTGTTTATTGAGTCCAAAAAGTGAATTGTCCTGACATTTATCCATCACTTGTATTTAAGCCAGCAGTATATTAGCGTGGGAAACATCTTCAAATAAAATGAAAACAAGAATTACACTTATCACTCATTTTATTTCTTTTTACCTCCTTTGCTAGTATAATGCTACAAAATTCTGCGTTGGCAGTATGATGAAGGAAGTACCCATCCTTTGGCAATTTATGATTGAAAAAATTCCCTGGGGATTTGTGGAGAAAGTAAACATGGAACAGATCTTTGATTCTGCATATTTCTTCCATCAATAAACATAAATCATGTTAACAGTACCTAGGAAGCAAAATGAGGATGACAGTACTGAGCTCACTCAGACTGGACTATATCCAAAGAGCACTTAGAATGGAATAAAGCACCTTTGGCCAGCCCACATTAGCTCTGCTTTGCAGGGAAGTGTTTTCTGGGATAAACTTTTCTGGTGGGTGTATATGAACTTAGTTGTGGATCTCTGTCATGCAGCAACATTGATCAGGCATGTAAACAGAACGGTCACAGAAAAGCCTCCCCCAGAGTTATATTCTCCTCCCTGAAAGCATTGGAGATTATTTTCTTTGCAGAGCTTTTGCATAAGTAGAGCAATTGAGAGAAGCATCACAGAAGAGTTTGGCTCCCACACTGTGAAGGGGTTTTAAGAAATATCTGGAAAAGAGAATGATGATCCCCTCTCAAGCACAATCAGTTTCTCATGCTTTTATTCCTTTTACAATTCTAGGAATCTGCAGATAGATACAGTTTTAAGAATAAGAAGTTCTATCCATTCTGTGTGATGATTTAGAATAAGAAGTTAATGTTGCATGTACTTTAGAATCTCTTCTAAGCCACTAAATTACACATAGGACTTGCAGAAGAATGATGCTAGCAGTTTTGCCTTTAAAAAAGCTTCACTTATAAAGCTTTGCTTCTGAAATCAAAACAAAGAGTGGAAGAGAAAGAAAGAAAGACAGAAAAAAAGAACAACAAAGGAGAGAAAATCAACTTAGATTTATTGAAATTAAACTGAAGTGAAGATCAGGTTAAATTAAATTCACAGCCTTCCATCATTCTTTAGACATACATGAGCATGACATACACTAACCATCATTTGCAATTGAAAATCACGTTATTAATGAAAGAAGCTATACTCTTGTTGAAGAGCCCTTTGTTTCAACAGCTATGCAATTCATATCAATAGGACCTTGACAGGAATACAGTACATACTGTACGTTACTGCACATGTGAAGGTGACAAATACAACAAATGTACGATTCCTTGTGAAGACTTTATTGAGTCTGTAGGGTCACTGTGGGACTACAGATAGAAAACTTCATTTGCTTCATTTTTATAATCAGGTATTTGACTCTATCCATGAATAATGTGTACGCTCTTAGCTCAGCTCCTATGCAGGACTGGACAAACTAAATATGCTTTTCTCATCTAAAAAAATGAAAAACATACACTTTTCTATTATACAAGCAATACATTAGGCTCACCACATCATTTTCTTAACTCCATGATAGTAGCTAGCTGATGCCGAGGTTATTTAGCATAAGCAATCACAATCTATCCATTATGCTAAATGAATAATGATATATTCTGGGATATGAAGTGACAGAAATTCATAGTTTCATAGACTTTGGACAGGTTTTCGCTGATACAGCAATATGAAGTTCCACGGTTGAATGGACATTAATCTCTAAGTGCACACTAAAACAGAACATGTAAATGTTCATCTCCTCCTTCTTTTCCTTCAGGATAAAATGGAATTAAAACTGGAGTCAAAATAATTTCCTGCCAAAATAAAAATGATAGTATAGTAATGCACATGCTGTCTATTTGAAACAATAAGTAAAATATCTTCTATCTAAGACTAGGAATATATTATCCACGTGACCTAGGGTGTATTTCTTTGCAGAAGGGCCAAATTCCCCCTTCTATCAGAGACAAGCTTGATTGCAATTCTTCATCTAACTGAAAAAGCTTTTGTGGATACAATATTAAACCTGTCAATACAGTGATATGATAGAGATGTTGTCATATTTCATTATCCCTGATTTTACACTCCTCTAACAGTTTCCGCAGTGGCACCAGGAGGTGTCTACTGCCATCAACATTTTGAGACTGGCCCCTCAGTGGTACAAAAAAATTCTTGAGTATGTAGGACTATAAGAAGTTGAATGGGAACTCCGAACAGACCAGCTGTTCCTGATATGTAAAATGAAATTCAATAACCCCATTAGGGTTCATTTGTAGTAGCTGTTGATAACAGCTACTCTGTATTTAATGAGTGTTGGCTTCTTTTAAAACATTAATCAAAATCTAGTGAGTCACCCCAGGCATGAAAATAATGTCAAGTAGCAGTTTTGCAGAACTACATGTACCAAGAGTAGGTCTTTTGAGGTACTCACCTTATCTTATTGCCCACAAACCACAACATAAATAAGAACGGTTATGTATAAAACATTAAAAAATATTCCCCCTATATTTAGAGATACAGAAAAGAAATTTAGTCACAGCTTGAGTTTGCAATATTACAAACTGAAGGGCAATTAAACCATTTATATGCAATTTTGATTCTGCTTACAGAAGCTAAGAAGCACAGCTGGAGCCATGTCTCTGCAATTCTTCCACAGGATGGTTACACTACATTAAAGAAAAAAAAACAACAACCCGACAACCCTGAATTTCTCAGGCTATCACAGAATAGCAAACGTTCCTTCTTCCAAGAAGGCACTTAGTAATTTAAAGCCAATGACAGGGCAAATAAATTAAGTTGACCAAGATTATCAGTGGAGACGTTCAGAACTTATAATTCCCATACTGTTCATAAAGTCAATATTTAAAATGAAGTCTCACTTCAAATGAAGGACAGATGTTTCAGGGTAGGGATGTTTTCCCAGGATACATATCAGGGGAGGGAGAAAGAATGATACATGTTAGTCATATTTCCCCAGATGACAATAAAAAAGAGACCCCAGTTGTGAAGTGCTGTAAACAATCAACAAATCATAGAATCATAGAATTACTCAGGTTGGAAAAGACCTTGAAGATCATCAAGTCCAACCGCAGCCTAACCAGTAGCCTATCTCTTAAAAAACAACCACAAAACAATACCACAACAACAAACCTCTGCTAAATCATATCCCTGAGTACCACATCCAAGCGGCTCTTAAACACATCCAGGGATGGCGATTCAACCACCTCCTTGGGGAGCCCATTCCAGTACCTAACCACCCTTTCTGTAAAGAAGTTCTTTCTAATATCCAACCTAAACTTGCCCTGGCACAACTTGAGGCCATTTCCCCTCGTCCTGTCACAAGTCAGTAGTGAGAATAGACCTGCCCCACTCTCACTGTAAGAACCTTTCAGGTACTGGAAGACAGCAATAAGGTCTCCCCTCAGCCTCCTCTTCCTCAGACTAAACAGCCCCAGCTTCCTTAGTCTCTCCTCATAGAGCTGATTCTCCAAGCCCTTAACAAGCCTCGTTGCCCTTCTCTGGACCTGCTCCAGTACCTCCATGTCCTTCTTGTGCTGAGGTGCCCAAAACTGGACACAGTACTCGAGGTGAGGCCTCACCAATGCTGAGTACAGGGGCAGGATGACATCCTTAGTCCTGCTCACCACACCATTCCTGATACAAGCCAGGATGCCATTGGCTTTCTTGGCCACCTGGGCACACTGCTGGCTCATATTCAGCCGACTGTCCATCAGCACACCAAGGTCCCTTTCTGTCTGGGAGCTTTCCAGCCACACCTCCCCAAGCCTGTAGGATTGCCTGGGGTTGTTATGACCAAAATGCAGGACCCGACACTTGGCCCTGTTGAAACTCATTCCATTAACCTTGGCCCATCGATCAAGTCTATCCAGGTCTCTCTGTAGTGCCCTTCTCCCCTCAGGCAGATCAACACTCCCTCCCAGCTTAGTGTCGTCTGCGAACTTACTGAGGGTGCACTCAATCCCCTCATCCAAATCATCAATGAAGATGTTAAACAGAAGCGGCCCAAGCACCGAGCCCTGGGGGACGCCACTTGTGACCGGCCGCCAACTGGATTTCACTCCATTGACCACAACTCTCTGGGCCCGGCCATTCAACCAGTTCTTCACCCAGCGGAGCGTGCACCCATCCAAACCACGGGCAGCCAGCTTCTCTACCAGAATGTTATGGGGGACAGTGTCAAAGGCCTTACTGAAGTCCAGGTAGACCACGTCGACAGCCTTTCCCTCATCTACTAAGCGGGTCACCTTGTCATAGAATGAAATCAGGTTAGTCAGGCAGGATCTACCATTCATAAACCCATGCTGACTAGGCCCGATCCCATGGCTGACCTTTAGTTCGTCCATGATGATACCTGAGATTATCCTTTCCATAACCTTCCCAGGCACCGAGGTGAGACTGATGGGCCTGTAGCTGCCAGGATCATCTTTCCGGCCCTTTTTGAAGATAGGCGTCACATTTGCCAGTCTCCAATCCACCGGGACATCCCCAGTCAGCCAAGACTGCTGAATCCTGCAAATTTGTTATTATAGCTCCTTATACCAGACTTGTTATTTTAATGAAGCACACAAAGCAATCCTAGTCCAAAAAAATGTTAGAAATCAAGCCTGTACCAGGCTACCATCATTTGTCCTTCTGTAGCCAGCATGACACTGACTTAAGGCTATGAAGCTGGCCTCAATTGCATATCATGCATTTCTGCCTTATTTAACACATTTGTGCTGCTTTCTGACCCAGCACTGTACAACCCAGGTGCACAGAACCTAGGCTGAAAGGGCTTCAGTACAGCCCTAATTCCCAGATACCTCAAGGGTTTGGCAAAACCCTGCACCCCTGAGCTGCTCTAAGGCTCTGTGTAGTCCTTGTGCCCAGACCACCTCTGAGCAGAAGACTGCCAGAAGTGATGGGAAGGGTTTCAGCCAAATAAATCAAGAGGAAGGAATCAGGCCCAGCTGCAGTGAAAGCCTGTTTGCAGTTGGTGGGGATGGATAATCTTCAAAACCAAATGACACATCTCTTGAAAACACTAGACTTCAGGAAGGCACTTTCCCTTTCCCCTATGCTTCATCTTCAATAGCAAGCAGCATGTTATTGGAAAATCTCTCAACCATGTCTGAGAGGTCTGCAAAGAGGAGTTGACTATGCTTTCCCACAAACTTTTAACATGACCCTTCTCTGTCTGTCAGTTTCTTTTATAGAATAAACTAAAAGTTTAAGGATCAAGTGAAATCATGAAGACAGTTATTTCTGGGCTTTTAGCAACATCATCAATTCTTTATTAAAAAAAAGAAAGTCAAAAAGCAGCAAAATATTCTTCTAAGTATCTAGAAAAAAAAAAAATGGCTATTTTAACCGGTAATCAGAAGTTAATTCTAACACCATAAGTAAATGTTAAAATCTTCGAGACGCACAAAGTTCAGTCTTGAGCTATATAACCTGCCCGATCTTATGTTAACAAATGACTGGGAGCAAACAAGAATGTCTAACATTTTATGGTAGAAAAGTGCTTTGAAAACACTGTGGCAAAAACTTTAAGTTAATATCCACTGAAAAAAAAAAAAACACAAAACAAACAAACAACAACAAAAAAAAAAAACACCAAAAAACAATGAATATAAGATGTTATAAAATTTGAAGCTTCTGAACAGACTATTCACAATGTCATATAAAGGCTAAATCTCAAAGATGACACAGGAACTCCTTGTTAAAGATTAGAGCAATTGGTCACAAAAAAAAAAAAAAAAAAAAAAAAAAAAAAAAAAAGTATGGACAGATTCCCAGTAGTTCTATCATTTATTCTGATTGGAAAATATCCTCACTATAATGGATTTTCAAGTGTTAGTGTTTATTATATGTTGTAAAGTATAATTAATTTGCATGTCCCTTTTAAGGAATAAAAAAATACTGCAGCATGGAGTTGAGGTAAAAGGATTACAAATGTGCTCACATGGATTGGAATATCATTGTTCAAAGAAACAAGATAAAGTCAGAATATGCATAGTGTATACAAGAGGGCAGTTACTATTCAGATAAACATGGACAAAAATGATATTTTTAACAGCACTGAGCAATAAGTGGATAAAGTGAATGCCTATCACTCACCTCCAAGGGAACGAGCTTCTCCTTGGACTAAGAAGTTCATCATATTTAATAATTTAGGTGTGACTTGAACAAAAGTAAAGCAGTATCTGCAAGCTGAACTCAAGGCAGTACATTTGTTGACCCTGGAAAATATTGAAGCACTCCAAAGGAATCTAAACAGACTTCATTCAGTAGGTCATGATATGCTATCAGCAAACTCTGTGAAAAAGCATTTTGCAAAGTCCACGTGGAATTTTTCAAATAGGTCAAATGGAATAAGATTTATACAACTCAGTCTCATTGATTTGCTCCATTCATTAAAATGGAACCAACAAGTCTGATGTTCACTGGGGAAAAACAAAACATTCCCCCACCTCCCAAACACAAACAACTACCCCTTTCTCCTTTTATTCCTAAACATCTCCTAAATATTCAGAGCCCTCTTGTGTGTGATAAGTTCATGTTTTTAAGAAAGTACTTCTCTCTATCTGAGATGAGCTCTTACCCATTTATGTTTATATATATATATGTATATGTATATATATATATATATATGTTTTACCAGTCATTTAGCAACAATCAAAACAAAACCACTGCTGTGTGGAAATGGTGTAATATCTCAAATGTGGCAGATACAGGTCTTCTGCTGTTTGTCCTTGAATGCTACGATAAACTAGAGACAGAGAAATACAGAAATTGATATGATTCTGTCAAGATAATCTGCTCTCAAGTTGCACAGTTGAGACAGAACAATACAACAAGAATATGGAGAAGGAATAAGTATGTTGCTGCACCTTCTGGGTGAAGGAGTTCATGGAGTGTCAGAGAAAAGGTTAGACATGTGACTCCTCCCTCCAGCAATAAAGTTCATTACACAAAATTTCTGCTTGGCAAGGGCAACATGAAATTTTGCTATTTGCAGTATTCATACCGCAGGAGACTCATGCCTTTTTCATTCAACCATCTGGCCACTGAACATTGTTTTTCAAGGTATTATCCAGTCTGCTCAATTTAGATATTGCATCACCTTGGTTGTATGTGTTTGGCGAGAGAAGGTAGTGTAGTTTGCCCAGTTTCTCTTCAAATCAATGGAGAGAGTAAGGAACCTTTGAAGATTTACAAAGCTATACCCATTCTTACTTGCTTACGTATTTCATCCTCTATCCTACCTATATGTGGTCTACAGACATTTCCAGATGACGTCAATCCAATCTGTTTAAACGAGGAGTTCATCTTATTCACAGAGAACACAGGAAACAAGAAAATTTTGGATGGTTCCACTCACTCAGCCTCAGCTACATTTTGATGACAAGTGCCCAAAAAAGCCACAGAATGGTGGCACCGGATCAAAATGCCATGGCATTAAAAATGTGTGAAAGAAGTGAATGCCAGTCTGTTTTGAATCTAATCAGAGCTGAGGCCATGCCTGAAGAGGGTGCCCCAGTGAATATTCTACCCAAGGGATCTCTAGGTACCATGTCAGTGTCTATCACATAAGAATGAAAGGAATTACTGGAAGAATTCAAGTCCAGTTTATTAGATAAAACATTCAATTGTGAGAAAACTTACTTATTTACCTGCAGAATTATAGAATCACTAAGGTTGGGAAAAGACCTCTAAGATCACCTAGTTAACAGACAGCCCACCGGCACCATGCCCACTAACCACGTCCCTCAGCGCTACATCTACATGTCTCTTGAACACTTCAAGATGCAGTGACCACCACCTCCCTGGGCAGTCTGTTCCAATATCTCACCACTGCTTCTGAGAACTTCTTCCTAATATCCAATTTGAACCTCCAATGGCACAACATAAGGCCATTGCTTCATATATATGATGTATATGAGTCGTATATTACAACTCATTTTAGATTAAGCCATTTCCTTGTCAAACTGCTCATCAACTCGGACAGAAACTTAGGTCTCGTCCCTATCTCCCTTGCACCATTTTCATATAAGGTGAACCCAGATACAGACTTCACATTCTAACAACTGGGACTTCTCTAAGGGCTCAGATACCATTCTGCCTAAACTTAGACTGCAATGTACCTTTTGGGGCACCATTCTCCAGAAGGAAATGTTTCTCTGTACATACAGATGGGCAAAATGTTAGAGCCTACAGAACATTCAGATTACACTGGGGTGGGGGGGCGGCAGCTAATGAATTTCAGTGCCTTGTGGATTTAACAGTCTTAGTATGTAAGAAGACTGGATCAGTGTCTAGGACTCAGCAGGGTTTAAAGCCTTCTAATTCCATTGTAGGCAGGATTTAGGCAGTCTGGCTCATAACCTCACTTCTTAACATCTTTAAAACAAGGAGGAGCAACAAATGCTACAAATTGCAGTTCACAAAGGTATTGTAACATTTCAAAGCTACAAGTTTCAACAGAAGCCAAGTTTCTGACTCCTCATGCATATATATTTGCTCAAATGAACAGCAGTCAGTACGAATCTGATGTAAACCCTACATAAAATAACCTGACAAGTTTTTAAGGGTTAGGAGGCTCCAGAGCTATCAAACATGAGTAACTTGCTCCCAAACCTCTAGTTATACTACAACGCTTGTTTGGCATGGTTAGAAACTTGTACATCAAAAGGATAAAAAGAAATGAAAAATTCACCCTAAAAAGGCAAGATAGTGGTTATCCAGTTGCCTGAGACACAGCACTTGAGCAGTTAAGCTTTTATAGCGTGAAATGATAAAAGAATGTAACAGATCTATACATGAAGGTCTATCATTCTAGCAAAAATCTGTGATATTATGCCTTGCTCACACTCATAAAAACAAATGATATTTACAAAGGCATACTGCATTTACTGTTGATCCCATCCTCCCAGAACAAAAGCTGCTGATGTAAATGTCTTTGCTATACAAGGCACTGAAGATATGATCTTGAATTTCTTTCAGTCTATGAGCTCACCCCAAGGAAATGAAGACAACAAGCTTCATATCTAAGTGGTGTGCGCTTTTAAGAGATGAGAAATGCAGCTTGACCTATAACTGTGTCAGTCTCACCTGCAGTATTGTAAGCAGAGCTTGTTACTCCTTTCAAAGAGGATACTGATAAACTAATGGAGATGACCAAGGAAAAGTGATGAGAATGCTTTTCAGAAGAAGAAGAAAAAAAAAGCCTTATGTTCATGAATATAATTGGAAAATGCTGGTGTTGTCAGCTCAGTATAAGTAATGGAATGACACTAGTACAGAATATGTAAGCAGATGATGATTTGTTTAGCTTGCTGAACAAAGGGCTATGATCACGAGGCCTGAGAAACAAGTAAGGACTTTCAGTTCATTCCTCAATTTCTTCTATTGATACAAACAGCAGAATTCAATTCCTATACTGTTCCATTCCTTCTCAGTACATGTCAAGCTGAGTTTTGCAGGAAACTGTAAGAATTTCCAAGAAGAGAGGCCGATATAGGCTTTCCAGCATGTCATGGTGGGTAAGGCATTCTTATCCAAAGGTGGGAGGAATGGGTTCAAATCCTTACACAAGTACTGAAATTTGAGCCCAAGCCTTCAAGTCTGATAACTGTATTGCCCTCATTTACTGCATAATGTGGTCCCACTGTTTTGCAAAATATTGTTAAATTAAGCAAAATAGTTTTGCTGTGGCCCATTTTTTCAGTTCATTTCAATTCATTCTCATGAAAATAATTCAGGTAGAAGAAAAAGTAGAGTATGAAATAGTATGTTAACAATCGTAAGCATTATGTCAAAAGGTACCCAGGGAAACAGAAAGAATAATATTACTCAATATTGAGTTTTATGAAAATGCTTTTTTGACATGTTGTGTAGTGAAACTATAGAATTCATTTCAATTGTGAATTCTTAAGGTCAGGAATGCAAGTCAAGGAAAAACATTTATATAGATAACAGAATCTGAACTCCTACAGGACAAGTTTTGGCAGCTGCACTGATTCTCAGATTTACAGGTTTAAGTGGGACTTCCAGTAGTCAGAAAGAAATCAGAAATAGCCCTCACCTTGGTCTACACTAGACACTTTTCTCTTTTCTCTGAAAAAGTTTGTCCTAGATAGAATTTTAGAATAATTATGCTATCTTAACATGAGCTGTGATGTAAAATAATGATTTCTATGTTCTCTTAAAAATTCTGTCAAGGAAGATACCATAAACACTGCTTATGGTATATATTAAATGAAAAATTCTTTCAAGTCTAATTTTTATGTTAATGGCTTCTTTCTATACAAGCAGCCAAACTACAATCACAGCTCTGTTTTAGTTTGGAGCCAAATACTCTCTTTCATGACTATTAGTTAAAGAGAAAGAAAAAAGAAAGAAAGGAAAAGGTATGACCATTAGGAAGAGTGAATAGCTTTCATGAGAATCTACTGGGAAGTGGTTTTTCAGAAGCACGCCTGAAAGATTATCCTGGAAAGACTGAAACATTTATTCATGACAGAAGAGTCCTTCTCTTTATTCCAGCTGTTGAAACCTTGAAATAGATTTGTAGTCAGCACATCACAAAATGCTTAGGACTGTAGTCAAATTTGCTTTCATCATGTAAGTATATGATCTTGTTTAGCACTTGTTATTCCACTAAAGTGAATTCAGGTTTCAGTCACAACTTTGGCTTGATGCATATATCAAATAGCCTATTCTGCTTCTGTTTTCAAGCTTGACTGCTATCATGTTGTTTTGCTTTTTACTGCTGTCCCTAAGAGAAGACTGTTATACTTTCCTATCTTACAAATATGTTCCAAGAGTTAGCATCGACACATTTAAATCCCCAAATGCCACCAATTGTAAGGAAGCAAAATATTTTTCTAAAACAAGAGATTTGAACAGCATTATTTTTAAACAGAATGAATTTCTATGAAAAGCTATTGAACCAAATATAATTAGATTCATGGGAATACAGATTGTGGCACGTCAAGATAGGCAGAGGCTGGATACAATGAAAAACACTGAAAAAAGCTTGATTATACACAACTAGTGCACATTGGTAACTTGCAGTTTCATAAATGTTCGCATCTTCTCCACAAGGCATTTCAAAGGTAGACACACCCTGTAGCTCATGATCTTATTGCCTTCCAAACGGAAAAAGACTGTATGGGCCTGTGGTAGCCATAATGTTCATATGTATCTGTCACAGCCCTCAGTAGACACTCTTCCTGTCTGTCTGAATCTGCTCTTTAAGTGCAAAAAGTTAAGAAACATGACCTTTAACTGGCTAGACTAAATCAAGGGATATTAGAGGACTACAAAACAGTCTGACATTCCAGTAATCAGAGGCAAATTTTTCTCATAATGAAGAAATCTAAGCTATTCAGAGTAGAAAACTGGAAGATACTCTAACACAGAACATTTTCTTCTGGTGAGTAAAAGCAAACAGTGCTTTGTTCTACAGTTTATGTACAGTTACTCGATAACTGATTGCTGGACGTGTTCAGGGCATATCTTGAAAAAGAATTTCACAGTGACTAAAATGGGTAACCTCAAAAAACAAACAAACAAACAAAAAAAAATACAACCCAACAACCACCCACATTTAATCATGATTTTGATTTTAAAACAAAAAAACCTCTATTTGGACATATTTTTTTTCCATAATAATAATAATAATAATAACAACACTGGATTGATAAAAACTGAAGGAAAAAACAACCCTACAGCAACTTCAGAATTGAAAGGGGAAAGGGACAAACCTGTAAAATCAAGGTGTGTTCCTGAAATGCTGGTGAGTCTGCTTAGTGCTTAGTGCTTGCCCCCCAAATCAAGTGTAACTGGAAAAGAATCCCGTATTTTATTTCACCCAGAAGAGTGGATCTCTAAGTTATGATGAGGTGAGAATATCAGGTGAGGTTAATGCTGCTTCTATAAAATATGCATAAGAAAAAATAATAAAAAAAAATCAACTTCCCACACCATTCCCAGTGGTGGGTCAGCAGGACTTTGAAGCATGTGCAAGCATGCTAGGATAGACATATAAAGACCAGCTGTAGTCCCCTGAATGATTACAGCCTTCAGGTGCCCATCTTGCAGGTCTTCCTGGAACAATACTGGGAATAGGACCTGAGAAAGATCTGTGGAGCATCTCAGTGCAGAGAGCTGTGGAAACAAAAGGGCCAGAAGAGAAAGAGGCTCCACTGTGGAAACCTCACAGTTTCCTCCAGAGAGCAAACCCATCACTCAACACAGTCACTTACAGAACACGGCAGCCTACAAACAAAGAGAAATATAACCTCTCCTTCCACCTCGAATAGCCAACTCTCTGGGGAAGCTCAAGGAGCCACATGAGGAAGGACTGCAAGGAACATCTCTCAGCAGATTTGAATATTAAACAAGCAATTTTATTCTGCTATTCCCTGCAGACTATAATAAAAATTGTTGTGTTACTCAGAGTTGTCCTACATACATTACTCCTTGCATGCTAAATTTAACCTGAAGTTCAGGTCACAGAAATTATTAATACAAGCCTATCTTAAATACAAAAATTACAGTCTTAATAAAACAAACTTACCTCCAACTTCAAGACTGAAAAGGATCAGGGATGCTATTGCAGCATTTTTATTTCATTTTTTCTTGAAGCAATTTTACTTTAAATGCAAAGCTCTGCCTTTGTGTTTTTTAAATAACAAGGGAGAACTACCAAAAGAGCAGTCCCTGTGCTCCTGCTTACAGTCAATAATCATGCATTTCAGAGTTGGGCAATGTCAGACATAAGGATGCCTGTGCAAAATTAACCCAGCCCTTTGGGTATAAACATTACAATACAGTCTTGTAATTACGTGTTCACACACTGTTTTTCCCCTCAGGACCACTGTTGCATTCAGCTCACCAGCAGGAACAGCTCTGCAAAAAAAATCAGCTGGTCAAGTTTATGTTTCTCCTTTGTTTCCCTTTCAATGGTCAGGATGTGGTCCTGTGCCTCCTACCCAACCTTGCCCCAAAACAGAATTAGCTGCCTCCTGGGCTCTGCAGCAGTGCTTGTCACCATCATACATCAGTGGTGCAAATATGAAAAGATCTATTTTCAGAACTCTCCTCTGACTGAGATAGTACTGCAGCTGTTTTTGTTTGGCACATGAGAAATTTCCACTTATTATGAGAGGGCATAACCCAAAAGTTAAAGAACTCAGCTGAGCATTCAGAAAAGCACATATAATCACTGCCATGTAAAGGTCTCTGTTAAAAGATTTATAGAATCACAAAATCATATTTATCTACCGAATCTATATTTATCTGTAAATCATATTTATCTTTTAGAAAACATGGCAGGTATAAAACATATTTTCATATTTTCATGAAGGTAAATGTACTCCCTTGAACCTGAAACCCTCTATCTGATCTCCCTCTAGCCATTCAGAAATTTCTGATTACCTCAAAAGACTGAAAGGTATTTTGAAGAAAAATGAGCCTAACTACTTCATTGTCCAGTTTCATTCCCTTTCCTCCACTCACTGTCAGAAGTTCCAGCTGCATTGGTAATCTGCCCCTCCAGCATCACTGCTCAATTTCTTTCTTTCTTACTCTTGCTTCTTCCTGATCCCTGGATCCACATCATAGACCTGGGCTTCAGGCTTTCCCAGTCTCTCCACAAACATCTTCCCCTGGATTCATCCTCTCTGCTTAACCTGCTCCCATACGTTCCCTACTTTTGGGGTCCTATCATTTCTTTTTCCACCAGCATCCCTGCATTGCAGTTCATCATCTGTCCACTTGTTCCTTTTCTTTGTTTGCCAAATCCATCTCAGCCTGAATTTGTTTTTTACAGAGTCAGCCTATTCCCTAATCCTTTTCAACTTTAATCTCTTCCACTACTACCACTTGTGATAAATTTTATTCCAAATGTGCTCAAAAACCTATTAAAATTTTAGAAAGACGTGATATCTATTCACACTGACTCCCAAGAATATTGAATTCCTGCTGATAACTATAGAGTTTTGTCTCTGCACAGAGAAAGAACATAATTTTTAACAGAAATGACATCATTTTAGCGTAAATCTTTTTACTTAATGACACACAAATGAGAAAGAAGCATCATCCTTTTTGGTCCAAAGATCCTTTGAAATAACACTTCTACCTGGGAACAATCTGATGCCAATAGGTCTTGGGGTATGATGAAACAACATACTGGCCTGCACACTTCTACAGTCAGGGACATCCATTCAATTTTCTTACATAAATCATATCCGTTAGTGATTTTCAAAGTGTGAATAGCAATGAAGTTGCATTTATGATGCTTAATTTGATTTTTAATTTGGCCTCCGTGGGTCAGTGCCTCAGAGAACTGCTGCTGCTGATAGGCATCATCATGTGAAGAAATCTGCATTCAAGCCAGCTGTGTTTATGTATCACTCACACTGGTACCATACAATGGAGAAAATCACAAATTTGACTCTAATTGTGGCAGCTGTGTTCAGTGAAGTGTCCAAATTGGAAGCGACCTATAAAAGACTGGATTGTTTGTAAAAGGAATATGCTCTGGGGAATTTCCAGCACAATGGAATATTTTGGGAGCAAGCTTTCAAAACAAATAGGAGATTATACATGAATAAAACCCATGAATGATGCGTGTAATCGTGAATGAACTTTCTGAATGTTATCATTGTGCCCTTTGATAGAAAATATTTCTCAAAAGACTGAAAACATTTGAGTTTCAAATCCCAGTAAAAGAAGCTGAAGAAGGACCTGAACCTTCCCCCACCACAAGAAAAAAATAAACACAATTTTACAAAACAAGAGTACAAATACTCTGCAAGCATTAGCTCTGCGAGCAAAGATAAAGCATACACTGAAAACATAAAGGTAATTTTTGCAGCAGGCATTGTGAGATGATAAAGCATTACCTCATCAGGTGATCTGAATCCAGGAATTCCAGCCAATTTGCTAGTCTACCTGGTGATTTTGTCAGCTGAATGCTGGATTTATTTATAAATTACATCTAAACCATTCAGTTATGCTGCACAGACGTTACTGACAGAAGGATTTACTGAGCAACATTGTGCTGCAATCAATGAAACTCACCTTGTGAAATATAGAACAAGAAAATAAAATCTGCATGTTTTTATACAAACTTTAATTTTCTACTTTTATATATGTATATACATACATACATATATATATAAGCATATATATATGAAACATTGGCTTTCCACAAGTTCCATCATTTTCTATATGCTTAAGAAAGTAGATGTGTGGAGATTTTGGCATTCAATACTTCTTCTATTTTGGGATAACCTGTACCACAATAATAACCTGGTGCTTGCTTCACTGCCTGCCTAAAATACTTACAGAAGAAAATAAATTTAAAATGACTCAAACCTCCCTCCACTTCCAAAATGATAAAAAATGTTTTTAAATTTCGGAGTGAATCAGCCTTTGACAAGGTTTAGAATATGAATGACGTGGGTCTGGGTTACAAGAGATTGGTTGCAGCAAGATTTAAATAGAACACTCAATTTGTGGCTGAGCATTTTGGGCATCTTATTGTAACTCCCCAAAACACAACTGAATTCTCCATCTCCTAAGCATAAATTCAACTCTTAAGTAGGTCATTAAGGTTAGCATTTTGTAAAGGTAAATGATAAGGCTAAATGATATCCCCATAGACTTAGAAAACACGGTCCACGTGAAACCCCCATCAAAGAGCACCTTTCTTCTTGAAAAAAGCTCCCTCAAAGACTTCTAAAAAAAGTTGTTCAATCAAATTTGTCCTTTAAGAATAGCTTTGTATGGTTTACCTCAGTCCCATCTCAGTTTCTACCAATGGATGATGGAACATAAAGAACTGAAGGTGCTCCAGAAGAAGGCTCAAAACACACTGATACTGATAATTTCAAGCCCAAATTCAATGCCACAAAATTCAAAATATATAAGAATCTTTGGATTAAATATATATATATAGTAAGTACACTGATATATGAGTAATGAAAGTAATAAAGCTAGGAACAACAGCAGAATAACAGTGAACAGGAACCAGCAGCTACCTTCCTCTGATATGCTCAGTGCTGACATAAATGGAATATTGTGTCTGCTGTTGCCCAAGTCATGGCAAAACAGTGGCAAGCAGATTAGGGAGCATCCAGAAGACAGCACCAGAAGTGGCTGAAGTAGGTGTCTAGACACACAGAATGATGAGGAAAAAGTGCAAGACTTGTATTGGTTCAGCATGGACTATGGACAGAAGGGACACATACATAGAAAAGCATGTATAAAGATAGTTGTTATGAAGAAGACAGGGAGAGTATTTCAATAAAGTATGGGGAAGAAAAAATATTTCAATACAGACACTATTAGAGTGTAGTTTCATAAATATGAAACTCAGAAATAACAGTATTGTTGTTTGTTTGTTTGTTTTTTTTTCCTTTTGCACCGTTTTAACCACTATAATATTGTCCAAGTCTATGCTATTCTTAACATATTAAACATACAAGTAATTGTTGGATTGCAGGCACTCACCAGTAAAGCAGTTAGGACTTCCAGCAAATTGCTATTTTCCATACACTGGTTAAAGGCCTAATCAGAAAAATGTGAGACTCTAAAATAACTTATTTGTCACATGGATAGGAACACAAATTATATAAACAGCCCAGAGAAGGTTTTCTGAGGTTAAGAGCAACCCTCAGTGTTTGCAGGAGGAAGATGTGCATGCCTGAAAGACGTAGGTGCTGAGTGCACTGAGGTCCATGGATGCACACTGTTTTCAGTCACAGTTTGGGCTGTTTCTGGGGCAGGTCTCCATCACATCCCTTATATACATTGCCATCAGTTGCACAACTGAATCCCTGCAGCCAATGTGGCACAATTCAGGGAAAATAACATTAAACATATTTCTGTAATCTTTCTATTAAAGATGGCACAGGCTTCCATCATGTATACTATACTGCTTGAGATATTGTCTGCAGGCAGGAAGACCATGTTTCAGTTTCTGGTGAAGACCTGAGGTACATCCTCCACTGGGATTCCTCAGAGAACAAACAGTTGCTGCAATCCCTCTCAAGAGGGAGATCAGCTGTGTCACATCCTACTACTGACTTCTGGTAATAAGGACTCCATCATGTGGGTAAATGATGCACCCTACAGAGAATAAAAGGATAATAGGATCTCCTGTGCCTGAATAAGAGGCTGGAGCTTTTATTCACATTTTAACTTGCTTCATTAAAATATCCTGATTACCTCTCAAGTGTGGTCCTGGCTCCCTAGGGACAAATATGGAACGAGAACAAAATTCATTGTCACCGTGACTCCGTTACCACAAAAGATGTCTTGCTTTTTTCTATGGGAAAACAGCTTGAGGAGTAAATGCTAAAAATGCAAGCAGTTTAAATCCAAGAGAAAGTAAATCTCTGTACTGAAAAATAGTAAAAAAAAAAATTGATTTGTGGGAAATATATGCCAGTATATAATATTATATGATAAAACTTGTTTGGAATAGTTGGGAAATGTTTATGGTATGTTTGAAGAAATGCTGTATTGTGCTAAAATCCTGAAGTGATTGCAGCTTCCTCATGCCTGACAAAAGACTGAGATTTTTTTTCTTCTTCACTTGCAATGCTGTTATTAGAACAACGATTTTGGGAAAAAATAAAAAAAAAAAAAAAAAGAGAATAGAAATAAAAAGCCTGTAATTTAGAGAAACTAAGAAATCGATAGGTGTACTTTTAACTTCCCACTTTCAAATCTACAGCAAGATATATTTCTCAAAAATAACTAGCTATTTGTTGCCTTAATTATATGTATAATTATAAAACATTATTGTGAATTTAGTTTCCAATATGTGCACTGTATTTAGTAGTGTTGGTTTTCATGCTGAAACATTACTTCACACCTCCCTGGACTGAAACACAATCTTCTTGGACTCTTCTTCACTGCCACGTAATCACACACCATTCAATCTTTTTAGACTGCTATCTACTTCTCAATCTGTTCAGTAACTCTAATGGAAGACCCTTGCCCTAAGTTCATTCATTCCAACTTCATGACATATTGCACCCAATAATAGATTTCCATCTGACTAGCAGTAAGCAGCAGAGAAGCAATACAGATGTTTGTAGTGTACTCAGCTCACCCACAGCAGTGCAGTTGATCCGATACAATTCTACCTGACCTATAGTCAATTTCTGCTTACAAAATTTGTTGTGAAATGTGTTTGCACTTTCTTTTTTACCAGATTCTTGGAAAATCACAGATAAAATTAAAAAAAAAAAAAGTAAAAAAAAAAAAATCCATATATATGTACATTAGAATAACAGGTTTTTTCACAGATTTTGTTTCCCTTTAAGATGAAGCAGAGAGAAAAAGAAATGTCTTCATATTCACATAACAGTAAGTCAGCATTCACATGTTTCGAGTCTAGCATGACAATAGAGATTTATTTAAAAAAAACAAAACCAACAAAGCCAGGATATTCTTTCATGGAAAATCTTGATAAACCAAAAAAAACCTTGTAACTACATAACATTAGATTTAGCATAACAAGTGCTAAACAATTATATACATTCAAATATGTATAGAATGGACTTGAATTCTATCAACAAATCAGCAAACAAATCATAACAACTCACCAAATGCACTGTGGAGGAGGGGAAAAAAAAATGCTTGCATCACTTCAATATTTACATCATATACGAAAATTACATCATGTCCAACTCAATTTATGTGGTCATATGGTTTGAAAGTACCCAAGGCTTACATGGATGAAGGTATCAGGGAACTGAACAAAAAACAGTCTTTTCACTGAACAACACCTGGAGCTATTAATTGGAGAATTTTACTACCTGGCTGTGCCTATTCTTGGAAGTACTTTCTTTCCAGGCCTCTGCTTTGAAAACAGGCAGTGAAATACTAAAGGCTGGAGATGAAGATGAATGGGGCTATCATCAGAAGCTTGAGAGAGAGTTATGAAAAGAAAAATCAAAACATCTGTGGTTTGTGGGTTGTTCATGAAAGTAACTAAGCTGAACAGCACTTCCCAAAGCTTGGGAGAAGAGATTAAGATTTACATAAGAGAAAAGATGGGTTTGGAAGCTTTATTGCTTTTTACCATTTGCTTTTCTGACCCTTAAGCAAGCAACTAAATAACCTGTTTTGAATAAATTACTTTTGAAATGCTTTAATTTACTTGCAGGTCTGAAAGACAAGAACAAGACATCTGAGGTGGAGCACTGAGGTGAAATACGCATATATCTGAGGTTAAGTCCTTCAAAAGTCATGTGGAAAAAAGATTTCACTTTTATTTTAGTCACTACCCAAAGTGACTGAAGCACATCTAAATTCCAGTTAAAAGAGCCTACTTAAAGACTGCAAGTAGCAATAGTAATAACAAAAAATGACACTCTGCCTGCATTTACCATTGCCATTTAGCACACACACATAAATGGATAGCTTCTATTAGCATCACAGGAGAAATCCATATGTTTGATACTACCCAGTGCACTGTGCAAAGGCCTCAATCTCACATCACTGTTCTGCAGCCCCTCCACTCAATAGCCAATATAAAGATGCAGTATTCAGAAGACAGCATTAAGAATCCAGGTTTCACATGCAGTGCATACTACAAGGCAAAACATCAGAATGCAATGGTTCAAAATTCCAGCACCTTTAAACAATGAAGTGCCCAGAGCTTGCTCACCATAAATGCTTAGCTTAGAGGTGGATCTGACATCCCATTTCTCTTACAATTGAAGGCAGCTGACTCAGGGCTACAGACAAACATCTCAGGCCACTAAGGATGGAGAGATTCATTCTTTGTCTGAGAAACACTGTTTCAAAATCATCCCTCCTTCCCCTCCAAAGGATTCTTTTTTCAATAAGAGAGTAAGATTTATGGTTTGACTTTAAACACAGCTGTGTTTCATTCTCTGCTGAGACCAATCTGTAAGATAAAAGCCTTGTGAATAGAAGAACACTCAGGACATGGGAGACGGCAGTATTTTTTTTTCTTCCAGTATGAGGCATTTCAGAACCAAGAGTATGTTGCAACCACCCATTTAAAGGGGGTTCAAAATCAACCTCTTCTTATTGAAGCTGAGACTACTGAACTGCAATGAATCCACAGGGATTTCACAGAAAGAGGGGTAAAGACCCTAGCACTCCCTTGTCTCAGTGTGGTTTCTGCCTAAAGCACTTGGATGTTACAGAAAAGGCAAGTATGCCATTACTTTCTCTGATGGATTCATTTGAAAGAATGCCTATCCTGTCTCCTATGAAGGGCTTGAATCCATTATTAATTCAGTAGGTATTCTAGTGTACTAATAGTATGTGGTAAAAGTACTCCAGAAACATTACCATGTTGCAACCCTTGACTATTCCTTAGTACCTTTTGTAAAGTACTTTTGACATAATAGGAGTCATTACAATGTTCTGCTTCTTCATTAAGATGACTTGCTTCTGACATTCATTCTCTGCAACTAGGAGAGCATTTAAGGTTGGACTCTCTAAATATAATCATTTTGATTGGTTCCAATGTTAAAATCGATCTTAAACTTGGTTAGCGCTCAGTGTTGCTGGTCCTACCATCAGTCCCTCCAAGTCACCTCCTGGCGTAGGCTATAATCATTCCCTCAAATGCATTTTTCCTTTAGAGGGAAGGCAATATCTGAGCAAATCAGTATATACTTGAACAGGGTTAAGCTCCTAGGAACTGCTGCTGCAATTCCTCTTCCCGGTTCCAAGTCACTATCTCTATGGGTTGCCTCTAAAGTCAAGCTCTGGAACCAAGTAATCTCACCCAGCTGCAAAACTGTATTTGTAGGCACAGATTGAAAATTCTTTGTTTTTCCCATGGAAAGATGCTTTGGAAAAAAAAAAAAAAAAAAAAAAAAAAAAAAAAAAAAAAAAAAAAAAAAAAAAGAGGCTTATCGCAAATAAAAAAACACAATACTCAATTCCTTTGGAAGAAACTCAATTGTCTTTTAACTCCCATGTTATCACACTTCAATACTAAATTTACAACCCTTCCCAGAAGGACGAATACTCTTAGACCTCCCTGGTTCAGATTTGTGCTTACTGACATCTACTGGCTGTTCTAAATCATATCTTCATTTGTTCATGGAGTTAGAAACGAGTCAGCTTCACACTGCTATAACCCCAATGACTTCAGCAGCATCACGTAAGTGAAAAATGCTACTTCCTGTGTCTGTGTATAATACAGAAAATTTAAATCACATGGTTTACTTCTAAAATTATTTTAATAAATCAAGTATGATACATTAACAGGCTACCTATTAAAATACCTCAAGTAAAAGGACACACAATGAAATAGAGTTGCCAAATTGAAAATCAACCTTCTTAAATACATTTCAGTATAGTGAAATCCAATAAGAGCTCCTGTAACGCAGCAACATATGCTTTCCAGAAAACAAACAAACAAACAAACAAAAACAGTACTTGTAGAATATGGCTAATAAAATCACTTATTAAGTATTTAGAAAAAAGAGTACTTTCCTACAGCTAGCACCCTACTAAAGGCAACAACAACAACAACAACAAAAAAAAAACAACAAACAAACAACAAAAAAAGCACCAGTAACAACAACAAAAAAATTAGGCAAGCTGTAAATAAACAATACTAACCATGAAACAATAGATGACACCTTGATTCAACGTTGAAGTTATCAAAGGAATTCTTCCAACTGAAATGGTTTTATCGATCTTATGAAATACTTCAGTTTTAGAGAATTTTCAGTGCACATCCTTCTAATATGTTTGAGCATTCTATAATATATGCTGAGAAACAGGAACACCTCTTGACCCAAAATGAACTAATGTTGTCTGAAACACTGTCTGAAGGGAAAGGAATTCAGGGTAGCCCTTTGGGTAAGCATAACCGGTCAGTACAAATGGGAAAACTTGATTCACCTTTCAATAACTTCAGAATCATGAATTTTCTTTATCATAGCAAATTCTGCTAGGTTTTTTATTAACTTTTCAGCAGAAATATTTAGAAACTCCTCATTTTATACTAAATTAGATGAAGAATTAACAAAAGCGTTGCATGGGAATTTACAGGAAACAGTCTGTGTCTGAGATAAACCTGAGAAAAGCCAACAGCCTGCACAGGCTATGTCATTTAGGATGTCTTCCTACCCGAACCAACTGCCCTCCTGAAACCAGCAAAGCTATCTGATGTCACCAAAGGCTGACCAAGTAAAAAGGCTTGAACCAAATGGCACTCCCCCATGAGCAATGAGAAAAGATTTTCAGTTTCCTGAAATTTCAGCTTTTCCTTTCTCTTTCAGAATGAAATCTGTCAAAAAGTATCGTGGAGTGATGCACTCAAAAGTACTTGTCATCACTGCTATCTTTGGTAGCCTTTAGAATACAAACATAGGGTACTGATTATGTGTCTGATTTAAATTAATAGCAGTTTTGTGACTTGAATCCTTCAGTGGAAGTAATCTGGATACCTGGATTATTTATGTCAATTAGATAAATTTTAAAGAGGAGCTAGAAAGACTTACTGATATCCTGTGAGTGAAGAGATGAAATAGAATGTTCATTTCTGAATATCAGTCCAAAAGAAATACACATCTACCTGAAGGCAGAACATGGGATTTCAGGAAAATAGTCTCGCAGAAACCCAGGAGAGAAGAAGAGAAAAGAATACCTGAACTTAGGAGTTGGACAGTTCATACAACTTCAGTTCATACATTCATAGTCTGGAGATGAATCAGAAAAACTCAAATTAATATGCCAATAAACCAAGAAGTATGTGTACAGGCTTAGCTATATTCTACACCATATGCTGAGAAGGGGTTTCCAAAATTCTGTTATCACCCTTCTCAAAATATATAGAAAAAACTTTTACAGTGTGAGACAGTAATGAGTGCCAGAAAGCTCACGTGGTTCTTTTTGTTTGATTCTGATAGGTGCTACCAAAGTAGGCAAGAGCAAATTAAGAAGTTTAGTAAAATCGCAGCTAAATGCTCACTTTAAGTATGGAAATGCATTCCTCAGTTCCCAAAATAAATTCTCAGATGAACACACACCATCCTGTGAAGTTTAATTAATGGATTCTTTAAAAAGAAAGAAAGAAAAAAAAAAATATCCCTTTTGAAATAGTATATAGAAACTTTAGTTGACCGCTGATATGCTCAAGGTCTAATTTCCCCCCTTTGAAAAAGGCACGGCATTTTCTGAAAACTTCACTGGTCAAATCCTTTAGAATAAGTTTAGGATCAAACTATAAACCATTTATTTTCATGAATATATTATTGGCACATAACCATGCTAATAGAATGAGTGGTAATCCACTAACACAAACAGAGAATTAAGCATCTTGTATTTATATAAATACATATCCTAGTATTTAGGAGTAGCTTTAATTCTTTAATTTAATCCTTTGGTCATATTGCTAAAATAAAATTGTTGTCCGGGAGATCAAAATTTTATCTGTAAGGGCAAAATGCTGAGATGAGAAGACCTTTGTCACAATAACAAAAATCAGCTGCTGTTCTTATTTATTGACGAAGCGAGACAGAGAACAATGTCTTGACTGCATTCGTTCTTGTGGAGAATCTTAGGACTCCCATACGTGAGAAAAGTACAAATCAGAACTATAAAGTCTGGCATCTAGATTACAAGCAGCAAAGCATTCATATTTTAAAATGAGAAGCATATTTTTAGCACAATGAACAATACATGATTATAAACATTATAAATGAGATGACTATAACAGAACTCCACTCACAGTAATAACTTTCTGCTTTCCAATTTTCTACAAATTGACCTAAAGCCATCCTCAGAAACAAGGTGATAAAGCAGAGAGGCTTCATACCTTGGAGATTGCCAACACCTTGAAAATGCATCTATCGACCAGGAAGGAAAGGCATGCTGAAGTCAAAGGCCACTGTAAATCCCGTCTACAGTGGACCAATGCTATCTGAAAAGCCAGTCAACATGGCTACTAAATTTCAGCTAGAAATTAGCTAACAATCACTGCAGTTTAGGAGGTACTATGTGATTTCCTAAGGTTCCTTCCAACCTCAACCACTCTGTAATTCTGTGTGGTTCTCCAATAAACTGCTTAAAGAAAGACGTTAAGACAAAACTTCATAATGTAAAATGAAAATGTAGTACAGTAAATGTATATAAGATCTAAACCTAAATTTACCTACTAGATACCAGAAGCAGTATAACATTAACACAGCACACTGCATTGGTTAAAATGCCTGAAAGGAGAGCTACTCTGAGTTTCTAACAAAGACTCTTTTCTACTAGGAAAAACCTACTTTAAAGACCCTTACTATATCTTTGTATTATTTTAGAGAAAATGGATTTCTTGCAATCAGATGCCTTTAGAAATTACTAGACTAATTACATGTAAAATTACAGATTTGCTTACTTACCAATTAATACCAATATCCCTACTGTTGACTGCTAATATTAAGAAATGTAACCTTGCTCTAGAGCACTTCTCGGTATCAGCATTATTAACTGTTAGTTCCTGAAGACACCAAAGCACAGGATAAAGTGATTTCTCTGGTAGTAAAGGGGAAAGAGGAAGGAAAAGGAAAGGAAGAAAGAAAAAAAAAAAAAAGAAAGAAAGAAAAAAAAAAAGATTAAGAATGCTAGTTGGAAATGTCAGGAAGTACAGGAAGTAAAGGAAGTACAGGAGTATTAAAGATGCTATCCAAGTAGCAAGATTTTTTACTTCAATGACCAAATGGCACTCTACTCATTTATCCTTTGCAGAAATCTTAGATTTCTTGAAGGAACAAAGAATGCTCTGTCAGATACCTATCTAAAACCATGAAGAACCTTTTAGAACATACCCACATTACTTTGACAGGACCAGGAATGACATCTAACCTTTTATCAGTAAGCATACTAAATTCAAAACTGAGCATCAATAATTTAAGAATTTATTATCCTACTTCATTTCTAGCAATCCATGCAACTCCTTAATGGAAACTAATATTATCCCATCACCTTAAGAACTTGCTAAATGAACTCAAGTATTTGTTTCACACTTTTAAAATCTTATTCTGTTTCATAAGATTCTTCTTGCTTCGCAGTTATCATAGATAAGAATATCAAAGAGAAACAGCTTTTATTACTAGTCCTGCAAACAAAATCTAGAGTTTGAAAAACAGGCTGTGCTCATTGTGATCATTTATCAGCAAGGATTTGACATTCACAACTTCATTAAATAGCTTTGCTGGTGACACACAACAGGGCAATGTTCCTGTTATCCTGCAAAGCATCACTGCTATGAACACCACTAAAAGGGAAAAAGGGTTTTTTAAAAACGACTCTTTATTCCATTGAAGAATCTGCAATTTAATTCTGAATATATACGTGGAGTAGACTGATGAAGAAAAGTTCATTTTGAAAAGTGCAAAAAAAGCCCGTCACCAGTCTGAGCTCCATTTAAAGACATTATTTAACCTTACTCCTAATGTAAGTAATATCACCAAACTCTCTGTATAGCCTTTTTTTGTGACTTTATTAAAGACAATTCCCACCCCAAAGAATTTACGACCTAATGTAGACCAAAGAATCTCACAAAGAAAAGTTACAGTATTAACTAAATACACTGAAATATATGACGTTCATATCTCATATATTATTAGATGTAAAATGAAGTGACAGTCAAACAGCAAAATTAAAATTTCCTTTGGAATATTTTAAGATGGACAAAGTGAAAAGATCTTTATAGCAGAAGGGAACTGTAGTGTATTATAGCAAAAACATTTACATTCACTCTTTGATACTGACTAACTGCCTTCAGAATAGGTGACCAAAACCTCAAAAAAGCAGAGAACCTGTACCAAGAATCTAACAAAAACTTGTGAATTATTTCAGTTTACATACACTCAGATATACAAAAGAATGTTAAAAAATTAATAACACAAGGATGTTCAGAAAATATACAATCTTTTGAAAGGCTGGTAACATATTGGAGCACCTTCATAAAAGAATTCCATGTGCATTCATAAAACTATAGAATTCTCCTTGTCAAACAGATCTTAAATCCATTTTGAAAGTACTTATCTAATCTGAAGGATACGATATCATTTTTTTTCCAGGTTCAGACATCACATTGGATCACTGAATTTATTTCCAAACACAACATAGGAAATACAATGCAATAACATGACTAATATCTGGATTTACTACAAACACCTTTTGAGATCAGATTGCCGCTATTCTTCTCAACTTCAAAAAAAGAAAGGTATACTCTTTGATGCTACTTCTAATGAGCTTCAAAGAACTTTAAAAATGAATCAGTGGGATCTGTGTGATTTAAAGAAATAAGGATATTTGTTTATAATCCCTCCCCACCCAAATTACTAGTGAAATGTAAGAACTGAAAAAAATAACCATCTCTACTGTAACTAACAGGCTGAGATTCTCTGCAAATTTTGTCTCTTCTGTGATCGCAGAGCTCATCTAAGTGTTTTAACAGATGGTAAGCACTTATTCTGTAACCTTTCAGAGTTTCTCCAGAGTGACTGAACTAAGTATTTAGGGTCACATGAAATACACGTCTTGTCACATGAAATACAGACAAGCCTTACACAATCTGCATTTAGTATGAGAGCCCATCTCCAGTCTCCTGTTTTTCATTGTGGTATTAGCCACCCAGACTGGCATGCTGAGCATGGCTGTGACTTGTGCCTATTGCCTGATACTAATACCTTCGTTCTAATATCTAATTCTTCCTTGGCTCACTGAAGGAACTTAAATACACAACAAAACTTTTCAGTGAATTTCATGCTCCACAATACATGCTTTCAGGAGCTGCATGTGCTTGGCAGATGGCTTCTGCTGTGCTCCAGGAGAGAGGTGTGAGGATGTGCTGAAGCAAAGCACAGTGCTCACTTGCCAGGCTGTGTGCTTAGATGAAAACAATAAGAGTGGGTGGGAAATAGAAGAGAGGAAGGGAAGGATCCAGATTTTCCTCAGCTGGTCCCTCTTCATCAAGTGACCTTGCACACATGAAGCACAGCTGAGTGCATATTTCCACATACATGAGATCTTGCATGTTGAAAGAAAAGTGGAGATAGATGCTGAAATTCAGAAATTCTTTTAAGAAAATTCAAAATCATGGAACTGTACAAAGTGTTCATAAGCAAGGATGAAATGGAAGTCAGCTGCTTTCCCCATGGGCCCAAAAAGTTGTATCAGTTCACCCAGAGCCTTGTCCTTCGAACGTCTCCAAGAGTGGAGATCCCACAAGCTCTCCGTGTAATCTGCCTCCAGGTTTGATTACCCTCATGTTGAAGAATTTGTCCCTTACACCTAGCTATGACTTATATCTTAGTTTGTCATCTCCTCACTGAGCACCTCCAAGACTGTCCTCTCCTACCTTCTATCATGAGTTAGTTGAGGTCAGCAATTAGATTCTCCATCCTCCTTCTGCATCTCTTTTCATGCATCATATCTTCCAGTACTCAAATGTACATCAGGCCTTTAAAATAAAATGGTTGTAACTGCTGCTTCTGTTACTAATACTGGCTCTTCTGGCCTCTGTGATACAGCTTGAGATGTAGTACAATAAAAGCAAAGGTGTTTTGACAACACAAAATTAACTGAGGTAACTATACTTCCTTGCTAGTATATCCGTACCACTGAATAAATGTGACTATTGGTGCTCATATTGACATTATAATCAATTCAAAGAAGATGTTCAGATTTTTGGCAAGCTGTGTGAATTATTTTCTATTGATATATAGAACAAGTTGCCTTTTCTTCCTGTACCTCCATGGAGTCACAGGAAGACAACCGAAAACGACTAGGAGTGGAATTAAATGATGTGCACTCCACAGAGGAGTATGTTAATGAGCACCAAATACTACTGCTTTCAGTTTCTGCCTATACTTCCTTATGTGCTCATTACCTTAAATCAGGAAGAAGACAGAGGACATTCAGCTTAGGGGTTTTACCTATGAATGTAACTGTCACATTAATAGACCCAGATATTCATATAAATTTAAGCAAACAATACACACACACACACAAAAGAGAGGATCTAAAATTAAACCAAAAGGCTGTGCATCTTAGCAGTTCTGCTTTCTGGAAACAGTCAGGGATAAGCTCTGATTCTCAGAATAGATTTTCAGACTTAACTCAGAATTCCCAAGTTTGGTCAGAACAGTTAATTTAGAATCCCCCAGTGTCTAAAATGTAATCTGCAGCCTTCATTCTACAAACTCTTACACAGATTGAATGCTACAATTATTTTTCTTTACAATCCATGCTGCTGGCAAGTGAATTTCTTTCTTTAATTGTGCAGAACTTGAGAATTGGGATGTTAAAAGACATTTTTAAGACATTCTTAAGAAAAATCCACCATTTCAGCCCCATGTCACATCACAGGCACTTAGTACATCTGTATGGTAAGCAGAGGCTCAAAGCAGCTGTATTACAATGCATATCTCAGCTTAACATTGATAGAGGGTACCTACAGTATCCTCAGTATTTAATCTCAACATAGAATTGCTGCTTTAAGAATAAAACAGATATTGTGGGCTTTACATGTAATGTAAGGGGATGGGAATGTACAAGAACAGGATAAAAATTGTTTGTTTTTCAGACCTACTCTCCAGCTGAAACCCTCCAAAGACTTGAGGCGTATGTACTGCTCCTAACAATGTAATATGAAATTACAAAATAGGGTCATCAGCACCAGCAGCAGCCAGGTGAGTGTGTTTTGTTGGATGAAAGAAGTAAAACCATAAGTCCATCACACTTCAAATTTGGGTTCTCTCTGCAGTCTAGAGATAGCAGCAGGATGCAAGGCACACACCAACATGTATTTAATATAATTTGTTTTGTTCTAATAGGGAAGCTAGCATGAATAATTTTCAGATCAATTTTCTTCCCGACAATTTAGGTCCAATCATTCCTTTTCAGTAACAGGCATTGTACTTGTGGAGAATGGCTGCTTTTCAGAGAGGATTCAGACCTTTATCTTGTTACACATTCTTCAGACCCCTCAGCTGGGTCACAAGTGCAAGCCAGAATGCCCGACAGAAAGCCTATAGGGTGTCAAGGCTTTGCCCTGAGAAGCAGCTCAGAAAATATATTCCAGAAGGGTCAAGTGACAAGGGGAAAAAGATAAGAAGAAAAGCATATATATTAACTGAACGTTAAAATCTTTTTCCTCCTGGAAATATAACATGACAGTTTGTGTGAATGGCTTTCACATGATGTTGTCACCCTTCCTTCTGTAACTCTGGCTGAATGACGTCTAACAGAAAGCTCTTCTCACCTAACCTTCAGGGATTAGACTTATGGAGCAGACTTAGGAAAATTCTAATAGATGGATGTTAAAGACATCACAGTCCTCAATGCAAGGAAGATTCTTACTGACAAATGTTTCTTGGTTTATTTTCTATAATGCTAGTGCCACACAGAAGTAACTGTAGGCTTGTAAAACCTTGTTGTGTCAGCATGCAATAAATCACTCTCCTTTCTTACTAGTGAGAAAATGTAGAAACGAAATGAGAGGCACAATCTATTAAAGAAACTGAGGAAGTAGGTAACTACATAGGTATTATGAACACAACAAAAAAAGTGCTTGTATATCACACCAAATTACAAGCCATGACATTCTGTAAATTTCAGTTTTTCTCTCTTAGTGATTACGTTATCTGATATTCAATTATTTGCAGAATTACTTACAGCCCATCCCTAACACATACATGTACCGTTAAGCATCTTCCCCAGTACAGCTGTTATGACTAGCTTCTATATGGTAAACTCTTCAATGAAGGACAGTATTACAGGTACAGTGTTGCACTGTGTAATACAGCTATAGCTGCTTAGGTCCAACAAATAATCATGCATTGAATAAGATAGCGATTTTCACTTGCTTGAAGCTTCATTAATTTAAAAAGTAAATTTGTGTATATCTTGTCTTGTACTACATTTTTTAAAAAGCCCTACAAATTATAACTGTTCAGTGCATGCTAGGTCAACTTCTTGTTACATATTACAGTCAGATCAGGTAGACGCGCTGCTCTGTGCTATTCAGAGAGATGTCAGAAAGGCAGAGCTAGACAACACAGCACCTCACAGATATACCAGGCTAAGTGATCTAAACCTGAGCTGACTCTATGCAGCCTAATTACAGTCACCTGGTGCTATTTAATACTGAAAAACCTACAGCTTGCACAGCTGCTGTGCTTTTTGTAGTACCTAGGCTATTCTCTCTATATGCTACAGAGTAATTTTTCACCTGAGGAGTTCATGGTCTGGAAAAGCAAAGCCATAAATGGAAAACAGGAAGAGAACAAGAGAAAAATGCTTAATTTCTCCAGTATGTAGCCTTTCGTGAGCACATCTGCATGCATTACATCATCAGTGTTAGTAAAAGGAGTGAAACAAGCAAAGTAACAGCAGGCACAGATATTGCTAGGCTCATGCAGCTGTGCTTTGTGATTACTTTATCGCTTGATAGGGAAAGGACATTGGTGGAGATGACGGTGGTTGTGAAAACATCTGAAAATACCTTCAGTCAGTTATGACTAAGCAGTATCATCGTATGATTTTCAAAAGTTTTCTGTGTGTTGTAGAAACAACTGTTCTGCAAGTGTACTGCACATATTTATTTCATGCTAACCTGATTGTTCAGTAAAAAAAAATTTGTCTTTTTAAGCACATTTTTTTCTACAGTGAAAAGCACAACTTTTAGGTGGGTGAGTGGACAGTCCTCCAAAAGGTTAGGCAAGGGTCAAGTCCCATGTATTAGATAGGAGGATATGTAAATACATTAGTTAGTTGATGTAAACTAAGCAGTAGCTCAGGACAACTGATTAAATCTCAGTATGTAAATACTACAAGTATAATTTCTAAAGCAAATATTCAAGCACCTCAAGTTGAACTAGCCTTGGTACTTGCCATGAGAAGAGTTGTATGTTATAGAAAATACTTGAATATATGCCAGGAGACTTAGTCTAAAATCAAAAACAAGTTTTGTTTTATTTATTTTCTTGTTCATTTATATCTGCAGAACTATCTGTACACATTCTATAGCTATTAGGGGACTAAATTACTCACTCCCTTATAACCAAATTGATAGATTAGCCTAAAACGTGATAGCTGGTAAAAAAAGCTTTGCAGAGGTCTTGCTTAGAATTTTACTGTGACAAATTTGGGATGATGAAAATCTTGTAACCAGAGCTTCTCTAAAAGGCCAGGTGTAGAGGAATGCATCAGATGCATGAGAAAGGTCCTTTTTCCATACAGTACAACAAAGTGAGACTGAAACCCTAATTTATCACTCACATTAATTCCGTAGATCAGCATGCTATGTGGTATACATTCCTCAGAAACAGAAAGTCACTGCAAATTGTCAAAACAGCTGTTCGGATAAGACACCTAATTCACACAGACACAAATACATGTGATCAGAGGAGGACAAATCCTGTCTGAGCAGGACGATGGACTTGAGAAGAAGGAGCACAGGAGAAATGGAAGCATGATCTTACCAAAACAAGCAGGTCTCCCTAGGGGCAGAGAGAAGGTCACAGTGCTGGAGTGCTCTGGCTCTGACATCTATCATTGCTGGTGAGAGCTGTGGAGATTTCCTGGTCTAGGCAATGGAGCAGGAAGGCTCCTTACCACAAAAAGAACAGCAGAGGAGGGGTTGGGGGCAGCCCTGCTCAGTGTTGTGCAAGAGGAAATGGGAGGAGATGATTGAAGAAAAAAGTGTGAGAAATGCTCTTGGCAATTACAATGCTTCACACTGATACCCAGTGCCAATGGAAATCCCCTATCTTTGCTTACATAGACATTTGTGCACAATGTTGGCAGTAATGCAAAGACAAACATCTCTAAACAATACAAACCTACTTACATGATGTACCACCCATGTACATAGTAGTACTAGTTATCTGTCAAGTACATACTACAACTTAGTTTTTCCCACTTCCAAGCAAAACTTTTAATAAGAATAAAAAGGCATTCTTCTGGGTTCAGAAAGGTATAACATTGCATGAGTACAAAAATATAGTAGAAGCATCAAAGCTATGCTTGCGATTTAATGAAAATAAAAGAATTTACTGTGAGTGAACAAATCATTTTGACCTGGATTAGTTTCATGTGTATCTAATCTTCAGATTTTGGTAAATGATTCCCTGAAGAAATTTTGCGTGGATCATTATCTAGTACTACTCTTCATTCCATAAAGTCTGGGTATACTTATGTCCAGCAAGGAGATTTGAACATGTCTACTGGATTTACCTCACATTCGCCTCTGAAAGCTTTATCTTGTAATCTGATCTGAGCTAATGACATTTAGGCTCTGATAATCCTACTGCTGTGCTAGTGCTGCACATGAGCAGGGAGGCTTTTCACTGCATTAAATTGCATGATCAAGACACCCAACATTTAAATTTATACTTCAGGAAGAGGACTGGGACTAGCATAACCACAACTGACTCCCCGTAACCTTGGGCAAAACACCTTACCCTTGAACATCTCATTTTAGTCTTCTGATAAGCATGAATAATAATACTGGAGAGTGCTTTAATGTTTTTGGGTGAAAGACGCAATGTAGTGCAAAGTATTTTTATTTAATATCAGAATATAGCTTTCAAAGTAACATCTTATGTGGAGTGGAAAATTATGATCTTATATAATTTGTTGTATACGGGCACTGACAGTTTATCCTTGAGGGTCTGGCAAGAAATAACTATGAGAAGGTAATGGCTGTGAAGAATATTTTTCTCTAGCCATGACACATCCCCTAGGACACAAAGGTATTAGCAATTAGTTTTGTTCCCTTTTGAGAAAAATACATTAAGCGATAGGGAAATCCTCTACTCAGGGCAAATGCACCTAAAGTCCAATTACTGCTCTTTCTGGGCAGATTTTTTTCTGATTCCCAACCCTGAATGGACATATTAGCTCCTTACATACATACATAGTGAATGAGAAAATACGTAGGCACTATTTTGTGTAAATTTCCTCACAGACACAGAGAATTAATTCTGGTTATATGTTAACCACAACCCAAGCAATAGCTCAGACCCAAACTTAGTATTTCAATGTAAAATTTACAGGTGTTGCAGGCAGTCTACTCCTATTCATATGCCAAAGGCAAACTCTTGGATATTGCTAGTCTGGGAGCTTCAGTCCCTCTGCGTAGACAGGAGGAGCCTGCTGAGCCTGGTCCATACACCTCTGCATACCATGTGGTTGTGCAGGAATATGACAGGTCTCATTATTCCACCAAAGCAGAAAGGATTTACAGCACTTGAGCTTCAGATGATGATTTAAAAGCATGTTTGCCACCAGCATATCAACAGCCTCCTTCATTAAATGTTTGTGGTCCAGAACTATACTATACTCTAAACTGCAGTCCTATAAAATAGGGCCAAACTCCCATCATCGTGGAGCATGTTGAATGGAATTCAGGCTGGAGATACCAACTATGTACATGTTAATGGGAATGGTTAACCTTACTACTGGGAGACCAAGAGGGCAACTTACAGGTGGATATCAAATATCTGCAATTGGGAACTTTAATGACTTGTTTTGTTCAAGCTGTTTTAGAAAATGTCTCTGAAGATAGACTGTAGCACAAAATAACAGAATATTCTCTCGGAAGCAAAGGTATTAATAACAAACCTGAATAAAGCAAAAAGCATTGAGAAAGCACAAGAAAGTGTAAAACCTTCTAAACTAATTGCACTTAGGAAACTTTCAAGTTGAGGCTGAGCTCCTCTGTTGCATTTCTAGAAACACTGAAGAGTCTCAGTGAGAAAAAAATGCATATAAAATAAAAATAACCTTCTGAAAGCATTTTTCTCTAATTTTATAATCAAAAATTGAGTTAGATGAATGGAAAATAGTTTCAGATAACTGTTATTTCAGAAAGAAAATCTTAGAAATACCATTCTATCTTTATTTTATTGGTACTTTTTTTTGTAGTATTTTGGTTACTCACTTTTCACCACCAGCTGGCCAAGCTAATAAACTACATGGGTCACAAATGGGAGAATGGTCTGATAAATGAAGAACTAGAGGGATTTAAATTTAGTGCCAGCTTCTCCATTAAAGAAATATTCAAATGATGGGAACACAGAAATGCTGAATGCTGAATCAGAAGTATAGTGACACAGCTGGTGTTCCACAAATAAATAACCTAAGGAAATTTGTATCTGCTCAAATGGAGAAGAGATAGTAAATAAATATTATTACCTGGAAATAAATTCTGGCAAATCCTTTTATAAAACAAACAAACCTTTTCCAACCTAGTAAATGCAAACATTTATTTGCATTTTGAGGAAACAAAAAATCTTGAATAATTTTGGCTTCAACAGTGTACTTCTTTAGCCTCTGTATGTCCTTTCCTTTAATAGAAAGCTAATACTCTGTTCTCTCATGGCAGCTTATTAGAAGATAAAATGCCAAAGGATAAAATAAACACAAATTAAGCGGTGGTAGGAACTCTAAGAAGAGTAATTCAGTTTACAATTTTGGCGGGTTACTCAGTGGGTGAAATGGCTTGTGCTTTGCTTTATAAGCCATTTTCATCTTTTTCAGGCAGGAAGCCAACAGACTACAATGACATATACGTAGAATCAAAGATTTCATAGGATCCGCACTGACCATACATTAATTGGCCAAAGAGTTCCAAGCATGTACTATGGCTATTAACAGAAAAAACACACAAAACCGATTGCCTCTCATAGCCTATAGCTCATCAGAATAACTCTTGTCCATTTTTAACTTATACACCAGTTTCCACGCAAGAAACATTTTTTAGCAAATTGCTCCCAGGAAAAAAGAAGCAAAGGAATTAAATCAAGCCTGTCCATAACTGATCACCCTACCTCAGATATACACACACGCTAAAGTTGTGGTGTTCAGAAATTATGGTATAATAAGCCTCCAAAATATCCAAAGGATTTTATATTTGGGATTATTTTTTCTAACTGGTGCTCTTCACTTATACACTGCTGAGATATTCTGCTCTCCTTCTAGCATGTGCAGAGCCCTTCTTGTACACTTTTATGAGGATTCTCAGTCTGATCTACTTTCCTTTATTTCAAACGAACCTGATATTGAAAGAGAAAGATGAGGGAAAATGGCTGAACATGGGCACCTTCTCACTGAATTCACTTCTGAGTGCTAGAAACTGCATCAAGTGTTTCCCCCCTACAAATCAAGTTGTTTGAATATTCATTTAAAAAAGCCCAAGGTAAGATCAAATGAAAATCACTGTGAATAGCATTTGCAAACATTTTTCAGCTTTTTGTGTAGCTCCACCTTCTATAAGTGAGAAGTAGGTAGGTAGACAGCAAATGGCAGTTTTTCAAGACATGGTCCTGTTTTCTCAATTTCTCTCACAACTGATTTCTTACATTTTAGGATAAGACTTCACTGCTGTTAAGGTAAATTTTCGAAAGTACCAAAAACCAACAGTGAAGCATAGGTTCTTTTATTAAATATCAATTAAACCACAACATGTAATGACTACAAGAGGTAGAAAGGAGAAAGGTGAAGCTATTTCATTGTGTGGTAGCTCAGGTGATAAGTCAGCAATAACAGTGGCAGAAGGGAAAAAAATGCTTTATTATTCTTGAAACATCTGTGAATTTTACTAAGTTTTAGTTAGTTTTAGAAGTTTTGTTACTTTGAGCTGCACTGAATATTAGTACATGTCAAGAAAAAAAAATATTATTTGATCTTGAGTGACTAACTCTAAGTTTTAGGGAAATGTAGCCAAGGATTGTATAGAAAAAGATCCATCCTCTCCACAATGGTGGATCTTAAAAAAGATTTTTTCTTTAGTCTTTTACTTGATTGTTGTTATTTGGAATAAAACTATTGTTAAATAGTAGGAATTAATCATGTGAGTACTTACAAATATCATGACTCATCCCCCTAATGACAATGAAGTTAAATAAACCAAAGTCACAGGTATTACCCTAAAAACAAAGCTTGTGACAAGGCAAAACTGCTTTGTTCATGGAATCTGTCATAGCGCAGCTTTCACAGCCTCCCAGAGATCAGGGAACAGAACCAAGGAGTAAGCCTGCAGGAACTAAGGATGCTATACTAGATTGTGTTGCTGTTTTTTTCTCTGCTACTTTTGCAATTTTTTTTTTCTTTCTTTTTAAGTTAACCTACTTTCTCTCTCAGCATAATCATCCAGCTCTATGGCCTTCCAAATCTGATTGTTTTATACGCGAATCAGTTTTGACAGCTTTCGCTGATGTCAGACATTAAAAACAAGCAATACAAACACACTCCACACTTCTGAGAAGTATCCGTTTTGTTAAATATTGTCTAACTCAATAAAAAAATACTCACATATATGTGAATACTGCAGTGGATTAAATTCCATTGCCCTTTAACCAGAGAAGAATTATTTTTATGCCAAGCAGTATTTGCTGTTTCACTGGCATTATGAAGGGATGGCAATGTTTATGCTAATTTGCAATGCACAGGTCTTTTGATCCGAGCTTTTTATTTTCATCACTTTGAATGACTGTCAGCTACACTAATTATCATAGAATCACTGATCATTTCTTTGCTGCTAAATAGGATATGCTGACATGTTTTCTGTTGCATTATTTAGCCTGCTAATATAAGAAGAAATGATGTTAGACCTAATAGGCAAAATTTTCATGCCAAAATCATAGAATCATAGAATCACAAGGTTGGAAAGGACCTACAAGGTCATCTAGTCCAACTGTCTTCCCATTACCGTAGCTACAGCAAACCACTAAACCATATATTGTAGCTTAGTAGCCATACTACATCGTAGTTTAGTAACCATATCTCGTAGCTAAATCTTTCAAGGGATGTTCTTTTCTACTTAAATAAAGTTTAACTGGATGAAGTTCCTGGAAACAACATATTTTAAGTTAAAGAAATGGAACTGTGGGCAGTGTTGTAAGTCTTCCCAATTATTGGCATACATATTCTTTTAATACCTTTCTTTCTAAAATAAATTCCGTATCAATTAAAATTCCTGAAATAATTAACTCAAGCGTTTGATTTCCCATAAAATTATTTGTAACTAAGAATAAACTGCAAGTTCAGCATATTTTTTTCAAATAGCTTCTGTAGACATTACTTCAAAGTCCATTTTGCCTTAAAAAAAAATTCATCTTAACCAAAAAACGTTTTTATCCTTTATCAGCCAATCCTACATATCTGACAAAATACAAAATATACATAACACTTCAGAAAAGGAGCTAGAAACAATGCTAAGCCACAATTCAAATTGAAAGACTGTAGACTGTAAAGACTACTATAGTTGTGATAAATTTAGCCTTGTGTTTCTTGATTGGTCTGTAAAAAGTTTGGGCAATGAGACAGAAGCAACACAATGAAGCCCTATTTACTTCTTTGGCAATTTCTTTCTCAAGATCAATTTAAAAAATATTACTTAGACTGACTACCTAGTTATTTTAAATCCACTTAAAATTCCCCAGGCTAATATTCTTGTACTGTTTTCTGCAGTAAACCCCCAAACCTGTGAAGTGAACCTGTGTTATAAATGAGCACGTGTAGGTAACAGAAGAACTTCCAAAGTTGGAATGCTGATGATACGTATTGGCTTCTGTAGTACTGAGCAAACACAGTAGTGTTTGTTATATAATTATTCCACATTTGGATGGTGGAATATTTTTGTTACAAACCCAGGTGCCTGCAGATAGTATATTCTTCCCTCCATGAAGTCCCACTTTTCCATGTATTGGGTAGAGCAGAAGAATAAGCAAGACCCAAAGGTACCCAAACTAGAACGTTCCTTTGACTTACATAGATCTCAATAACAGAAAATGATCACAAGAGCTCTCTTCCCTCAGTTCTTATATTCTTAAGAGCAACAATGGAAGCTGGGTTGCTGTTGTGTAGCAGCAGAAGTAGGAGGAGGAGAAGACAGACATTTTTCTAACTAAAAGAATGGCTGCCTTTGTCACAGGGATAACACCTACAAAAGGGATGTAGTCATCTTTGCTTCATGGCTAAGAAATATGGTACACACAATGCAGATCCAGCTCTGAATGCAAATCATTGGTCAAATGTTTGTCAACTTTCAAGATAAGGCAGGAATACCTTGTTAAACTCACCTTATTGATATGAGCTGCCTTACATTGAGCTGATAGTTTGCTGATCACCATGCATTAGATTGAGTAAGACATATTTCTGAACTAAAATTTTATTCTCTAGATATTAAATATCAGTAACAATAAAACACAAAAGCCCATATCAATCACATCAATTAAAATTCACTGCAGTGGGATATTTAAAAATGATCGTAAGTTTTATTACCTAAACTAATCCCACCACTTCCAGTGAGCATCATTAATTCTGAATCTCAAAGAACCATAATCTCATAAAAGGTTTGAGAGGTGCTGATGATGTGCAATACTTATACAAGAAAGAGCTTTGTTATTCCAAGAATTAAATTTAATCTGATAAATTCTGTATCACACACACAGTATCACAGTATCATGCGAGATGGAAGGGACCTTAGAGATCATCGAGTCCAACTCCCGGGATTCGAGCCCTCTGTGTAGCGAAGTGGCACTTCTGTAGGAGGATCTGAGACACTGAATAGTCTCCCCATCCTGTTAGAATTTTTGGTAATTTTCAGATATTCCCTACATACCAGATAGGTCACTTTTGACCTCTACATCTTACCTGAAGAGGGTTTGTGTGCATGCTGAGTAAAGAAAGCAAGAAAGGCATTGCAAGAAGAAATGGCAATCTGAATTATAGGCCTCAGGCACTCTTTCTAGTATCTCCCACTCAAGCCAAAATTATTGGTTTGAACCCATGTTTGGGAGTAGGAGAGAAAAGCAACATGATCTCACGCTTTAGAGGATCTTTAACTACATATGCTCTTTGTTTCAAGAAAAAACAAACAAACAAACAAACAAAAAAAACAGCTCTCAATAATATATTTTCTATTTATGGAAATACACACGTATTACAGGCCTAAGTGTGTAAATATTTCTATGTTACATCTCACAGCTCATGCTTCCTGCAACTTCTCAAAGTTGTAGAAGTTTGGGAACCACCACAACTGTGTCCCTGTTTGTTTAGCACCCTCAGCTCGCCTACTGTAATAGGATAAGGGGAAATGGTTTCAAACTAATAAAGGAAAGATCTAGGAAAAAGGGTGATAAGGCACTGGCAGAGAGGTGGTGGATGCCCTGTCCCTGGAGACACTCAAGGTTAGGCCAAACTGGACTTTGAGCAACCCTATATAGCTGTAGTAGTCATACTTTGTTGGAAGTCAGACTAGATGGCCTTCTAACTCAAAGGATTCCAGGTTTCAATGATTCCTTACCAATCGTCTCAATTCAAGGAGATAAGATAGATGCTAATTTTCAGTTGCATATTGTAATCTGATTTTAACAATATTTATGGAAAGAATTTTGACTAACTTTGGCTAACTTTGAAGTATCTAGGACTTTGAAATGCAAGATTAAAATAATAATAATAAAAAGAAAAAAAGACTTTAAAAACATTTGTAAAGATCAACAAATGTAGCAGATCTTGAATAACAAAATATATTGCTACTTTCTACAAACCAAATTCTGGCCTTGTATTTACTAGAGTTGGCTTGATACTGCATGCAAGTCTGAATGTACGTATTGTAGAAAAAATGGCTTAATATTTGTAGCAGCTGCCAAGCTGTATCTGCCAGCGGCCTGTATTTATCATATTAAATCTCCAGAAACCTTGTGGTTCAGCCAAGGAAGCTAAGGGCCAGGATGAAGCAAACCTGCAAGAAAACAGGTTGCTATGTAAATTAAACCTGTAAAAATGCTGCATTCTTAACCAACAACTTATTCAACCATAGATTTTGAATTACAAAGGATTATTTTGATAGAATAAATTGCATGAGTGAAGACTATGCCACTATTAGCAGAGATGAGTGCTAAATGAGGGGCAGCATCTTATAGCACTTCTCTGTGTGTATACACATGACCAAAACCAGCTTATGTGTCAACCAGTTTATCATGTTTTTTTTAACAGAGGCATAGGAAAAGGGATATTGTCACTAATTTAGTAATAAGTGCAGGGCAGTGCGAGATTGTTGAGGTCTCACATTGGCAGATATCCAGTATCAGTTTTACTGAGCTTTACAATAAGAAATGTCTTTAAAGATGATTAGACAGCACACCTGCATTTAATGACCTGCACATGGGGTAATAAGTGAAAAGTTTTAATTGTAAAATGACCAAAAGTCATCTGGAAGTCACTGACTGACAACAACTATAATGGTGTTCTGTGTAATTTCAGTCAGATTTTAGTGTAGACAGGGATTTTAAGGGCAAAGGTATTATTTTGAACAGTTAAAACCTATTCTTGTTGAGATGGCTAAATGGAAGCAGAAGTTGTTAACAAACTTAAGTAAGACCGAATTACATTCTTGCACCAAGCCATAATGACATCTAGCAGACACCGTAGTAGCAATGAAATTTTGCTTGCAGGAATAGTGTAGAAAAATTGGATTTAAGATACTTAAATAATATTTGTTTGTTTTGTTGAGGTGTTGTTTTGTTGTTGTTTTTTTGCCATAGCTAGTGACAAATAATCCAATCCTCACAAGTGACCCTGGTGGTTTCAACAGGGACTTGGCAAATAATTTTCTGGACCATTTCACCACTACAGACATAACTTTTCCCTATCTTTAAGTCTGTCCAACAGCTAAAATGTGCAATTTTCTTTTATATTCCTTTATGCCCTTATACTTTTTCTAACATCAAGATATCTGAACAGGCTGCTGAATTCCTTCAGGATCCTTCAGATAAACTTTGGTTTTGCATCTGAGGAAACCATATTGTGTATAATACAGCTTGACTCACAGAGAAAGAAAAGCACAACTTTCAGTGTTCACCACTGCAGTCACAAATCCTGTCCCTCTTGTATATTACCCAGTCTTTTCCTTGCTAACTCTGTCTGCAGCTTTACATAGAACACTAGCCTTGACCCAGCTCCCTAATGTTTTTCCACAGATTTTTAATAAATTAAATGGAAAAAGAAAGATAAAAAAATCTATGTCTGTTTGTGTATGTATATGAAGGACATGGTGTATCTACTTCAACTCTCTAATGGGTAGAAGGAGACAGCATTGTCCTACATGCTGACGTAACATTGATAACCAGGAAAGAAAATTTTTAAAAAAAAAATGATAAGAACACAGTTCACCTCCCAGCCAGTGAAGAAAATGACTGAAGCCCTGCAGTCTTAACTGGCCATGCTTACAGTACACTCGACAGGGCAAGAAAAGGTAGAGTTATGGCGCGCTGCATAAGCCATCTGCCTTTCAAGAGCACAACTTCATCGTGGATGGCTTGCGGGCAGCTTAAGACTCCCAATCCTCTGCTGGCATAGATATGTTAAATCCTCTCTCTCGGTCACAAGTTTAAAGTGGATATAAGTCCACTGACTTGCTGCTGTTTTGGATTTGTCTAAGAAGGAGTATCAGCCTGACTTGAGAAAGTATGGAATAAAAAGGATTAACTGTAAAATGTTGTAACTGCCACTTGATTTTTCCAACAAAATTGTTGTTCATTGACAGTTGAGAACAATTTTCTGACTGAGCTGTGACCAACCCCCAGATTAATTTTTCCACCAGATGCCACAGCACCTTAAATAATGCTATAGAAGACCAATAATCTGGACCTTTGTGAATTCTGACTGAAGTTTAACATTTGTGAGTACTTTTCAAGGTCAACTTTCCCCACTCTCCGTTTTGTACAATGTCTATTTGCATCACACCATCTCCAAGAAATACAGTGAAAATCGAGGTTCTTGAAAGGTGGCCCATGTATGAAAACACAGGAAAATTATTTCTGCTCAAGAAAGTCCAGATTAAGCCAATAAAATGGAGTGTGCAATCAGGTAGAGAACAGAAAACACCTAAATAGGCAGGTGAAGACATTCTCTTGTCTTGATTGTACGTACTACGTATATACAGAAATTAACATTTCAATACAGGCATACCCACATTTATTTTGTGGGAAAGCCTGAAAACAGTTTAAGGAGTGATCTCTGCCCATAGCTCATTTCTCACCGTGGTGACAGTTTGTCACCTCCTGAGTTTTACCACTGCATGTAGGTATGGCCAACTCCATAAACAGGGTCACAAAACTCAACTGGAGTTAAAAACAATTTTGTCCCAACACCTGCAGCAGGGATATGGCTCAGGAAAAATGTTTACAGTCACAAATGAAGCATCTAAACAAACTCAGACTAAAAATGAGAGAGCTAGAAGACACAACATACTTTGTGATTATGCTGTATAAAGTTCTGTCCAAGTTATTAAAGTCTCCAAAGCTGACTTGCTATTTAACCCTTGTGACTTTGACAATCTAGATGACACACAAACTTCTCAGGCACTGTTAAAAAGCTGGAAATCTTTCTTTTCAAAGTTTTGAATTTGGTGAACATTTTTATAAAACAGGAGCAAACGGCAGATTCATTTCTAATGCAGCCCAATTCCACTACTGTGTTGACATCTCATTTGATCTAACTCTCTCCATTACTTTAGGATTAATCACAACCTCCATAATAATGTAACTCCTATCAAAATGCATATATTCTGAAAATTATAGGAGACTGACATTGAGAATCTGATAAAAAGTACCAAAGGGAGCTCTTCCATGGACTAAGAAGAAAAGATGAATGAGGCAACCCATTAACAGAAATTTAAACTGTAAAAATATTTTTGTCTTGCAAATTCATTCCCCAAGAATTAAGTGCTCATTTGCACCATTCATGACAGTACATTTTATTCAGGGTTTTGTTCGGTTACTTTCTTTCAGTTAAAACTTTTCTTTCAGAAGCCAACTGCTAACACGTTGAAGGAAATTTGATTAGTAATAAGCAAGATACCTGTTATTTCTCCACAATGTAGCATTAATAGGAATAATAAAGGATAATGGAATTAAGAACTCAGTAACAGCTCAGACAACACCCCTTTACATCAGACTAATTCCAATGTGTTTCTGCAGTAATCTGTTCTGCACTACTCCAGTGTGCTTATGCAATCAGAGTAAAGAGCTGTTACCAAGGAAACCAATCAAACCAAGACCCCTTGTGAGAGAAAAATGCAGATATTTAACACAAAAAAATCCCATACAAAATAACTTGAAATAGCAAACCATGCTGGACTTACCCCTGGTATTTATAAGTTTACACAAGTCTGCCAATTGATGCTCTGACCTTTCAAGTTCAGGTCATTTTGCAACATGGACTGAATAAGTAAACTTCTGTTAAAGTATATATAAACATTGTTCTGACACCTAATGTTGTTAACTGAAGTAAAAATTCAAACAATAGAACGTGTCCCATAAATAACTCTCTTTTTCTTTAGGCTGTAGGGAAGAAGAAAACAAAAAACCTAGGTCTTCTCTTGATGTTGGTCATAGTAACAGTAGTCCCTATAGCATAGAATGAAATGATAAAAACCCTCATTATCAATGAACAGGCCAAACAAATTCTTTACACCTTATGCTAAGAAGATTATCATTTATTTATTTTTGCAAAGCAACTAACCATATTTACCTATCTAGCAGATGGTAATGCTCGAATTCCTATAAATGACTATTGGGCTGCATAATAGATCAACTGCCTTCTCTAAGAATGTACAGACCTGGATTTTACATAGGAAGATGAGGAGCAAAGTCTCTTCTTGGAGAGGCATGCACCTAAGCAATGAGTCTAGCAGCTGTGCAGAAACATTCACCCCCATGTTGACACAGGAGATGGGCTGCCTTTATTGCTCTGCAGCTTTTTTGGAATTGAAGAGGTTGGCACTGGCGGGCCCCAAGAGGGACACCTCCACCCTTATTACCATAAACAAAGAAGTGCAAAAAACAACTTCAAGTTGCGTCAAGGGAGGTTTAGGCTGGATATTAGGAAAGACATTTTAGAATGAGTGCTAAAGCATTGGAACATGCTGCCCAGGGAAGTGGTGGAGTCACTGTCCCTGAAGGTGTTAAAGAAGTGTCGATACGTGGCACTGAGAGACATGATTAGTGGGCATGGCGGGGATGGGTCGGACTGAAAGTCTTAGAACTCATTTTCAACCTTAATGATTATATGAGTCATCAGAATTTGAGTTCTGAAGGTTACCAAGTAATGTTAATATTCATGGCCGACTCCAAATGTTCAGCAGTAGTGAACCTGAGTCTAGATACAAAGAAATTAAATTTGAATGTATGCTGTTAATTTTAAGTTCTCTTCTATATTCCTTAAGGTTTAGTTTGAGATATCATCTGCAACTCTGAAGGCTACAATTCAAAGCAAATGTTTTCTAAGCTATACAGCTCACATAACTGGAGCCTTAAGAAGAGTTCTTTTGTAAGACAGAAAGATTCCAATCCATTTGAGCATTCTGAAATGACAATCAAATCCTCCAGGTGTAATTTAGGAAAACACAGGAATATTACATAAGGTAATAGGTACAGATTGCACAAAGCTACTTTTTGTTGAAGCGCCACTAGGTTTGTGGTGCACGATCTTGAAAGGAGTTTGTACTTTAATACAAATAGCACAACTTAGTTTCTTCTAATGATCACTGATACTGTTTTGTACCTGCAAAGTACACACTGCAGATAGAAAGATCAAACTGGAAATTAATTCCTTACTGAAAAACAGACGGTCTAAAATTGAAAGATTTTGAACATATGGAACTAGCAAATACTAATCAAGCTTAACAAAAATTTGTATGCTTCAGGGGATCTAACAATAACTCTAAATCATTTGTGTTACTAAATATGCACGCACTGCTTTACAGAAATCAAACCTTTCAGTTAACTTCATTTGTTCTAATAAAAGTCACAAAAGACACAGCTGGCCTATTCCACTTGCAGAAAGCAACGTCAGAACTATAAGCCAGTTAGAAAAGGCCCCAGGTCTCCTTCTTCAGTGCAGCAGCAAATTAGACTTTGAAAATGTGTCTGTCATGTTTGAGAGAAATATGTCATATTATTGGAAACTGATCCATGTTACCGGAACTGTAAGCCTAATGTAAATCAATGCTGTATGGGGTAATCTTGTGCTATTGCAAAATTTAGTGTACATAAAATTTAGTATCCATTATTTGTGTGTAATAAAGAGCCTGTCTTAAGGTTTCCTTGAAGATACACTGGTCTCAAAGGATTCTAATTTACTGTCTTCATCAACTCAAAAATTGAAATGGACATCTAGCAATAAAAGATAAACAAAAGCATCCAAAGTGACAAAACTGCTTTTAACTCTTTCTTGCACAGTATGTTCTACTTACATATACATGTAGAAAACTCTGAAATAGATTAGCCTGAAATGCTACTCCTTGTTCTTACAGATTTCCCTCAAATCCACAGCCTAGCTCTCCTTCCAGAGATATTCTAACAAAATGTTTCTTTTCTGCTCTCACCAACACATGATGCACAACTCTTCCGAAAGGAGTTCAAACCAAACCAGAAGGAAGCTACCTCAACAGGGTTTGCACCAACTGAATGAATTCCTAACATTAGGAAAGCAGATCTGCCATGGGGCAGAAAGATGGAAATTCATGATCTGGAGACAACAGAAGGGGCTACTGTGGGGCAGCTTCTCTGACTGGGGACTGAAGGGCTGTTTTGTTTTAAGTCAGAGTACAGTGGGGAAAATAACATGATTAAGAATAAGTGTGGCCTTCTGTTTTCCTTCTTTCCTTTTTATTTTTATTTTAATCCAAGATAGCTTATACAACTCAAGAACTTCCACACTGAAACACAGAGTTGCTAGCTGTACCTGTAAGTTAGCAAGGTTGCTCATATTACTTCAGCTACCACAGAATGCAGCGTCTCAACTTGCAAGTCTATTAATTCGACCTTATAACATTTTATGCTTTATGTATTTTGTTTTTTGTTTGGTTGGTTTTTTTAAGGAAAATTCAAAGGCCAAATTACTGTACAAAAATATCACACAGAAGTGAATCAGCAAAACCTGTCTTGCCTGCATGCTCTAATAAACCCATATATTTAGAGAGTGTCCCCCAGAGCCATCACATTTTTTTTTTCCCTCACTTCCGTCTCCTCGCTGCCAATAGAAACAGATTCCTATCAAGAACCAAAATCTGGGAATCCATCATGCTCTGCAGTACCTTATTACACAGGGAAAAAACAAGCAAGCAAACAGACAAACAACAACAAAAAAGCCACTACTTAAGTGTGAAGATATTATCAAAAAAGCATGTCTCTCTGTTAGTAGGGATATAATCAGTGCCAATCCAAGTTCAATGAAGGTGTTAATGGAAGACAAAACTACAAGTTTTTTGAGCTAGGAGCTTTTTGAGTTCACTATGTTAATAATGAACAAATTTTGATCCATTAGGAGAAGAAGAGTATTGGCTTCCAGCTTGCTGCAAAGGAAATTCCAGAGGGCGAAATTCAACACTTTTCACAGAAACACGCCTTCTCCATGTAAAAGTTTAATCAAAGTATTTTTGTTAACCTAAGATATTTAAGTGATTTCAGATAATCTAAATTAATCTAAGTAATTATGGGCTAATGACTATTCATCCACAAAACCTAGTTTAAGAAGCTATGGTTTACTAAAAATAGAAGAAGAAATGAAAGTCCTTCTGTGACCAACAGGATTATTATGTGCATTGAAATCATTAAGTTACTTGAAAATTTAGGGATAAGGCTTTTGAAAGCAGTCCTGACAGCCAATAAAGCTCAAGTTGAAATATTGGATTAAAGAACACACAAAGAAATTTTACACAATAAATATTGTTGATACAATGAGAGATTGCATCTCTCATTCAAAAGAGAGATCCAAAAGAAAAAGATTAAAAGTATTATTTACTTGCTATCATTTAAAGCCAACATTTAAGGTTCATATGTGCAAATCAAGCAGCAAAAGAGCACCAAGTTCAAGTCACAGACCACTGCTGAGCTGATAAAAGCTCATTTAGTTAGAATTGAATTCAGATGTGTAAATGTTTGCAAGTGCCTGCTGAATTACAGACCTGAAAATGACCAAATCATTGGTAGATTGTCATCAGAGCAAGACCTGATTTTTATATGAAATAACAGTAATTGCCATAATATGTACTAGGCCTCTATCAGAGAATCTTGTTATTTTAATAACTGTATTTGAAAACCAATTCATATTTGCAGCAAAATATCTTTAGTAAATAAGTCTCCCGGGTAATGTTTAAAATACAAAAATTTTAGTCTTAAAAATGAATTGGGATTTAGCACAGAAAATCAACAGCAACTAGAGACAGATAATAAAATTCCTGTGCAGTTGAAGGAGGACTTTTAACACACACCTGTTCATTACAAGAACTAAAGATGGCTCTGGTAACACAGAGGAAAACAAGACATTATTATGACAGTAAATACTTTTGTTGGGATTTGAAAGAGACTGTGAGAAACAACTTAAACAATAAAAATGATTTACGTCAACCTCTGTGTCAGTCTATTTGGATTCAGCAAGTAGATCTGTTTGCTAATAGACTTTTCAGGTCTATTTTAAGTATCCTCTCAGGAATTTGCATTTTGTTTCTTATCACGTTCAAGGAAAGCTTTCTTCAGCATTAGTCCAATTTTTACACTGCATTGCTCCAAAATGTTAAGTCAGATTCATTAAAAAAACAAACAAACAAACAAAAAAAAAACATTTGGAATAGTTTGTCCATATAGATTTTCCACTCTCATATCAAGGTATGCAATCTTCATGCAATTTACATAAACCAAACTTCTAGTTTTATTTGGCAAAACAAAAACAAATCTCTACAACCTTTAAAAATTATGAACTGTATTTTCAAGCAGTCAAGACTCAGTTTGCTTCATGTTGGTATTGTCTGTGTAAATCAATTTTGGGGCACTTTTGGAGTTAAATCCTAGGGATTATTATATAACTTTCACGATTACTTAATAGGAACCCTGCCTTATACAACAACCACTTCAGTTAACTCAGATATATGAGGGTCACTCTGAAAGTACCGTCTCCTTTGTTATTATGCTTGTCTACAATGTCAGAGGCAGATGTTGGTGGTATGGCAGAAGGGGCTGAACCTTCCTACCAATATCCCATTACATTTTGTTGCCATATGACAGATGGCAGCAGAGGTGACAAAACGAAGTCTGACATGGAAGTGAATATCAAGCAAAGGTGCGTCACTGAATTTCATGGAGTGGCAACAGCAGTGTGAAAGACAAACCATATTCCAGACGGCTATGCAGATTTTTACGAGCTCAGACTGAAGGCTCTTTTTCACCACAAGTGAAAATACGTAGCTAATGGTGGTCACTATGTTGAAAAATTTTTGTAGCTGAGAATCTGCTCTATTAAATTGTGCTATTGTTTTCTTTGAGTGTTTTGTAGTTTCTGTGGAAGTAAATTGGAGGCATTACTTTTGGTGAGTTAATCGACTGTGCCATATTGTACTAAGGGACGCGATTTACTGGGAAATATTGGTGATAGTTGGACTGGATGATCTTAGAGGTCTTTTCCAGCCCTAGCGATTCTATGACTGTGATTTTTGGAGTGACCTACATAAAATACTATAAAGATATGCATATATAAATGCACATTCGTATTAACATTCTACATATATATAGAAATACATATATTTCTACGCACAAATACACATGAAAAGACACTGAAAGTTTTGAGAAATGACAGGAACAAAAGATGCATCCCAACTCTTTAAAGCTTTTTCTGACTTATAAACGTGTAAAAACTTGTTCTTAGCAAGGCCTTTTCTGAATTAAAAATGCATTTACAGTACTTAACTTGCTTCTGCCTCTTCCAATTCAGGTCTTTGTTTTGACCAGGAAGCGAGGAGCTGAAGCATTGCTGGAGTCAGCAAGAGACTGCAGAAACAGCAATCAAATGACTCAGCACTTGATAGCAGATGACTGCTAAGGCATTGCTTATCTAAATCAGAATGTGAGTTATCGCTTATGTAGATGAGAAATAGGAACATTCCTCTCGCAGTGGATAAAACTGTTCCTTTTGATACAGTCCTAGGTTCAATTACCTAATACAAAGTGGAGAAATCATAATGAGACTTGTTCAGTTTTTATGAGAAGGAACTAAATGCTGCTCATTCCCTCTTCATAATATGTAAATATAAAGGTGGCTGTCTCAAAAGCACATAACTGCACTAGAAAAAAAAAAAAAAATGTAATTAAGCCATAATATTATGGTAACACATGCAAATGCACTACAACTTTCTTTAGAGCACTACTGTTTTGCTTTCACTGCTGACCACGAGCAGTCGCTGGCTGGGGTCAGAGGTCTGCTTAGTGCTCATGCTTTTTTCATCTTTGGCTTCTTAATAACAGCGCTAATAATTCCTGCACTGTCAACTGTTACAGTCACCTGTCAACTTGCAGCTCTACTAAGAATACTGGGTCCATTTCTTAAGCAATTACTAATTTATCATATAGTAATGATTCTGGCTACCGTCAACCTGAGTGGCTTCAAATCAGCAACTAAAATAAAGTAAAAACTTTGACCTCCTTCCATTATGTAGGGCCGCTAAATTAAACTTAATCTGTCATCTGTGGAGCTACTTGGCAGCTGCTGGGAGAACATCCAAGTTTTACAAGTCTTGGAAGTATGACAGAATCAGAAAGCAGCAAGAAGCAGAGTTCTACACTCATAACTCACATCCTGACTGTGGTATATTTCGTGATGGCAAGTTAGAATTTCCTGCAAATTCACTCACATAAAAAGGAAAATTTCAGGGGAGGAGGAAAAAGGAAAAAGAAAAAGAGAGCAGCGTTTCTGCATTTCTTTTAATATGCTCAAATTACTCCATCTACATGGTATACAAATGACCAACAAAGAGAAGGAGATGAAAGGGTAAATTTTCATTGTGGTACATAGGGATTTCATTATACGACTCCCATAAATGTTAATGGAAATCACATGATCCCATCCTTGAACAGTGCAATTAAAATTCACCCATGAATATCAATCATTCCTCAGACCAGAAAAGGTAGTCTAACACAGCTGAATGCTGAAATGCAAAAAGGCATGCAGAGCAGAGAAAAGCATTGGAAGTAAACAGTGATTTGAGAGTAAACACAATACAAAAAAAATAAAACTGTCATAATCTCCAAAGGTATGATATGAGGACAAAAGACAAAGATACAACAGATTGTATAGAGATAAAGCATAGTACAAACAGTCTCCACAGAATTAAATCTGGTTTAAGAATATAATAGCTAGAGTAGTTACGGTGAAATTAGCAAAGATCCTGAATACTGTAATAGAAGAAATTCATTCTCCAAATGTAAATGGGTGTTGTGAGTGAAAAACATAGCTTGTACCCTAACAGGCAGCCAATTCTGAGCCTGTGTATATGAGAGCATGGATGTCCAGAACTGAACTTTCAAATTCTGAAAGCAGAAGCCAGCTATTCGCTAGCTGCAACTGATACAAACTAGGAACAATTTTCAATAATATACAGAAGAAAAGTGGCACATCCTGAATCGTCTTATTAATGAGAAGACCTGAGACAGATACACTAGTCAAGAGGCTTGGAAAGGTTGAAAAGACTTCTAAGACCACAGAATTGCAAGAATTGGAAGGGATGTCAAGAGATCAAGTCCACCACCCCTACTAAATCTAGCACCCTACAATTGGTCACACAGGTAGGTCTTGAATATCTCCACAGAAGGAGACTCCACAACATCACTGGGCAGCCTGTTCCAGTGCTCCGTCACGTTTATTGAAGTTCTTCCACATATTAGCACTGAAATTCCTATGTACAAATTTTAGGCCATCACTCCTTTTCTTATTGCTACACACCACCAAAGAGTCTAGCCACATCCCACACTTGCCTCCCACTTCCATTTAGATACTTATAAACATTTATCAGATCACCCCTCAGTCTTCTTTTCCCCAGGCTGAACAGTCCCAGGTTATGCAGCCTTTCCTCATACAGGAGGTGTTCCAGGCCCTTTATCATCTTTGTGGCCCTCCTCTGGACTGCTTCTAGGAGATCCCCATCACTTTTTGAACTGAAAAGTCCAGAACTGGACACAGTAGTCCAAATGAAACCTCACCAGGGCCAAGTAGAGGGAAAGGATCACCTCCCTTAACCTGTTGGCCACGCTCCTTTAAATGCACCTAAAAGATCCTCGAGTCCAATCAACTTATCACCACCACGTCCACTAAACCACATCCTTAAGTGTCACATCTACACTTTCACATGTTGTACTTCTGCAGTACAACAGAACTATTTAAACTGGGAAGCTGAGGGCATAAGTTCTGAAGAAAGCAACTGCTACCAAATAGGAGAGTACCAGAACAGAAGAGGTGGTCTCAGACAGAAGGGTGCCATGAAAGAAAGTGAAGATTTTTGCTAGATAAGAGTTCCTGGAAGCAGGGCAAGATCCTTGTGATTGTATCGCAACACACAGATGGGTGCCAGGGAATGCTCAGGAGCCTTGGCTGATGAGACTTGAGATGGGTGACTGTGAGCAGCAACACATCACAAACCACTATGACCTGTCTGACCTTTCCAGAAACAGCAGCTACTCTTCTTGGAGGAAGTCAGGGAGCGGTGAGCGTAAGGCCACAGGGAAAGGGAATGAGCAAGTGAGCCACTGTGAGAGCTAACTGGGTTGACTAAATGCTCTGCTCTCAGTGGTTCTTAAATCTGCCAGGGTATCCAGATCTGCCATGGGCTGTGGTATATTCTGTCTTACCCATGAGAACTGACTACTGCATATTTGACTTCCCGTGTTAATAAAATGTCAGTTTTGCTTCAGCTATACTGCCCTCTAGCATTCATTCTAAAGAAAAGAAAACAAAAACTACTATTACACATCAATAGAAATTCTTTTTGACTGCAAGTAATAGGTGCATGGTTGTAAAAAAGAAAAAGATCTTTAATTTTATTCCAGCTTATGACCCAAAAGTCCAAGATCCAACTGTTTACTGCCTGGAAGAAACAAATCATTGGAGCCAAAACACCGTGAAATCAAAGAGAGCAAGATCTTTGAGAAGGAGAGACACTAAAGAAGAAATAGAATGAAAATATTTGTTATTACTTACCTCAAAGGAATAAGGCTAAAACTGTAACTTTTGGTGAATTAGATAAAGACCTTAGAGACAGCAGGTGTCAGAACTATAAAGTACAACATTAAAATTCATTATTAAATGGAAGCTTCTCAGTAGTGAAATTGTATGGGGAAAAAAAAAAACAAAACAAAAAACAAACAAACAAACAAAAAACAACAAACCACACAACAGGCACTAAAGGGATGAACTCTGAAATAAGCTTAGTATAGTTTTTATTGTTATCCCATAAAAAAAACAAAAAAACACACATTAAAATACACACATTTTCACCATTGTCTTAAAAATAAAATTAGTGGAAAACAAGAGTCAAAAAATGCAAGGTTTCAGAAGTTATATTTACTCCACATTTGTACACAAAATAAAATAAAAATAAAAGCTGAGGCCGAGGACTTGTAAAATAGAGACAGCACACATGGTAAGTGGCTAGGAATCTCCTTGGAGCTCAACCTCCTATCAAATAAACCTCTCTTAGTTACTCTTTTTGGAATCTCTTTATGTTGATGAAAGAATTTCAATTGGCCGAAAAGTATCCCAACAAATCTGGAACTCATTTACCTAATTTCCCCAGCATTACAACTATTTGTTTATATGAAGGAGGAGAGAGCTCCAGTGGGGTTAAAAACATGTGGAGACTCATTCTATGGTATGCCTGTGAGGGAGACCCACATTCATGCCTACAGTCTACTCAGATCCTCTCTGATCTTGCACCCAATGAAAAAAAAAAAAAAAACAAACAAACAAGAAACAACGCAACACAAACACTCAGACAGACAAAAACCTAAAACTATGGGCACAATCCAACCACAAAGTCTTCAACTTCAGCTTTCAATACAGGGAAAGGGACTTGATGATTCCGGATCACTACTTCTCTTTGGATCATGAACTGTTATAGGTAGAATTCAATTAATCAACCAGGAAGAGCATTAGTGTGACTAACAGAAACGAATGTGAATACAAAAGTAGAATGCAAAAGCTGCCACACCATTATAAATTATATTGAACTACCATTAAATCCTGTTTTGTGAGGTAAAAGGGACAACTTGTCTTCTAAACACACTGATAGTTTATACGCAGACTACACAGAGAATAGCAGGATGGCATCCCTCCAGGAGCAGAAATTTTATAAGTTTATGAAGCTCAGAATCAGAACTAAGTTAAGAAACTATATTTACATGCTTACATTGTATGTTCAGATGTTATAACGGACATTCAGTAGCATACTTTTTTCCCCTGCCTTTTTCATTACCTCTGGACAGTACATGAAAATTCCTGAAGTACCCTTAAATGCACTCTTTACACTTTCAATCAGTGATCAAGTTTTGCAAATATAGCTAAGGATAAGAAATGTATTTTGACACATATTTAATCTGAAGTGTTACGTATTCCCTATTTCCTTCAGATAAAGAAGAAAATATTTTAAGAAGCTCTAAGCATGAGGAGGAAAAAAAATATATATAGTATTTACTGATACAGATATTGCTTCTTTTTGTGACAGTCATGTAATAAAATTGTAACCACTTTAAAACAGATTGCACATTGATTAGCTGTTTTCTAACCTTGCCTTCTTTCACACAGATTCATTAATAAGCCCCCAAAACTGTCATTATACCAATATTCAGGCTTTTAAAAATAATTTCTATTCTAATTCCAAACGAAATGCATTCAGCAACTACAGTTTCTTCGGCTGAAAAGGGATCGCAGGTGTAAATATATTTTATTCATAAATATTTTGCTGTAGAAGCTGCCTGAAATAAGATCTTTTCTTAGCCCTTCTTGCCTGAACACTGTTATAATTTCACAGCAGAACTGACCCAAAGAAGATCAAACCAAATAATCAAATTCTTTAACAGTGCTCTCCAGCTACCAATCCTCTTCCCTACCTGAAAATAACAGCATGAAGGAGATTTGAAGTTACTTCTTGGACAAGGCAGTCTTACCCAGACAGTCGCTCCCTCCTCCTTCCAGGCTAGAAGTCTTTCCCAACATACATCTGAGCTTTAAAATCTCAGTCACTAGGAGGGCCAAGAAAACTAGTGGTTACTGTGTCTCTTAAAATAATTGTTTTGAAGTCAGCTATTGGTTTTCTCTTTCCTTTACACTGACAGCTTTCCTGAATACTTGTGTGATGTAAATGGTGAAGTAAAATAGTAAAGGTGGTAATATTAGCATTCATTCTAAAACTTGAACAATATACCCCTAAAGGCAACAAAACACAACATATTCTGTAGCCTTAAAACTTTTGATTTACTATCTGAATTCAAACTTACCCCATAAAATTGATTTTAAAATATTATCTCCAGACCTGTTGAGGAAAGTTAGCTCATAGTGCCTAGTTTCAGAGTTATGAATGTTATCCTCAGAAGGTAAATTCTAGTTTCTTTCTAGAAAGACTTCTGTGAATATTGGACATGTGTAAAACATGAAATAAACCTGAAGAATCAACCCATCAGTTCTCTTCTGTCTGCTCTGTATCTGTTATTTTCATCACCTCCCACTAGTTCCACAGTAGAAAGAGAACACAGTGTCACATTATTCTCTATGAGCTTTTATGAAAATTAAAAAGATTTAAAGCATCAACAGTCAAAGAAGGGGTTTCTCAAGCTATCCCCCATAGAATAAGGAATTAACACAGCAGATTATTCCCTTCAGTGCCGTGATATTAGCACATGATGCACCACACCATTATATTACTTCAGAGTTGCCAACTCATGCAAATCTCACAATAATTGGTATTTTCCCTAAGGCTGGTATAATGAGATTACATGGAAATAATGCATCTTTAAAAAGTAATGCGATTCTGAGCCATATGCTGTAGAACAATCCTGAAGTAATCTTGTCCTTGATCTTAAAAGCCAAACAAATAGAATGAAACAAATTTTGAAATACATTATAAATTTTACTTTTTCCAAGTAAATGGAGATCATTGAAAGAAAAGTTGATAACACTGAAGGAATCCTTTACCCAAGCCAACAACTGCTGTACACATTTTTCACATACATCTCCATCGTGTATTATGTGAGGCTTTCTGGGCCAGAACCTTGTTACAGAAAATATTTTTAGTATGTTATATTAGAGGGGGAAAAAAAAGTCTTATTACTTGTTATTTACTCGTATTGCTAATAGGAAACTGCTGTTGCTTTAGCCCCCATACATGGTTGTATTCCTTTTCTCACTCTGGTGGCACTGCAAGGATAGCTGGTGAAAGGTTCACGCCAGGCATAAGCTGTGGGCTGCCCTGCTGACAGCAGATAGTGACTACTGGGTCTGCTTACATGTCCATCAAAGATTGCTAGTTGCAACCCTGCTTGTGTGCTGCACATTCACCATACAGGATTATGTACTTTTCCCAAAAGTTTTAAGCAACACAACAGAAAGCATAACTGCATGTGTATATTGCTGTGCTCATCCTCTACACGATTACAAGTAGAGCAAGGGATGCTGTTAATCTCCTAGAACCCTTTTGGCATGGCTGCCCACTTAATTCAAAAACAAAGAGCAGCAAGTAACTTACTGTAACTATTTATACCATGACTCTGCACAGTTGTAATGTATTGAGCCTCAAAATCTTTTAAAAACAAAAGCCAGTAAAGCATGGACTTGCCTATAACACATACATTGTACATACTCATATAAAACCTGCAAACTAAAGAGGTCAGTGCAAGTCAGAAAGGAAATTATGTACAAAGGTATGTATAGGTGTTAAGATATCAAGGTTGATGTAAAACTATTTCGTCCCTCTAACTAGACTAACTGACTTCTCAAAATGAATGACTCAGAGTCAGTAGCTGACAGGCTGAATCTGAAAGCACCTCTTTTTATGAGCTGTACCTTCAGGACCATCTTCCTGTGTGGCTCTGTTTTTCACTATTCTGGTCAACAGCCTTGCGCTACTGAACACAGGGCATGCTGCAGACTAGTACTCCTCTTCTGAGTTCATTGGAATGAGAGTTCAGAAATGGGTGTATGCTTTGATCCTGGTTATCTCCATACACATACTATGGTAGGCTTTGGTGTGTAACTGTCAGTCCACTCTAATAAATAAATTACGTGTACTTCAACTCATCAACAAGTTAGACTAAAAGATGAGGAGGGGATGAGAAATGAATATTCCTCTTATATTTTCTTTCTGCAGGTCGCCTGTAAGACCTGGGGACATAGAGAGCTATTACACATTTTCTAGTGCTAGTCAAGTTGCAGCACAGAAGTAGGCATTCAGAACCTGACATACTGACAATAATTTACCTGTAGTGTCAGAAATTTTCATGACATTCATACCATTTACTAAAGTAAGTTCAGCAAAATGCATTGCAAAATGAGTCCTATGGATTAATCCTAGAAATTCGCTTCACCTCCCATTTGTCTTTCATGCTATTTTATTTCTACTTGTGTAGCTCCATGAAGTTGGCCATGCTTCTGCTATTTGATGCATAAAAGAACTTCATTTGTCTAGGAAATTCTTTTAGGGAAAAAAGAAATATTTATGTATATAAATATACACACGCACAATTACTTTCAGTAATACCACCTGCAACAAAATATCTCTAGATCAGTTTGTTGCATTACATTACTATGCACTTGGAATTGAGTTTTTGTCACAAAACTTGCCTGCTTGAAAGAATGGATTATGGTATCTAGGTGCCCCTAGTTGTTAAATACATTGCTTATGATTAAATAGCACAATGTAAAAAGAATTAGAATGAGATTTTAACTACCTCTAAATATTAAGTAATTAAACATCCCGGCATGATATTTCCATGCTGTCAGAAGTTGCCTTTAAGTCTTTTCCCAGTCACATACTATCCTTACGCACAACTTATGTGTTCCAGTCAGATCTGTAGCAGAGAAACTCACTGTCTTTGATCATACATGGCTGTTAAAAAACAAATGAGCATCACTTTAAATATAAGCTTATTTATAAATTATATACATGTACCAACATACTAATGTTATGTAGGTTTAAAATATACACAAAACTAAACATTAACAAAGGATGAAATAAAGAGGAAATAAACAACATTTTTAAAATACAATGCTATTTTATGCATTAATATTACATATTTTCTTCCCACACCCCAGCAGATTGTCTTTAGCCACCCCCTTGTGAGGTGCACACACTCTACTTTGGAAACCAAAGAGCTGGAGCCCCAAACTGTTTCTAAAGCACAGAATAAATGCACACCGCAACACTCTGAATCCTTGGCCTGTCTTATCGAGACCAAATAATTCACTGGAAGGTATTCTGGCTCTTTTTGCTCATAAACCCAGCTTTCTTTTTTAGAGACTCTGGGGTATATGCCATCCCCAGGTTTCATCACAGTGCAATATCAGGTTGTGCTCCAAGGGTGTACACCTAAACAAGATAAAAATGCCTAGATTCATCAGTCTTCACTGTACATCAGCCTCCTTCTTCAGTAGATCCTAATGAGTTTGACATCTGCAAGAGACATCTCTCTGGAGTCATGGCTGGATAATAAATACAGTAACTCAGAGCAGCTTCTACAGAAGTCATGGGGAAAAGCAATCTGAGAAAACACTGACACAAAAGCCAGGTTGCATCTTCTCTTACCTAGTTTCAACATTTTCCCGTAGGCTCTTGTCTGCTTCTGAGCCTGGCCAGTGTTCTTCCTCTCTGTCCCCAAGGCAGCAGGAATGGAGAGTCATGATCGCTCTCAGCATTAGCTAGCTCCCTACTTTTTCTTAAATGCCAGAAGGGTTGTCTAAAGCCATTGCTTGCATTCCTCTCTGTGCAAACTGTCCCAGCTAGAAACTAATTCTTTAAAAAATGGGCACAGTTCAATAACCAAAGCAGCTAAGACATGTGATGGTCGTGGGACCTGCACAACTCATAAACAGTTTTTACTGTCTCTTAGCTATGACTGGGAATGTGAACAAGATCTCCAGGGGCTGCAATTCCATCTTGTCCAGGATATATAAAAATTCTGGATTCCTTCTCAGTTCTCTAAGCTGATTCACATTTTACTATAGATACCCTTGCAAAATATCAGCTAATCTTTCAGATGAGTACACAGCAGTCTTACAACTGGAAAAAACACCAGCCAGAAGTCATTGTTTTTAAGCATTAAAAAAGATTACAAATGCATAACAACTCAAATATGGTGCATTTGCTCAAAATCCATCTCATTAGAAATGCTGTGTAAAACTCTTCATTCCTGGAACACTTCAGAAAGAACACATTTTAAAATGTTTTATAATCAAAGACTGCATTTAAGCAGTTTTAATCACAGCAAAGATTCTACTGAACTTTCTTAAATTACACAGCATCCTGATGTCTGGATTTTCCAGGTTATTTCAAGTTCCTCAAAACTTCAGCATTTCTGAGAGTACTTCTCTCATTACCATGTCCCAGGCCCTCTCTTTGCTCCAGGGGGAGCTGTGCAACTATAAACAAACTGTTCCCTGCCTAAAATCCCTCCATTTCACCATCATTTGATACCAGGCAACTAGGCAGATCAGACATCAATGGGCAAGGCACAATCTTAGCAGTAATGTAACTATCACATTTTCCAGTGATATAGGATGTTTTCTGATAACAATACATTACCTATTCATCTACACTCTCCTATCTATATCTTATCTTTAGGTATAGTTATGCAAAGAAAAGACTATAAGAAAATACTTGTGGCCAGATTTCTCTTGCATCCTCTTTGCCTGCTTAAGAGCAACCCTTATACACCAACAGTAGGCAATCAGCAGACAAACCATGCCAGCAACTCCTTTCACAGGCTCCAAGCTGCAGATGAGACTTTTTCCTCTGCTCTATAAACAGATTCCACATACAAATTTCACACACAAATCCCTTACGTTAGGTTATCAGGTGTGGTCATGTCATTTTCACCTGTAAATCTCTTGTCTTCTGGATTCAGCAGTGGTAGGGGCTGAACTGAGATCTTCATTTAAAGATCTCATTTTGGACTTAGATGCCTTTTGGATGCTCAGGCTAATTCTGTTACCCACATTGACAAATTTTCAAGACTTATTGCTACCAGCCTACATATGCCTGCATGTCCCAAATACCAATTAAATAAACTGCTTGAAATCAAGACAGGTGTGCTCTGAAAACAAATTGTTTGGTCTCCACGCTTTCATTTATCTTGGGTATAAAAGCAAAAGGATGTAGCACTTGTGCTCTCTTGCTCCTGTTGGTACACCCTGATCTCTAAATCATTCTTATTCTACTTCAGTATTCACTCACAACCTTTTGAGAAAGCCGCCCTCTGATTATTCTGAATATATCTAATAGATACAGAGTCAAAAAAAATAAAAAAATAAAAAAAATAAAAAAAGACCCCAAAACATTCAGGTCTTAGAACAACCAGTCTTTAAAGGGGACTATAAACTGAGGAAATAATCAGTTTAAGGAGCTAATAGGTCTTCTTTCAAAGATCAGTACTTGAATTTCAGTTTGGAAAATACTTGGGTAACAAGACACTGTCTGTGATCTGCATTGCAGTGATCAGAGTCTTTAAGGATGATGATATTTGTATATCCAAGCTTCTAAAATCAACTCTGTAGATGACCATTTGTATGCTGTTGTTTTGTTTGTTTGTTTTAAATCTTTGTTAGTTCAGAAAGCGATAAGCTGTTCATGCAGCAGCATTTACTTCTGCCTTGAATGGGTGCTCAAGATGGGATGAGTGCAGTTATTTACCAGTATGCAAGTTCTTCCAAATTACAGATATCTAAAAGATAAAAGCTCAGATTCACCCCACAATGCATAAAGAACCATCTGTAAAGCTGCCAACATAATTGCTCAAAGAGCTCCCCAAAGAGCCAGATGCCACCACTTGAACACAATCCCAACTTAGTCATCTGAGTACTGAAGACAAGAGGGAATAGCAGGAAGTTGAAGGGTCAATGGTATGCCATTTATATTCTGAAAAGATGAAACGGATTTCTGGAGAAAATTAAACTGAAAGGACATCATGCCAAACAGAATGTGCTTTAGCAGCACAATTTAATACTAGAAATAAATGTGTGTGTCACTCTGTAGTTTTTAGAATATGAAAGGCATGAAAATTGTGCTCTGATAATACAGAACAAAAATGTGGCAAAATTTCCTCATCATTAAAAGATGCAGTGAAGACACTCATGCAACTTGTTTTTGATTCTCTGCACTTTTCCAATCAAGGCATTGTTTCGAGAGTATATTCTTGCAGTTAAATTAAAGCAGGCATTTAAAATCTCATTTTCTCATGCACCTGTTTCTGCTAGTAGCATTAGCTGCTGTAATATCTTAAGTACATGAAGTTTATGTCTGATCTTAAAGGTTCTTGTAATGGACATAGTATAGCAAAAGTGGATTAATAGGAGGACAAATTATCAAAGTTTGATTAAAGCATGCATTTGATATTTGCTGAACTCTGTAGCTTCCCTGGATCACATTAACCTTTACATAGCACTATGTCTTAAAAAAATGGCCCAAATTACTCACCACAAAAACAGTAATAAAATACCAATCAAGAAAAAAGGTATTGATCAAGTTAAATATGTTAGCTACTAGGTCGATAGAGAAAATTCTATTTCTGCCAGACAGTAGATCAGTCCTTACTCTTCATCCCTGATATCCTTCCTATCTCATTCCAATGGGTCACATTGCCTTCTGCCCGTTCCTTGGTATTAATTTGGTCTCGTATTGAACTGACTCCACCGTATATGTTACCCTTTATATTCCACTAAAGGAAGAGGAAACACACCCCTCTGCTTCTCCTTAGATGAGACAGAATAAGCAAGTTCCAAGTGTGTCAGCTGTGTCAGGAAGCATGGGACAGATGAATGTGGTGGCACCAGGAAGGTGCTCCGCATATGGGTTACCTTTGTAATCCTTCACCTCAGCTTTGACCTTGCCAGATCCAACTTAGTCCTCACACTTCATCCAGAAGACACATGGCCGAAGCAGTGTCTGACCAGCACCCAAATGTTTTGCAGCAAAATCCCCTCCTTTTCTCTCTTCTCCATTGGCCTCTCCACTGTTACACAAATCCCAAGTCACAGCCACTTTTTCCCTTCTCCTCCTTTCAACTGACATTAATTGTAACCATTCTTCACTCACAATATTTTAGCATGTAAAGCTACTGATGGATTTGTTTTTCCTTCTACCAGAGCAGCACTCTCCCTCGTTCCAGTGCTTCCTTTCCAACATCAATAGTGGATTAAGTCTATAGTGCTCTATCTTTTTCCAAATAAAAAAGATTAAAAAAACCCCCAAAATTAACTGGACCTCTCTCTTCTGTTCACTGCTTGAGAAACACCACAATTTTGTTCTATGCCACTAGTACCGGAAACACACGGGATCTCCCTTCCCTGACACTCAAAATTGTATCTTATATAGCAATCTCCTGTGCCAATAACAAAAGCATCATCGAGTACATTTTATTTTTCAGGCTGCATGGCTATTCCCCCTTTTATATATGTATATATTCAGAAGCATAATTCCCAGCCCAAGAAATAAAGCTGCCTCTTGATTGCACAAAGCTCCAAGGCAAAATTCAATTCTGAGTTACAAACTATGATTACAGTCTTCTTTTTGAGCACTACCTTTTCAGCATTTCTCATTTCAACCTTTTAACAAGTTACCAAGGGTTTGTCAATGCAAGGGTCACACGAGAGTTAATCTGAATTAATTTTTAAAGTGGATTAGTCAAAACATATTAAACCTTGGTGTAGACACTTTCGTTCAGAATTCCAGCACACTTAATCTAACTAATTTGCCCTGAAAATTAAGGTAAATTGAATCAAGACACTTTTAATTCTGATTCAGACTATCCACATGAGAGTTTAATGTCATTTAATTAATCCACTGTGGATTCACACTTCTGTTTAATTTGGATTACCTTTTTGGAGGAGTTCAGTACACAAAAATTCTAATGATGGATTTGGGACAGAATTTTCAGAAAACAACCTTTCACTTCAAAAATAAAACCTGGGACATGGGATTTAATTTGAGTCTCATGACCAAAAGCTATTCTCATTCGACTTCCTTCTGTAATTTGCAAAATATTAGGCTTGATTCCTTAAAACAACAGTAATCATTTCATAGACACTTTCATTGCATAAGTGTATTCTTCCTAAATACTGTACTTACAAATTGAAATTCAATTGATGTTGTAATCATAGAATTACAGAATTGTTTTGTTTGGAAGGGACAGACACTAAAGCCCAATCACTTCCAAACCCCTACCCACCACCAGCTCAGAGTGCCCAGAGACCCAACCAACATGGCCTTAAACATCTAGGGATGGGGCACCCACAGCTTCTCTGGGAAGCTGTGCCAGCACCCCACTGCACTATGAATGTAAAACTGATCTATTTGTTACTAATGCCAGCAATAACCTATGCCATTAACAGAGATATGATTAAACAGTTTTTTCCTCTCTCGTTTTCTTGATTGTTCATCTTTCTGTCTCATCATTTTTCACCATGTTATTATGGGTTCAAGTTATCCTTTGAAAAATGTTTATGATAGAAGTATTCAGAGAACCTAGCGAACATGTAAATCCCAATAAACTCTAGCAAAACACCAGCATAGGCCTTCCTGCACATGAAATAGGTCCCAGTGAGTTTTTGTACCACACAGCAGGAGAATAAACTGAGTTTATCTACAGGAGGTGTTGCTCAACTTGATAGACTCAAGAGGTGCTGTACACTGCATTCTGGGACTACAAACATACATACCACACTTTTTACTATACATTCAAACAGGATTATAAGGTTCAATAAGACTTTCCAATATCCATTTCATCAACAGGAAGGATATACAGTTTTAGTAAATTCTTGTCTTATTTGCCATTTTTGTTGGAGAACACCACATAGGTCAAATTCTATATCAGTAATGAGTTGTCCCAAGTATAAAGGAACAGCATTAGAAATGCTGTCTGAAAGTGGGTCACTGTGAAGCACCAAACTAGTATCATACAGGAGGAAGGAAAAATAATGGATCGAAATACAGCTAATGCTACCATTTGTACATCCGTGGACAGATCCATCAAATAGTGTGCAAGTATACATATGTAGACTGCCTTCCTGTAAAACCCTGTAGTGGAGATTTTTTTAAATCTGGCTAAAATTATCCCTTTACATATATATATAAATATATATAGTTTACATTGCTTTTGAAAACAGCAGTAGCATTGCCTATTGGCATTATTCAAATGTCCCTTATAAGGAAAAATTTTGCCCTGACAGCAGTAAAGTTCAAGTAATGCAATAAAGCACTGACAGAAGAGATTTAAAGAATGCAGAAGAAAAACAAAACAAAACCCCGCAACAATTTTAATCAGAGAATATTGCGAAATTCTACTGCATTTAGCTGAATGGTTTCAAGAAAATGAATTTTCCTTCAAGTACTGCTATTAAAGATTTGTTCATGTTTTGTAGGTACTGCAATAAAAATTGCTTCAAGATGGAAATTTAACCATTAATGACACTTCCTAGCAACAAAAATATTATAAGTATTAAAAAAAAAAACAAAGCTATGGCCAGTCGCAGCAATTTTAGCAGTTCACAGTTTCAGATGTGCAGACTGTGGCAGAATACTTTTTGCTGTGCAGATATTCACCAACATCTGTCAATAAGAAAACCGGTTCTTATTTTTAGTTAACTTACAATTATGCTCTTTCTGACTTCAGCATATGAAGGAAAAAGTCTTTCAGGAAACTGTCACTTGTGCTTTTCTAACACTGGCAGCACCAGTTGATACAAAACAAAGAAAATATTCAACTAACACTGTCAATTGTCTGCAGTTTTGCCAACTGGCCTGAAAAAAAAAGGTGGCTATTTTCCCTTATGAATGAAGTGTGAGTACAAAAAGGCACACTTGACACTTAGATTTACTACACCTTCCCTTCAGAAATTGCATAGGGAGGTATGCTACATGCATCATATCTTACACATTTAGCACTCACCCCTCCATCCCTGCAGTACCTTCAGCCCCTGGCTATGTTTCAGGTCACTGTCAGTTCATGGCCACTAACTCACTCCCATGCAGCCATCATGATTCTGCCTTAGAAATTAATGTGGTAGTGCTGCTTTAGGCACAACAGCTTCAGGATAAAAGGAAAGGCAGCCCAGTTTAAGGAAAAATCTCTTATTAATCCTGCTGATACAGCTACAAAGAGCATCCAGTCAAGAAGATATGCTGTCCCTTCACCAGACCTCACAGAATTCCTGTGCAAAAGGGAGATCTGACCAGAGAAACAGGTGTCTCTCCCACTGGGCCAGAGATGCTCTACATGAATGCATCAGTTTCCTCAAGATCCTCTCATTATATACTGCTGTTATTTTCTCATTCCAGACATATTAGCCATTATTGCTGAGGTACAAATTCTATGAGCACTTTAGTTATGGTCAGTGCTTGAGGACATTTACAGATTAAAGGTCCAGCCCTGCTCAGTAGGCTTTCAAATGGGGAGTACTTAGCATAATTACTCGAAAAAGCATGTGATAAGGTCAGGCTCTTAAAGTAAATGTAACAATGACATAAAGAAAGGGCTAAATTTCAAGTATAATGGGAGATGACAAGGCATTGCTCTGCATTATGCATTTGATACAAAATACAAGGATTTTGTTACTGTACCAAGCTTTATTTTACAGTAACAAATTCATCTGACCAACATAGACACCCTGAACACTTTAGGATGGATTGGCTTCAGAATACACATTGGGTAAGAAACAGTGATCACAAATCACTGCTTGCCTATGAGAGTTCAGCCAACTTGCTTACTAAGTTAAAAAAAAACCTGTTCCATCAAAACATTCAACTGTACATGAAAAAAACATAAGTAGGCCCTAATATTTTTATTTATTTATTTATTTTAACAAAAAACATGCAAAAATTGTGTCTGGCTGTAGACTGACAGTTTTCAACAATGACCACCTCATATTAATATCCATTTATTCAGAACACTGCATTAGCAATGAAAGTTAAAACATATCTAATTAGATGTTTTGGAAGGAAAAAGCCTTCATTGATACTGCAGTTTATACTTATGAAGCTTACCAATTAAATGGTATAAAAGGCATTTATCTCTATGCAGGCTAATGAGATTTTTTATTTTTTTTTTTTTTACTGTACAGAAAGAACAACTTTTGCAAAAAGGCTTAAATATTTCAATTAACACTGAAAATTGTATATTGTAGGGGAAAATAAAAGAACCTTTGTCTCTGCAAAACCAAAAAGCTACCTACACTGCAGAACAAATAGTCTTCTACCCTTGACGAAAATTATAACAAAAATATCATAGGCAAACAGATATAAGCATCAGAGACACGCCTGTGTTATGGAAGAGACATTTCTGAACAGAATAGGTAGCGTTCCTCCCCAAAACCCAGACAAAGAGCAAGAACAGCAGGGGCAGGAGGGGATAATATCAGTGAAAGAGGAAAATGATCAGCAATCACAGTTCAGGGCTGTGAAGGTAGAAACAGGTGGACCAGGAGGGAAAGTCTCTTGGGAAGGTATTTACAGGGGCTAAACTTCCCAGGCTGGCTGGGGTCCTTCTGCAGGCAGCAGAGAAGTTCATAGAATCATTTGAGTTGGAAGGAACCTTTAAAGATCACCTAGCACAACTGCTCTGCAATGAACAGGGACATCTACATCTTCCAGGGTGATAATTCAAAGCACCAAGCAGCTATCACCAATCTTCTGCTGTCAACTCCCTTCCTGGGAAAAACTCCCTCCAAACACAAGAGTAGGTTTCCTAGGATAAATTTGGTTTTTGTGAAACCCCATACTGAAGATTTTCAAATATGTCAATCTGCTAACTCTCTTTTGAAAGGCTCTAGTAACAATTTGCATTGGCTTTTGTGATGATATGGTTGGCTTGATGCTGGTACCCACAAACATTCTATCTTAAGTCCTTCTGTGAACAGAAAGAAAAGATAATCACAGGATAATCAGAATCAGGCTGCACAAAGCCAAAAAGTACCACGTTGGTATGCTAGCACCAGACCTGAAAGCAACACAATACCTGAGCTAATAAACCAGTTTCTGAGACTTTGACCCCAGATGTATTCATCGGCTGACTTAGAGATTGCCTGTCTCCATGCATCTTCACAATCTGTGCAGAATGCAGTGTTTGGATCCCAGGTGCAGACAGGGCTGACACAGATAACAACCTGACCAGTTATATTAACATTATAGTCTTCATATTAGAAGCAGTTCTTCGGTCACCTACACAAAAATGCATAGTCTGAACACTGGTGCTTAAGGATGTGTACATTTCTGTACTGAAACAGTGACTTAACTGAATTTCAGATTAAATTCTGGTTGCAGATATTCATTTCCCATCATACACAGATTATTCATGTGCTTGTTTGTTTACTAGGGTGGTTGTATTGTGTATTTTATTCAGTATCTTAGTTCTTCCTCTAGCAAACCAGGAATTATCTAATGATGGTTTATGTCCTTCATAGTGGTGTTGTAACCACACAATTACTCCTTGTTGTTTGGGAAATCATGAGAAAATATATTGCACTAATAACGTACTAAGAATTGTAGTTAGACTGCACTTCCTGGGAAAATAACTTTTATATAGCTAATACATGTTAGTACATTTAACTCATGGGGTCCTGGTACTGTGAGAGGTCCTGTATTCTACAGAGTGAATATAACACTATTGCTCACTAGTCTCTAGCCCAAAAAAAAGTACAATGGGACAGTTTGGGACAGTTTCCCCTCTATGTCATGCCATACCATATCTTATCAGTTGTTTATTCTACCAAATATCAGATGAATAGATCTGCTTCTGTTTTTCTGTCAGGTTCCAATATTGTACATTTTATTATATAACAATTTTTCTCTTTTTTTTTATATGTATGTGTAAATTCTCTCTCATAGAGTATTTCTCCAAACTATCAGTATAATGTTGTTTTGGCTTTCTTTTCCTAAAAATAAAGAAATGAAAAAACATTCTTGGAGATCTTATTACCCTCTAATGTCTGTAGACACTACTGGCTTTCCTGCTTTCCCAGACAGTGTCTAACTGTGAAGAATATAGCTCTATTAACCTTGCTATATCAGCCAGAATGTCAAAATCTGTGTTATAAATCTTCATCTTAATCATTTATGATTAAATATTCAGATGAGATTATGTGCAAGCTAATTCTACACATCCATCTCTACTTCCCTAATTAACAACAGACAGCAACAGAGCGAGGAAAAACACAACGTTCTTGAAGCAACTAGGCAAAAGCAAGCTTTTGTGGACAACTTTCATTTCTTTTTTGATTACCATTTAAGAAAAAGAAAACAAGATTAATGAAGTATCATATATCACACTATATTTAGACTGTTGCTTTACTATAGGTTGCTAAATTTCATTAGTGTTAATCCCACTAGCTCCAAGCCTCTTATTTCTATGAAGCCTTACCAATGTCATATCTTCCACATCTGTCAGGGAATTTGACATGCATGCAATGGAAGTTACATAGGATGCAACTTTCCAGGGTTTGGCAGGTGTAGTTCACCCTTGTGCCAAAGAGCAGTCTAAGATTTATGAACCACCAAAGACCTTCTTAGTCTTTGCTCCAGTTCTATTTAGAACTGCTGCAGCTTTAAGCACCAACTGGAGCAACTTAGAGCCCAACCGTGACAGTCTGAGCCACTACATCTCACACTGAAACTGAGGTCACTGATACAGAACACTAAATTTTTCAGCAAAATCAAAGCTGAAAGCTCCAAAGGTAGTGCTTCCACCGAGTCAACCAACTTAACCTGTAAATCAGGAACTTTAAATAAAAGAGATTTCACAAAAGAAGACAAAGTCTGACCTTCTGTCAGCCCCAAACCGATTTTTCAGCATATTTTCTAGACCTATGCAAATAACAGATCCTTTGCTTTAGTGAAGGAAAAGAAAAAAAGGAAAAAAGGAAAGAAAAAAATAAAATAGAAGAATTAAATCACAAGCTGGTGAAAAGACAGAAGCAGGAAAAAGAAATAGAATTACATATTTTTGCATTAACCTGGAACAAGCACAAGCCAATTCTTAAATGACAAATACCAATGCAAAATGACAAGTCACTTTTCTTTTTTTAATGAAACTTCCCAAAGTGTGGGCATTCTCACCAAAGTATTGAAATTTAACGTCTCCAAATTTGCCTCCCTTCAGCTAAAACTACTTTCTAAATGCAACCTGAATCTGTTATTATTTCCCCAAATGACATTTTGTCAAACTTATTTGTGGGGGGGGCAAGAAGGAGGGAAGGGAAAATTGCCTGGCTCCATCCTCCAATGCCTTCTCTAATTGCATTTAAATGATCCGTGCAACTGGTCTCCTACAACTTCCCTGAGGGGTAATATTTCACAGTCTAGCTAATCTCACTATTGAAACGTGTCCTGTTTTTCAGCAAAAAATTCCACTAGCATCAAGCACAACCAGAATCACTTTTGCTGACTTCTAAAAAAATTTTAAGTGAGTTTTAATACCAAGAAGTATGCAAAAGATGCAAATACAGAATATCAGCAGAATACGCAACTCCAGGATGCTTTAGCAGTGCAAATTACTCTGCCATCCAAAGTGTCTCATGTCTGTTCATGAGTTCAAATTGATAGCTGAAATGGAAACAATCTTTTGGCCTCAAAATATTTGATTTGAATGATGTAGTTACACCTGACATGGCTGTTACTGCATCTGGATGTGTAGTCCTCAGCACAATAGACATGAAGCTGTTGGAGCTCATTCAGAGAAGGGACACAGAAACGATCCAAGGGATGGAGCACCTCCTCTACAAGGATACAGTTCTGCCCCTTTGTCATGCCAGCTACAAAACCCGGTACACACATATGGCCCTGCCTTCCCCTGCACATCACAGTGTGTTTTCTCACTGAGATGGCTGTTCAAGCAGCACTCACCAAACAAAAATCCCCGCTCGATGAAAAAGAAAGGTGACACTGCTCGCAGCAACTGGGTAATCCACTGTGCAGCTATTAGCAAACTTACCACCTAATGGGTTGATTCTGACATTTTTGCCCATGGTGAGCAAGATGCTACTAATTTTGTGAATTGCTGAACTGCACAATCAGTGGCTGATTAAAGGAGCTGTGGTTAAGCCTGCAGGGGCAGCTTGGGGAAACAAAGGGATGGGTGTCTTTACCCCCAGAACAACACACAGGGTAACCTGTCCAGTTACCTTCTACACTGCAAACTGCTTTAACACTCTGTTCAATCACACTGGCACTATTCCTAACCTCTGTTTCACCACAGTCTCTGTTAAGCACCATTTCCTTGGCTGGGGCTGTGGAACTCTGAACAAGGAGCGTGTTCCAGACTCTGCTCAAAATGCGATTTATTTTTTTTCCCCCCATCAGACTAACTCTGTTTCTGAAGTGCTTAGATGTATGATGGGCCAGGGAGAAGAATCACTTCCATTTCCAAGGTGAGAAAAACTCTAGTATGAACTGAGAACAAAACTACTGAACATGCTCTAAAATAAACTCTTCAACACATCTTAACATATACCTATGGAATTGTCATTTTGGACAAGGAACACATAATCCAGCTCAGTGAAGCCGTTCTGCTCTGTATCTCGATAACTCATTTTCTGGGTCCTATGCTCATTTTGCAATAGGTAAAAACGTTTAAAGGATGACACTGTTTTCACAAAAAGATGATAATATTTAGGATACTACAGGACATATACAAAAAGCAGGAAGTCTTACCGAGGATGCGGGCTCATGCAAAAAAACAGGATAGCTGCTTTGAGTAATTAATCTCTACAGTTCAGATCTAAATTTTTATAAGTTATCACAAACTTCAGCAGTAACAATTGGATTTTTCTGTCACTTTGCAGCAAATAACTGAAGGCTCATGACTGCCAAGCAGCCAGTAAACTCCCATAACACTGAAGCTTTTACCTTTAGAAAAACTTGGTCTCACAAATATTTTATCACAGCAAAGCTTAAGTACAATTTTATGGCGTGCTGCAACATATGGAGAGTTCTAATTTAACTGTGGTCTCAGGGTATGCCACAGATACAGATGCTTGGATCCTATTTGAGAAGATATTTAGCGGAAGCTTAAATCATTGACTCTGAAGTTTTTAAGCACTCTGATTTCATAGCATGTGACAATACATCTCTGTGGAGCAAAATCAAAGCGTAGAAAGCCTCGATTTGTTTTGACTGTATTTCTACCAGCATTTTTATTTTTTTTTCGGTTCAGATCATGCCTGGAGAATAAACAAAATCCCTATATGCTCACACAAGGTATGAAATGCAAGCTTCTATCTGATACAAAGCTCAGAATTTTGAAAACAAAAGCAGCTGTACTTTGGAAATGCATGCAAAATGCCAGTGCAGTTGTTTGAGCACAGAACTCCTGGATGGTAATGAAGAGGGATGTAAACTCTCAGTGCACCAGGAGTTTGGGTCACTCATTGAAATGGCAGCTATGGCTGCACAGATTCCCTGTTATAATTCAGAAAATAGTGCCTGTGTTGCACTTAAACATGCTCACTAGTAAGCTAGTTTCTTTACTATTTTACAGCCCCTTGCTAAGTCCCTTTTTGACCACCTCTTCTGAAAACTTTTAGAGTATGGTAGTTGTTCTCCACTGCCAGGCAGAATACACACAATACATTTCCCTGATCTATAAAATTAAACACAGTACTGCAAAAGCTGATAAGCTAGGCTGGTGCTATCTATTTAGTAAATCTGCTTGCACTTCATTCCACATGCTCCTTTAACTGTATGTCTTCAGAAAAGCTTTATGCAGAAAAAGATACCTAAAGTTTCACTCACTCATAGAACTATAGTTGCTGAATAATTTCATTTCTCAGCTTCCTAAATATGCCCCTGCATTTACTGTGTCCTCCAGCTGTATGGTACTATCTCTGCCTTGACAGAATCAACTTAGAATGTAATTCACCACTCCTTTCAGTACCCTGGAATGGAAATGGTTCATTCCTCTTGACTTTACTAAGATCAACTCATTGACTGCTGCTTTAACTGCAGCTGTGGTGATCTCCAACTTAATACCTTCATATACATCATATACATTATCTATCCTCCCTTTGCCTCCATGCTAACATTATCATCTTTACTGAAAAATGAGGGAAAGCACTGAGCTATATCTAGATTATCTTTAATATCCATCCTTACTAGATATCAGCTCTCTTTCATCATTTTCTGTCCCTACTACGTAGCTGAACAATGCTTTGCCATTTGTTACTTCTTTTGCAAAGCCCAGCTCTGCTTGGCTTTGGGAATTCTCTCTTTCACTCCAAATCTCTTGACCTCTGAGACTCAGTTTTAGTTGTTGACCAGCCAGCTGGGAAGGACGGCAGATAGGGCAGGAAGGTCTCTCTTGCTTATTCCTAATGGTGCCACAAAGTTTTAATAGTCACCTTATTTTAGAGCCAAATGCTATAAATCTTTCTCTTCTTTTTACATTCAGACTCCCAGCATTGTTCGCATTATTAATTTCAAAGACATTTAGGAGGTTTTATATATTTATATCTGCAGGTCTCTCCTTCTAGTGAGGTTCCCTCCATTATGAAATTTTGCTGTTCAGAAATAAATTTTAAAAAGTTTTCTATTTATTTACTTTAATTTCCTCAGGAAAGAAACTGAAGATAACTGTGACCACTCTGCTGAAGCTTATTTGGTGTTCCCACTTTCTGACAGTGTTCTCATCATTCACTGAGAAAATCTAGAACTACATCTGTGTATGAAAGAAACACTGTAACACATCTTATTGATACATCAGCTACTCGATGAAGATTGTCAGCTCCCACACGCAAAAATCTATGATGATTACTAATAGGTTGTGTTTTCCAGCATCCATTTAAGTCCTCTGTGATGACAAGATTTCAACACATTGCTAGAATGTCTGCTCTTCTCACAACAGGACTTCAGCAATTAAATACCATTGACTACTTTCGCAGCCCTTTAAAAAAAATAATAAATAAATAAATGAGTACATATCACCCACTCTTTCAAGTTATTACATCATTAATACCCAGTACCATACCAGCAATTCTCTATTTTCCTCTGTCTTTCCTTGGTAGCATAAAACTTTCAAACACCTACTTCCAATCATTAGTTCACCTGATTCAATTTCTGCAAAGATGCTCTGAATTCTTATGTTTGCTTGCACAGGTTTTAGCAGGTCTGTTTGCATGTTTCAGCCTTTCCTGATAGACATCACACCACTACTAAACAGATCAATCACAGTCCTGACAGCAATGTGCCCTCTTCTACTTCCCCTGTAGCTCAGAATCGTCTTTTTCTTTGCTCTTTCACACTTTTACTCCTATTTTACTAATCTTGCACCACTTTTTGCTTACATATAGAAATGTAGAGGAGATATGGGTTTCCTCCAGTCTTCTCCAACTTCCCAGTTTGAAATCCTTCCACATGTATCAACTTAAGTTTAAGGCCAGTCAGACAAGAACAGTGATATAGACATCTTTTTCATCCAGCTGCATTTGATAGCTGGTGCTCCAAAACTCATCCTTCATAACGCTGTCCTTGAGCTTCAATCACCACTGTTCTATCAAGGATCCACACTCTTATTTCCACTGGAACATAAGTGAAATTTCCAAATATTCTAAAGACTTTTTAAATCTAAGGAGACACACATCTACCACTGATCTAATGTTCTCTGCCCTCACGTGGATGATATGATCAGCAGGCTATTTACAAAATGAAAATTGCTGGCATATTCTAACAAAGGACAGCATTCTTTTATAGTAAGCCAGATCCTGAGTCATTCCATTTTTCCAAGAGAGCACAGGTTAACATGATGAGGGAATGTCTCCCCTCGCATCCTTCCACAGTCAATTAATCTTATACTGAAACTATGTTCTGGAAAAAGAATTACTCAGCTACAACCTCCTCTGTAGGAGAACAGGTTTGTGTGAGAAGCCCTGGTTACCTTTTTCCCCTATCAACCAGATAAATTGGAGAATGCTACAGAAATTGAGTGAGCAATTGTTTCCTTCTAAGAACATGGAAAAAACATGTTATTCTCAACTGCAATCTACTCTTTTCCTGGAGAAGTACAACTCTAGGTTACATCTTATCACCAAAGCAATTACAGGTACCTATGTTTGATTTAATTATATAACTTCAAGATAAATGCTGTTATGGATAGAAGACTTCCTAATGGTAGGCTCATTAGAATGAAACAGACCCTGAAAAACACAAAAGACAAACTCAGGAAGTTAAGGATTGCACTTAACATCCATTGGCATCCTTTGCTTTCAATGCAAAACCACTTCCAAGGATGCAAATCAGAGATAAGTTTGCTATGGTTCAATTGATTATGCAGCTGCTTCCCAGGGATATTTATTCTCAGTCAGTCTAGACTGGTTTTGCACATGTAGAGCCAAAGAAGAAAGTTAATGTTATATGTGTGTGATGCACCAAGCACAAAACAGCTCAAATACAGATGAACTCCTCCACATAAAGTGATGTGAAGAATGAAAGAAATCCTAACTTAAGTGCCAGTATAATACACCAGTAGCCTTATCCTATCTGAGGCCTCTTCCATAGATAGACCCTCAGCTCTGTGTTTTCTTCCCATAAGGGAAGGGTACTAGAGTTAGAAGAAATCTATTTTAAATCGCAACTATTTAAGACAGAAGGAAACACAAACCTTCCCAGCTGCCATACTGTGGTGTAGGATGTTGGCCTAAGTGACAAAGGAAGACAAAACAAATACACAGTGACTGTACAGAACAGCAAAACATGTTAACGCTTTAAGAAAGCAGATTGTCCTCTGCAGATGAATACCACAGGTCAGACAGCTCTAAATGGCCAGACTTCCACCCACAAGCTAAAGCAAAGATGGTTAATATAGTGAAACTGTGCTTCAGAAGAGTAGCTGGAGCTCAAAAAAGAAACATAATTGCAAGATACTAGTTAAGATAAATATTCACATGCTCTATATCCTGTCCTGGGCCAAAATTTGGAGTCACAGCACAAATTCAGAACACGGGCAAATTGATTCAGCATGCAATTAAGAAACCCTCCCTAAATTATACAACTTTCATTCAGTTCTTCAGAAGATATGAGAATGCCGCAATCACTTGCCAAGTTTGATCCCAACGTGCCATAGGGCAAACGGAGACCCTAAACTGTCATATTCCATTTAAATCATACATAAGCAAAGGGAGTGGGATTGCTCAGTATATTAAATTACTACTAGAGTGTTGATATTTCCTCATGAACAATCTGTGGCCCTGAATTATTTATTGGGAAGGAAGCTGCTTTTGAAGTGAACATTATTTCTCTCTCTGAGCTAATGCTTGAATATGATAAAAATAGTTGCCAAGAGAAAAAGGCAATTAAAAAAAAAAAAAAAAAGTCTCCCATGATTGACAATTCCCAGATTTCACCTGACTCCTTCATGCATTTCTTTTCTCTGTGTAAACTATATAATAAAATAATGTTCACCTAAAAATATATATTTATTTTCTGGTGGGCAGGGTGTATCTTGTGTCAGGAAATTGCTTGCAACAAATCACAGTTACAAACATATTCAGTGATGGAAATCAGTAGGATTCTTGGATTGTTCCCATGGTTTTTTCCTCCCTTCCCCAAAGAATCTGATACTACTGATAGAAATGAAGCATTAAGGGAGCCACAAAACAGCCTTCTTTTTTAGCATCAAGAGTGGTACCTATCAGAATGAAAGAGCTTTGAGTTGTAATGGAGCTGACTAAAATGAGCATACAGTGTCAGTAGGAACAGGGAAGAGGACCCAATTCTTCCACTAGTCCTTCAAGCTCTCAAACACTGCTCAAATCCTTGCCACTCCAAAAGGAGCCTTTGTGAGTTGTTGAGGTTGAAGGATCAAAAACATCAATGAAGCAGCAGCACTCTCACATATTAATGTAAATCCAGTGTGACATATTCTATATTATGACTAAATGTGTTTTTTATTTGATGAAGGAGATATTTGGTGAGAATCAAGCACACAATTCAGTGACAGATGCAGTGTTCAAAACCAAAATAATTACATGAAACATATATAAATAATGCTTCTATCTTCCCTTTGTCTTCCTCACAGCTCTTAAGGTGCTATCCAGAAAGAATTCTTCAAAGAATGATTTATGGCATGACAGAAGATGTATTTCTACCATATTTCCGTTGTTTATAAATTTGCAGATAGTTTATATACACATGACATGCATTAAATCTTCCCATAAATTTCCTCTGAACAGATTCAGTGTTGAATTCATTGTTAATTCAAGGTTATTCTTCAGTATTCAAGGTGCTCAAGTTAATTTCTGCAATCACCAATCCCTCTGTCTGCTAATTAGAAATATTAAAAAAAAAAAAAAATATTTAAATCATGTGTCAGTTCTTCCAGTCCTTGATTGGATGAGTACCAAAATTAAGACTCATACGAATTGTGAATATTACTACGGAATATGTAATTAAATTTTTGATTAATATTCTGGCACTTGGGCTTAAAATACACCTTCCATAAGTATTTGCTCTAATAAAGCTCAAGCTCAGGAAATCAGTACAAGTCATTAACAAAGACAAACTGAATTTGTAAGCAAACTTCAAAAGAATATTTAAGATTTTTTTTTTTTTTTTTTTTTTTTTTTTTACATCATGAACAGTATCCTTTTAAGTTGGACTCACATACTAATGCTAGCTGTCTTACGAGGCTGTTAGCCATCTCTCCTACTTAGGTGTTGGTATAAAATCAAATTAAGAAGATAAGTTTTGCTGAGGTATAGAACACATCCTACATTACCACAAGCTGGTAATTTAATTCCCAATTGTTTGAAAGCTCAATGAATTAATTTACAGAAATTTAAAGTCCTCTAAGAATAACATTAGATACAAAAAAAAAAAAAAAAAAAAAAATTACTAGAAGGGTATAATGTTCAGTGACTATTCCTTACTCAGAGTATCCATTAGGAACACTTCCCCATCATTACTGAAATATTCTTAATCATAACTCAGCTGACAGCCAACATTTTTCAGCATTCGTCACAGAATCATCATAGAATGGCCTGGGTTGAAAAGGACCATAATGATCACCAAGTTCCAACCACCCTGCTATGTGTTCAGGGCTGCCAGCCACCAGACCAGACTGCCCAGAGCCACATCCAGCCTGGCCTTGAATACCTCCAGGCATAGAGCATCACAACCACCTTGGGCAATCTGTTCCAGTGCATCACCACCCTCTGTGTGAAAAACTTCCTCCTGATTTCTAAACTAAACCTCCCCCTTTCTCAGTTCAAAACCATTCCACCTTCTCCTACCACTATCCACCCAGGTTCTTCTCATCTAATGCTTCCTGCACTTAAGCAAAGTCAGTCAGATCACCTGATATTTAATAAGTATGAAGGTGTGTATGCATCACTTCATTATTTCCACATAAATTGTTCATTTGTAATACACTGCAATTATCAATAATAACAACATTGAAGCCCACAACAAGTCTGATACTTGTTTTATTAAAAAAAAAAAAAAAAGTTAATGCTGTAGAAAGGGGGCTGACTCCCTTCGGAGAGTCCACAGTGTGTGTAAGAAACATGTGAGAAGTGTAGACTCAAGGAGAAGGACTGAGTCCACCTCTGGAACTGGCTATGAGAGGAGCTAGGAAACACTGTTTTATTTTGAGCATGCTCTTAAACCACAAGTATTAGCAACTGCTTATTATTTGTATTACAGAATGATCACCAAATCCCCAAATAACATCAGCTTCCTGCTGCACTAGGAAAGTTTTTGAAGAAAGGGAAGCACGTTACAGCTCAATCATGAGACCAGTTTTCTCCATTGTGAGGGGCTACACTTCTACTTTCATGAGGTTAAAGCCATCACACACTGACAAAGAAAAAAAACCCAACAAATTCACACATTCCCTGACACCACCTGCACAACAGCTTCTATTGTGCAAGGGGATGGATCCACTTAATCCAACGTTTAGCTGATCTTCTCAGTTCCTCAGCTTTCATGCTCTGCTTATAGAGGAACCTAGAAACTGATGGTAGGGTGGCTTCTCTTGAAACCCACACAGGTTTTTCCAGCAGCTCTCCACAATAGCCATGTGGACAAAAATACCAATGGCTAATTAATTCCGAGTCAATTTGTGGTGTATTTTTGCCACAGAAGTGACTTTTACAGAATGAGAGGGCATTACAGAAAACAAAACAAATACAGAATTTATTAGTTTAAGTACAAGAAAAATATTGAATGACATACTTAAGGACCAAGAACAGCTCTTAGTTCAGTAAGGCAATCTTCATAGTCCATGATCATGAGTTCTTAATTAACCTACGTGGTAAAAAAAACAACAAAACACCTAACAAATGGTTGTTGATTGTAAATGCAATCCCTCCTTCTGACACACACATTAATGCACTATTGTAAAAGTTCAAAGCCATTATTATTGAATTATCTCAGCCACATTAATTATCCTCTGTGCTGTATTTGGCTTCACTTGGGCAAATCCTCTTTAATTGCCCAGTCTTTACTTACAGAATATCTTTGCTTAATATACTATGAACTCCATATATGTTTATGCTTTTCCCAAGAATGCTGTGTTAAATGTAGTAACGTAGTTTCCACCATTACTTCTGGAAATGATAATGAGATCCATACTTGGCTCATTTGTCTGCTGTCACTAAACACATCACTGTTTCTGAAGCAGAAACATCCAGCGCTTGGAAGCTTTGGACTGATTTTGATCCTAGCATCTTCACTATATCCACCCCTCCCCCCCCCCCCCCCCCAAAAAAAAAAAAACCACAAAAAAAACCACAAAAAAAACAACACAAAACTCCCATCACTTCTTACCCAGGCCTTTTTTAACACAGCATGCTGGGTTCAGTTTGCAAAACAAATGAACAGAAAATGAAAACAGTGCAAGAGAGGAGGTAACAAACTAACACAGAGCAGCATAGAACACATAAGCAAAGGAAAGAGGGTGAAGGATGGAACTTGAAGTCACATAGCATATTATGGACATAATAAACACAAAACTTTTGAGGAAATAAATCCTTAAAATGTTAAGTTTATGTTTTTATGTCCCAGTGATGTCCATTAAAGAGCGATGTTTGTGTTTTGAATGTGTAATTTAAAACATAAACATAAGTAACATCAACATAACTTAGAAAAATTAAGCATCATAATATGTATGCACTTATATTTTTGGTATGTAATATGTGACTAAATAATGCTTTCAGAGGTACAGACTACTTTTAGCGGCCTAATTTGAGGCAATTTAAATTTCCTCCTTCAAGAAAACTAAAGTGTTAATAAGCCCAACCCCAACAAAAATAAAGGAGAGATGCAGTTCTTCATTCTGAAATTCAGACATGTAAAAAAGTGCAATCAAAGCTATGCATACTGAAAAATCTGGGCTCTGCGTGCAGTGGGGCTTGACAGAAGAGCAGACAAACTCAGCCCCCAGCCCCTCTCCTTGTGGTGAGCTGGGAGACAAAGTTGGGAACTGAAAATACAGAATTGCTCAGACTTTATTTCTGCCATAAAATTATGCGTCTTATATTGATAAAGATCAACTACAAAAAATATCCACCTTCAAGAAACTCAGTAAGAACAGAGCACTTGAGCTTCTTTAAATTTCTCTCTCATTTCCTTTCGCACGAGACAGCAGTAGAAAAGGGTGAAGCAACCAGAATGACACATCAAAAAATGCCTTTTTTCTATAGTTGGCTACATGACAGAGAAAGAGCTTAATGAAAAAAGAGTACCTACTCTTCTGCCTCCACCAATTCCAATTGCCTCACCCTACTCTTACTCTTATAAACTGATCAGGTATTTTTCATGTGAATATGTACAATATATTTTGTGTCTACACTATGCATACAGAATGAATGCTCATTGTAGCAATTAGACAGATCAATATGACAGTAAAAGGTATTTCACCAGAGATGTGATGATGGAGGAAACTGCACAATAGAAAGGTGCTATAAGGGAAAAAGATCGCTTACCCATATCAGAAGATTCCAGGTTCTAAGGGGAAAGCTCCATCAGGGAGGAATCTCCAGAAAGCAATCCTTCCCTGGCGCAGTCAGCCCTTAAATGGGGTCTAGGAGAGGTGCAGCCAGGCTCCACCCCTTTGAGTCACACAGCTGAATTGCCTTCACCTGTGCTCCCAGGGCTGACCAGGTCATTTCCACAGGTGGTCAGTCAGTGGTTCGGGCCATTACTCAACAGTTACCATACATTCACAAACAGAAATACTGGCAGCATGGACATTTAGGATAAGAAAGAGAAGGATAAAAGGCAGGCATCTAAAATCAGTTAAGCAGTACAAGAAAGATGAGGAAATTGGTATTCAAGGGCCATAAGTATTAGGTCAAAGAACTGTGCTCTTCCTGTCTGCCCTCATGAACATGACATTTCTGTCAGCATGATGATGCAACTCCAGTGGGAAGAAATGTAAATGTCTCAGTCCAGTCCCTCCTAAGCCTTGGTGGAGGGAACACTCTGGGGCAAAGGGTCTCACAGGCAGAAAGGGCAATGGACTCAAGTCTGCTAACTCCCAAATGATTACTCTGTTCACAAAGGGATTCTAGTGCTACTCAGCCTAGTTCCTGCTTTGCAGGCTTGAAGGAGAAACAGAAAATCAGACAGTGTGGGGGGCAATTTGAGCATAGCCAAGCCAAAATGCAGAAACACAAGCCTGAAAAGCATTTTCAAGACACTAAGGCCTGTTATGGCTCAGTTCTTCATGGAACTTCTTAACAATTGGGCTTCTCAGCCCAATTCTCTAGAGCACATTTTCAGATCCATTTCACCTGAAGAACATCTGAATTCTGCCTTACTAAGCCAGCTCCTCTTTTAGATCTTCCTCAGAAAAATTTCCATATAAAGTGAGAATGTAAAGCTTGGAGTTGAAGAAAAATAAGAAGGGAAATAACTCCACCCGTACCCCTCTTTAAGATAAAAAATGACAACACAACTATAATGACAAAGCTCATAATTCCACACTAATAAGTATTAAACCATGAGAATATGAGCACAGTGGTTTTTCATTCTCTTTTATGCAAATACACTTGAATGCTGTCACTGTGAGGTACAGATGCCCCAACACAACAGAAGTCTAGTGCTCACTATCACAAGGTACTTTACTTGGACCTGCTGGACCTGAGCTACTGATCCCAGGTGCAACACACTAAAAAACATGACTGAAATAAGTTGGCAGACTAGATGTTTACACAAAAAAACATCTCATTAAAGTGAGTAATGCTGCAAACTGTGGCACTGCTAGCCTTTATCCTTTAGGACAGAAATCAATCTGATAGATAGCAGCCATAAGAAATAAGGAAAACTGTTCTTCCAGCTGTAGGTTAATTTACATTTTTTTCATGGTAAAACATCTGCATCTTTCTCTGAAGCAGCTGGTACCAGACCTTGGTACATTAGTCTTGCTGAAGTCACACTTTCCAGTTTTAGAAGAACATGAAGCTACTTTTGTTGTCACATCATTGACTGCCAGTCTTCCTCTGAAAACACCCCACAAAACAGTCTCATCCCATTCGCTCCAACCAGTGATACCAAATCATTAGTAGCTGGTAGCACTAACCATCCCCACTGATTCACTCTGTCAGTCGAGAAGATTCATATAGTGCACCATACGAATCTTACACCATGTGTGTGTTGAACAGCACAAGCACACTGTAGCAAAGGAAAAGTAACAGAAATAGTATAGCATAAGAAATTTTTTATTTGGGGAAAAAAAAAAGTCTTGCATTATTACACTTCAGCCATTGAGGGAGGAAACCACAATGAGAGTAAGAGTGATAAGGAAACACTCCAGCAACCAGAAATCACCAGGAGATGCTAATTTAGGTTATGACTGCTGGGAAATTGAAGCAAAATCTGCTAGAAAAATATATACAAGGCCTATTTATTTATTTATTAATTCTACCTTTTACAGAAACATATTAAGAGTACTTTTCTCCTAGTAAATTGATGCAAAACAAGTACCTCACATTTGTATTTACCATCTTTCAAATGATCACTTGCCACAGTCAGAGTTCAAATTGCATCTAACTTTCCCTCTGAGTTTGTCCAGACATATAACCCCTCCTCTTTCCTGCCTCCTTCCCCAGTCTCTCCAGCAGTCAGTTTTAGCATTAATCAGATACTCTCTCTTTGGTCAAATGTTGAAAGGAAACAAGCTGGAGTTAGGTACAGAGCACAAAAAGGCTGATTGGTATTCCTGTGTCACTCCACAACCCATCTCCTTGCCCAAGGAGGTTGTGGATGCCCCATCCCTGGAGGCATTCAAGGCCAGGCGGAATGTGGCTCTGGGCAGCCTGGTCTGGTGCTTGGCGACCCTGCACTCAGCAGGAGGGTTGAAGCTAGATGATCACTGTGGTCTTTTTCAACCCAGGCCATTCCTTGATTCTATGAATTCTCCTTCATATTCTTTCTTATAAACCTCCTTGCATTTTAAAAATAAAAACAGATCTTTTTATATTCCCATTTGCCTCATATGTCTTTTTGATGTGACGTACACAACCAAGAGTTTTGCTAAAATGGACTGGAAAAAATGGACACTTCAGCAACACAAGTGTCTACTGTACCTTGAAATGTAAGCAGAAGAACTATTGATTTTGTCTGTGCCCAATAAATCCCTCCCAAACAACCTGTTTAATGAAACTGTAAGTTACTGTTGTGTTTAACGCACTGTGCATGAAAAGCTACTTAATTGGAACACAGAGGTTAGAGAACAAGCTAATCCTGCTATGCGACATAAGTATTGATTTCATTTTAATTTTACAAGAACTTCTGCATCTTTGTAGTCGTCAGTCCTTGTGGACAAATATTAAAGACTAAGCCAGCTGATGGAGAATACTCTTCCTGACGAGGAGAGCTCCGATGTAAATAACCTGAAGACAGGGAGCAGAATAAATGATCACTCCACAAGGTTACTCTTTCTTGCTTTCCCATGGGGGGTCTGGACATGCATATTGACTGTTTACGCTACATTCTTTTCCCAGTGTGACTTGAGGAACCTGATCTAGTAAAGGCGTATGTTTGGTGGCCCTGCTAGGCAGGGGGGTTGGAACTACATGATCCTTGAGGTCCCTTCCAACCCGGGTCATTCTGTAATTCTGTGTGTGAGGAGAAGAAGAAAAATCCAGAAAAACATAACTGGTTGGACAAATCCTCTGCAAGACTGCAACGTTGAGAAACAAGCTAGAGAATGAAGCATTTCTTTCCTGCATTTCAATAGAAAACTCTATATTTAATATCTACACATGGTGACACAACATTCTCTGAAGGCTGAATTTTCCACTTATGTGGACAAAAGCCAAATATGAATCCCCCCCACATGTAAGTTGCTAGAAAGCATTCTGTGTGTAAAATATGAGATCACCTACTAAGCCAATGAGCAATCAGAGATTTTAGTGTCTAAGCAGTGCTTTGAAAATCTGAAAACTTATGTAAGTGATAGATATTCTCTACAGAGAGAACCCTTGTTAATTATTAAAGTACGGCATCTTTCTTCTAAAGTACATCAGCATCTTTTATATGTAGCTCAGGTTATTAGAATAAACTGAACACCAAATCTGATTTGTATGCAGACTTGTAAGAGATTTTTAAGAACATAGTAAAGCTTCACATTTATGTTCCAAAAAAAAATTATGAAAGGCACAGCCTTCATCTGCATATCACTGTCTTAAAGAAAAAAAGAATGGAATATTTATTCTGCTGAATGTATTAAGGAAAGTTTAAATGTAGTTAGGTCACCTACACCAAAGTCTGTCCCTTGTAATCCTGGCATGAGGAAAAACAAAAGATCAAGAACTTTAATACCTATTTCTGGCAGCCCATCACCTTTCCTGAATCCTAAAGATACAGCAAGCAAAATGGGTGGTCAACGGGACTTGAAGCCAAGAATTGCAGTAACTCAATAGAAGAAATACTGATGCCCCACTCCTGGTGGCATTCAAGGCCAGGCTGGGTGAGGCCCCAAGCAGCCTGATCCAGTGTGGGGCAGGCCTGCCCAATGGCTGGGGGTTGGAATGGATAGGCTTCAAGTTCCTTTCCAACTTAAACCATTTTATGGTTCTTTCAAATGTGGTATTGCCGAGCGATAGCATTTTGCTTTACTAAGAGACAGATGGAAGGATATGCAATAATCTTGTCTAGGAAATGGCTATGACTCATAAATTTGGACTCAATGTGACAAATTATCTGACAGATTTCAAAACAGTGAGAAACACTGGTGTCAGATTGAGATATTATCACATCTCACTTTAAAGTCCAATGGCAGCTGGAATTATTGACCACCTAACCAAACTGAGTTCCTACGTTATTCCTGAACAGAAGCAAAGAGCAAAAACACCATAAGCCTATTTAAGGATGGAGGTGGGATAATGATATTTTTCTTTATGTGAACTACCTATTCAAAATTTCAGTTTAAGGGCTCAGCATGCTTTATAGGGAGCACCTGATAAAGTTGTATGGCCTTCTCATGCATCACACAGCCACTGTTTCCCTTTTTATTTTGAAATATTAGGAGCATCAGATGATTGCAGAGGGGAAGCTCATTGAGGGCAGGTGATGAAGTTCCTTTGGCAGATGAATCCAAAGGAACCACTTCTAGAATCCAGCATCAATTCCACAATCCTCCTGCAACCTTCCCCCCAAATAAGAAACAGGAAGGAGAAGGAAGATAATGATTTCTTAAAATCACACAAACTAAAGCAGCTGTAGATGAAGATGCTGACAATATTTAGGCAGAACTGAGAGCAGTGGAGAACAATCAATGCAGGGCAACTCCAAGGGAACCAGACTTACTTTGGAATAAACATCTGCCCTGTGAATGAGTGACACCTGGAAGGGTCAGCACTGAAGCTGGCTCCACCTCCTCCTTCTCTTCTATGTGGGTTCCCACACAGCTGGGAGAGCTCAGCCCAGACCCCTCACTCTGGGGCCCTTGCCACCCTGCACCCACCTTCTGTTCACTCAGAACAAAAAGCTTTCCAGGAAACCCAGCTGCTCCACAGGTGCCAAATGAACGCTATTATCTCCAACATCCAGCCACACGGCCCGTTATCTGCTGCAAGATCTGAAAGCCAGCGCTAAGCCTGGGAAGCTCAGCGTATCAAAGGGATGCTCAAGGGCAGTGTCTACATACTTTCATGCCATGCTCAAAGGCCAATAGTTTATCTGAAACCTGCTGGCCTTTATACCCCTGAACAATCCTTACAGACTATAAATTGGGAAGGGATATTAAAGCATTCACTCCCTTCTTTCCTTACAATGGAATACAAAGACCCAGTGGGCTACATCCTCTTTGTACTCCCCAGAGCCTGCTAATAAAAAGCCATGTCTCTCACAGCACATTTTTGGGAGAACTGGCTTCACAGTGTGGCTTTCATGCTCGTGTATTGGTAAAATGAAGAACACACATTAGGAATGTACCCATATCTAACTCTGAAGACACAATGCCTCTTCAAAAACCAACAGATCTGATCGTGATCATATTTTAGCATGAAATTAGCTGCCAATAAAGACCCCGTGGCTGCACTCAGCTGTGGCAAACACCTCCTCAGAGATTCCAAGGGAATTGAACTGACGGACAGTGTCCTCAGGAAATCTGCGAGTGCATCCATCCCCCTTGCCCCCCAAAATAAGAAACATTTACATCCTTGTTCTTCAAAATGTAAGAATTTATTCCTCTATGTTTTGAGGGGAAAAAAAAAATAAGACACCAATGTCAGAAGAAAGAAGACACTTCTGTACAGAATGGATTTGCAACTCAGCTGTTCCTGCAGCTCCCCCTCCTCACACTCCAGTAAAAATTTGTTTTAGTAATTTTAAATTGCCTACTTACAGCATCGTTCCATGCCACATTAAAGACTTCGTTCATTTTCCCATTAACATGTTTTAGTTAGAATTAACACACAATCATTCTCCATGATCTGGCTTTCAATATATTTGTAAACAAAAATTAATCTTATATGTGAAACAAAGAAAAGCTTTGAAATTGTTAAGTCAGCCTGTAGAACTAATCACTCAAACCACATTTCTAACTCTATTAATCCAAGAGCATGGATTGCCAGGTGTACCCAGGATGGCCTCCTTAAATAAACAGTTGCCACAGCTCCTCCCCTGAAGCCTGAAGTTGGCAATGAAACAAATGAAGGGAAACTGAAGACTTCAGGAATCAATTCAGCACTCAATGAGGAGACCGAGGATGATGAATGCCAAATGAGACCAAAGCAAGCACCAGTCTCAGTATAATTCCAACCAGGCACAAGTAAACCTCTCTCCACATACCCTGTGATAGCACACATCCAAACCTCCTTTCTCACAGAATCACTGAACATCCGAGTGGGATGGGACCTGTGAGGATCATTGAGTCCAACTCCTGGCTCCACACAACTACCTAAAACCCAAGCTCTGTATTATCCTAGTGCTCCCTGAACTCCAGCACTTGGTGTTATGCCCACTGCACTGGGCAGCCTGTCCCATGCCCATCACCCTCTGGTGCAGAACCTGTCCCTAACCCCCCAGCTGTCCCTCCCCTGACACAGCCTAGGGTTCCTTCTCATCAGAGAAAGGACATAAATACCACTGTCATTTTTGCTGGTTGGGGGATTCAATTGAAATAGTGTTAGAAAACTTTAATGAAACCATAGGAGAGATTTAACCAGGGCCCAAAGCAGAAAGAAGAAATACTGAAAACTGAGATAAGACAAGAAGAAGGAGACACAGAACCAAGAGTAGCAGCACCTGCTCACCTGTAGGGACAGGGACGGTGCTCTTGTGTTGCTGATGCATGCAATCAAACACCCTTCAGATCTGTCAGCCTAAATGCTCGGGGGGCTGTTTGCTCAGGCCAGTGCAGATGTTACACTTCAGAGAAGTTTTGGACTACTTCTTGTCAGCACTTCATTTCCCAGAAAATAGGGCTCATTTTCCAAGGATGATGCTCGTTCCAAGTCTCTGTTTACACAAAGACTTTCAAGGGTTGACAGGGCCTCTCCTTCCTGATGCTGATTATTAGTTTCAGATGACTGCTAAGAATTTCCCTTATGAGGGATGTACCCAGGGAATTAAAATGAAGTCACTTTAATTAATTACAAAGCGTTGATATGCAAGACTGCGTTCAATTGACCGTATAATTCATACATTTGTGGATAACCGCTAGTACTGCTAAGTTACTGACAAACAATTCTATGGCTCCATTTCACTGGGGAAAAAGAAAAAGGAGGGGGGGGCATAACAAACTAAAACATAAATAATGCCCTAGCACTCCTTACCATTTAATTTTCTTGTACGCTTACACTCCTGCATATAAAACATGAAGAGAAGCTATATCAGATCAGAAGAGGCTCAACCAGCCAAAGGGACTGTGCTCCATGTGCAAGCCAGTAGCTGAAAGTACCAGGCATCTCTTGGATAGAGCTGCACCTTGGGTGACTGCAGCTTGCTCCACCCAACCCTCCCCTCTGTGTTTTTCAATACAGAGTTCTGACATGAGTTTGTACAACTCTCTTCTGTCTCACTGAGCATGCTGCACTTTCAGCTGTTGTACAGATGGATCTTGGTGTGAATTTCTCCATGGAAGTCATTGTATGTACACTGCTACAGGAATTGCACCATACACTGCATAGAAGCCTGATCATTCAGAAAGCCCCACACTTATACATGGAGTTAGAGCATACACAGGAGCATACAAGATCCACAACAAAGCACTGCTTTTCCTTCCAAAATCAGCTTTGCTGTCAAGTTGTGCTGCAGCTACTAATGAAGGAACCGATGACACCCGGGACTGAGAATTCTTCCCACTTGTGAACATACTCCATTTGTTGCAATAAATCTAAGGATCTGGAAAGTGAGTGATACTTTGTTATGGCATCCCAGGGTCGCACTGCCTTGAAGCACTGTTGTGCTCTCTAAGGCTTAAAGGCTACAGGCAGAACCAGAGACGCTTTGCTACTGCACGGGTACAGAGCAATAGCCAGTCCATGTCCAAAATGGGGATTAGGAATGAGATGAAGAATTCCAGGGAGAGATGTTTGGAGTAACATCGCATTACATTCTCTGATGCAACAACTCTGAAGCAATAGAGTTTCCCGAAGAGAAACCTGAAGGCGTTCCATTCCACCCAGCAGGTAAGGAACCCCAGAAACACTTTCAGCTGTTGCTGTATCACACAGCACGACACAGCATCTACTTCCACGATTCCACATGGAAACGTTAATCCCCAAAACACTCCGCGGGCTGAACTCTGCCCCGTTCGAGCAGCACTAAATGTATTTACATTGCATTCGGCCCCCGGAGAAATCCAGCCTGGAAACGCTCTCCAAACTTCGGCAAACGCGACTTGTGCAAACTATGATGTCATCCATCTGCCTCTCAGGGAGAGCCTTCCCCCTGCGCCCACCTCGGCACAGCCTCTCCGCACGGCACAGCCCACCGCCGCCCGATCTGTTTGACAGCAGCCACTCAAAAGTTTGATTCCTTCACCGCATCACAACGTACAGAAAGCGCACGCTGAGGGCAAAGAGCACGGAGCGGGGCGTTACACGCACACAGCGGCACAGCGCCGGGAGGCTGCGTGCCTTCCCACCTCCTCGAAAAGTTCCCGGCGGGCAGCACAGCCGTCCCGTCCGCGCGTCGGGAGCCCGGCACGCACGCACCGACGGCCACGCTATCAGAACACTCTCTTTTTCTCCCCTCTTTTCCATTCCGTCCCCACCACCCTCCCCCCGACTCCTCGCACGCTTTCCCAGCGGCTCAGCCCAGTTCCCGGCGCACGCGGCTGTAACCTCTCCCCGCACCCCGCACGGCTCCCGCTCACCTCCAGACCTGCCCCAGCTGCAGGATGTGGACGAGGGACTGCAGGAGCCAGATGCAAAAGGCGCACGACGCCGACCTGCCACTGCCGGCGCGGCCGCTGCTGGAGGGGCCGCCTCCGGCGGGGCCGCTGCTGCCGCTGCTGCTGCTGTTGGCGTTGCCCTTGCTGGCAGTGGACGCCTGCCGCTGCGGCGTGCAGGGCCGGGCGGCGTCGATGTCCGCGGCCGCCGAGCTGCTGCTCACCAGCAGTTTGCTCTCGGCCGCGGGGCACTGCCCGGCTGCGGCCGCGGCAGCGCCGTCTTCCGCGCCGAAGTCGTGCGCGAACCAGCGGAAGCTGAACACCTGCACGGAGAGGGAGCCCAGCAACACGAAGAAGAGGGTGAGCCCGAACCACCAGCGCTGGCCCCGCAGGTAGTAGTCGACCGCTAGCCAGATGTCGGTGCCCACGTCCGCGAAGTACACGGCCAGCGCGGCCAGGATCCAGAGGCAGTCCCACAGCGAGTAGCGCCGCTGCTCCCTGCCCAGCCGCAGGCACAGTGAGGACGAGCCCCCGCCCGAGCCCCGCGAGCCCCCGCCGCCGCCGCCCCCTCCTTCTCCTCTGCCGCCGCCGCAGCAGCAGCAACAGCAGCGGGAGCCGCCGCCCGAGCCGTCCCCGCCGCCGCCGCTGCAGCACCCGCCCCCGGGCGCCTCGTCGTCGTCGCTGCCGCCGCCCGGCCCGGAGCCCGCGGGCAGCCCCGGGGCCAGCGCCTGCACGGAGCCCGAGTGTTCAGAGTTCTGCAGCGGCGTGAACGCTACCTCGCCGCCCTTCTTCATCTTCCGCCGCCCGTCCGACTTCGCGGCCATGATGCTTCCCTCAGCCCCGCCGGAGAGCGAGCGGCAGCGGCGAGCGCTCCTTTATCCCGCGCCTCCCCCTGCTCCTCCTCCTCCTCCTCCGCCGCCCGCCTCCCGCCCTCTGCAGCCGCCGCGGACCGCCGCTCCCCGCGTCCCCGCTCCGCGCCCGCGGGCGGCTCCTCCGCGGTGGCCGCGGCCGCAGCGCCGCCTGCCTGCCTGCCTGCTTGCCTGCGGGAGCCGCGCTCAGCTCAGCTCCGCTCAGCCCGCCCGCCCCGCGCCCGCCGCCGCCGCCGCCTCCTCCTCTGCGGGGGCCAACGGGGCCGGGGCCGCCGCGCTCTGCCCGAGCCGGGAGCGGGCAGGGCAGCGCCGCCCGGAGCAGCGCATCCCGCACCCGCCTCCGCCCGCCGCCGCCACCACCCAGCTGACTGACGCCGGCAAAGAGGATGACCTCATCCCTCCTCCCTCCCTGCCGCCGCCCCCCGCCCCGCACCGGCACCGGCGCTGGCGCAGGGGCGGGGAAGGGGGCGCTCGGCCCCGCGGCTGCCGGGGGGTGCGGGTGCGGCGGCACCGGAGGGTGGTGGCGGCGGGGCGGGGGCCGGGACCGCACCGCGTCCCGGCGGGAGGGGCGCTCAGCCGGCTCTGCCACCGCCCCCCGCTGTCGTCGCCGCGGCCCTGGGGGAGCGCAGGGGGCCGGCGGCGGGCGGGGAGGACCCGGAGCGGAGGAACCGCCCTCCCGGGACACCCCCCGCGAGTTGGGCGCCCCGCAGCCGCCCGCTGCCCATCCCGCTGGAAACGCCGCTCTAGTTGCCGTAACTTTGTGAAACGCGGCCGGGAGAGGTGTCATTCCCAAACGATGCCTTGACTCGCACTTTCTTAACAGGCTTCTGGGGGAAGGTGGGGAGGCACCGTTTCAGTCCGCCAACCCTAAGAAATGGCATTTTAAGCATTTCCTTCAGCGGGCGAACTCTCGGTGCATTCCCGCCCTCCGCCCCAGCCCCTCTCCCGCAGCCCGGGAGCTCCCGGAGCCCTTTAAACCTCAGCGCGATGCTTCGGTGCCCGCAGCTCCCTCCGGCCGCCTGCCCTCAGCCCTTCTGTCTCCTCTCGCCCCTCGCATACCCAGTGCGTGCGGGGTGAGCCGCTGATGCGCCTCCTTGGCTCTCTCTCTGTTTTTTTTTGCCTGTGGATTGCGCTCAAACCATGCCCTCTCCCTCCCTAAAACAGAGCAACGAGAGAGTTCAAGCTCGTTGCTGGAATTTTGTGATGGGAATGTCAACGTGGCTGTGATGGGGCACTTACATTAAGACAGGTGACAAATCATAGCCCCTACCAATTCATTAACGAAAGAGAAAGAGTTATATGGGTGGCTGAAAATCATACCTTCTAACCGTTCAACCTGCATGGTCAGTATGAAGTTGCCTTTCAGAAATAACCGATATCTGATATAGGTGATATCTATACTTCAGATTTCAAGTGCATTCATGTGCACTGCTGGGTTATTCTGAGGGTGCTAAGAACACAGAACTCAGTCTTTGGAGGGCGGCGGGCATGCAGAAACCTCATTTTTGCTTGTTCTTTTGCATGTTATCACACATTACAAGAGTCTTTAATTACATCATTGCATAATGGTTCTTAAATAATATACATTTCCTCTGCAATCTCTCTTTGCAGTGCTGGAGCTGCACTTTTATTTCTGTTCCTTTTTTTAACCCCACATTAATTTCATTCTCATTACGGTCCATATGATCTCCATTGCCTCAGACTTTTAATGCAAATTGCTTCTTTCTCCAGGTATCTTTTATTAATTCACTCAGCACCTATATATAATACAATATATGCACCTAAGCTCCTCTTGTCAGCAGAGAAGGTGCTTAATAAAAGAGCTAATTTAGCTGCAAGTTCGTGGCTTACGTATCTCAACAAGTTCCCAAGTCATTCTATTTATAGATAAGTCTTCAAGAAAATGGTTTAGAGTGCATTTTATGTTACTTCAATTGAGACTTTATGACATATGCAGGTCAAACGGTGCAATAGATTTCTAACAGAGGTTATGGGGTGATATGGGGTTGTGTGGGGTACAACTACTGTGCTCCTGGAGTTGAAAATCTCACCTAAACTATTTGGGGTGGGGGAGAGGAGAAGCTGTCAGATTGAGGGTGTGGATGGGAAGGTGGAGATTGGGCTCCCATGGACTAGAAGGGCAGAAGATTCCTATGAGCAATGCAGCGGATATTTAGGGACACAGATGGTATCAGGCAGGCTGTGCCCCATTGCAACACATTATTATCGATCAGTTTGGAGGTGGTGACTGCTGTGGCCATGCGTCCCTGATGTCCTGCCCTCCCTGATCTGGACATGGGGCACTTTTTCAGCTATATTCACCCTCAGCCACTTATCTTGAGGATATAAATAGACTGAAAGATATCCATCCACCACACAGAAGAACCCTGGCTCACCCCAGCAGGTTTTAGATCAGACCCATCTGTCTGAAGTGTGTTCAGCTTGCTTCGTGTTTCATTACAGTGGAGAGGGTTTTGCACTTTCCTCCCTGTATTCTCTATTTCTCCAAGGCCAGGCTGGATGTGGCTCTAGGCAGCCTGGTCTGGTGGTTGGTGACCCTGCACGTAGCAGGGGGATTGAAACCAGATGATCGTTGTGATCCTTTTCAACCCAGGCCATTCTGTGATTCTATGATTTGCTTGGTTTGTTTTCCTCTTTTTGGATTCAACTTCTGTGGCATTTATTAGAGGATTCATATAGTCTCTGTTAACTGATATTCTTTCACTGTTAAATGAAGGCAGATGAAGTTTTAAACCTAAATTAAATGTACTAAATGTACGGCTGTTGGATACTTTCAGGGGAATGTCTTCTGTTTTGTTTTCTTACTTAAGAGATAATCAATGGAAAGGGCCCCCAAATAATAAGTAAGCGTTGAAGAAATTGCTTCCAAGAAACAGAACCAAATTTCCTCTTTGTAACTCTGGCATAGCTCCTATGGAGCTATATCAGGGCCAGAGGAGTTTGTATACACACGGCGTACAAACCAGCATGCATTCAGCAAGCCAATGTTGTTACTAAACCTCAGAAATTATTAATTATGAAATATAATTGAAGGGCAAAAATGCAATCGCAGACATCGATACATATTTCATAAACCAAAGTACAGGCACACTCATTTCTCATGTAAATGTGCTCTGAAGCATATTGTATTCATGGCTTTTCCCCCCCTCCTACCTTTCTTTGAAGAAAGCACTTTTACGAGTGTCATAAGAACTGTTTTTGCCTTCTTCTGAATTACAACCACTGTTTGTTTTTCCTTTTTTTTTTTTTTTCTTTTTACCCTTAAAATATCAAACCAGTCTCTGTCTACACTAAGAATACTTTTTATTTGTTCTTGTTTTACTGCTTTCTGTTGCATCCCTGGAGACATTCAAGGCCAGGCTGGATGTGGCTCTGGGCAGCCTGGTCTAGTGGCTGGTGACCCTGCACGCAGCAGGAGGGTTGAAACTAGATGATCATTTTGGTCCTTTTCAACCCAGGCCATTCTATGATTCTGATTCTACGATTCAGTTTTTGCATGCATTCATTCCAAACTGTTCTTAAATCTATTTTCCTTTGTATGTAAACTTATCTGCATTTTCATCTAGCTCAAAATAACTGAAACAGAATGATGCCCCGTGGCTCCATTTTGGCACAAAATCCTACATTTCTTGCCAGACCGAACCTTTGGAGAGCAGCTTTGGCAGTTCTGTGTCATGTGCGGAACTTCACTGCTCCAGCAGGGCTTGGGGTGAGCCCCCTCTGGAATAAATGAAGTTTTATGTCAAAAGGAGCTCTTTGGTGATCCCTTCAGAAGACCTAGTGATTCTGCCAGCGGGTTTGCTTCCTTTCCTCCTTCCTTCATTTCCCTTTCTCTTCTAGCTACCTTCCTGTACCTGCTTTATTTCCCTCCCAAAGGCACACTGTGCTGCTTCTCACTTTCTTGCTGTGCATGATGACAGAGAGCCTGATTAACATCTATTTTCCCAAAGTAGCCTCAGTAGTGTCTTCCACACTTTAAGTAATATTTCATATACTAAGACAGTGCTCCTCCTATGTGCACACAAACATCCAACTAAACTACTTTAGAAACAGCAAGAAAAAGATATTTCATGAAACATTCACAAGTTTTAGATGTTATCAGTAGATTTAGGTTACAATGGTACCGGTAGAAGTTCATACAGAATATCTCTTTAATATTTACATACTGCAGTGCCAAACTGCCCTTGTGCCCAAACAATTGCATTGACAACACACACGTGCCAATGGATGCTCTGATAATACCTCATTGGGAAGGCACTGCCTTTCAATAAAGCCAATACTTCAGCAAATGAACAAAAGCACAAGTGAAAAGTAAACTGGTAAAATATTTACAAATTGAATGTAAAATTACCACATATTTTTAAATATATATTAAGTCTAAGCAGCTATTGCTTGCTTGCTTTACCTTGAGATTATTTTATTTATAGACTACATGTTGAGAAATTTTTGGACTATAAAATTGCCATTAAAATTGAGAATCGTAGAATGATAGAATCACTTAGGTTGGAAAAGACATCATCAATTCCAACCGCAACCTAACCATATTGCCCTAACTCTAACAACCCTCTGCCAAATCGTGTCAGTGAGCACCACATCCAAATGGTTTTTTAATACATCCAGGGATGGTGAAATGTGTGAATCAAGTATTTTGACATGTTAGTTCACTTTTACAATTGCAAAGAATACTCTGAAATGTTCCCTGGTTTGTGAAATTAATTCGTTTATAGCACCCTGATAATGCTGCATTTATTTATTTTGCATGAACCTCTTTTGTGCAACACACCAGTCATGAAAGTGCTGACCCATGTGCACCTACCTCATAAGATCTGCAAAAGAAGATACTCAGTGTAGCAGAGCTCTTAAGTGAACATCTAACTTTATTCTAGACTATAATTCAATCTTAGTGGGATAATTTATATATCTATAATTTAGGAGTATATTTTCATTTTTGACATATACTTACATTACATGGTAAATTGGGAGCTGTGGTTCCTTGTGTTATGTCTATTTCCAGAATGTTTAGGCATTAAATACGTGCCAATACTTTCCACTGCTCACTTAAAGCAACAACAAAAAAGTCCAAGTTTTTGAAGCTAGAATAACTGAGAGCAGCTCTCCCTTGGTGACACCATACTGACTTTAATGTTTGTATGAAAGAAGAAATGATTTCTTAGATTTTCAAAAAAAAATTGACTGAAGATTTCATACATTTACATTTATTACTCAGAAATGGGATGTCAGTTACCTTTTATGTTGCTTCATATCATGTATTTTAAAACATAACCAAAGATGAATGTCAACGTATAATGAATGAAGGCAGAAGATATATGGGAAGACCTTGCGGGATGCGAACCTGCAGCCAAGCTTTGTACAAGGTGCACAACTCTTCCACTGCCATTCTGCATTCAGTAGCCAACAAGACACCAAGCAAATCACACTTCATTATAAATGGAAAAAGCATTTATGGAATGCCTATGGGATATTAAGATGTCCTATGACATCACATTTAATACACAATTAATTTCCAAAAGTTTGGAGGAGAAAACAAACAATTCCATTTTTCCCCCTTTTTGCTTCAGCTGTTTAAAATGAGTTCATGCCAAAAAAAAAGAGTTGTGACAAGAAGATTCAGGCACAACACAGCACAGCACTGCTTAGCCCCAAGGAAATCATGGACTTTTAAAGATTTTTCCTTATGGGGAAGGAGTCCAAGGGAATCTATGGTCAGGAGGGGAGTAAACTCTTTGAAAGGGCTGATAATAGCAGGACAAAGGGAAATGGTTTTAAGTTGAAAGAGGGAAGATTTAGGTTGGATGTCAGGGGGAAGTTCTTTACTAGGAGAGTGGTGAGGTCCTGGAACAGGCTACCCAGGGAGGTTGGGAATTGCCCGTCCCTGAAGGTGTTCAAGGCCAGGTTGGATGGGAGTCTGGGCAACCTGATCTAGTAAACATGGAAGTTTGGTGACCCTGCCAGTCAGGGGGGTTGGAGCTTCATGATTCTTGAGGTCCCTTCCAACCCGGGTCATTCTGTGATTCTGTGAACATTTTAAATTGATGTGTGAGCAGAGGTTTACACTTGCAAGCAGGTCTATAGATACTAACAGCTCTCTGGGACTCACGCAAGATTTCTAAGGTAACTCAGATGAGCACTTAGAATGGCTTTTTTTTTTTTTTTTCTTTTTTTTTTCCTTTTTCTTTTTTTTTTTTCTTTTTCTTATTTTGACTCTGTTTCCCCCACTGACAGAATAGATACATATAATAAAGCTGCTTATATATACTTAGGAGGAAGGAATCCTTTCTTCAGTACATTTGGAATTGCTTGGAGTCTAAATGGTTCAATGAGTCAGTAAGAACATCGCTATATATTTTTTTCAAATCATGAACAGAAGAAACTGAGACTCATAGGGCTTAAATGGGCAGAAATATGTCAGCTAGATCAATTTAACATATATTTATAAAAGCACACAGGAGTAGATAAGAAAAAAAGGTACAGTTAACTAATAATGGCCTCTTAACACCTTCAGATTGTCATGTTTAAGAGCCTATGCCATGTTTTCAGGCTATATTCTAGCACCCACCTTCTACTTGAAGTTTTCTCTACAGTGCAAAATTCACTGTTACTGCTTCATTGTAGTAATAGCAAGAATAAGAATAATAAAATCCTGCAGCCACTGCCCTCACAGAGATCAGTAAGGACAGGAAGCAGCAGGGAGAGGAAGCAGAAGACAAACCCTTCTCTCTACTGCAGCCTTGCATCTTCCAGCTGGTTGATTTATCTCACTGCTCCTTCCATGGGTGCCAAATGCCTGGGTCTCTTGCTGACGCAGGAGGTCTCATTTCCATGCTACATCTCTTTTCCTTGCAGAGGCACCACTGGTGTCAATATCTGCCCAGGGTCTCTATACACACTGTGGGTGCTGGCAGCTACAAGAGCAAGGCATCTGGTCTGTGCAGCAGAAGCTGAGTGCACATGAGGTGGCACCTCTGCAATGTCTCTGCCTTTGGCCAGCTCTCTTGTCCCTTCCAAGGGACATGGATTAAGTGACATGTGCCAAACACAGCAGACATCACTGTTTGCCACACGAAAGAGGCAGGTTTGGGGTTTGGCTCCAGTTACAATCTCGATATGCTAAATGGTATGTCTTTGAAGCAAGACCTGATAAGGAAGTTATGGTATTTCAAGCTTTCTTATCAGAGTTTAATCCCCCAGCAATATGTTCTGCAAGCACCTGCAATGCACTTGAAATGAGATGAAGCCCTCTGCAGTGACAGTTTTCCAGTAGTAGGAGGGTAGAGGTGTTTACATGACTGGATGTAGGGGAGTGAATCCAACACCTTATTTATACTCTGTATGTTCAGAGGAAATAATTTTCAAGTAAGGACACCAGCTGCTGAAAGAGGGTATTCACTGCTAGTAATAAAAAACAGATTAGGAAGGCATTATTTACACTTGATAAATCAGAGATGGCATCAAAGAGAGCTAGTATTACAAACTATTAATGAAAGACATAATAATGAAACAAATCATATAATAGATCACAACGAAGTGATTCAGTGTAATGAATACTGATACTAAGTAAGTGAACTGTGCACTCTGGGGATACAATTTCAAATCCATTCCAGTGAGCGCGGTAGCAGCGTAAGCAAAATGAGCACTTTTAGAAGAAACTGACTCTGTTCCATTGCACACTCGGATCACATCCACACCTTATACCAGCTTTCCGTGCGATGACATATGAAGTAAATAAAAATGAAATTACCTGCCAAGACCTGTTATATTTGTTTATTACTTTTTGAGTCAACGTAACAACTGAAATCCCAAAATCCACACAGATATCTGACAACATTCCTCATTTCAAAGAATAATGTGAGTAAATAAACATTAAATGTACTGAAAATCCAGACAACGTATCATAGAGATTCGTTTAATTCTTGTGATTACAGAAAGTACACTGCTGCTACAAAACATGGTAGTGCCTTGAAGGTGAAACAGGTCTAAAATTCAGATCTTTATACAGATTTTAAGTGTTGGAGGTACTAAAAGTGAAGCCTTTGATTAAACAGAGGGAGGCTCTGTGAAGTTAATACACAGTATTTGTATGCTGATCACAAATATCAAACTTCAGTGGTGTGCAACTCATGCTTCCATTTCAGACTTTATCCTAAACTCTTTCTGTCAACTGCCAACTCTGACAATACCAAACTAAACATCAAGCCACTTATTATTCACTTCTTATTTTATGCATTTATTGCAAAATACGTAACTATCTATGGTGCGTTTTCAAAAATAATTGGGATTTTTTGAAGTAATGACATTTGCACATACAGCACTAGAGAGGCAGATAGAAGCCTAAGAATGGGCACTGCAAAAATAAGCAAGCTGAGCAGGGAGCTGCCTAAGCTAGCTAGTGAGTTACTGCAGTGCTAGTGATAAGTGATGGAAAAGTCTCTCTTAAGAGACCCTTTGGATCTAAAGGATCTTAGCTGAGGTTCTGGCTCAGCTACAAGATTTTGCAGTCAAATGCCCGTGGGAAGCTTACTGCCACAGGTTGAATGCCTGAATAATAAACTCTCTATTCCTCTCTGTTACATGCCAGGTCTTATGGAAAAAAGGAAGTAACATACAGTAAGGCCAAAGAGCAGTGCAGCTTGTTTGGAAAATGATTTTGAGGAAATATTAGTTTTAATAAAAATAGGAATTGAAACAATTTATCAGTTTAATAAAAATTGGCTGATTTGACCCAAGCACTAACTTTAACTTACTCACAAATTATTACTGAAATAAAAACGTGTTACTAAATATGTCTACTATTATGAATGCTCATCTCAAGTCCACAGAGCCATGTTACAGATTAAAATTTATGTTTTCTAAATTTCAGTCATGCAAAGATTTTGAGCAACTCTAGTAGGATTGGAACACAGTGTTCACATTAGACATGTTTAATTTACTGTGATGTTTTTAATGCATTGTTTTGACATTCCTTCACAGTAATTACAATACCTTCAGAATTATAACATACAAGTAAATCAAACAAGCAGGAATTTGGAGAAGCAGCACACTATGAAAAAAATCAGAAAATGAGCAGCTATGGATAAAGTCGCACTACGGTGCTACCGTCGCTTCCATCCCCAGCAAGCCACCTACAAGGCAAAAAACATTAAACTTGTCATACAATCCTAGAAGCAAAGAAACATTGAATGTCTTGGACTGGAATGGAATTAAAGCTCATCCAGTTCTATTCCACTGCTGTGGGTAGGGCTGCTACATACTAGAGTAGGCTGCCTAGAGTCCCATCCAACCTCGCCTTGAATGACTCCAGGGATGGAGCACCCACAACGCTCTGGGCAGCCTGTGTCAGTGCCTCACCAATATCTAAGAATTTTCTCTTAACATCCAACCTAAATCTCCCATATTTTAGTTTGAAACTACTCCCCCTTGTCCTATCAGACTATGTAAAGTGTGAGTCTCTGCCTTTTTTATGAGCTCCCTTTAAGTACTCAGAGACCACAGTGAGCTCTCCCTGGAGCTTTTTCTTCTATAGGCTGAAAAAAAACCATGCTCCATCCAGACAGAATCCCTATATTCTTCCCATGCCACCAATCTCTTCCATTGCCTGAACATTTCTTTCTTATCCCCCCGTCTGACCAGTAGGTCATTACTCAGCCATGCCATTTTCCTGCCTTGCTGCTATATTTCTTACAAACTGGCATGGAGAGCTCTTGTACTCTAAGAAAAGTGTCCTTTAAGAGTTGCCAGCTCTGCTCCATTCTTTTGTCCCTGTCCTGCTCCTTTGTCCCTAAGGACAGACTCCCAAGGGATCTCTACCACTTATTTCTTAAATAACAGTCAGAAGTTTGCTCTTCTGAGGTTCAAGATCTTGACTTTGCTCTTTGTCTGTCCATAATCCTTGAGATCAAGAACTGAACCAGAGCATGATTATTACAGCCCAGACTACCTCCAATCTTAAGTTCTTTAATGATCTCCTCTGAATTGATGAGCACCAGGTCAAGTAACGCTTCTCTTTTGAATGGTTTGACTAATGCCTGGACCAGGAAGTTATCCTCAGGAGTCTCCTGGATTGCTTACAACCCACTGAATTTCTTTCCCAGCAGACATATGGCTCATTGAAAGCTTTCATCAGGATGAGAGCCTGAGAGTGTAATGCTTCTTGTAGCTGAAGCAAGAAGACCTCATCAACAGGTTCCCCTCCATCAGGCAGCCTGTATTAGACAACAATGACCAGATGTCCTTTATTAGTCCAATCTCTAATTTTAATTTACAAGCTTTAAGCCAAATTATGGCTGTTTCTCATAGAAAGCCCTTTGCAACCTATCCATTACTTAACATACAGGACAACACCTCTGCTGCTTCTTTGCTGCCTTTTTTTTTCTAAAAAGCTTGTAGCCCTTGATAGCAGTGTTCCAGTTGTGTGACCCATCACATCACGTTTCCTTAATAGTGATTAGGTGACAGATTTCTTATTGCACTATGGTTTCCAGCTTCTCCTGGTTGTTCCCCTAGCTGTGTATATTGGTGCAGAGGCACTTCATCAGAGCTTTTGGCCACATTCCCTTCCTAGAGGAGTCCTCTTTTATTCCTCTGAGACAATTCACAGGCATTTCCCTATTGTTTCTTGAAGTGATAATACTCCCTTTTCCTTCTCTGCCACTGAGAAGTACATCCCCTTCCTCTGCCGAATCGCTGAATCTAGTTCAAAGCTCTGCTAATCAGTCCAAGCCAGTTTGCTGATGAGAATGTCCTTGCCCCTTTCTGGTCAGCTGCTTCTAATGCAACATCAGCATTCCTGATTCTTGGGCATGAGTCTGAAATCTTAGAACCCCAAACCCTGAGTACGACACAATCCATGTAGCCAGTCATTCATGAGACTCATTTGTATCCTTCTGCCTGTGTCCCAGTCTCCAACTGAGAGGACAGAGAAGAACACTGTCTGTACTCCTGATCCCTTCACCACCATTCTGAAGCACATCAAATCCCTTCAGATATTTTGTCGTCGCCTCTAAGCAGCCTCATCCAATCTGACTCAAAGAGTAGGAATTGATAGCAGCTCTCCAGCTATACCAGGGACAGTGGTCTCCTTGTGATATCATGAACACAGGCCCCCTAGCAGGCAGCACACTAGATTGTACAGATGGCAAATGTGCTTCTCAGCAAGGAACCTCCAATTACTAACACCAATCACCTTTTTTTGGTGAAACTGGTTGGTTGCACCAACTGCTGCGTAGGAGCACTTGGAGAGCAAGAGGGAGATTCCTCCTTCTGCTTTGAACAGAAACAAAGTTCCTGTCTTTCTTGTCTTGCAAGTCAGTCAAATTTACCATCACAGGGCTGTAAGACAGCTTACCTTTCCCTTGCAGGAACTTAATACAGGGTTGTCACTCAGTCCATGTCAGTGCACAGTACCATGCATCAATCTCTCACTTGGATTCCTGGATAGTACACTGCCTGATGAGATTCTCTCACAACACGACAACTTGCTCAGAGAGTGCATTGAGCTGGGCACACATGCACTTGTGACAAACACCTCTGCCCTCAAACCCTGTAGAGACTTCCTGGCTCTGGTGATCCCTGTAATTCAGGGTCTGGGCCCTGCCCATACATCATCAACATCCCTGGTGAGGGTTGCTGGCTCCTAGCAGCTCTCTCTTGGGTTCCCCCATGCAGGAACCCCCCTGCAAAGCGAGATCCTCCATTCTGTTCCAGAACATGCCTTCACTGGAGCTGATAGCTTCCACTATATATATCTTATCAAACAAATAATAAAAGCCTGCTTCTGTGCTTTTGGATTAAGAGTTGCAGTATTGACTTATACAGGAATAACCAACACAATGAAAAGAGTGATTGCTTTAGTATCCATATATGCATAGTTTAAAAGGAACTGTACGAATATATTAAACAAATGTACATATATTTAATGTCTAGGTTGCTTAACAACAAGTGACAGGTAAATTTTTTCATGGAGTGGTTTAAATTAGGATATTTTAGAGTAAGGAAGTATGTCCTGTCTTAGCAAGTTATTGTCTGTATACTTCATACTTCTAATGCCTTCTGGTTGGCTAAGAAAATACTGTGACATACGGTGAACTCTTTCTCCATAACAGCCTATGGAGTTTTTATCATTGACTATATGAGAAACAGACCTGAGCTCAGGCAGACTGGTTAACTAATGTAGCTTCTAGCACTTTTGCATGGCTTGTGCCAGACTAGCTAATGTCATTACAACCAAGTAGTGAGAATGGGAGGGATTCCCAGCTGGTATAGCATTAATGTAATTCACATCTGAAGTTGCACTATCGAACAGCTGGGAAATATATTTGAAGCCAAACAGTTCCAGGCTGCAACACAACTAATCTTGGCAGATAAAATGCCAAGTTAGTAAAGGATGCACAGCTCCTCTCAGGATTCTCAGTGATGATTATATTTTAGAGACAGCATTTATACCACAGTCATCTTTTTTGTTTGGTTGGTTTTTGTTTTTTACCCAGTAGGCTTTGACATGAGAAGTATCTTGTGTGAGCTGGTACAGGGCCATGTTCTCATAGTTCCCTATATCTTAGGAGTGGACCATAGTTTCTGGGCCAGTGAACACTCTACACTGGGTCTCCTAACTTCTACTGAATTTTTTCTATTTATTTTGATTAAGTGTGTACTCATTAAGATGAGAACTAAACCACAAGTGTTCCAGGTAAATGTCCTGTTCAGTAGCCTTTATAGTCAGTCTGTGTCTGTCAATCCCAGTTTTCTGTTTGAAATGCAAAGAATAGCAGTTCTAATAGCAGTCCTAGATGAAATGACAGAGAAAATCTTAAGTCCTAATGCATGTCAGTGATTCAACAGTGCTTGCTCCAAATGTGTCTCTTAAATCCCGTTGAACTTTTACCTTAAGATTTTCAGTAACATTATGGGGGAAAAAAAAATATCTTAAAAAATAGCTGTTTCAAGCTCTCTTTTTAGAGTCTTTCTCAGACTGATGTGGTCTGAGAATGTTTACAAGACAAAGAATTGGAGTGCTTAAAAGGCTTGAGAAATAGTCTAATAGGAACCTCATACAGTTCAACAAAGAGGTGTGCAAAGCACCTGGGGAGGAACAATCGCACTGATAAATATACTCCAGAAGCCACAGAGATAGAAATCAGCTTAAGAGAAAAGGACCTGTAGGTCCTGGTGGAATATGAGAGCACAATATACCCTTGCAGAAGAAAAAACAAAAAACAGTATCTTGTTCTGCATTAGGGTGAGTGTGCTGGCAGACTGCAGAAGGTGAGCCTTCACCTCCATTCAGCACTGGTTGGTCAAAATGACTTTCCAAGGCCCCTTCCAACCAGTCAGTGTTTCTGTGAAATCAACTGTCAATTCTCTTCACAGATTATTGCAGATCTGATATTGTCATCTAAGAAATTTTGCTCATGTTCACTTGCCTAAATTTATGTATCTAGAAGATTAGATATTACCAGAACACGTTTTTGGAAGAAGATTTATGGAACCTACATGCAAATCTTAGTTGCAGTGCTGTACGGAGATATACTCTGAGATACTGTGTGACATTAATCATATTTGTAAAGCTGGCCCTTGTGAGCTGCAGTCTGGGAACTTTCAGCTACTTTATACAACAACAAAAATAGTCAGGGTTAGATTTGACTACCATGAATTGTCAAGATTGTAGAAACATTTAGAAACATTAAATATTCTTGGCTACCATTTTGTTTTCAGGTCACCAGGCAACATCTCTTTTCCTAGGTATAAAGAACTTCTAGGTCTTCATACTTGTCTGCTCTCAAGATGCATTAAAATTTTATTTTACACTTAGCAAGACATGAATGCATTTGCTTCTGTTGTTTACTCCGAAATGTTTTAAGCTGTAAACTGTATACTCTAGTGGACAGTCACTCCAAATATACCTTTCAGTTTGATCTCTAAGTTCTGAAAGTGTATTGTTTCAGTTTGACACTAGAAACTAAGGTGGATTTTCTTTTGTACATTAGAATATCTTTACACTAGCAACTCTTTATCTGAATAATTTCCCGTATTTAGATTATTCATGCATTATTAAAAGTTCTTTTTCTTTTTAAATCTTAATCATGTTTCACTTGGACAGCTGATGGGTCTAATATATCATAGACCCATATTAAGTAGATATTGAAACAGAAGGATTTTAGAGTTGCTTTTGTGCAAAAAAAAATAAAAAATAAAAAAAATAAAAATAAAAAATAAAAAAAAAATAAAAAAACCCAACAACCAAAATCCACTGTTTTTCCTTTTGTTATATTTTCTGCCACAGCCTATCATCCACCCAACAGATTGTATTTCTAATTCCATCTCATGTTTGTGTACATACGATATGATAGGCTACATGTGTGCTAGTGCTTATTTAATGGTTCTCCAGACTGCTTGAAAATACCTCTTGAAAATGGCATGCTATTATCTTAGCAAAAATTGTGTCTCACTCCTCTAAAGCCACCCAGTTTAAATAACTTGGAAAAGTACAATGTCTTTCTCTGTATAATCTGACAAACTGAAATGAGAAGAAAGGTTCAAAAGTTACTGAGAATGGACTGACAGAACACAGCATAGTTTCAAAAATTCTCGCTGCTTTAGGAAATCAGAAAAGAAACAACTGAGAGACTAAAAAGTCTAGTAGTAGTTATTGCAATGAAGAAAACAGTGTCTATGGAATAACTGATCTACTGACCTGTTACAGTTGAAGCAGTACACTGAATTCCTGGATGCATCCATGATTTCTACTTTTTCCAGAAACCAGCCACTTGCTTTAAAGCAAAGAAAAAAGAAATATATATACATATAAAAAATACATCTAAAACACAAATAAAGCACAAGTGATAAGGAAAATGGTAAAGTTCTCAGCCAATATGCTACTCATTTATCGGAAAGTGGTAAAGTTCTCAACCAATATGCTACTCATTTATCCCCTGTACAGCCCCGAACCATGACCCATGTAGGGGTATTAGACTTTGTGAAATCATAAACAGTAGACTAAGACAAAAATAGTGCTGACATTGTTATTTAGTAGTTAATAAGTTGGTGATCATGAGACAGATGGAATGGACTGGTCTAGCTTGGATAGCTCAGATGAAAGAAGACCATGAGACAGATGGAATGGACTGGTCAAGACCGGATAGCTTAGATGAAAGAAGAATAACACGTGAAGCATGAAAACCGGCGCGAACCAGATCCTAAAATGGGAAACAGCATCGAGAAGAAGAACTGATGATCTATTAATAATTAGTCTTAAGAATGAATAACATAAGTGATGTAGTGTTTTTCTGATCATATAAATATAGGACCTTCGTATAGCTTGAATGTCATTCACTAGGAGTGACCCGAGCTCTGTATGTCTGCTGTACTGAGCTTGTTAATAAAATCAACACTAGAGTACCCACGAGTTTGAGTCTCTCCCTGGTGTCCCTGTCCGCAACAACAAGGAAGGTTTCTCATCTCATTTCCAAGTCTGTGTGGTTCAATACTTTTCGATGTGCCCATTATCAGTAATACAACTGAAATGTTGATAATTCAAGTGAAAAACAAATTCTTACAGTTTTATAGAGGAAATCTATGATGATTTTGACATAAAACATAAAGGATTTTTTTTATTACAACCTAAGTCATTTTTCCACATTGAATGGAGCCAGTATAAGATAGATGAAACAGCGCATGGCAATACTGAATACATTATTGAAATCCTATTTTACTTTTCTCTATAGTCTGAAATAGAGGGGTGGACTGACAAGATGGCATCAGACATGAAAGTGTGTGTGAAGCAAAGGTGTATCATTGAATTCCTCTGTGTGGAAAAAATGGCACCCACTGATATTCATTAACAATTGCTGAATATTTATGGAGACCAAGCAGTGGATGTGAGCACAGTGAGGTGGTATTTTTCAGGATAGGTATGGTGACAGTGGGTCACTTCCACTGGTGCAGATTTTCATGAGCAGAACATTCAGGTTCTTGTTCATTGCTGGTGACGACTATGTTAAAAAAACAGTCTTTTGTATCTGGGAATTTGCTCTATCAAATAGTGTAATTGTGCTCTTTGTATCTGTTGTAGTACACACACACACATATGCATATATGTATATATGCTGAACAATTCTCATGTTCACATATCTCAGGTAGCAGTGATTCAGAAGAGCATCACCATTTAGGCCAATGTTTGTATCTGTTCTAGCTTTAAGAAAGTATTTAATACTCTAGTATAGCCAACTATCTTGTTGGCAGAAAAAATATCATCATTCTTGCGCCAAAGATTTTTATTTCATGCAATATTTAAATATGATGTTTTTAAAATAAAGTTTCGTTATACTGAAATGCAGAGTTTATGCTGATGTCTTTAGTTGTGTTTGCCAATGCGAATACTTAATAACAACATTTAAAAGACTAATTAGAATCACACTGATATTGCTAGCAGCTGAAAGCAATTTGGTATTCTTTGCATAACCTAGAGATTTTGATATTCAAATATTTAAAGAAAGAATCATACAGGCTAACAACCAAAATAATTTTATTTCTAAGTAAGCTAAAAATATGGTGTAAAAATATTTTTGTATTGTACCAACTTAGATAAACATAAAGGTAACATTTCTCAACTTCCACGGATTTTTTCAAACAATTATCTAGAATAACTAGATCATAAAGGTGCCCAGGTTTTTTATCTTCAATTCACAGAAGTCATTTATTGAAATTGTGAAGTATTTTTGGAACTTCTTTAATGAAATTTTGTGAATGCTTTAATATATCATGGACTCTACTTGGAATATATGACCTTTCATGAAATCTCTGTAATTCAGAGTCAAGATTATTAGCAATAAAATTTTACAGTCTCCCAGATTTACACAGCACTTTATAAACAAATATTAAGCTATATTTGCTCTCTTGAAAAGTTTATAAGCTTATGCTTTACCCTGTATTGACAAAACTCCAGCTGACCTCACTGAAAGCTCCAAGTATAAAGAAATCCAGAAGCAGATAGGATAGATTAGCAAACACAAATACCATTTCAAAGAGTTGCTACCTTTGTGAAAGCTTGTACAGATAACAGCTGATGTGACAAAGGATATTTGGAGATAATTTCAGGGAAGAAAATATAGGAAGGAAGAAATGGATTTAACATGAATTACCACACACCAGCTGTGCTAGGAAGGCAGTCTTAATAACTATACTGTGTTGATCAAGATACAAGGAGGAAAGGTAATATTGATGATTTGGGACCCAGGAAATAGAGTTTAACCTGCATTTACTCTGTAGACTTCTGAGCAACTCTCAGAGCACTGAAAGCCTGCTGATGCAGAATTCCCTGGTGTTAAACTGAATTGTATACAGCAGCTAATAGTAATAAAATGAAAGTCAGTGGGTCAATTTTATTTCAAAAGATTATATACTTTTTGAGTTTTCAATACCATCACATGTCTGACATGATTGGGTAGTCAGAAAAATCCTGTTCAACTTTTGTCTAGATCTGCCACTTACAGAATTCTACTTGGTTCATCCTAGGTATGATAAACTCTTGCCACTTTATAAATAAGGTGGATTTTTTTGTTTTGTTTTGTTTTGTTGTTGTTGTTTGTTTGTTTTGTTTTTAATTATTATTATTATTTTAAAAGCCCAAATACATTTCTTTTTTATAAGTTTAGTTCACCTGACTGGAATATCTCAATTCAGTGAGACCTTTTTGACTAAAGCTGCACACTAACTGGAAATTCTACTCAAATATTTGTATCTCCGTAATTTGTTCATTGTTGGTTTTTGTTTGTTTGTTTGTTTGTTTCATAACACCACTATGTGTTCAAAATATTACACGTTGTAGTGTCCTATCTTATGTTTTGATAAAATTCACGCATTAGATATTCTATGGAATACAATGTATCTGGAAACAGTTTTTGTCATTGTGATTTGTTTTGTACTTTGTTTGATCTGATGCACTATGGTGTTTTCCTTATAGTTTAACTTTACAAGAAGAAAAGCCATGTGTCAAGGCAGTTTTATGTTATTCAACATGTTTAATAAAAGATTTGGCTGAGCAATGATTGAAGTATAAAACTTTCAGAGTTGTGTAATAACTAGATCTCTGATGAAAAAAAAAAAAAAGCAAAGGTAAAATCAAGAGAAATCTGATAGGAATAGGAGTAGTGTAAGCAAGAGAAGCCAGGCTGACCTCATTTGTATACAGATTCATGTTAACTGTCAGTAACAGTAACATGACTTCAAAGGCCTGTCCAAATGTTAGGCAAGTCTTTAAGCAGATGATTTTTACAAGCTTATAGAACACATGTGGTATACTTACCAAATCCTTTTCCATCATGACCAATTTCAATTGAATTTAGGCTTCCTAATTGTTTAGTCTTTATCTTGAATGTATCAACCTTTAATTTTGAAAAATAGTTATTAAAATAATATGTAAATTTTTGGAAACATATACCTTCATTCAGGACAGTTTCAAATCTAAATCAAGTGTAAAAATATCAGTTCAAAATATATGGCTGACACCTGGTATTGTTTATGGTTAGTGAAGACTTTTGGCAGAGATTTGCTCCTACTAGGTCTCAGATAAACCTGAAAGATTTGCTTTTCAACTTAAGTAGGAGAATCATTATCTCTTTCCCGACTTCTATATAACAGAAAAATATTTTGCTAGATATTGTCAATTCTTAACTGATGCAATATCTTCTATAATCTGTTTAGTTTACAATACGCAAATAGATGTTCAAGAATGTATAAAATAAAGGATTTTACACAATGCAGCATAATGTCTACAAGATATTTCATTTAAAATATTCCCTTGTATCATATTACAGATTTAAATAAAGAAAAATAAGATCACTTCTTTCATAAGGCATTCTTTAAGAATGTCAGTGGTTCACATTGACTCAGCTAAATTGCTAATTAGCTAACGATGCAATTTGTGTGCATCTAATCTTTTTTCAAAGAGCAATGATACCACCAGTGTGCTACTAGACAAGATGCTCTTTTGCTCGCTCCTGCCTATAGGTTACTAGTGTTATAATATTCTTATTATGAAAAACAATGCATGATAAAGATCTTTCAAGAGATATCCACATACCACCTAGCTGAAAAAAAAAAAAAAAAAATAACAAGAACAAAAATACTTGAACCAAATTGCAAGTAAAAAGATTCTCAATATTGCTAGAAATAATGAAGTAGATCTTACAAGGAAGATATTGCAATGGATGTTTTAATTATTCAGTCATTACCTTCAAGAAATTCAAAGGAGAAAGTAATGAGAAATGTATTTATTTCTTGCTATGTAAGGGTAACCATCATTATACTGCACTGCACAGGTGATAAGGAAGTGGAGGAATTCCTTTGTCAAATTAAAATGTTTGTTAAAAAGAGGAGAGCATTCAGTTGAGGAACTAGAATGTCTTGCAGAGAATCAGCACTTTTGTGGATGGATTTGCACCTGAACTATGAGTCTCTGAATATCCTAAGTGTGATGGATATTAACATCAGGTTTGCATGCATGGTTCCATTTTGTCTGGCTGTAGGCTTATGCATTCAGCGAGGCTCACTGCATCAGTTTCCATGGCAAAGTAAAATGATGGGATGCAAGAGACTGATAAATTCTCAAGCATAATATTCAAAGTTTGTGTAACAGCAAGGAATATTGCACATACGTGCACATGCACAGGCAGAGCATGCTGTGGATTTCAGAACAGGGAAATGCAATGGGGCAGTTAAGTGGAATCAATATGAGGACATGTATGGGACTATAACAGCAATACAGCCAGCTAGACACAACAGAGTAAAATGTTCCTTGGTAACTGGAGAAAAGGCTAAACACAGCAAGATAACTGAGACTGTATCTCATGTAACGATGAAAAAACCAGGATAAATGCTTGAAGTTTTGTAAAGCTCTTGCACAGATTTCACATTTACTTTCCCAGTCTAGAAATTCAAAGAAAACTATATGCTCACCATTCCTTTTTCAAAGGGATCTCGATGCTCCAGTGACTGAGAGAGGTGAAATACTTCAGATTTGTCTTCATTCCCAAATAAAATAATATGCACACCAGCATCAGTTCCTGCCCCCATTTTGTCACCTGTGTATACTTTGATAGTATAGTCTGTCTGATTTCCTGATTGACTTCCTTCTTTATTTAAGTCATTTATGCCATTCTTTTGTTTGCCTCCTCCAATAACAAAAGATACTGGGATTTCTCTCTGTATTGCTGGTTTATTTGGATCCACAGAAAACGCTCTGCAAAACAAAACCCCATAATTTTTTGGAGTAAGTAAACCATACATTAAATAAAAAACCCCATGAGTTTATATGGAACAGTTGAAGATGGACTTTCAAAATATTATACATTGACTCACTCGTTTCATGCTGGTAATTTTAATCCAGTGCCTCCTTACTGTTTTCAAATATTATTCTATAAAACAATTAGTTTTGCATATGATACTTACTCATTCACTTCAAACACATAGATAGGATGATCCTTTGCAGATTCTTTCAAATGCAATTTTTCAATGTCCATTTTGCAGTCTACGAAGAAGCAAAAAAAAAAAATAGCCATAATATTTTACTGCACATCTTGGAATTAGATAGAGTCTGATGATGATGTAACAGTGTCTTTCATATTACATTAGAATATCACTTACTAATTTATTTATAACAATTGTCTATAAGATCCTGGTATCGTCCCAACATCCCTTATTTTGTTCCTACTTAAAACGTCTACTTAGAAACTTTGGAGTAAGCATTTTCTGTGTCTTTGTAAAGTATTGGACTGATGTCCTCACCACACTTGGAAGGGTATGCAGAACAGATTCAGCATGATTCAAGTTCATTAGAAAAGGGAGAGCAGGAATATGTGTCTGATGTTTACTCCTCAGTTGACAAGAGTTGGAACTCTCTTACACATGCAGCACAAAGATTTACTGAATGACAAACATGAAGGAAGTTCAACTTTTTGTATATTTCTGATATGTGAGAAAAACTGCTCTTTGAATTGCAATTTTGAATTTTCTGCTGGGGGCTAGTTATGAAGCGTACTTGCTTTCTCTTTTCTTGTATAATTTGTCTGTGCAGCACTCTTAAGCAAACTGCATCCTGATGTCTTCTGCTGTAGTCCAAGTCCCTTTAATTACATCAATAGCACTAGGCTCTTGGAGAGGAATTCAGGACATGGTGTAGCACTCATGACTTGCCCAGATAGACCGTGGAAACAATCAGAAGCTCAGGGATCTCAGACTATGCATGTAGTGAGGAAAGACCCATCTGATCTTAAAAACTAGCTCAGATAGTGAAAGCAGCATAAATAAATGAAACCAACACACCATATGAGCTGACCAGTCCTGCAGGGCTCATCTGAATTCATACACTAAAGAGCTTTTGTTCTTGGGGATTTTTTGTTCAAAGTCTCCACATAAACAAGTCAAGAAAACCCCTAGACATATTGCGGACATCCTTCCTTATCCAAAGTGCTCCATCATTTTAAGAAATTCCTTTGGAAGAAATCAATTATACATCTCCCCAATCTTCTCTTCATAGCACACACATAGCCGATGAACCCTGAAGTCCCTCCTTTGTGAACCATGTTTTCAAACCTTGTCTGTCATGTTCTCTGTGGTGCCCTTTGGAAATGTGTAATTGCCATATTGAATGACTGTCCATCAGACAGATGTCTGTAGTTAACTTTCATGACTGGAACTGCAGGAATGAAATGTAGTGAGCACCCAAGAGCAGCCTGACAGGGCTATCTCCATCCTTCCCTTTCCCACTGTAATACATTTAGCTTCACATCACGTCTTCATTGGAGCCTCTAGAGGCTGAGCAGATCATGCCGTGGTGCAGAACACACTGACTACCCAATCAGTATGTTCACGCTTACTGGCAAAATCTCTTTGATGATTATACATATTTTTCAAATTTGGTTGAAACTGTGTGGTAAGTTTAAAATATTATTATGAGGAGCCAACAGATAGGCTAAGAAGACAGAGAAAACAGAAGTGTATAACCCTTGATTTTCAGGAAAACCATCTGAAAATGGTCCACTGTAATACACAGTAAGTAATAATTTTCAATTATAGAGCAGTTTTCATTGTTGGATTTGAAAATATTTTACAGTAGTGCTTGAAAATGTTTATACAAAATATTCCTTAGTGGCATGATAGCCATCCTAAAGATGAGGCATAGAGGAGTGAAAGTTTGGGCAATTTTAAAGGAATTTGGTGACGAAACTACTGTTTGCCTAAAGGAGGTAATATCTCCTTCATATTACAGTAAGAAAACAGAACAACTGGGGAAAACAACAAAATTAACTGTATCACAGAAGGACAGTTGAACAATACCAGTTTCTTAAGTTAGAATTATTTCTTATACCCTGTACTAATAACAGAATATAATTATTTATGTTCTGTTTTTCTTTCTTGTATGAAAAGGATAATTTACTTTCTTAATGATTAATGGTACAGGTTTCAGAACCAGGGATTTTAAAACATCAAAATGTAATATTTTTCATTATAAAATATTATTATTTTTAAAACATAGCAGAAGTAAATTAATCTGGCAACTCTGGCAGTGATTGCATTGCCTTTAACAGGAGTTAAGCTATGTGATTCACATAACTAACTTTAGAGAGTAAGAAAAAAATGTTACCTTTCTCACTGCTGATTATGAGAACAACTTTGTCCACTTCTCCCAGCTCAACAGCATCCATGATAACAAGAAATGACTAAAATAAAAGTTTTCAGCATTACAATCTTAAACCATATAGTATTAGGTGTATAAGAAGACCTGAAAAGAATGTTTAGGAAGTACAAGGACAGATTAAATGTTAAATTTTAGAGTAATTTAAAGTAGAGTACCTCATTGTTATCTCCCTGCTGGGCATTCTTCAATGACCAGAGAAGGGATCTGTCCCCTGTGTCACCATGAGTACCATATATACATGCAGTCATGTGCACTACTCTTCCGTCAGTCAAAATATTTCTAGAAAATACTGTTAGATGATATGTAACCACTGCAATATCAAGCAGAAAGAGTCATGTTAATACCATTCCACAACCTTGACCAGCTATTTTACAACATGACAATGTGCACTCAGGTGAAATTAAAAATTACACTTGACAATTATAATAAAATTTGATTTTTTTTCCCACATATTTACATAATACTGTCCTTTAAATGTCTTGAACACTAGTGGTTCTAATGTCTTTAAGTGAGAGACAAAGGGTAAACTACCACAGTTATTTACTTGTTTCTTTTAAATGGCAAATGCCTAATAGATAATTTCTTAATGAGTTCCATACTTATAAATCACTTTGGGGACTTAGCTGGGGAGATAAGTTCTTCAGATTTCATCACCTAAGAGATGAGAAGAAAAGCTTCCTGCATGTAGTACACAACACCAAAGTTCCTATTTTGAACTTCACTGTATAGGAGCACATCCTCTGACTACATAGTGAGCCCTAGAAGACAAATCTAACTTGACAGAAGTTGGCACTCATGAGTTTGGGCAGTTTATGATTTATGCAATGGTTATAACATTTACCTAATTGAAGACAAGAATATCTGAACTCTGTTAGAAGTAAATACATTCACAGAGCTTCTGTTTATATTCATTTGCATTCTATTCACAGAATCAAATCATGTGAGCATTCTGAATCTTTTAATCATGTATTTATCTTCTCCTTTGTATTCCTACAGACACCTTGGTAGAAGGAGATGAATCTTGGCCTTGCAGAAGGTTTCTGCAAAAAATGGCTAAAAGTGTAGATAAAGACAGTGACTATTTGCAGACTATTTGCATCTTTTGGAAGTTCAGAGGATAAAGAGCAGGCACAGCAAATAGTAGGATGTTGTTATCTGCTTTCAGACCTAATGACCACCTAAAAACTGAGTATAGAACAAGAATCAGCTCTTGTCTTGATTCCCAACATCACTAATACGGATAGAACAAACTCTTGATGCATGCACACTGTAATTGAGCAAGTGCATGGAAATAAATCTAAAGTGCCAAAGAGGTATACAGTTTTATCAGTAAAGGTAAAGCTTACAAAAAGCCCAGGATAGAGCTAAGTTTAAAAGGGAAATAAAAAATTGATGCTGCCTAAGTAGCAATAAATCATGGCATGGAAAGATATTGGAGAAAAGATGAAATACAATGACTGAATGGGATATGGTACTGTTTCAAACTTGATGAAGAACAAGGAGAAGAAAAAATATGCTTGGTCAGGGATGCAATGCAGTGCGACCACTAGGTCACAACAAAGAAGAAAGAAATCTTAGTAGTGTTATTTTCAGCTGTAGCTTTGATTTTATAAGTGATCTATTTTTATTATACTTAATCTCTGTTTTGATACAAACTCCCAGATCTCAAACTTCAGACATGAAGCTAGGATGATATTCAGGAGGCTCACTTTGAGGGTCAGTGTTAGGGACAAATGAGTGAGACTGCTCCATGAGGGAGGATGAGACTGGATCTGGGAGTGAGCCCAGCTAAGCAGAGCTGTTAGTGTCCAGGAAACAGCCCTAGAATGTCTGTACACTGCAGGCAGTGCCATTAACAATTCGAAACATGGCCAAGGATGAAACAGATACAGAAATCATCCTAATGGTCCAATTGGGAACAACAGGAGAAGGGGATGGAGAAAAGACCAGAGATAGAACTGAACACAAGGCCATAACATAAGTCCTAAATTCATTCAGGATACAGGGCCAGAGACAGGAAGAAAAGCAAGTGTACATCAAGCATAGCTCGGGCATGACTCTAAATGATTGTCCTATACTCATGTGCTGGAGGCCCCAGGTGAGGGCCCTTGACAGTCTGCAGCCAACTGAAGTTTGATTGAACCAGACTGACCAGATTAAAGAGCGATAGAACTGACAGATAAATACTACAAAGACAGACAATGGAAGGAAACCAGTGAAGGAAAGGGTACAGGGCTAAAATGCTTTAAAAGTGTCTTTGCTCAGGCTGTGGGATCAAACAATCACATAAGTGGGTAGATGAGCTTTTATAGCTGTAGTGAATGCAATAGATTGGAAGTAGGAAAAATTAAAGGCAAATTCTGAAAAGAAATTACATTCAGTGGGGCAGATGCTTCAGAGACACTATTTTGTATATACAGAGGTTGGAGGTCTCTTCCCATTAATGCAGCCAAACACAGCCAGTTCTCAGGGATTTGCCCTGTGTTTTATCAGCTGCATTTTGATAGCTTAAAATTAGCCATTAGGATACGCTTCATCACAGTCCCAAGTACAGAATAATAATAATAAAAAAAGAACAACCAAGAAATGAAATTCTAAGGCACTATAAGAATGAGGGTATACTGAGCTGCATCTGAAATTAAACAGCACAAAGCTTTTAGTTAAGGTGATTATGATCAGCTGCTTTTCATTCCAATTAATGCATTACTGTTTTTCTTTCAGCTGACAAAAAGAAAACCAATGAGAAAATAAATTAGATTTAGAAATCTGGCAGAAAAGTAGATCTGTTTTGCACCATAAATTTCAAGTAGGTTTGTTTCTAAAAGATCACTCTGAGCTCCATTCAGGCCAACTTCTGTGGAGCTGCTTAAGACTCTTGGACATAAAATGGCAAAGATCTGGGGGAATGTGCTTCATATTGTTCTAGTTTTTTTCTTCCTCGTGGTTACAAATCCCTCAATTAGGACTTCTAAACCATATGTGGAAGGAAACACATGCAACAACAATTAAGTTCTAATTTGTTTCTCTTTTTCTTAAACACATAGACAATATAATACCTTCTCTGTGTGTTTTGTTTGTTTGTTTTATTTTTGTTTGTTTTTTTTACCAACCCACAGAGAATAGGGAAGTGACTTTTTTTCAACCAAGAAGTCAGCGGTGGAGCCAGAGTAAGAACCAAGGTCACTAGGGTTCTAGTCTCTCTGCCTATTTATCTTCCATAATGCATCTTACTACCTGTGTTTCAGTGTGAGTGTACATCTACCTTCAATACATCTGCATGAGGGTGATCTGTCTTTTGCAAGAGGCAGTCTTGTGCTTGTATTAATCTGAAGGGCATTTTTGTTTCAAACCTGTTTATAGGAGGCAAAAACTATTACACCTTACTCTGTATCTATACTGTGCAAATCTTTGCTTCAAGTGAAAATAACATGAAAGACAATTGTTGAGCTAGTTTTAACAGCCATAACTCTGTGGCGTGCCTAAGAGTAATGATAAAACTTATGTTTATATATCGTTTTGAACTGGTTTTCTATTTTTATTTTTTTTTTAATTCTTTCACCAAGAATATTGTTTTGAACATACAAACAGAAGAAATCACTTAATAGGAAGACATGAAAATAGTAATGCCCTAAAAATCGTGCTGTTAATGTCAGTAATATGAACAGCTGAAGGCTAAACACAGAAGAATAGAAATATTATGATGCTGCAAGAAAGAAATGTACCTTAACATTATTCTATATAGCTTTTAATAACAGTTCTGTACAAGAAAGTAAGTATTGCACTTCACACTTTATGATACATGGGAATTAAGCTGAGTTGATAGCATTTTTCTTAGCACATTTTAAACTCTTATCCAGACTTTATGAATCATTAAATAAAGACAATAAAATTTTCTGTTTTGATAAACTGTAATATCAAGACATGTTAACTTCCGGGACCACTCTACTACCTTTATGCATGTTCTTACCTACCAGAAAGTGCTTCTTTTAATGGCCACTCTACAGGGAATTCAATCCATCTGTCTCCATTAAGAGAAAGAGGAAGTGTTTTATTTATAGTGAGACTAAAGGTATCCAGGGTTGATGTGTTCTGCATTTTAAAGTGATGAAGAGACAACTGTGATATGCTGCTTTCCAAACTCTGGAGTCCAAGTCTGACTTTATAAACCATACCCAAATCAGATGGTAAATGTATCTAGGAAGTAAAACAAAACCCTATAAGTTACAAATGAAGATACATAGATACGTGCATAACTAATTCAAAGGAAGAGGGAAAGTTTCTGCTAAGGGATCAGCAATGATGTAGCCCCATTAGCATCAGTCCTAATGCAAAAAGCCAATGGGTTCAAAGGCAGCAGAACCAGGCTGACTGTAGACACTTACAGTAAGACCATCTTTGTACTCCAGGGGCATTCACTGTAATTGTTCTTTCAAATTCAAATTACATACTGCACTAATTTCTAAATGTAAATACTTAATGTCATGTAAATTGAGATGCATTAATAACTATGACTTTATGTTGACAGAAAAAAGAAATATATTTGATCAATATGAACTTGAAATATAAAAATTAAGAAAAAGAAATCTGGGATGCAATTCAAAAATTCATATATTTGAATATTTAAAGAATAATATCTGCAATATTTACAGTATATACGTTGTTATCTCTCTTCATAAGAAAACCTAAAGAAAATGCAAATATAAGCAAGTCTATATAATTTTTTTACATCATATGCTATTTGGTTCTTAGCTTGGTGTTCCACTTTATTTTCCATGGAAACCGGATTTGACTTGCCGTTGCTTCCATAAAAAACCATAACCAACTTGGATACATTTTCTGACAACTCTTCAAAGTCTTTTTTTGTTTCATCTTGATGCTTTGTGAAATAAATCCTCCATCTGCCTTCTAAGCAATTAGAATAGAGAAAATAAAATGGGAAAATAAAGATTAAAAGCTATTCCTGATTTCATATATTAATCAAAAAACCTGAAATAAAATTCATAAGATGTATCTTAAGGTACATTATTATATTAAAATTACATAAGCATTTCATTTTGTTGTAGATCAGCTCTCTAATATATTGGTATTTTCCTCTACTAGAAAAGGACAATACTATCACTATCATTAAATGTTATGCCATATTGTGATTTTTGAAAGTATTCTCCCATTATTATTTCAAAACTGATGAATAAGACAGTGGATGCAACTCTGGAAGCTGTACCTGAATTCATTTGCTCTTTTCCTTGAGGATAGGCAGAAGTGCTCTTCCGCTCTTGAATTTCTAATTAAAAAAAAAAAGATCGAAGACCAAATTAATAATTTTGTACAACTGTATCCAAGTAATAATAAATGTGTGCATTCATGCCTAGTGAGGTAACTAAGTTTTATCATTTATATTAAAGATTTAATAGGAAGTGTACAATGTGATTTTCTACCTAAGTAGCATCTATATATCACCTACTTAATGAAATGACTCTAGAGTTACCTCTTTACTGAGAAGTGGTTGTTACCTGAAGATTCAAGTGTTTTTCACTTTAAAACATTTATACAATTCATGCCGCAGACAAATCAGAACTAATGGAATCTTTGTACTGTCCTTTTTTTCAGGGTTGATATTTCTCCTGTTGGTTTGAGATCAAAGCTACTTGTACACATTAGACAGAGGTTTGAGCCAAGGATGGAAAGTCTTCTTTCAACTGGGTTTGAGTTTGCCATTTGTTATATACAATTACATAAAACAAACAAACATACAAACAAAAAACCTTAAAAACTTTCTTCTACCACATCACAGAATTACTGGAGCACAGAGGTTGGGAGGGATGACTGGAGAACATCTAGTGCTAAAGCAGATTCCCTTTTGAGGTTGAGGTTGCACAGGATAGTGTCCAGGAGACTTTTGAATATCTCCAGAGATGAGACTCCACAACACCTCTGGGCAACCTGTTTCAGAGCTCTGTCACCCTCACAGTAAAGAAGTTCTTCCGCATGTTTGTATGGGGCTGTGTTCCAGTTTGTTCCTGTTTCTCCTTATCCTGTTGCTGGGCACCATCAAAAAGAGACTGGCCTCACCCACTTGGCACTCTCCATTTAGATATTTATGACCATTGATAAGAAGATCCTCTCTCAGTCTTTTCTGCTCCAGCCTAAGCAATCTCAGGTCTCCCAGCCCTTCCTCATAAAAAAGATGTTCCAGATGTCCCCTAATCATCTCTATATCCCTCTGCTGTACTCTCTCCAGTACTCCCCTGTCTTTCTTTAACTGAGGAGCTCAGAACAGGACACAGTACTCCAGATGTGGTCTCACCAGAATCACAGAATCACCCGGGTTGGAAGGGACCTCAAGGATCATGTAGTTCCAACCCCCCTGCCTAGCAGGGCCACCAAACATACGCCTTTACTAGATCAGGTTGCCCAGAGCCCCGTCCAACCTGGTCTTGAACACCTCCAAGGACGGGGCATCCACCAGGGCAGAGTAGACAGGAAGGATCACCTTCCTTGACCTGCTGGCCCAGGATACCATAGACCTTCTTGGCCAAGAGGGTAAACTGCTGGCTCATGGCCAACCTGTTGTTCACTAGGACACCCAGGCCCATCTCTGCATAACTCCCTTCCAGCAGGTCAGCCCCTAACCTGTACTGATGTGTAGTTATTCCTCACCAGGTGTAGGACTCTGTAACTTGCTCTTGTTGAACCTCATTAGGTTCCTCTCCACCCAGCTTTCCAGCCTATCCAGGTCTTGCTGGACGGCAACACAGCCTTCTGGTGCTTTGACAACTCCTTCCAGCTTTCTAGCATCAGCTTGCTTGTTATGCTTTCATCCAGGTCACTGATGAGGATGTTCAATAAGACTAGACTCAAATCAATGTTATTCTTGTAGAAATAGCAAAATAAATAAATAAATAAATGGGTTTTTTGTTTTCTGTTTGTTATAAATTTTGAGTAAAACCATATTATATAATCTTATATACACTAAATATGTGTTACATATACACATTGGGAACACAAGGGGTTGTATCTAAACATTAGGAGACTCTTTACTGCTCAGTTGACTGAGCACTGGAACAGATGCCCATGGCAGTATTACTGTCTTCCTCCTTGGAGACTTTCAGCAGTTGTCTAGACACATTCTGGGCAATCTTCTCTGGCTGGTCCTACTTGACAGCAGCCCAAAGTATGTTCTGTTTCTGGCAAAAGCTACCTTAACACTGTAGCACAGATAATGTAAAGCATTCTTCTTTGTGACCTTTTCTCCATTGCTTATACACAGTTTGCCCTGCTATTTACCTCACTTTTATTACGTCTAGCAAGTGGCAGGCAAAAGTATTTGAAGCTTAAAAAAGTGTTTGAAAGTGGTGAAGTAGGAGTAAAACTTGGAAAGGCAGCCTTTTGTAAAGAGAATAGGCCAAATTTATTGCCATTTACTCTGCTGTAAATCTGGGTTAACAATGTAGAAATTCTCCTCCAGCAAATAGTGGTTATTAAAAAGTACTTAAAAAAACACAGTGTTTCCTATATAATGACAGTGCTCTACTGTGCAATATTTTAAACCATAACTTGTTTGTAGAAGCAAATCACATAGCTGCATTCTGCAGTTTGGAATGAATTTCTTAGCAAAGGATAGTTTGAGGATCATATTAACCTGTGGCATTCAGAGTTACTGAGGCAGATCTTTTCCCATCACGTCTGTCTTTTAGCCACGTTTGAGCCATAAACAATGTTTCTGTCCCAGCAGTTGTCAACTCTTTCACAATAATCTTCTCCAGAAGCCAGTCAGAGCCTTTCCCTTTCTCAACCATTATATCTTGCAGAGTCCCAATATCTACTGCCTCCAATTGAAAAACATCTACCTGGAAAATTCAGAAAAAAAAAAAAAAAAAGCCATGACTATTGAAAGAGCACCAAACTAAATTAACAGTGTATTTTGAAATACGAAGGTGAGAGGAGAATCAGGATTATTTTCTTCAGTAATTCAGTAAATACCAATAGAACCAAAGATGTCAAGTTTAAAGATGCAAAGCTTCTGCATCAAGCAGGACTCCATTTGTGGTACTGCAATTTATTGCTACAACACCTCCACCTCCCCAGATGGATCGATCCATTACTCATGCTCACTTCCTGAGAGATTTTCATTATCAAATTTTACATTTAAAAATTTACAGTGACACCATTAGAAACACTTCTTATTTTCAGCAAAATATACCAGCTTCCCAGGGCACTTTTTTGAGGAATGAAATGGAGGAAATGAGGAGAATTCAAAAATTGCATATTATTCTCTTCAGAAAGAATGGCAGACTCGGCCCCAGATTTGAATTAACATTTTTGAGATTAGTTATAACAAAATTAATTGAACTTAAGTAAAATGATAGACAAAGTTAAGAGTTTAAATTAGTTCTAAAGCTCTCTGTAGATTAAAAAGTCCACAACATTTTCTTAAGTATCGAGAACACTCAAATACGATCCCTAAAGAAAACTGAAAGATGTAATATATTAAATATTTTCAAAGTGCATGATTTTGGCTGATTATGGGTCTTATATCTACTTGCTTAGCTAGAAAGAAGAGATTAATTTCTTGGCATAGAGGCCTTTCAAATGTTTTTCTTTATACATTCATAAAATACCAATGCATTTCTGTAAGGGTTTATAACTAATAGAATCTAATGTTACTTGCAATGGAATATGTAGTGTTATTTAAAGATATAAAGCTCTTTCTCAAGGTGATTGGATGATAGGAATGTTAAGTGTATCATGAGAAGTGTTTGCAACCTAATTCACTCTGAAGTTGCGTAGCCAGGACAAGGTCGTAACAATCATTATTCAAAGGATCTCAGAGAAACAAGAGAGAAAAGCAGGCCTCTTGCTTTTTAATTACATATATGTGTTTCCTGGTCAGGTGTTCCAGGTAGAGAACTGATGAAAGATTTGTGTCACCGAGAATACCAGCTTGCAAATTAATCACAGCTGCACAGACCAGTTGAAGTTGGATGGGATCTCTGGGTTTATCTGATCCAACCTCTTACTCAAGCAGAGCATATTGCTCAGAAGCACATTCAAACAGCTTCTGAATATCATAAAGGAGATTCTACAGCCTCTCTGGGCAACCCATGACATTATCACCCTCATAGCACAGAATCATAGAATGGCCTGTGTATTGGTTGTTAATATACAGATAGTAGCAAAGATGGTAACAAATGTACAGAAGTAATAAGCAAAGGGAAACTCACCAGTGGTGGTGCCTTAGCCAAAGAAGCTGGGGTGGTCCTCACTGGAGAGCAATCTCCAAGAGATGCTACCTCAGTGGGAGTCAGCCCTTAAATGAGGTCTCAGAGGAGGTGGAGTCAAGCTCCACCCCTTCTGGGAGCACAGCTACATCACTCTCATCTGTGCTCCCACAGCTGACCCCACACTTGCCTCAGCTGATTAATCAGAGGTTCAGGCTGTGATTACCAATCTCCCATACAGCCTGGGTTGAAAAAGGACAGCAATGATCATGTAGTTTCAACTCCGCAGCTGTTCTTTTTCTGACATGGGGCACCACTGAGAAAAGCCTGGCTCCATATTCTTTGCACTACTCTTTCAGGCATTGTTGAAATCCCTGTGGGCATTCTCTCTTCCATTCTGAACAGTCCCAGACCTCTTAGTTTCTCTCCAAAAGAGAGACAATGCAGTGTCTTGATCATATTGGTGGCCCTGCGCTGAACATTTCCCAGTATGTCCATGTATCTCTTGTATCTGGAGGGAGGGGTGGGGGAGAGTCAGGGAGGACTGGACCCAGTACACCAGGTGCAGCCTCATTAACATTAAGTAGAGAGTTCACCACTCTTGGTGATAAAATGCTTGAAATAGTTTGCCTAATGCTGCCAAGAAAGGGACCACCATGAGATAAAATACTGAAGTTAAAATTGCAGATCACATTGCACACATTTAAAAAAGGATCTCCAAGCAACAAAAAAACTTCAGTCTTTCTTTTCTTTTGACCCATTTTTTGTGAGATATCTTTAACTATTTTCCTCATTTATATGTATATATATAAATGTGTGCGTGTATATATATATGTATATTTATGCATATAAATGTGTGTGTGTGTGTGCAAGAATATGTGTGTTTGGGAATAATTGCTTTAATAGTCTCCTTAAAAAACCTGCCAACCTGTTGTTGAATTACTCAGCAGCTTCTTCTATCTTGAAAAACAGTTATTCAAAAACAACTACAGTACATCATCTAACCATCAGGCTGTGTTGTGTGAAAGAGGAAAATGTGAACAGTAAGCTAACAATAATCTTAAGGAAAAAAAGTGATAAACGCATGAATTGCTATACTGCCTTATGATGAGATTTTCAGCTACTTGGTGATTTTAGATTAGCAAATACATAAGAAGGAAATTAAAGTTTTCAGGAGAAGGTTATACTCCAACAGCAAAGCCCATACACTGTAATGACTGACATTATAGGTGTAGTACATGACTGGAAGGAAAGAGGCTCCTCTTTAAATTTTTCAGTTAGGTCAAAAAAAAGTAAAGTTCAACATCAATATCGTAATTATACTTTAATACCTATTGGATTTATTTGATGAACATTGCTAATCTGAACTCTTAATTTTCTTTAGTTGTGATAAAAGCTCAATCACATCTTTATTGTCTTTACCTGTACTGATAAAGACACAGCATTATGCTTGTATAAGCATATTAAAGCTTACTACGCTTATTAAACTGTATTAAAATATACAGAGATGGAACACTAGTGACAAACACAGATAAACTTGACAAAGAAGCATACAGATTCTTGGCTCAGCTACTAAAGCATTTGAAGTTCCCACAACCTGAAAATTTATCTTAAAAAATACTAATCTCTTCTTGAAAACAGTTATGCTTATATTAGTAAAAAATAATTACATCTTTTGGAAACAGATGAAGAAGTTCTTGCCAAATTATAATCCTTGTTAAAACAGAGGTTTTTTTTAAAACAAGAGAGTTCTCCAAAGGATGACTAATTTAATGACACTACTATCACCATTTCAAAAAAATATCTGCTGTCAATGAACCACTTTTGGAAAGGAGAGAAGCTTACGAATGAAGAAATATACACAGATGATTCGGTAGACTATTAAACTTGTGCTGTCTCCAAAAGTAGCCTAGTTGGCTTTGATTTGCACTAAGTTTGACAGTTACTAAAATCTATTAAACTAGAAATTTCTTCACACAGCATCAGCTAGAGAATTTGTGCACCATTCTTCCTAGTGTTGATACAAAAGCAGATAGTAACTCAGGTGCAGTACATATTTTGGGTTACTCATAACCTGGATAATCCATCCACAGATAAAAGTTTCTACACATTGTTAAAGTATGAAACATCAGTTTTCCTTGGAAAAGAGGTATATTTAGGCTGAATAAGCATAAAAATTTCAAAGTTAGTTTTGCAATAGGCATACTACCTCAGCATTTTTCAACATAAAATGTGTCCATTTTAGAGTATATAAAAATCTCAGAAATCCATGCTAACATCTGCAGAAAATTCAGCCATGTCATAAATTAAAAATTGAAAAAAATATATTCATTGTACTGGGAATTATGACAACTGAGGTAAACGCATTTCACAGAAAAGTTTATGTTTTGTCTTGGAGTGTACACATATAAAGGTAATGAGCTTTATGGTACTCAAGAGCCAAAAAGAAAAAAGAAAGAAGCAGTAACTATAACCACTAGAGCCAGATTAATGATTTGCCAAAGAGAATTCAGTTGTCAGATCTAATCCACTTTTCACAAACTATCTGCAAGTAGAGAGCTTTCAATATAATTTTAACTAATTTAATTGTTATTAATGATTTATTTAATATATTTTGGATTCATTTCAGACCATGGATTACTCACAAATGAGAAGAAATATGCAAGACCAACAGTTTGCATAGCACAGCACCAACACGTCTTGGATGTCACAAAATACCTTCTCGTACCTAATTTACAAACGAGGACTTTTTAAGTCACTGGAGGCTTAATTCTTTTGCAAAAAGAGAGAAGGAGAAAGCACCGAAGATAGATAATCCTACAGGATATTAAAGCTTTTTAAATTCACTTTATGGAAAACAATGTTAAGACTTGTTTTAGTTACTACTAGCAAATTACATTTGAATGGAGAAATGTCACGTTAAATATTAATAATAAATATTTTCTGATTCAGATGGTCTTACATGGAATTTGCTCAGAATAATCTTAAAATTATTTTTATATGTATATGTATAGCTCACTCTATGTTCTTAACTAACACTTCCTGGAAGAAGACATTCCCCAATATTGAGAAGCTGAGACAGACAATGTGAGAGCCTGCATCATACATCTTTTGTGACCTAGGAGAAGTCCTCTTGCAAAACCTGAATTGATGCTTTTCATATTTTTCAGGTAGGAAGTTAAACATTGAATAATTCATTAAAAAGAAAAATCATGCCATCAACACTTTCAAACTACTAAAAGTTTAATTGTTCTTAACTTTCTTTCAGATTGTCTTTGCTTGTTTCTTTTCATCCCTGGACCTACATTCGGAACATTTCCTTGTAATTGGTAATCCAGTTTGGCTTTATTCACTGCTCTTCAGTGTCAGGGCTAGCAAAAAATCAGTCTATAGCAGTTACAACAGCTCTTGAAACAGAAGAAACATTTCAGTACTATGCAATATTTACCTTTAAAAATGCCAGTCATTTTATAGACTCAGTATTGAGAGCTGATGGTTGGTTAATGATGATATTCCCAGCAGAACTGAAAATGGCGAGTCAAGACACACCATATGCTTAATTTCATCAACCTTTATGCACAAGTGATTTACCATACTGTTAATGTTACTATCATTTTAACAGGTTTTTATTGGAAAAGAATTTAGTGTCTAGATAAAGAATCATTTCTATTAAGCTTAGAAAACTTATTGATTCTGCCTGATTATTTTGATCTCCCTTGTTAATCTGGAGAAATTCCATTGAAGTCACAACAGTTTTAGAATGGAGAGGCAAAATAAAAGCCCTAGTAACACTGAATCTGAGTCAGAAAGAGCATCTGAAAAGCATATGAACATTCCTGTGGAAGGAAAAAATAAAAGAAAAACGTGTGTTTTGCTGATACATCCCTTTTCAGATTCAGGTCACTTCCAGCTATGCTGAACAGAACTGCACTATTCTGTCCCAAACATTTGCTTATTCTACCTCCTATTAAATGGAGATTATCACCAGTTTAGCTGTGCCAACATAACCAAAAAATCAGCACGTTTCTCCAGACAAATTTTAGAGAGATAAATCAAATAGAAAAGCCCAAACTATTAATAGCATTCACTGTTTAAACCAAAAAAATTTTTGAATGCACACCACTGTATCCACAGACTTAAGGGATGGAGACATTGGGTAGACAGTTGCACTAGCAAGCATTGACTGTAGTCAGTTTTGAGAAAAAATAAACAATACATCTGACTGTGACCTTGACATCTTGCAGTCTGCATTCTGTACAAATACAAAAAGTCAAGCCTGAACTTACTCATAAATTCAAACAGTTTTGCAAGCAATTTTTTTCTTTTATGCAAAATTCTCATCTGGAAATTTATTGAAAATCTTTACGTGAAAAAAAAATTAAATGTTCAAATTACAATGAATGCATAATCTGAGATTTCTGATACCCCACAGTTATCATGATGTATCCATCTTCAAAAAGATCAGTTAAAAGTAAATGAAAGAATAAGTGTAGTAAAAATAAACAAGTAGATAGAGGTATAGAAAACAGAAGGATCAATATGTAGGTTAAAATAACCATACAAAAACTGACCTTATGTCAATTTCCTTATTATATCTGAAATAAAACCTCCTTGAAACAGTATCTATATGCATAGAATAGCAAGAATAAGAACAGTACAATAATCAGTAGATCTATCAGTTCAACTAAGTTATAAAAGGCATTTCATTCAGACTACTGGTAAAACACGCTTAATAAAATGCAGCATGACTTAACAGAGAGCAGTGTTATCAGCCACATCTTGATTTGTAAACATACACTGCATCACACAAATGAAATTTATAAAAGTAACCAACACCACCACACAGACAGAATTTAAAAGGTTCACTAAGCAAATCCATTGGGATCTAAACAGCCTGGTTTTTGGACTCAATATCAGTTCAGGTTTGAGTTCTGGTTTGACAAGTAAATAAAATAGAGTTAAAATAATTTTCTTCAACCTTATGAACCCATTTGATTGTATGATGTTTTGATTAAGACAGCGTAATCTAACATTCAGATGACTCAAGCTGGGTGGGCTCACTGTTAAAAGGAAAACAGTGTGTCTAATTAGGTAAGTCTGCAACTGCAGCTGTAAATGGAGAGCATTTTCAGGCAGAGTTTGAAGTGAGGCAAGTTCATAAGCCTTTGCTCTTTAACATTTCTATGAGCTTGCTGTAGGAAAACAAGATTTTAGAGAAGATGTAAGAACAACTGTTAATTATGACACTTGAAGAAGGAAGGTGCTAAATTAGAGTCCCATGAAAAGCTTAGTGGGAGTTACTAAATCACTGGAAAGCCTACCTTTCAGTGACTTAAGTATTTAAATGACTAATCTATTTAAGTTGTCATAAACAAGCATAGAGATTTGATTATTGTCCTAAAAACTAAGATGGAAGAAATTTGCTGCAAGAGGGCTGTCCAATCTTAGTCAAAAAATGCAACAAAATCCAGTGTTTAAGAAGTTAAAGATGAAGTGATTTAGACAAAAAAGTGTGATTTTTTTTTTTTTTTTTTAAACAAACAAACAAAAGCAACCAGGAATATCTAAGCCCTGAAACAACTTTTTAACTAGACAAGGTCTTCACCACCAGAAGCTGTTAAATCTGAAAACCCGATTTGGGTATGTTTTTAAACCTTTCAATAAAGTAAATTTAGTTCATGTTCCATAAGGAAAAGTGGCCAAATAAACTGATTACTGAAAAAATGAGGGCTTCTATTATCAGCAACTCTTCTGAAATTTATGATTAAAACAAGCTGATAGTCAGCTGAATTTTATCTCAAAATTATCTTTTTCACTAAATATCAATGAAATACTGTTGCATAGAACTCATTAACCTAATTTTGTCGAGCTAAAAAACAAGTCTATGTAAGCCAATTTGTGAATTTCACTGTTATTTACAGAAAATATCAGACACCATCTGAAGATAATTCACTTAATTTTTAAGATATGTATCCCCCCCCAAAAAATAAAGAAGGTAACCACCTCCTGGAAGCTCCTGCATTCTTCCATTTCCAGAAGAAACTCAAATCATCATGCTAGAGTAAACGTGCACATTATCAGCAGCAAAAATTGTGATATGTATTTCATTTTTAGAAATCTAAATTTATTTTTTAGCTCTATGTAGACAAAGAACAGCCCCCCAAAGAAATTAATTTTAGGGTAAATTATTTTTCCACTTCTTAATTTTTGGAACCAGAGCTTTACATATTATCTTGCTGCAGAAGAAAATATGTATTTAAAACAGTTATTTGCACATCTCTAATCCAGTGCTTTGTGTTACTAAGAATACTCTGAGTTGAAAGAGACTCATTGCATCGAGTCCAACTCCCAACTTCTCAAAGAACCACCCAAAATTCAAACTATGTGTGAATGCATTGCTCAAATGCTCCTTGAACTCCAGCAGCCCAGGGCCCTGCCCACTGCCCTTGGCAGCCTGCTCCATGCCCACTGCCCTCTGGTGCAGACCCTGTCCTTACCTCTACCTGCCCCTCCTGTGACACAGCTCCATGTTGTTCCCTCAGGTTCTCACACTGCCCCTCTGCTCCCTGTGAGGAGCCACAGATGCCATGAGCAGCCTCCTCTACTCTGGGCTGAACAAACCAATGGACTTCAGCTGCTCTTCATACATCTTACCCTCTAAGACCTTCAACATCTTTGCAGCCCTCCTTTGAACATTCTCTAATAGTTTTATGTCCTTCTTATACTGTGGTGCTCAAACCTGAAGCCAATGCTTTAGGGGAGACCACATAGAACAGAGAAGACAATCTCTTCTTTCATCCAGCTGGCAGTGATGGGCCTCTAGAGCATGGTTTATGCTTTTCTCCTCACTATTTTTGACAGTCTCCACCAGTCTTTCCTTTAGCCTGATGGTTTTCTCTATTTTCCTAGTTTCTATCTCAATAATACTTCTTCTCTGTGAGCAGACCATTTTACTGTTCTCTTCTGTACTACCACATCTTGGCCAGGAGTCTATCACTATGATTAATACATTTGGGTTAATGGCATTTTGCAATTATTTAATCATCATGTCAGGTATGTTTTCTATAAGGGAACGGTTTATCTACATTTCTACAATAGTAGTATTCTTGACATGATGTGGACACTTCAGACCAATTTCAACTTCTTCATAGCGGCTACAGTATTCTGTCTCCCATTCATGACCTTCTTCAGTGTATTCCTTTACACTAATTTTTTTCCTGAAGTCATTCTTATAAATTGCCAATATTTAATCTGTGAGTATGGAAATGGAACACCAACAGTCACCTCTCTCTGACAATTTCTGTATGTGCTGCAGTTACCATGGTACCAACCTGAGCAGTTGATGTCTAAATATAGGGCAGAATAAAGGATGTATCTCTTCAACAACTAATAGAATGAAGTAAAAGCTCATAGAGATTTTACAGTTTCAGTAACACAGAATACTTAATATTGGTCACTTTCTCCACATAGATATTAAAATACTTAAATATCATTCATAAAATATTCAACATAGTTTACTTCTTTGATAGAACTGAACTGAAAAAAACACAATCTGAGAGAGGAAATTTATGGATAACTTACAGACATAGGATAGTGTATACAGCAAGTTTAACAAAGACCACCTAAAAGAAGTGTGAAGAATTTCATTAGCTGCAAAGCACTGGGTACCAGAAGCAGTGAGGAAATACAGTAAGACTGCGATGATTTCACACTGGGACTTATTTTATCTAAAATGTCTGCACTGAACGTACTTGGTTCAAGAAAGTGTTTGTAGCCAGTAATATTTAACAGAATTGAGCTGACTCATGAAGTATGAATAAATAGTATTAGGAATTCATGAAACCTGAACTGTGTGAAGAAACGTGCCAAGATTGCTTTGCCTGTCCTTGTACTTTTTTGGAGAACATCAAATAAGGCATCAGTGTCATAGCAATTTGAAAGAATACAGCTCTCAAAGCATTCGTCCTCACACTCGTTTGCCTGAGTAGATCACTGGAAGCCCAGCCATCTCGGTGATGGACTTACACTTTCAGACCAAGGGTAAAACACAGGGAGTTTCCTGGTGAACAAAAAATTTCACGCACAGTACTTTATCTAACAGTTCTTCAATGTTTTTACAGAAGTGTGCATTTTGTTAAGATACAAAGCAACTTTTCAGATATAGAAAGCAAATGCAGATTTTTACTGTCTTGTAACTCAGCTCATGTAAATAAAAGACCTGCTAAATGAGATAAGTATATCTCCAATTCTCTGCAAAGTCCTCTGCATATTTAAATGTTTCTATGCATTTCTGCATTGCTAAGCTGTTGTTTGTAGAAGCGCTGACATTCTATGAGACTAACACCATATTTTGATGTGATTTCTAACAGAAATACTGTTCCAGTTCACTAGCTGTTACTGTATAGTCAGGGGGAAAATTATTGCAAAGAAAAGCACATTTTAAAATGTCAGAACAACTGTTAAGATTCAGAATGCAAATTTCATGTCTGATATATGCCAAAATCCCCCAAAGCACCAAGTCCAGATTCTCTGACTGCAGGGGTGCTCAGCACAATATGTGGTTGTGCTGGTACAGAAAGAGACATTCTACACTTGAGAGTCTTTTTGGAGATTACTTATAACAAGAAGAAAACATTGGGAAATTTCCAAGAACTGCCATGAACAAAATGTTGCTGCAAAGGCAGGAGTCTTGCTTGCAGAAACAATTTATTCTTTCTCAATTAGACCTTTAGATTTAGAATTTCGTTTTCTCTATTGAATATCTACATGTGATTTCTTTTAGTCCATAAAATATTCCTATCCTAATATCTACTTATAAAAATAATACCATGTTGCATTTACATACTGCTCATATGAAATGTCAAATAAGGAAAGAAGAGATAGGTATATGCCAACTCTTACCCTGTAAAAGAAAAATTTTGTGCTATTCAAAACTATAAGCAAATACTATAGGGGTATCCTTCAGATTCTCTTTGTAGTTAATTTCTGCATAGGATTTCTACATTAGCATTCTTGGTCCTCTTCTTGAAAAATTTCATTGCTCACTCATGGAGTTAAGATTTAAGGAGAAATCCAATAAAGCTTACATTAAACTAACTACTCGATGAGAGTAAAAAGGATTGCAGCTCTAAAATCCAATGACTCAGATAAAGCTTCTCAATAAACCATAATCGGAATTTCAAAATTAGGGAAGATAAATGTGCCTTTTAAATACTGAGCACCCTCATCCACAGATATTTAGTCTCTTACAAATAAAGATTTAAACTCTATTGCCTGCATTTCTACAGAAAAGTTAATAGGTAAATTCTCTAATTTCTGGTTGTGCTGACAGTGCAACATGGAAATGCATCTCCAACAGCTATTCTTGTCTTTGGTCTACATCTATGAGCTGCACAGTGAAGAAATTACTCTCTTTATGGACCTACATCATAGAATCATAAAATCATAGAATTACTCAGGTTGGAAAAGACCTTGAAGATCATCAAGTCCAACCGCAGCCTAACCAGTAGCCTATCTCTTAAAAAACAACCACAAAACAATACTACAACAACAAACCTCTGCTAAATCATATCATATCCCATCATCTACATCATCTAGGAGGGCAGTAGTAGACTGTCTGCAGAAAGAACAAGAGGCAGACTAAGAAGTAGGTTGACAGTGAACGAGCCTTTCCATAGCTCCTTCATGGAAAGGAGCCTCAACATGAAGACAGGCAAGTGAAGATAAGAGGTATCAAAGGAAAAATTCCTTGTTTACTTTGGTTGAAACTCTGGTGACAACACACCCCCACACACAGAGCATAGAGTGCACCTCTATTTTACCTGTACTGGCAAAAACACACAGAAAAGGCACCAAGACACTGCAAAGCAAAAGGTTTTTTGATATGCTGGCCATAGGTGTTTTTGGGTAAGGGTTGTATAGACAGGTCTGGGGTATTTCAAGCAACTGCTGGTATTGCCAGCTTGTCCAGACCTCCAGAGATCCCTTCTCACCCCTACAATTCTGTGATTCTGTGAAATACAGAATTGTAGGGAATTCTGTACAGAATTGTACAGAATCACAGAAACAATTCTGTGATTCTTTGACTTCATCATCAAACAAATAGTAAAAATACTGGCATGTAACCAAAGACATTCAATTTGCAAAACTGAACTTAAAAATACCCGATATAATCAATTGATTGCTTTTCAGCGTTGTTAGCATCAGTTATGTAAGTATCAGTGACTTTTAAGACAGATATGTTCACACGCACTTACAATTATAGAGTATTGCAACCTGCTTTTTGTAAATCCTATCCTACCATCATTACATCCATGTGAATTGGACTGGGCTATAAAAGTACAAAATACCATAGAGAAATGGTAAACATACCTTTCCTTCAGTGAAGTTATCATCTCCTTTTCTGATTAACTTTCGTTTACCAGTATCTCCCAAAACACCCTGCAGCATGACATACACATCTGCATCAGTTCCTGACCCAGGGGATGCTCCCGTGGTGATATAGAGAACATAGCTTTTCACTATTCGGAAAAAGAGATCGAAAGTTTAGCAAATTGTAATCAGTTTTGAAAATATGCAGTTTAATAAATTGCACCTAAAGTGACCAAGAGATCTAACAGTATTACAGTGCATGAAAAATAATGAAGAAGCACTGCAATAAAAAATTATGTACTACTTTAACAATAAATAAAAAGTTTCTAAATGAAAAAATAAACAACTCCCACTTTTTTTTCTTTTTCTCATGGTAGAATATCCATTCAGAACAAGAGCGTATGCATTCTTCACTAACTTTGGCATCAAATCCCCAAAGAAACACAAAACTAATGAAAGCAATCTGGTCTTGAGGTGATCAAATTATAACTCACACAAAGGAATTTCATGATGTATAAATACAAGGTCACAGAAGAATGTGTGATCTACTTCTGCTGTAAGGGGCAATGACTTCCTTATCTGACATTACAGTACAAGAGTTATTTTCTCTGGATTTCCTGTACTTCCTTTGAGAGAGCACCAGATAATATTACTGAGAAAAAGCAGAACCCTGCTTACTGTTCAAAACATTTAATGTTTTTAATGCTGTGTACTTTCTCTTTTACAGGTCCCAAACTGATCTCAGTCTTGGAATGCAAAAAACACATCTAACTATGGGAACTGAGATTCCTCTTAGAAAATGAATGGAAATTATATGCTAAATCCTTTGGCCTGTCTTGAGAATCATAGCTGTCATAACTGGCCATATCATTTCCAGTGTTTCTGATTTGTAACAAACCTGCTGGAAAAGGAGAATTGACGGTGAGTACTGGAAGCTCAGCCACTCTTTCCCCTTTGTCATCTGCAAAGTTGCGGCAAAATGGAAACTCCAGAAGATTTTTACTTACTCTGTGCTGAAGCTTTACCTTAACAAAAAAGAAGAAGAAAAAAATTAAACACATCTCTTGCTCTAGAGTAAACTATAGAAAGACTGGAAAGTACTAAGAACAAACACACAGTCTCAATTATCAAAAAAGAGGAGGAAAAATGAGAAGAAAAAGATTTTTCCCAATTAAAAATAATTAAGATGTTGTCAGCATTATTGATGTAGAGTTTGTGGTACTACAGGAAAAAAAAAAAAAAAAAAAGATTTGGAATAGTTCAAAAAGGTTCCTTTATGTATCTATTCGTGCAGCATATGGAAGAAAATAAATGTTGTTATGCCGGTTTCAGCTTGTGATAAATGTCGATAAGTTCTAACATGTTTTTGTGGCAGAATGTCTTCTTGTTCTGAGTAATTGGATGAAGAAAATGTGTTTCTGGAAAAAGCTGAAAAATTGAAATCAAACACCTTTATTGCATGTATATGTCTGTACATATATCATATTACTGAATATTTTGAATGTCTGTGAAATATATGTAAGTGTACATAAAGAAATCAAAGGGTGTTACTGAGCTACACAGATTAGTCCTATTACAAGGAAAGAGATTTTAATAATGAGGCTTCCATATTCCTTTTACACCAACATCTACATTCCTGAGCAGTCTCATTTACTGTGCTTTGTTTCTTTAGGAGTTGAAAAGCAAGAATAAAGGTGCATTTCTTCTGAAACAAAGCATATCTTTTTGTTTATTATTTATTTATTTATTACCAGGCATTAGTTTATAATGATGTTATCTTCCTCCAAAAATTCAAGGGCACTACTTTCCAGATATGATTCTAAATTGAATGCTGATTCTAAATATGGAATTCAACCATCTGAATCATAGAATCATAGAATCATAGAATTACTCAGGTTGGAAAAGACCTTGAAGATCATCAGGTCCAACCGCAGCCTAACCAGTACCCTATCTCTTAAAAAACAACAACAAACCTCTGCTAAATCATATCCCTGAGTACCACATCCAAATGGCTCTTAAACACATCCAGGGATGGTGATTCAACCACCTCCTTGGGGAGCCCATTCCAGTACCTAACCACCCTTTCTGTAAAGAAGTTCTTTCTAATATCCAACCTAGATAAATACTATTTTCCTCTATCTCTTGCAACAACCTCGTAATTTCATACAAGGTTCCAACCTGTTCTGCTATTGGATCCATCAAGCAAAGGAAATGCCTCCTCCAAAAACTCCTCTAAGTTTACATTTTCTTTCTTTTTCTTGTCCTATCTGATAAAAATTTACCTATTTTCTTTTTCTATATAAATTATGTTGATATTTTTTCTAACTCTTCTTTGAGCACTTGTTATGAGCTAATGAAGTGAAGCAGATTAATAGACATCACTGGAACTGCCAAATTTGTGTTCTGATTTTCTTTTCAGTGATCCACCATCTCCAAGAAGTAGCTTTAATTTTACTGATGTATTTGTTAGATAATTATTTCTGACTATGAAGATGAAATTAACAATCTGACTACCAGTTAAATGTCAGGGGGATTAGTTCTCTATTCAATCTCATATTACAAAGATTAAAATCTTTTTTTTTTTTCTCTCTTTTTTAATGAGAACAAAATACAAGTTTTAATGGGGTAAAGTGCAGATGCAGTTTGAAAGATGACTCCTTCTTTTAAACTCGTATCTACTTTCCCAGGACAAAGATACTTCTTGCATAGGAAAATGCCACGCTAATTTCAGTATGATGTCAGATTTTAGCTTCAGCATCCTTGACATCAGAAGAAAGATCGTCACTTTTGCTATTCACTTCTTTTTTTTCTAGATGTCAACATAAATGGCAGATGTTTTCATCAAAGGGCATTTCTGGTGTCTCTCTTAATTGTTTACTTTGGATCACTGGGTTCACAACATGCCACACTCAGTTTGGAATTACATGAATGCTGCAATGCTTGCCAGTGGCTCCAGTTCAAAAGTGAGACTACAAGATGTGGTAATGGCAAACCTATGTATGTATCATCCAGACATCTTCTTAAGTTTACAAACTCTTTGGTATCCAATGCTATACTAATAAACATTTTGAACATTCTGTGAATTTATCATTCTACAAGCATTGAGCATTACCAGATCCACTTATTCTTGTAATAATAATAATAAAATAAATAAATAAATAAATAAATAAATAAATAAGAAAAGAAAAAGGAATTTCAAAAGGAACTGGAAACTGAAATAAGTACTAACCACAGAGTACAAAAAAGATTATCTTACAAGAAATACTTGAACTACTGGCCCTGCCCCTGAGGTCTGGAACTTGATGATCCTTGGGGTCACTTCCAACTCAAGCCACTCTGATTCTACTTTTGCTTTGCTAGTTTTCATTTTTTACCTCATGGCAATGCCAAGACTCTCCTTCTCCAGCTTCTTCAATTTCTAGGCGAACTTTAAATATAGTAGTGAATTTCTTATTTAATTCAATTGAAGTCTCATAAACTTGCTTTTTTTTAAGAGATCCTTTTGGGAGTGTGATTGAAGTACAGATACCTTTTCCACCACAAACAGTTAGAGACATTTTAGGATTTGTGGAACTAGAAGAAATATCACTAGTTGTGACAAAGACATCCCAAGTCCCTGTTGAAGAAAAACAGTAAAAAATAATTAATGGGTTTGTTGAATATCAAAAATAATACATCAATTTTTAACAGGCTGCTAGTGAATGACTAGCAAACCATTCTCATCCTTGCACTGAGCTAGTCTTGAAACATAACAGACTCAGTTATTATAATTGATATATTGCACATACCGAGAAACAGACCAGCCTTTCAGCAGTGATAGTTGTCTCTTTAGAGGTGGAACAATCCAGCAGAACTAGGCAAATAAGACTGCCAGCTCCCTATTAGAGACTGAAGAGCCTTGCCAGTTCATTGACATTTTTCAGCCTATAATTGTTTCCTCTGATCATTTTAATCTTTTTCTCACTAATTGCCTCTCAAAAGCAGCACATTTTCTACCACACAGTACTGGATATCAGGTTTGCCTTTGATCCAGGATAGTAACTGTTTGCATTTAAACTTTGAGGAGCTATTTAAACTAGATTTTTAAAAATTGCAACATATAAACAAGATGCCGATAAGACAAGCTGCTTCAGTGCTTGAAATTTGATATTAAAGTACTCTTCTCCAGGTCAAACAACTCTAACTCTTCCAGCTTATCCTCATAAAAGGAGAGCTGCATTTCCTTGATCATCTTGATGGCTCTATGTTGGACTCTTTCCAGTATGTCAGAATCTCTCTTGTGCTGTGGATGGAGCAGGAATCCTTAACACTAAGGAGAGAGGAAGAATCACCTCTCTTGACCTACCTGCTATTCTTTGTCTAATGCAGCCAAGAATACAGTTAGCTTTCTTAGCAGCAAGGGCACACCACTAACTCATATTCAACAGTTTGTGTTCATTGCCTCTTGTCTTGTCAGGGGATACTTATTGAAAAGAAAATAATAACTCATGTTCAAATTAAAAGCCTGGTTTGAAGCATTTCGTATTTTAAATATTCCATATGAATTAACTGTCAGCTGGTGGCCCATAAATACCACAGACTGATAGCAGGTAGACTCATGAACATCAGAATCAGATATGTACACTTTAAAAAAATCACCCATTAAAATGCCCTTAATGTTAATAGCTTATATGGAAAAATCAGTGTTATCAAGAATATGTTTTCCTTTTTTAAAGAGACCCCGACTTCTACAGAAGGGTTTCGGTCACCTGGTCTGGTATAGAATTCACTGTGATCAACTGAGCTGTTTATGCAAAGTGAGCATGGGTTTAATATTTACAAATATTTATAAATATTTTGTAAATTGGGGATATTTTATTTTGAGTAATGGAAACAGTGATTTTCACTGTCCTATAAAGTCTTGCTTTCTAATCACAGCCAGCAAAACATTCTCTCTCCTAGTACAAATTAATTCAAATAAAACTCTATTTGCAGCAGGTGAGAATCTATGCCATGAATTCCAAACCCCATGAAGGTAGAAAAATGGTAGTCATCTAAAATAACTTCAGAAATTATTATTTTAACATTAATCATAAAAAGCTACCAGTTCCAGGTTTGTGAACATTAAATACAAATGGAAGAAATAACATCCATGAAAAAAAAAAAAAATGGAAGTGAAATGAAAATTTACAATATCACCTGTGACAAAAACCACAGTATTTTTAGCCCTGGAGCACTGAAATATTAAGACTTTAAGCTGTCAGTGTATTGCTGCCTAAGAACAATAACCAGAAGGACTATCTCTATTGGATCATGTAACACTTTAGTCTGCTATTGCAACTATATTGTACAATCTCTTTGATAAATTTGTCAAGATCCAATTTTAAAGCAGCTTCATTAAGCTTCTTTTATTCTCTGCTGTTAAGTCTAAAAGAAAACCAAGCTAAAAAATTTCTTCTCCTAAAGAGTGATCAGGCACTGGAACGGGCTCTTCAGGGAGGTGGTGCAGTTACCATCCCTGGAGTCATTCAATAAATATTTTGGTGTTGTATTAAGGGATGTGGTTTAGCTGGGAAATATAGGTGGTAGGTGGATTCTTGGACTGAATGATCTTGGAGGTCTTTTCCAACCTTAGTGATTCTATGATTTATTTTTATGACAACTTTATCCCTTTAAATAACTCTTTTTCCCATCTTGATAAGAAATCCCCTATTAATACAATAGATCACAACTGTCCATTTTGAACATTAAATTTGCTAGTCTGAATACATCAAGTTTTTTCAATACCCCATCACAACAAAGTCTTGCCATATTCCCAGACATCTTTACATCTATTCAATTTTGAACAAGTTTTTCTGGAGTAGCGTGGTCATAATTATACATGGCATTCAAAGGAGAAACATCACTGCTTCATTGTACAGTGGCATTAATTTTCCTTTGCCTTTATTGATAATGCTCCCATACATTGTAAGGTTACAGTGACTACACTCACAGCCATGTCATATTGTTTTCTAAAAATTATTCTGCGATCATATAACAAAACCAGGTATTTCCCCTATTGATGTACCACTGAAGCACTCCTGTAGCAGAAATAATTACAAGATGTACCAATCTGATACAGTTTTTCACTCCTAGCTACTACTTAGTTCATAATTTCCCAATAAAATTAATGGAAATTAAGAAACAGTACCAGAATTAAGAGCTTAAATACATAGTTGGATTTAAACCTAATTGTGTTCAAGATCTGCGTTATTTCATTCCATTGCTTTCCTCCAGTTCTCAAAGTTTATCCTTCAGCCTCTTCATCCTCCTGTCAGCACTCACAGCTTTATAGCATGAACAGATTTTATTAGCATATATATATCTGTTATATATTTATATTGTTTTTATTAGCATATTTACTCCCTATCTAGCTCTTTGCAATTATTTCTTTTACCATTTCTTTCCACTTTCTAATTTCTAATTACCTTATAATCCAATAAAGCAAATACAATTCAGTACTGACATTTACACAGATTAAATGTCATTATATTTCTCTTACTGGGGAAGACTTCTTAAAGGTATCAACTTTGTCTTACGATTTATCATTTGTGAACTCATTTCTTTTATTTCCTATTTGCCTCTGCTATCCTAACTACTTTTTTTTTTTTTTTTTTTTTTTTTCAGGTGTAGATATTACCTTAGTTATTTTCAAGTTGTACTTCTCATTGCTGTAGAATTATTTCATAGCCTCCTACTTCTGCCTCTTCTTTTCTCTGCTCTCTCAGTATTTCAGACTAAAGACTGCTTATGTTGTCACTGACTTCATGAAGCTCAAACTGTATTTGTATTTCACATTTGGTGATTTGCAGTAACTTCATTCCCACTAGTAATTCTTGATTTTGCTTCTCTTCTGCACATTATGGGTCGTTAATAAAAACAGACATAAATTAATCATTTTTTTTAGGGATTCTACCTACATCATCTTTAGTCCCAATTTATTGTTACTGCATAGTCACCTGTCTTTCCATATTTTATTTTTTTAAGTGAATGGTTGAAGAACCTTTACTATTTGTTTTAATTCCTTTATAAAATCTGTCTCAGTTTGACATTTAGTTAAGTTCTATTGTATCCGTATACTTTCTGACCCCTAAGGTATAGTGCTCTTTGCTGATCAGACTTATTTCTAAATTCCTTGTAGGCTCTCTGCTTATCTGTAATATTCTTCCTAGAAGTTTTATACACACAGACCAGAACTGATGTCGAATGGATTCACAATTGAATATAAATAATCATAAACTATAAAATATTAGTCAATCTACACTCAATTTTTTGAGGGCTATGGCTGTGTGAGAAGCATGGGATGGTGGAAGCTTTTTACAACCCTACATTCAGATGCTAGAAGAGCGTGCAAGATTTCTCACACCTTTTAAATTGTCATTGAAGAGAGAGCTGACGGACCCTGATCAGCTGTAGGCTTCTGCTCTAAATAACTCCTAGGAGAAGCCTGCGACGCTCTGTGGATTATGTAGGGCACCTATGGAATTTTTGCAGTATTGTAGTACAGTAATTTCTTATTTTGAAATCGACATTATGCTAGCTGTTCATCTAGCTTAACTTTCCACATTATTCTGTCCTTCTGTTGTCTCAATAATAGTATTTTTGTATTTCCTAAAATTATTTAAAATATAAGAGTATATAATAAAACCATGTCTGAGAGAATATAGAACTCTAAAAATAAAATGGAATAACCATGAATACAGAAATCAACAATGGTCAGTGTACAAAATTATTGATTAAGAATACAAACTCACATCTTCGGATTAGTTGAACTTCACATAGTTTGATCTACTACTTCTCAGTCAAACTGCATAAATGGAACCAAAACATTTAACAGTTCTTCAAAAAAATGACAACATGTGCCAGAGAGCCAAGAAATCCAGTCCCATGGCAAAGTGTAAAAGACTTATCAGGTTTTCAGTGTTTCCATTATTTCTGAATTTCAACCCTTTTCTCATTAAATTGAAAAGGATATTGGGTCCAGGTTAACTAGCTTTGCAAAAACTCATGCCACTTAAGTAAAAATGAAACTGGGGAAAAAAAGCAAATGCTTTTTGCAAACATACAAACACACATGAAAATCTCATTCTGCTATATGAGTTTTTGTATCCCTTCTTGAGAATTCACCACTCTTGTAGGAGCCTTCTGCTCTGCACTGATTGCCATATGGAACAACCTACCTCTTTCTGCTTCAGCTTTTTTTCAAGCCTCAACTAAACACACTCTTCATTGCTGCCATTTACTTCATTTTTCCCTTCTGCAAATTATAATTCTACCTACCAGGTCTGGAGAGAGAGCTGAAGAGATACAATTCATATTTAAGCTATATTATTTTTGTATTTTGGATTTAGTCTTAAAAATAACCTAAAAAATAAAATGAATGATCACTAAAACAAAACAAACAACAAAAAAACAAACAACAACAAGAACAACAACAACAGCAAACAGAAGGAACTTTTATGATTTTGAGTCTTACCGTGAATCTTTTCTGTCAGCATTTCCTTCCTGACTTTTCCGAGTAGTCTCAACATTCGTTCCATCTGTGCATCACCAACTCCACTGTCTAACCATTGCTGGCAAAGAAATATATATTGGCAATCAGTCTTGCCTGATTCATGGATGACAATTTGGTCCAAGTACCATCCAGCTCCATAACCGACATTACTGTGTTCAACAAGCACTTTGCTTAATTGTCCAAGGTCTACTGCTCTCACCTCAGAGATACTGACCTGAGAAGGTAAAGATAAAATGAATTGCATTAAACTAATTAAATGACATATTTCATCTTTTATCTCTAAGAGAATGTTTGGAAAGACATACACTTTTCAGTACTGAAGTATCTTTTGATTTCTGACAGAAAAGGAAGATATTCTGATATTTTGAAATTTATATTTAGAGACCTAAAGAAAATATGCGGATCCTTGAATGTATGCATTTTTCCTTTTTCATGATTACTGCATCCTGGACTGTATTAGGAAAAGTATCCCACTAGTACACTCACCTGAAAGAAATCTCAGATCTTAAAGAAGTCTCACAAAACTTCAACTTGTTCCTCATAACTGAATTAAAAAGAGTCCATGAGACTTCAGGATTGGTCTTGTAAATAAAACTTGTTTAAATAAGGCATTTTATTAGATTAAAAAAAAAAAATTAAAAAAATGACAAATTACTTTATATTCGAAGTTATCCCATTTGAAAAAAAAAAAAATAAAAAATGCTGTACTATTCAAGTCTGAACTGAAATACCAACAGTGTTGATGCCTATGCAAACAAAAGGATGATACTGACATTAGAAACTATAAGTAAGGCTGTGCACGCATACAAGCAAGAATTTATGTGCTCTTTGGATGTAAATAGACATCTGTTTAAATATTGCTACAGCTACTAGCAAACAAAAGCTAAATGGCAACTGCACTAGTGCATGTTAGGATGAATAAATTGTATGAGTGAGAGAATGAATGTGTTCTGTGCAAGAAAGAATACAAGTGGGTGGGGAGATACATGGGCATGAGTGTGGGTGACATGAAAAAAAAATGCAGATGGATAGTAGAAACAGACGCTGTAATTTTTATTTGTTGCCAACTAATTTGCCACCAGGCAGGAAAAAGCATGACAACCAGAAAGTAACAAAAAAGAGACGATTTTTAAAAATTATCATGTCATCTGGTCCATTCTCTTGGCACTGTGGGACTATTTTCTCCAGTGTGCTCAGAAAAAGAAAACATCAGAGTTATTCTTCATATCGCAGCCTTAGAGCTTCCATCATTACCTCGTTATATCCATGAATGCATATGCAGCCCAAAATAAGATATAGCTGGGAGAAACATCTTGTAAATAACTTTTTGGTAGCATTCATTGCATTTTAATTTTTTTCTTTATAATTCCAAGCCAAACATAATTTTCTTGTCAGTCTACATGACCCTTGACTTAGAGGAAATAGCCTGTATTGCTAATACTCATGTTCTTTCACAGCTAACTCTGTCTGAAAAAGGAACCTATCATTAGTCTCATTCTTTGTGATAATAATTAACAGTCATTAGACAACAGTGGTCACAATCACTCATTGTTATCAATGAATTCTTGTAATAATACATTAAATTGCCTACTCCTTCAGTATTAGCAAGAATGTACTTTTGGTTGATGCCATTATATTTCTTTTTTTCTTTCCTACTCAGTATAAAGGCATTTGGAACTGCATTAAACACACTACTGTAATTACTGAGTGTAATTAATGAATGCCAACAGGATTTTATTTCAATTGACTTACTTTAGAAGGAGAGTTAGCTAGTCAAAATTACAATGCCCACTTATTTAACCCATTAAACTGGTGAAAAAGTTAAGACATATGACTACTTGAATAAATGCAAACTAGCTGTCCTTTCCACAGTCACATATTTGCTTATACTTTGTAATATTTTTCTGTCTTACTAGTTTTTCCTTATATTCCAGTCTTTATAAGTCAAGAGAAACCCTTTCTCTTACATCTCAGGTTTCCTTAACTTTGCCTTCTTTGCCTGCCCACTCCATATTTTTCAGGGATATTGTCTGTAAGTACTATTTGCACTCAACATTTCTTCCTTCCACCTCTTAGATACTGTCACTAAAACCTCATACCAACATTTTTATTAGCATACTTCCTACAAAAGAACATATTACTGCTAGTAGGATGTCAGATCACAGATGCATCTAGTACTGTTACTTACAGTTGCCAATTATATTTTCCTAGGGAACGGCTGAGAAAGAGGGAAGATATATAGAGAGAATTAAAAACTCTCTCAAGCTTTAGCACTTTGTGGTTCAGAGATTTCCTGAGCCAGAGGTTATTCCTTTGCACTTAAAAATTGTTTTCCATTACAATCATAGAATCGTAGGGGTTGGAAGGGACCTCTGGAGATCATCTAATTCAACCTCTCTCTTAAAGAAGGTTGCCTAAAGTATATTGCCCAGGAAAGCATCCAGACAGGATTTGAATATTTCCAGAGGAGACTGTTCTACTTCTCTGGGCAGCCTGTACCAGTGCTCTGTCAGTCTCATAGTAAACTTTTTCCTGTGCTCATATGTGCAATAGCTCTTTGCACCAATGGGCATTTTAGCATCTGCAGCATCTTGCGGCAGAAATTAAGACAGATTAATTATACACTGTGTAAAAATCCACCTCATTTTGTTTTGAACTTGTCACCTGCAGCTTTTATTTAATGTTCTTGAGCTCTCATATTTAATGAGAAAGCAAAATTACTCATTTTGTCATTCTACTTTTCTTGACTTCCTATCCCTTCCTTTCAACATCCCTTTTTCTGGCTAAACATTTCTTGTTTGTTTAATCATTCCTTGTATGAAAGATGCTTTCATAGAATCACAGAATGGCCGGGGTTGAAAAGGACCTCAAAGATCATCTAGTTTCAACCCTCCTGCTGTGGGCAAGGTTGCCAACCACCCGACCAGGCTGCCCAGAACCACATCCAGCCTGGCTGCCTCCAGGGATGGGTCATCCAAAACCTCCTTGCACAACCTGTTCCAGTGTGGCACCACCCTCTGTGTGAAAAACTTCCTCATAATATGCAATCTAAATCTCCTGTGTCTTAGTTTAAAGCCATTCCCCCTTGTCCTATCACTATCCTTCCTTGTAAACAGCCATTTCCCCTCCTGTTCACATGTTCCCTTCAAGTACTGGACAGCCACAATGAGGTCTCACTGAAGCCTTCTCTTCTCCAAGCAAACAATCCCAGTTCCCTCAACCTTTCTTCATAGGAGAGGTGATCCAGACCTCTGATTATCTTTGTGGCCCTCCTCTAGACCCATTTCAAGAGCTGTGCATTTTTCTTGTGCTGGGAGCCCCAGACCTAGATGCAGTACTCCAGGTGGGGCCTCACAAGAGCCGAGTAGAGGGGACAATCACCTTCCTCACCCCACTGGCCACTCCTCTTTTAATGCAGCCCAGGATATAGTTGGCCTTCTGGGCTGCAAGTGCATACTGCTGACTCATGTTCAGTTTCTCTTCCACCAGGACCCCCAGGTGCTTCTCTGCAGGGCTGCTCTCAAGTTCTTCACCCAATCTCTAAAAATACCTGGATTGCTCTGGCCCAAGTGCAGCACCTTACACTTGCCCTTGTTGAACAAGGGGCATTAAGTTCAGTAGGGCCCACTTCTTCAGCCTGTCCAGATCCCTGTGTATTACTTCCCTTCCTTCCAGTGTATCATCCACACTGCTCAGCGTTACATCACTTTTCTTTTTGTACCTCTTAAGCAAATGAATCAGTAGAAGACACAGCATTTATTGTGCATCCACACAAGAGAACTTAACTGAGTCATTGTCAGAAGGAGATGGGGGTTGGGTTTAAAGGGATATAATAAATGGGGTTACATCAGGTTGGCAACAATTAACTAGTTAAGTTCCCCAGGGCTTCATTTTGGGGCCGGTTTTCTTTAACGTTTTTATAAATGATGCTGAGCTCAAATGCATACAAAGTTTGTAGTTGACACCAAAATGGGAGGAGCTCAACTGACTCCCTTAAGGGAAGAATGGTCCTGAGCAATAATAGTAACTTTACAAGCAGTTTCACTTGTTTATGATTCTATTTTTAAATTAGTTATTTAACATATGAAAGCTAACACATTTAAAATCTCTTCTTCACCAATATCAGGACGTGTTTTTTACAAAGTAGATCTTAAAAGATTTACGAGAAAGAGACCTGATATTCCAATATAACTTGCACAAACAACTGAAAAACTAAGGCACAGAATTTTATATATCATTGGGTCTAACTGCAGCAACTAATAATAAAAATCATAGATCAATAAAATCATAGAATTATTATAGAAAATTATCCATACTTAGTAAGTAACACATATTTTCCTCAGGTTATACCATAGTGTAACATCAGTGCTTTGTACTTGACAACAGAAAAGAAATATGTCTGTGAAAAAAAGCAATATAGTGAAACATTTTTAAAAACATTTAAGGAACATAGATGGCTACTAACCTGTCCTTTTTCAAAACACGAATGTCTTAGCCTCCTTTTGCAGGAATCTCCCTGCTCTCCAAATATAGTTATAAATATGTCTGCGTCAGTTCCTGATGCAGGCAAAGTTCCTGTATGAACACTGACTAAGTAAAGAACTTCTGTCATGAAAAATCAGAGAAACAAAAACATTACGAAATCAGCTCATTTAGCAATGTAATTATTAATCATTACAAAACAGGATATTCTAGGTGTAAGGTTTCAAGAACAAGAAATGAAATTTTTGTATTTGACATTAATGTTTTGTCTTTTTCTAACTCTGCTAACTATCTCACAACACAGCACAACATTAGAGATGATATGTTCTTCATGAATCAATACAATATTCCATGCTTGCTATCATAAATGAAGAAAAAACTTTCTTAGAGTCTCATCCAGTGGTGACTGAAATCAACAGAAAGAATACCATTCATTATGTGAGGCTTTTAACAAGCCTTGAATCCTTGCAGATTAGCGTTCTTAAATTGAGACAGGCTAAACAAGTGTGATGACATTGTATCGTAAATAACCACAGATACAACATAGGTAAAATACACTATTTGTTTTCTATCAGCTGCATTCTGTTTTAGTCTGTCACTTTGATAATTATGTCCACCATTAATTAATTGTTCAGGAGAAATGGTGACCATCAATTAATTGGTTAAGGCTCAGCTATTTATTTGCATATGCATTACTATTATTATTATTCAACACAAAGGACAGCTTGCCATGACTTTTGCTGATGAGTTATGTAGTAAGTATTGCTTGAGACAGTAGGATAGGATTTTTTTATATATGGTATCTGTGAACAATGTGAAGATTTTAATGTTATAATAGACTATTACCGTCAAGTTAGTTTGATGGCAAATGCAAAAAAGTTTTAAGCATTTTAACTAAGAAGATGAGTTTTGTTTACTAAATATTGATTGCAATGTAATCAGAACAAAGGAAAATTTTATCATATTTTCAAATGCAGTTATTAAATGAAACAGAGCAGAAAAGGTGTTTGAAGAAAACTTCAGTGTTTTTTTTCTTTCTGTGAATCATGCTGCTATCTACACACATGCGCCTTTTTTAAATCCATGACTTTGTCCCTCACCTTGTGTAAATCAGTCCTTTTCTGAACATTTCAGCAAATATACACTAATTGGGTTTTACAGTTTTCAGAATTTCAGATTAGTACTAGTTAAAACGTCAGTTGCTTTAAATCAGATAAAAAACAGAGGAATGATACATGTCACTGAGGACTCTGACATACTGAATGAATATATTAAAATAATTTTGAGTGTTTTTTTAATTATAAAATGCTTCATATTCTTGCACATTGTGCTCATTCTATTAAGTAGTTTGCAACTTTGTATAAGTGTGTTTATGTATTTCTTTATGTATTTATTCTTTGTTCAGCAACACACCTCTGAGTGGTTCCTTGTCTGGTCTGACTGCTGCTAGCTCTGTCACGGTCTCAGACCCATCTTCTCCAAACAGATCCTGAGCTTCAGTGGGAAAGCTCAACTCCTGCTTAGTGTCCAGATCTTTCAGCCTAAGCTGCAGGAAAAAGTAGAAACACATCTGCTTCTCTGAAATATTTTGCTGCAAGAGCGCACTGCTGGCTCATGTTAAGTTTTTCATCCACCCTCAGGTCCTTCTCTGCAGGGCTGCTCTCAGGGACTGCTCCTTCCAGTCTGTATAAATGCCTGAGATTCCTCCAGCCCAAGTGCAAAACCTTGCAGTTTGTTATGTTGAACCTCATTAGGTTTATCCAGGCCCACCTTTAAGTCTGTTGAGGAGCCTCTGAATGGCATTCCTTCCTTCCACCATGTCAACTGCACCACTCAGCATGGTGTCCCAGCAAACTATATAGCTACTAATAAGCCGTTTATTTAAAAAAACAAACAAACAAAAACAACAACAACAACAACAACAAAACTACTGAAGAATTTAAAAGCATAAACAAATTCACTCAGCAATTTGCAGAGGGTTGTGTTTGAAGAAAAAATAGAAAACAATCAGATTTTTATCAATTTTCTGCCATGTTTGAAGCCACCTATTAGGTGTAGCAGATATCATAAAGGTTAGAGACAGTCTTTGGAAGTTTTATCAGATGGCCTGGAGAAGTGTATTTAAAACAAGAAAATCATGTGTTTTTTTTTAACCTACTTTTTTTTCCATTATTAGAGTCTGAATTGATACCACAAAGTTAGCTGATGAACAGGTTTCAGAAGATAAACTTCTCCATCTTCAGTGGAGGATATGCCCCTTGAGTATCATCGTATCATCAGCCCATTCGGATTTTACCCTGGAATGCAGCTGTCTCTGGTCATTGAAAAGTTTTCTGGACTGTTTTTAATTTAGAGAATCAGCTTTTACTCAGTTAAATCCACTGTAGTGAGAAGGAACTCTGTGACCCAGTTCAGAATATTTTACTTTCTTGAGAATAACTCAGTCTATGTTTATAACACTTATGGACACTTGTCTCCAAGCCTAGTTTATTAATACAACTTTGCTTTGCTTTAATCCACCAAGCTTGAGATTTTTCTACAAAACCTAAGAGTTAACATGACCAACACCCTTCTATTCAAACTTACTACCCTCTGTGGAAAAGTATAACTTTAAAATCTGTTTGCATCATAACACTGTCAGAATTAAATGATTTCACCATCATTTTTCATGAGAGTTTAAGTACATATGAAGCATCATTCAGATTTTTAAGGTCCATTAATGAAAACTTTGTACTGAATAAATAAAAAGTGTCAGCTTAATGGCTTTCCACAATTAGGTCACACTGTATCAGGGGGCTATCAATATTTCCATGCAGGGATTAGCATCTTCTAACACCAGGAGAAAATGCTGCAGTATGGATCTACACAGGAGTGAGTAGGTATGAATGTATGTGTTTCAGTGGGCAGAAACAGGTGGCTCTGCTCTCAAAGAGAACCAGGAGCTGTTGACAAAAGGTGACTGAGCCACAAGATGTGTGGTCCAGTTGATGTTGTACAAAACCAAAGATAACAATGTTTTTCAACAAAAGCTATTTATACAAGTACCAAGCTGAACACTTTATGTTTCTATGTAGAATGTATTGGAATACCTTGTGAAACTTAATTCCTCTTTCCAAACATGGACAGGATAACAAAAATGAAAGTTTTGTTATATCTCCAACATCTCCAACAGTCAACTGTTAGAAAAATAAATGAAAAAAAAAAAAAAAAAAAGCAAAAGATGAGTAATTATTGCTTTTTTTTAAACATTTAAGAATAAAAAAATTAGAGAAAGTATCACTCAGGTTCAAATTCCATCTCAGAAACTGCTATCAATTTCACGTGTACACTTCAGAATAAGTATTTTTCTGGGTTTGTAGTAAAGGAACATAGCTTCTAAACAGAGAAAACAGATTAGATGAGGTCTGAGAATTAAAAAGTAAAGGAAGTATGAAATAAATCCTTTAGTTAAAACCTTACTGTTAAAGACTACTAGACAGTACAAGTCAGAGAGGTTTCTCATGCCAAAGTTATCATTTACTCATTAAGAGAGTTCTACAAGTCATATGCATCAGCCCATATGTAAGAACTTTAATTTCTGCTTAATTAAGATACAGAGGTGTAAACATGAACTGTAGCAAACAAAAAAGTCAGTACACAGAACTTCACATTCATAAGCTGCAAATCTGTAACACTTTAGTAAAACTTGTGTGAAAGAAAGAAGAAACCAACCAGAAATGGATTATCATTCAGATTCTGAACTTTCTGTGCAGGAGATTTCCCTTCTGTTCCAAATACAACAACTTGAACATCGGGCATATCTTCTGGTACTTGCTCACAGTGTACCCACATTTGCCATCGTCCTCTGCTCTTAGTATTAATTTGTTTTGTAAGTAGAGATGTCACATACATTTCTGTATTTGAAACAAACACATATTCAGAGCCCATATCTAAATTATAAGACAGCATGAACCATGACATAAAATTATTTCGCGTAGTACAACTGGATCTGGTACAGTCAACTCAGGCAGCAAGGTCACAGAAGCCCCATTACTCATTCTAGCCCTATGAAGTGTGTAAAACCAGGCTAGCTGCTTCACAAATCCATTTGTGATATTCATACAAGTGACATGCCCATTTTCTCCTCCTTGCACCTGCAACTACTCACCAAAGTTCTGAAAGTATATGCCAACTTTTGTAAGACTAGAGTATGCATTACCATCTCCTCCAGCAGCAGCAAGAACTAGAAGCTCAGCATTGCCATTCCCAACAGTTTCATCCCAAGCAAGATTTTCACCTCCTTCTTTTTTTTAAAGAAGCCATAACTTACCTTGATTCAGGCCCCAGCCTCCCACTATTACGGTATGCAGTGTTTGGTTTTACCTACACTGTAGGTGAGTGGTGATGAAATAGCCATGTGCTGGCTTTATTATGATTTGCCATGCAATAGAGATTCAAACAAATAAAGAGCATTTCTTCTGGTTTTACCTTTAAGAGGAATCACCACTTCCACAAAATCTTTCTTAGGGCGTTTATTGATCCAGTCATTATGAACAAAGACATGTGAAGAAAAAGGGTAGCTGACTTCTTTTATAACAATTTTTTCCAAGAACCACTCATCTGTACGAATATAAATAGAACATTATTAATTTAAGCTTTTTAAGCAAAAAAGTATTCTTGGTATGCAGTCATAAGTTTCTATCTTTACAAAATCAATGTAATGTTTCCTTTTGTCTGACTTAAGGAAATGAGACTCCTGAAAATATTGTGACTGTATAAGTACATTTCTGTCTGTTCCCATACTCTCTTGTATGTTTGATACAGTGAAAAATTCTTAAAGAAAATTAATCTAGACCTAATGAAAAAATAAATGCATTGATAGATTTGATCTATCAGGAAAAGATAGAAAAGCTTCTAAGAGATGTCTAATAGGACCCATATACAAAATCCTATTATAAATATCACAATGAAAAACAGCATATCAGGATTTCTACCAGATAAGCCACCAAAAAATCTTCTCAACACAACTTCCTCTGGCAAGGATCTATGCAGTCTAACAAGACACAAACTTAGCTGGAAGTTTTTTTCTTAAAAGAAGCTAGTTAAGTGATTCTCTGGAAATGAGGCTTGGACCTTTGGATTTTGATAAACTTGGTTACACTCCAGGTTTTGGTGAAGTTAATGAAAGTCTGATCATTCATTTCAGTGTTACTAAGTAAGAAATAAACAAGAAATAGTCCTCTAAACAGTTTTTATATGCACATCTTTAGGTTCAATATACTGAGTCATCTTGTGGTCTTGTTTTTTGATAAAAATAACAAGAGACTAAGTTTATCATGCACTTGAACTGTCTCGTCTCCAGTATCAACAGTATCTGCACAAGTGGCAAATCCGTAATAGCTTTGATCTCTTGCCTCTAAACACTGCTGGGCCAAAATTTTAGCTGATTTATTGAATGAGATATCAATTTATGATGATCCCTGCCATTACAGTTTAAGAGATTAACAGTTTTCTTTAACTCCACAAACTTCTGCTGAGCTGGAGGGAGGACACGATTCTGCAGTGAATCTTAGTAGAGCTAGTTACGTGAAAAGTATAGCTCAATAGCAATAATGGACAGCAGAAAGTTGAGAGCAATTTCAAATTTAAAACAAAACAAAACAAAATAAAACCATTAATCTTGAGTTTATTACTAAAGTGGAGGAAAAAAAAAAAAAAAAAAAAAAAAAAAAAAAGCTGACCTTTTTTTGGACTCTTAAATCCAACAAGAACTTGTTTCAACTTGCCAAGGTATACTGCTTTGATTTTGAAAACATCCACCTGTAATGTGAAAATAATGTATATTATATTTAACAGTTTAGCTTTCTGCATCTGGACATTGCTCTATATCTTAATGGAGGTAAATTTTTCTCATTCATACTATTCCATTGTCTCAAAGTTCATAATTAAACAGGAAATGTGATAACTGATATTTTCTGTTCCAGAGATTATGAATATCAAAAAACTGCTCTACATAGTAGGATGTAATTTTACAAGTAATGGATAGCAATGAAGAGCTCAGGTTTTGTATGTTCATAGACTAAAATAACCAAATCACAATATTTACTTGTGTTGAAACTTACTCTGAATGAGAAGCTAACTCTCAATGGAACTTGCAGGTATCTAATTATTCTGAAAACCTGAAGCAATTTCATTTTGACTAAAAATTGCAGTTAAATTGTGTGGGAAATAGGCAGGTAAATAGGAATCAAATGAATAGCATCTGGGAAGATTTCAACCACTCTGTTATGTATCTCATCTGAACGTGAGCCAGCACTGTGCCCAGGTGGTCAAGAAAGTTGGATAATAGGAAACACTACTTCCCCTAAAGAGTGATCAGGCAGTGGAATGGACTGCCTAGGGAGGTGGTGGTATCACTGACGTTGCAGGTGTTCAAGGAAAGTTTAGACATTATGTTGAGGAACCTGGTTTAGTGAGAACTATTGGTGATGGGTGGATGGTTGGACTGGATGACTTTGCAGGTCTTTTCCAACCTTGGTGATTCTATGATTCTATTGGAACAATGATTTTTTATGGAAGCCAATCTTATGATAGATGTCTCTCTCTTCCATGATGAACAGACTTGATGGAATCTTCCATGTTTCCCTTCAGCAAATATTTGCAATGATTTTATTTTTTGCTTAAGACAAACAAAGAAAAAATTAGTCCAAATCTGATCACAGTGGGGGTCTAATAAAGTGTCAGCAAGATATTCCCTTTCAGTCTGAAACATATATTTCTGTTTGTTCTGAAATTTGTTTTAGCTACTTTATTTTTATGCTGACAACTACTTAAGGAATCACACTACTAGGAAAACCTATCTAACATTCAAAATGCAAGAATATGTTTAAAAGCAAGAAGTATAGGGGGAAAAAAATGGAAACATGAAAAAATGAAGTACTGGTTGGAATACAGGTATTACTATTCAAGAAGGTTAATCAAGATAAGGTTGTGGTATAAAAGATATTCTACAGAAATTCTATCAGATCCACCATGTATATTTAAACAAAGATATCTCCATGCCCTTAGAGTCTGAAGTATTAAAGAAGAAATTTCAGAATATATTTACTTCACCCCAAAATTACTTCATCAACTTAATTGCTTTACTATTGTGTAATACTAATGATGCTTAATACGTTACCTATGAAAATTACACCTTAGTTAATAGAAAAAATTATACCCACATAGAATGCAGAAGTTAGTGGAGTATTTTTTATGCTTTCTACATGAAAAGTTCTATATCAACGTAAGAAATAACAGAAAGATACGTGCAGATTCAGTTATGATTTTCCTCATTGTTTTACCTGCCCTCTAGCAAAATAAATCAGGCTGTTTCTTGAGTTAAGCCATCGTTTCCCTGAGTCAGTCCTTTCTCCTTGAATACACAGATAAGCTTCACCAGTGGCATCTGCTTTCTTCAAGTCTCCCGTGTGCAAATTGATTGAATATTCCACAACTTCAGAAAAAAAAAAAGAATTTACAAAAAACGTCATCATGAGAAAATGGTGCTTGTCTACTTGCATAACAGCTGTTTTATCTAATAATCCGTAGTAGAAACCATTGCAAATTCCATTTGAATCCCATACAGTGTCACAGTACAAGTAGCACAGGTCTGTTTCTTGGTAATGTCCTAAATAAAACACATTCCTACAGCATAACTCTGTGTTTGGCAATTCACGGAATAAACTTTGTTTTACTTAGACAACACTCCCATAAAATCAGCACTACTGACTGCTGTTTGGGGCAGAGTCTCAAAAATAATTCCTCCTCCTCCTTAAACTAAATCCCTAAAAATATTCAGACTTTGGAAAGTCTATATTCTGTTCTCTAAGACAATTCACTCATATTTCTTTGCTGCTTCTCTCAGAGTGTGCAATATCCTAGAGCCATAGGATAGCATAGGTTGGAAGAGACCATAAAGATCATCTATTTCCAGCTCCCCTACCATGAGCAAGGGCTGACACCCACTCAGTCAGGTTCCCCAGAGCCCCATCCAACCTGGTCTTGAATGCCTCCAAGGATGGAGTCTCCATATCTTCTCTGGGCAAACTGTTTCCTCTTTAAATGAAACTAGAGCTTAGCACATACAAAATCGTCTAAAAGAAAGCTGAAATTTGATTTTCTCAGGCTTTAAACTCATGTAATTACCTTCCTCACTTCTAAGACCATAACCTTATCAGAATGAATTTGCAGCTAAAACAAGTTAATAATGAATAATGAACTAAAAATCCTTTCAAAATCAACTTTAACACATAAATAGAGTTTATAATGGAAGTAAGGAACAAGGAAACAAACAGAGGAAGGTCACAATGTTATTCATGGTTATTTGCAACAAAAACAAAAAGGACGTCATGAAAAAAAAAAAAAGATATATATATATATATATTATTATTTATTTGCTTGAGATGTACTGCTTAAAACTTGCTCTTTTTTAGATTACAATAATAAATGTGTTCTCACTGGTATACTGGTGGTGCTGTCACTGTAGGTATCTAACTTTGGTGGCTACGTTATGGGTATGAACACCAGTGAGGGTTTCCCACATATTCTAGGGATTGACACTGAAAGTTAAGAGCTTAGAGGTAGATGGTCTGAATGTTCTTCTGCTTCCAACCACAAGCATTATTAACTCAGCTTAAAAAAAAGAAGTCACACAAGGCTGCCATTGTAAAAGTCACATTTAGGATGTGGGTAATAAATAATACACATATGCCATAAATATACCCAAGAATGCATATATCATCTAATGATTTTTTTTTCTGAGAAATTTTAAGATATACGTTGAAGGCCCGAGCACTCTTAAAATGCAACATTTAACATATACTGAGCTACATTTGACTACTCCAAACTATTTGGTCCCAAATCTTAAAGGTTTTCATCAATGACACCATGAAGCAGATCTCAACAATGCCCAGACTGTGGCAGCAATATGCTGCAGGAACTATTCTGACCTCACTCTGCTGCTTGCCCATGCCTGGGACTTATGTGGTTGCACAACATCTGCTTTCCCAAGACATGTATTGTACAAAGAAAAGAAGTAGTGCTTTAGGGAGACACAGAACAAAGGAGCATTTTCAGCCTCACAACACATAATTCAAGCCAGAAAGTACAGAAATACTCATTATTCAAGTCAAGTCTAAAAGGCCAGTGGCATTCTGAATTGTATCAGAAATGCAGTGGTGAGCAGGTGAGAGTAATCCTGCCCCTGTACTCGGCATTGGTGAGGCCTCACTTCGAGTACTGTGTTCAGTTATGGGCACCTCAGTACGGAAAGGACACTGAGGTGCTGGAGCAGGTCCAAAGAAGGGCAACAAGGTTTGTGAAGAGCTTGGAGAATCCGCCCTACAAGGAGAAACTGAAGGAAATGGGGCTGTTTAGTCTGGGAAAAAGGAAGCTGAGGGGAGACCTTATTGCTCTCTTCCAATATCTGAAAGGTGCTTACAGTAAGAGCAGGCTTGGTCTCTTCTCACTGCTGACAGGTGACAGGATGAGGGGAAATGGCCTCAAGTTGCACCAGGGTAAGTTTAGGTTGAATATCAGGAAGAACTTATTTACAGAAAGGGTTGTGAAGCACTGGAATAGGCTCCCCAGGGAGGTTGTTGAGTCACCATCCCTGCATGTGTTTAAAAACCATCTGGATGTGGTTCTCAGGGATGTGATTTGGCGGAGGGTTTTTAGGGTTGTATGGTTATGTTGTGGTTGGACTTGATGATCTTTAAGGTCTTTTCCAACATGAGCAATTCTATGATTCTATGATACACAAATATCTCAGTATAAATCCTAGAAACTTCTGATATTTTCACAACAGTTTACTTCTTGAATCAAATTTACTCCAAGGCAGAAATGGCCCCATTTAACCAAATTACAGCCTTTCAAAAGATATAATTAGAAGAAATTTCTGGTAGGTTTGAGAGTGATTGTTAAGATCCCAGACGCTAAGGCTGTCATTTATTTTCATGTGTAGGTGATAAGAAAATAGGGAGAAAAAAAAATGTGTTCTGAGGATATTTATTTTTAAGCTTTTCTTACAGCTCTTTTCACAAGTTGGTGCTATTCATATTGAGTGTTATAATCAAAAGGCCGGAATTCAAATATTGTGACATCTTATAAAGAAATAGCTGTATATGTCTAAAATAAAAAGGTCACATCAGTGGAATGAGAGAGCTTTTGCTTACTGTGTGGTTTTGCATACTGATTAAAAAATGAATACGTAAAATGATTCATTAAATAATAAGGGCTGCACCAGGCTGCTAATAAAGGTGCATTCCTTGCACTACATTGAAATGTTTTTGTTTATTTTCATCTTCATGCCATGTGGGGATGACAACAGAGAAAATGAGTTTTCTGAAAAGGAATTTTGTTTCACTGTGTCATTATTTACCTCAGGTCTTCCCTTGGGAATTTACTTTTTTTTAATATTTAAACCATGGTCTGAAAAAAGTGCTTGTAATCAATGACATCACACATGTTTGATGGTGAGTAGTAGACAAAGAGTTTTCCTAGACTGACACTTTAATTTATGTCATGTTTAACTTAAAGGCAGGTAAATATGCGTTGTCAGATGAATGACAACACAGCTGAAAGTGAGTGTAGGTACACAGAGTTGCTCCTGATGGAAATCCAGATATTTGAAAGTATGTGTGCTGTTCAGGTGAATTTTGGCATTTTTGCATTTTGGGGAGCTAGAACATGAAAGTAAGACAATGAGTTATCCATCCAGACTGGTGGCTCACCTGTGTACTCTATATTGCTCGTATGAGTAGATCCATTGAAGTCAAAGGGCTGCTTGTGTGAATAAGATCTTGGACCACAGACCTGACCACTCACTCACGGTTGATCGGAAATCAGAGGGCTTACAATGACCTTTACTGCTTTGGTCTGTGATCATTAATATACTTAATAATGATCTCAATGTCAGTCACACAGCTAGTTTCTTCATAATATTCGGATTCAAATGAAATACATAATGAAAAGTAGAAACATATCTAATGTTTTTGCTGAGTCAGAATTTCCTTGTGAATCTGTTAATGCATAATTCAAAGCTCACTGTAGTCACAGCAAATATTTCCCATTAATTTTCAAAGATTTTGAATCAGAGGAAGGATTCCTGCTATGTAAGTGAAACAAAAATATACAAAGCAGCCCTTATGAATGAAAAATTTGGGACCATTCTCACAATGAGATGAACCATATTCCTCCAGCAACAATAATCCATTAAAATAACGTGTTCTGTTCAACCTTGGTACCCGTGGCCTCTGCCAAATCCTATTTATAAAAGCTCTGTTTTAGATGTAAGCCAACATAGATGTAAAAGTTATCACCTAGTGCTCAGTAAAAAGGAGAAAAAGAACAACCATGAATTAGAGATAGGACAGAAGATCTTGTTTTGAATTTTCTTGTTTTTGTTTAATTTACTAGGAAGCAGAATTTATTCAAGGATTATTTATATAAAAATTCAGTAACATTTGCCCAAAGGAAACTCAATATCCTCTCTCAGTGAAGAGTTTAAGTGACAAAACCATACTCTATCCTAAAACCAGAAGTTCTGTTAAACCCTTTCCACCATTAGGTCCTTAGCTTTGCAATAAAATCAAGTTATGCAGGTAACACATTAATTCTGGGAAGGTGGAAGTGGACCATCACATGAATCCTTTTTCTTCTGTTACAGCTCTAAAAATCTTCTCTCATACTGCTTTCCTCTGCAGATTAGCAAGCTCTCCACCAAAATATAGTCATGTTAATGTGAAAGGGGCCAGGTAGAGTGCTGAATTTCAAAGGTGCTGGATATGTCTGACAGAGACAATTTTTGACAGGCTTCTGCAAAAATTCTACTGTACAAAATAGCATGATAAATAGAAGATGTCAACATGGGGAGTGAGTATTCCAGAAGTTACTGTCAGATGAATTCCCAGATGAAAGTTGTGAGTTTAAAGTAATGCTAGGCAACTTAAAATCAAAGGTAATTTAGCAGATAGGGATATTTTATACAGTTCGTTTTGTACTATGCAAGCTAGCAAACAAACAAATAATAAAAATAAAATAAAAATAAAAATTGAGGTCTAATCCTGATAATTTGTAACATAGGAAATCTCAAAATTTAAATAATCCTTCTGGTAGAATTAGAGGCTGAGAAAAAGATCAACAGTTGCTGTAGCCACACAGTTAATTTGCTCACGACCATGGAGCAAATCATCTTGTACAGGTTCAATAATGGAATTTAAGAATTTAGTCAAAGGTACAGGGTTAACCTATCTTACTCAGCAGTGTTTGGTAAAAGAGGACTGCGTTAGCCAGAAGCCAAATTAGGCAGAACAGTGTGATTCACTTCACCAGCTCAATGTCCAAACCAGACTGATTCATGTTAGATTGGTGCTATGCTTGAATTAACAAGGCTTAACTAATAAGCCTAATAAAAATACATTAGCTGGAGTATTTCTGAACTACTTTCATTTTGGAAACTAATGTAAGCCTTACTATTAATTCTAATAATAATCATTTGATAAACACAAGCTATTGGACTTAACTGTGTCTATTAGAATTAAGAAGCAAGTAGCAAGCTAATTCTTATCCATATCTGAATATATCATATTCCATTACTCCAAGACAAAGACCTACTGTGATTAAAAAGAAGTGGAAAAGTTATCCTTTATCTATAAACTGTAAAAATGTAAAGCTGGGTAATTTTTTAATAAAGATATATATGTTTGTTTAAACATTTACATGTACAATAAGCAATTAATCTCTTCATGCTCTATGTTAACAAGGTTGGTGTGGGGCTTGGAATTTGGGTTCACATTGTGAAAATAATACACTGTTGACATCACAGAAGTCTGATGTGATCCAGAAGAACCCAGATCATAAGTGGTGTTAAACATATTCTCATAAAGATTGGTAACACTCATTTTCAACAATTACTTGGAAAATCACATATTGCAAAATTCTAAATTCAGGCAACACTGAAGTTGTGGTATATATCACTGTATAACTTCTCGCACATGCCTTCAACTGCAGCTTCAAGAAATGATCTAGAAAGCTTCAAGAAATACAGAAGCTAAGAAGCAAAAAATTCTAAAATTTTAATTGTAACTGAGAATATTTTCTTCATAAGTAATACAATTTATTTACGCAATGAATTTTGTTTCAGCATGTTAACACGCACATTAATGCCTTTCACAGAATTGCTGCAGAATTTAGAAGGAAAATAAAAAAATCAGTGTCTCTTATTCTGAAAGCTACAAAGATACATGAGTAATAATTTAGACCCTGATACTGATTGAATAAAATTGAATTAAAAAACTAGGATAATACGTGAAAGTAAAGAAAGCAGACAAAGTAGATACAATCAAGCAGTTCCCATTACTATTGATAGATACTATTTATTTCAATAATTTTTACTTTTACTTTGCTCCCTATAGAGTTATCTACTTGTCTGATTGGTCTGGAGATAGCAGTGACATAACTTTCAACACTTTTCTTTTGTCTTTATTTAAAACGGTATTATCAAGAGATTTTGTATTAAAGACATCACCAAAAACTGATACTTCTCTTGAAGCAATAATGAGTGCAAATGCCTAAAAACTGAATGCTTTTGCCTCCAGTAATCAAATTAAAATACAAGGAAAAAGCTGACACTTAAAAAATTTTAGACCAAATTAGTGTTGGATCCTCAAAGAATAAAACTGATACTAACACTTCTGACTGCAGGTTGCTCATTCAGTGCATTTCTAAATATCACAAATGTCATTATTTCATCACAGACTCAAAATGAGTTACATATGGAAGTAAGAGCATCAACTTTCCAGTTTAGTAGATATCACACAAGTATGGTATAATTTGGAGCAGCAACTATGCATGCACCTTCCAGTAAATTTTCCAAGGAAACTTTCTCAACCTTGTTTTTTTTCCTCAAATTAATTGCTCTGCTAATCAGGATAATACTCTTGGACACTATTTGTTTCTTAAAATAACTAAGACTTCGATATGAATTTCTAGAACCTTAATACTTAGTTTAACATTTAGCAATTTCAAATTCTGAAAATAAATACCAATAAAGGTAATTACCAATAGAGAGGTAACAGAGGTTTTAACAAACTCTATGAGTTATTATACGTGGAATTACATATCCTGTATATATTACATGCAAAATTCAATGTTATTTTGAACCTGACAAATCAAAAGTGTAAAATCATAAGATTTTTTCAGTAAATGATTACAAGACTTCTAATTGCTTAAAGTTATGAAAACCCACATAAAACCAGATATTTAAAAGGTCTTCATTGTTTAATTTGTTCAGATTTCAATTTTAAATGGAATAAAATAGTTAGGAAAATCCCTCTAGAGAACAGTGTGCAAAAGTTCACATGGAATATTTTATTCCTTTTTTTCTGGGCAGCTTCCATCTTTTTCTATTAGTTTCTGCTGAAGCAGAATACTCTTTGTACTATAGCCTCTGGCAATAAACCTCTTAACTGTCACCAAAAGCTGCAATACATGATCTTTACTATCCCCATCAATCCTCTTTATTCTAATGAGGTGGATAGATGGGAAGTCTGTTCTTAAATAGCTAGTGATCAAGTCATCAGCATGCAGCTGTTGTTTACTATATCCCGGGAGACTGGAAGTTACTACTTAATTATATTTCTGTCATCATCATATAGACAATTTACACGTGTTACCGGTAAGCAGCAGAAAAAAAGAAAGTGCAACTTAATCTATTTTATTGGAATAATACTTGCTCTACTATAAATTTCTTATCAGTATCAATAAAACTCCACAGTGATTGAAATTCTTGGTTATCCCTTTGCTGACTGTAACATGTTTTTTAAATTTTGCCTCTGTTTTGTAGGGGGTCTTTGCAATTCTTTCTTCCTTATAACACTGACTACATTTCTAGGTCACACACATTTCTTTGTGAATAGGAAGATTCAGGTGATATTGCACTAGATAATATTTTGTAAGTCTTCAGCTGACACAGCATTAATTTGAAGATATAGCAAATAATCCATAGCTAAAACTAGAAAACTGCCTCACATAAAAGAAGTTGTATTCCACATTTGGTGTCAGCAGTTACAACATCTGTCATAATCTTAATACCAGTGATTTCTGTTTTCTCAGCTTTCTTTTGTGATAAATGCATGCACGAAACATTGGATTTCTTAGTATTCAGCCCAGGAGAGATATTGGTATTCCAGTGACACCAATCCTGACCCCAGCACAAAAACAGACTTAGCTTACCAGGCAAAGGCTCCTGATCTGCATAGAGAGCTGGCAGTTCCACACATTTGTCTTCATTAGGGTTGAACAAGCAGTCAAAAGCTAAATACATCTCCTCCTTTGTGCCCGTGTGCTTCATATGCAGTAAATCTAAGTGCCACGGCTGTTTTAGCTCAGTATGTGGTCCGGTTACCTGAACTTTGTATAGCGAGCCAATATCTGCCAGTTCATCCTGTGCAAGAAAAGGAGATGATGATTGGATCTCTTTCTAATTGTTCCAGAGCAAACACAGTTAACAGATCCATGCAATAGCTAAAAAACTTTAATAGGTGAAGAACTGGAGCAGGTTTATAACAATTATTATTTTTTCCCCTTTCTAATCATATTATTTCCTTTGCTCTTATTACGAATGGTTCCAGTTTCATACTATTTCCTTATACTTAGTGTAGGCTCTTCAGTACAGGAAAACTTCCTAGGCACTATTTATTTTTTATCCTGTTTATAACCTAACCTAGTATGCTTAGTTTCTCTTCCATTAAAGAAGAATATGAAAAAAAAAAAAAAAAAAGCCAATTATTTCTTTAGCGTAATCATAAATTCTTCTTTACATGGCTAGCAGAATGAAGAACTAGGAACAGTTTCATTATTAGCCAAGGCTTCTTTCTGATGAAACTCAGAATCAAAAGAAATATTTTCACTCACTCTTTGCACTTTATGCCAGGACTCTTTTCATCCCTATTTTCCTGCCATTGCTACCTTATTCTGCTGTTCCAGCAATCAATCCTTAAGAAACCACTTCCAGGGCATAGTACTATAAAGCTGGCTTAGAAACTTCTATGGTCTTGTCTGTCCATTTCCCCTTGTTTACTCAGTCTTAGTGCTCACTTACAGCTGCTTTTAAATATGAAAGAGTAAATGATCAAGGTCAAGTTTAAGCAAATGTACTAGCTGAGGATAAAGCAAACAGTTTTCTAATAGGGATCAATAATTTCCTCAAAACCCCAAAGGCCAACAGTAAGCTGGAACATGAATTACAAGAAAAGAATAAGTAATTGTCATGATTCCCTTGAATATTCTCATAGTTTTCTGCCTTTCATGATTAGGGATTTCTTAAGACAGAGAAGGCATCTGAAGCATTTGCCTACAGATCAGTTCCAAATTCTGCTGTATTGGCCATTCAAATAGAGCAAAATTAGGAAGGAATAAAAGTACCACAGCATTTATACCAACCAAGGAATTGTAGTTGTAAGAGAGAAGTAAGAGCCGTGGGAGTAGAAGCAGGCCACCTTTCAATAAAGTAAATTTCATTCATTTATTCATACAATTAAAAGCCTCTTAATATTTCAACTGATAAGTTACTGGAGAAACTAAAAACAAAGATCTGAATAGAGAAGTAAACTTACAGAGGAAAAGGAGCTAATCGAGAGGGAAAAGAAAGAGATAAAGACAAGCAGAAATAAAAGAGGGAAACAGTGGAAGAAAATGCAGTCATCCTGGAAAAACATGATGGCAGAGATGAATAAACTAAATTAAAGAGAAAATGAGCTCTGTAAGTTTCATCTCATTCATGTTTCTTCCTTCTCCATCATTTGCCCACAAATCTCTGTAGTATCCCACAAACTGTGTTTACAAATTACTCACTTTTGTGAGATCAACAAGAACTGTAAATCACTACCTGCAGTCTGGTATATATTGTGATATGCACCTAGGGACCAATTTGCTCACTTAAACATTCTCAGAATGAAACCTTGGGAGAAGGTTTACTCCTGCTCATTCAGAAGCTGTTGCTTAAGTGATAGTCTTACTACCTACAAAGGAAAAGAATGATAATCCATGCCAAACTACACAAAGAACTTAAAAATCAATTTCGTACTTTAGTTTAAAGAAACAATTTATCATCTCAGAATTAAAAGGGTTAACAGGTATGTGATTCCTAGATTTTTATTTATTTATTTTTCCAATTGATAAAGATTGAAGTACTTTGATTTGAATTGATTTTCCTGTAACTTGAAGCGGCAACTTCTTATGATTCTGGTTGCCAAAGAAGATGAAAGAAAGGTGGAATGGATCCTCTTCATTGCTCCAGTCAGATCCAGTGATGTCCATTATCCAGAGACCAGATGACTGCATATCTTTAGGCAGTTTAGGACGAGAAATCAATCTTCTACCTTTAAAAATGATCAAAGAGAAAGCAGAAAGACAACAGTGACAGACTGGCATAATATAACAGGACCACAGCCTTTACAATACACAAAGCAAGCTCTATTTGCAGGTTATGTTGTATCTATGGCAACAGTTCACTAAGAATAACACATCAATACTTTTTTTTTTTTTTTTTTTTTGCCAAGAATTTAACAGCTTAATGTTCTTTCTGTGTTCAAAATTTAGTTTCACAGGTATTTTCTTAATAAAATGTTCTTTTTCTTGTCATGTTTGGAAGAAATTACTAAGAGAATATCTAGGCACCTTTTAGAGGTCTAATCAACTTAACCAATGTTACTAAAGCCACTTTATCATTTAGAAGCACCAGACACACCTGTAGCCTGTAGACATCTAATGTAAAATTAATAACAATGAACTTCACATGACACTGTATCATATTTAGCTATAGTATATGGTGCAATAGTGTGAGACTGACATATAGTAAACATGCAAAAATATTTGCCAGATCCTGAATAAATCAACATGACATTCTCCTTCTCTTTTTCTCTATTATTTGCCGCTATCTTTCATTTCCATTTGGATTTGAACAACTCATGGTGTAGTAGCCTTGGAATGTGTATAAACTAAGCATAGCAGAATTGTACTATTTCTTTGCACAGTGGAATTATACCACAGGTGACTAAATACATAGACTGACTATAGTAACTTTTCTCTGGATTTCAAATTAGATCCTAACCAACCTGAAAAGTAATGCATAAAACTTAAGCTATTTATCCCCACAAGGCATACATTTCAAACTCTTTAACTGAATTAAATCTTTTGTTGTAATGTGATAAATTTTAATTTAGATGGTACTAATTCTATACACAATATATTTACAGGAAGGATTTTTATTAACTTCGACATTACCAGACGTGGTATTATTATAATAACCAAATCAAACAGAAAATCAGCTTTTTCAATTCAAAAAAATCACTTTAGAGACCTGCGGCCAAATTCAAAAGATACAGAGAGACAGACCAGATTACAGAAGAGCTTACCAACTGTAAATATCTCACAAACAGTGTCACACAATCCCAGATGAGTATCAAGCCAGTTCCAGCATGGAAAGACCCACTCTTTGTCTGAGTCTTGTGATTCCCTGACTGTTATCATCTTGAGGTACATTCCAGCCCCATATCCTTGCCCATCATGTCCTATGACCACTTTCTGCAAATGACTCAGAGAAACAGCTTCCACCAAAAATGAATCCACCTGCAAAGAAAATTGGAAATAAAAAATAACAGCTTGGACCAGAATGTGCTTGAACTCAAGGGAAAGCAACATGGATTCAGCAGAGGTTATAAGTTTGTCTGTTTTGCATGGGGGAGGTGGGGGGTTATTGTTAAGTTGTGGGTTAGTTCAGTAACATTTAATATAACATCTCCCCTTTGAATATAAGAAAGAACACACTAATTATATCTAAATTTAAATCCCACATTCATAATAATGTATTGTGACTTCATCTGATCTTTGGAAAATATGCATTTTGCCAATCATTTTACATTTAAAAAAAAATACACATCAACATTCTGGCAGAATAAAAGTTATGAGTTAAGAGTTTGGTTAAAATCAATTGTTTTCAGGGCACTTCCAGTATCAAAAGTGTAACATAAATTTATGTTTTAAGGATCATTTAGATTTTACTTATGTTAATAGCTCTAAAGAAACCTTACTCTAAGCACTTTGCTGTCTTTTTGCTTTTCTTACAAAATGAAAATTACTGCAGTAACAAAAAACTGAAAGATTAAGCATGACAACATGGAGAGAATTGAGCAAAAGAACATAAACAGGAATGGAAGCAGAATGGAGAAGACTAAGTAAGAAAAAGGACATTGAGGGATGAAAAACAGGATAAATGTGAAACAAGACAGGTTTTCCGTACACAGTCAGATGGACTTGATTGCAGCTTCTAAAGGTGAGCAAGATTATGAATAACTGGAGTTTAAACAACAACTAGAATTATAATTAACACAATCATCCCAATAAAACATTGACTTAGTAGCAGGAACTTACTAAACCAGATGCAAAGGCAATTAAAAAGAAGAGAACTGCAAATTGATCCCTAAAAAAAATGTAGTACTTTCAGAAGTTCTTTGTGTTGTCTTGCTACATTTAAAATAAAAATATTGGATTAAGTAGCTTTTCTGTTACTGATATTAAACTTACCTTTGCATGACAAAAATACCAATTTTCTCTTTAACAATAGTCAAGACTTGACAACCAGATTGTAAGTGGTAATCATTACATTTTTTAATTAATATATTTTTTGGAAATAAATCAGAGAATGAAGGTAAAATAAAATAACTGTGGTATATGTTGTATATGTTACATGTGTTATGTCATATATGCTATGTTATATACGTTGTATATGTTGAAATGACTATTTCTGTATATAGGCATAGCCCTGATACGTATGAAAAAAATATTTTTAGAAATTCTCTCCATTTATATTAAATCCAGTTTTTCCTTACCCTATGAAATCATTTCACAGAAATCTAAGACTTTCTAGAAGCAAAATTTTTCTGTGCCTTCTCCTCTTTTCTCTGAAGTCACTGAGTAAACATTAAGATAGTTTTTAACATGGGCTTGAGGTTACAGAAACAGTACTGAACTTGTAAGTCTCACAGCAATTTCTTTAGATATTTTTCTATCTATAATTTGTAATTCTTTGCTACTCACGCTGTCCTAAATTTGGAATAGAAGAACTATGAAGTATGATCACAGTTTGTCCTCAGGAATCTGCTTTGTGTTTGCTCATACAGCACTGGACAAGCACTGGTTGTCCAGAAAGGAAATAACACTGACACTGGTCTACTGTGAATAGTTGAATAATAAATTCTATTTCCACCTGGTGGCCTTTTACAAAGGAGTGACAGCATTTGTTGATGAGACCAGGATGAGTGGTGCAGTTGATATAAGAAATAGGAAGGGATGCTATCCAGAGAGACCAGGACAAGCTTGAGAAATGTGCCCACATGAACATAATGAGGTTCAACAAGGCCAAAGTGATGCATCTGGGTCAGGGCAATCCCAGATATGTGTGCAGACTGGGAGAAGAACTCACTGAAAGTAGCCCTGCAAAGAATTTGGAAGTCCTGTCAGATGAAAAGCTCAACTCAAACTTGCAGTGCTTGCTTACAGACCAGAAGGCCAACTACATCCTGAGCTGCACCAAAAAGGGAGGGGGAGTTGGCAGCAGGGAGAGTGAAGTGATTGTCTCCTGCTCAGCCCTGTGAGGCTCCACATGCTGTACTGAGTTCAGGCCTGGGGTCCCCAGCACAAGAAAGACATGCAATTGATGTAGCAGATGATCAGAGGACAGAAGCACCTCTTCCATGAAGGAAGGCTGAAGGAACTGGGCTTGTTCAGCTAGAAGAGAAGGCTCCAGGGAATCCTTACTGCATCCTTCCATTATTTAAAGAGTGATTATATACAGGAGGGAGACTAACTTGAGGGGGCATTAAGGGATACAGTGGAGTCAGTGGTAGGTCCTACACATGTAAGACAGCATTTTTCTGCCATTACCTTATTCCTTTGGAATTTTCTTTCTGTTGTTAAAGGTGTATGAAGATTCCTTACACCTGTGTCACCTCTTTTGCCATAAAGAATGATATAAACGTTTGCAAAGGTTTCTGCTCCCCAGCGGTCACCAATATGTACAGAGACAACATATTTATGGACTGTATAAAAAAAAAAGAAAAAGTACAAATGAAACTCTTGACTTACAAAAGTGTACTTAAAGAAAAAAATCAATATATATTGTTCACTTTTGCAACTGCCAAAAAAACCTGCTGTACAGTGATTAAAATTGGTTATTCTTTGTGTATGTGATGTCTTCAAGCAAAGCGTAATGAAATCTTTCCATTAACTTCCTTGAAAATTCAGTGAAATTGGATTCAGGCAACTTAGGCTTAGTAATATCCAGACAAGTTCCGTCTAAATCTATGTTACTGCTCAGGTCTTGAAAAATAAGAAGTCTTCTGCATTGTTTTCTTTACTGTTAAAAACTGCATAATCTTTGCAGTATTTAATAACTATCACAGGTCAAAGAATAAATAACTATGTAAAGTTTATGCAAATTTTGTAGCAGAGATTGATGTAGCATAACCTTTTGATTCATGATGTGACATATAAGTATAAAAATTTATCAAGTGCACATATTAATGTAATGACAGCAACAGTAAAACGTTTTTGCTTCTGTAATGTTCCTGTATAAACAAGTTTCCTTCTTTCAATTGATACAGTTAGAATGAAATTTCTTCTGAGAAATATCACTGAGTTGCAGATATATTCATACTTCAACAAAGAGAATAACCAAGACTTTTCAAATGTCATTTTTAACATACTGTCCTCCCAAGCTAACATTCAGCTAACTTAATGCCATGGTTTCTTTTAAGGTTGTGAATAGGTTTGGGATATTCAGGGTCTATAATTTCTGGAACTTCAGTTTTGAAAAGCAGTCATGTCTCATATTACTTTTATCTCATGTAACTTCCAAATTTTCTGAACAAATGCAGTGCTTCTGCAGGCCTTCACACTCCAAGAGCATTTCTGAATATTCTCTGAAACTCTCAGCATGTCAGAAAAAACGCCTTAGGGAAGAACAATTACAAAACTTTCTTGTATAATACAATTCTTCCCATTAGTAATTGAACCTATTATAAACCAAGTAATTCAACAGCAAATCTACAATAGATTGTTTCCATTGCTTTGAACATGTGCTTTATCTTTAAAAAGTATAATTATTTTCTTCAATTTTGCACAGAGAGTCACACAGAAGATTTAGCAACTGCAAAGCCCAATTTGCCACTTAACTGGAAAATGAGAATTTCTTAAATGGTCAACATTTTTGCAGTGTACATATGAAGACTGTTGGCATAGATCCACTGAATATATCAAGTGCCCAACAAACATTATATTCTATATGTGACATTTATTTCTTTTTAAGAGGTTGGTTTGCAGTGTTCATATCTACTCAGTGTTTTCACCTGGTAAAGTTTTCTGGTCCTCATTGACTACAGGGAATTCTTTCACAAGCTCCTTGTCCTCTCTGCTAAGAGACAGCCAGCAGTTGCAGTCAAAGTTCAACTCTTGTTTTGTATGTAGCTCTTCTAAGTGGAAAGACTTCAAGTGCCAACCTGCAAAGCCTGGCACGTAATCACAGCTGACCCGAATCTTATACACATCTCCCACATCTCCAGTCTCAACCTGCAAAAAATATCAGAGGAAGAGCATACTGTCAGGATCACTTAACTGACAGCAATTTTCTCAACAGTGTAGAATCCTTTAACTTAACATCAACCAATGGAGAAACTGTGCCAGTGGGTAGGATGAGAGTAATAAGGGAATCTCTCCTCCATGGATGAGAGTGCCTCCTTTATTTTGTACTATTTTCAGTAATGTATAATAATTAAACATTATGGTGAGTTGAGACTAAAATTAGTATCATGCATGCATTCAAGCTCATAAAGCAAAGGTAATATATTAGGATATGACCCTACTGGATAAGGAGAGTGTTAACTTACAATTAATATTTCTAATATCAGAAGTGACATTAGATATTAAAATTAATGATAATTACCACAAGCTGAGAAAATTTTAACTGAATTCTCACTTGCAAAATGATTGGATTTAAAACATGACATTATTTTATAACCACTTCTGAGGAAAAGAGGGACAATTTTGCATAAACTTGAATCATGAGCCACACAGAAATAAACCTGTAGAAAAGCACAGCTATTGCTCCTATACAACCTATGGGAAAACCAGTATCTGGTCGCAGACTCTGGGCTTCTATGAGATCTGGTTAAACTGTCCAAAACAGCACTATGGGAATTGGGATGATCAAACTGCATCTAATGATCTGGATGACATTAGCAGCTGTATAATAAGACCTTTTAGCCCCAGGAAGTAGAGTGCTGCAGCCTTTCAGCAGGCAACTGCAAGAAAGACATGCTAGGAAATGAATTTCAAGTAAAACAAAAGACAGAACTATTCTAAAAATACATTCCTTTCTACTGCATTTTATTCTCCCAGACAAGTCACAATCTAAGCTTTGGTGCCTATTGCCAGGAAGTTCTTTATGCAGTCAGTAGAATTTTTGCATCACAGTAGTACTCTGGAGTTCCATGCTAGGGAAGCACCAGCAGACTGATTCCTAAGACACAGCACGGAGCTCCTAACAGCTTAATTAATTCTGCTTCTCAGCATAGCTCTGTTCTTGACAGTTCGTCACTGCTGACCCACCTTTCTTAAAGCTAGTACATCTGACTTTGCTCAGTGGAGACACACATGTAAGGAAATATTAGTTACATCATTCTTATTAGGGAAGAACAATTAAAAGGCGTGGTTTTGTCATTCTAGGAGAGTGTTGCACACCCTCATTAATAAATGCTATGGATAGAAAAAATGGTAAAACAGCAGTGGATGAAGAGGAACTGTTAATTAAAAAGAAATAACAACCTGCCAAAACCATTTTACAGAAGCTTGAACTGTTTACAAAATAGAACATATGAAAAGTGGTAAAGAATTGTGCTTGAAAACTTAAAAGATTCCTTCCAATCTCAATTTCTTAAGGCAAGTATCATAAGATTTTACTATGTCACCCCAAAAGGTGAAGAACTGAAGCACTGTTCAGTAAGGACCAGTAGCATGGCTCTGTAATGTTCCAGCAGCTCCAGTGCTGCAGGGAATCTTGCAGCTCTCAAACTCCACAGCATGCACAATAGCCACAACAGCAGTAATTTTACATCAAAAAGGGCACCAGATTTGTTCTTCCTTGGAGCCTGGCTTGCCCTGCTTGACTGTATGCTGTCATACATACAAAATTTAAGGACATCCTAGGCTGATATGTGTACATGTGAGGAGAGTTATGCATAATGGATTTACCACATCTTTACATCTTGACTTAATCTCCATCATTGCTCCAAAAAGAAGGAAATATGTGGGCAGAATATTTTATCGAGAGTTTTTCAATTGTTCTATGTTTGCTGCAGATGATATCATTAGCTATGACATTATAAGTGGCCTAATCCCTCTAAAATATGCATTAATCTCTTATTAAACCTAATGGGTACTATCTCAGATTACCAAGTGTTAATATACAGATGGTAACAAATGTACAGAAGGAATAAGCAAAGGGAAACTCACCAGTGGTGGTCCCTTGGCTGAAGAAGCCGGGGCAGTCCTCACTGGAGAGCAATCTCCAAGAGATGCTGCCTCAGTGGGAGTCAGCCCTATAAAATGAGGTCTCAGAGGAGGTGGAGTCAAGCTCCACCCCTTCTGGGAGCACAGCTACATCACTCTCACCTGTGCTCCCACAGCTGACCCCATACTTGCCTCAGCTGATTAATCAGAGGTTCAGGCTGTGATTACCAATCTCCCATACACCAAGAAAACAGCGCACAGATTCTTCACCCATCTGAACTGTGCTATCTTCACAGGCAACAAAATTATTGCTTCTGCTTTTTCAGAATCAGACTGATTTGTAAAATGATTGTCTGCAGATTTTCTTTCTTGCAGATGGATCTTATGACTATATCATACAGCTAAATGCCACATGCCACTCCATGTGTTTGAAGCAGAAAGTACTAGCAGTCAGAATGTCCATGATCATCTATTGAGACAAAAAGCATCTCATATTTTCAATTGAACTTATTAGGTATTCCTCCTCTTTTCATATTTGTTTGTTAGGGATTTTTCTTTTCCACAGCTCTGGCTATATTATCCTTTCTGCTTTGCTCCATCATTTTCAGATCATTGTTATTATATCGTAACAATCATAATCCTTTTCTGAGCAGTTTAATATGGTCAGTTTGCCTTTGGAATATGATACGCAATATTTGATGCTATAAATTGGCTTTTCCTTCCATCTATGCCTATTACTTGATGAAAAATGACCTTCAATGCAGAGACAGAAAGAAAGTTCATCACAAAGCATACTCAATGAATTTCCCCTTTGTAAGTTGGCCAAATGTTTGCAAGAGGACATTATTAACCTCATTTTTATTCACGATTAAAATTTCCTAATTAATTTATCCCTATTTATTTCTTCTGAACAGTTTTACGCAGTACTGGCTACATGAAAAATCTGAGCTGCGTTGGATGAGATTTATCATATACTAAATAGCAATGTTTTTCCATTGCACGTTTGTACTTCTTACAGTCAAGAGGATGTCTTTCGAAAGCCACTGGGGATTTAAAGCCCTCAGAGAAAGTTAACTGATGAAAATGATTAGAAAATTTCATAATATTTCAAAAGTTTTCCCTTTTGAATCAAACAAGGCTTGTCCAAAGTCATCATTTCACTGTTTGGGTGCACCCTTACATTAAGTTTTTTATTGCTTCTCTGGAAAAAAAAAAAAAAAAAAAAAAAAAAAAAAAAAAAGAGAGAGAGAGAGAAGAAAAAGAAAAATTTCTGTGCATAAATGATTCTAGTTATAAAGTCCTTGCAGAGCTTTGTGTTTACAGCACTGTCACTCATCTCATACTACATGTGCAAGTGCTTTGGAAAATAACTGAATAGTTTTAAGGATTCAAGTCCCATGATCTGTCAGTCAGTGTAACTTTGCATTTTATGATTATCTGTATAATAGAAAGTGCACAGTACAGCAGCACTCTCCAAAGGCATGCTCTGATGAGCTTGCTCTGTAAGCAACCAAGAATCATGCTGAGGACTGGGGGATATATATATATATTTCACAGATTTTTTCATTCCATAAGAGATCAACAATTGATTTCTGTCAACACTGAAATATCAAGGAAAGTAAAAATCTGGGTTTGTACTGTCAATTTACTTACATTTTATCAATTATTTTTTGATACTTTTGCTCATTGGAGCTGGCAAGGTTTCTTGCCATGCTATCTGTCTTCACTGCCAGAACATCCAAACAATTCAGTGACACATATTTCTCAATTAAGTTATTATAAGTACTGTGTTCTACTTAAATCTATGCTTATTTAAGCAGATCACCCATTCTATTGCTGCTATCTGAGGCCACTGAAACCCATAATCTGTACCATGCTCCTATTTTATCTCTTTTAACAAATTATTCTTTGCTCTTGCTACATGCAATTAAACTACACCTGTTCTTTCACAGGAGCTGGGACGAAAAATTTTGGATCAAATAATCATTCTGAATACCATACACATCTGTGCATACATTTGTAAGAGAGCACCTGGAAAATCAGGAATTTGCATGCCTTTCTGTCCTCTGTGTGCAGTAAATGAATCTCTGAGATCAAAATTATGCCTATCATTTCAAAACAAGCATGGGCTGCTTATAGCATATAACCTGTCGTTCTTTTTACTGCACTAAGAACATTTTTCTAAGACCAGGATCCTAGGGAGGCTGAAAAGTTCGTTTACTGCTACTTGTTGGAAAAATGAATTCACAGCTTGTCCTCCTGGTGATATCATGCCCATGTCTCCTGCCTGCTGCTACAGTGGGAGAACATGAGCAAAGCTTCTGAAAGTCTTAGTGATAACAAAGGAAAGGAGAGTAAAAAGAAACTGGATTTATTTGCTGAAAAACATGGAGAAGACATTTACAAAGATATCTGAATACCTGGATATATCAGACCTGCTATTTTGACTTCCTTAGAATGCCAGAAAAACTGGAAAATGCTGTAAGCAATGTTAAAAAGAGAAAATTTCACGTCCAATAAACAATGCTTAAACACTTTCATACAAAGCAACAAAATCAGGGCATAAATAGCTAAGAAAATATAAGGGAAATATCCACAAACCTAAAGCCAGTACAAAGTATAATGAAGCATTTAGAAAGACATTAGATTGGAACTCCAGCATGCTGGATATGGTGTTATGGTACCAAGAACAGTAGAGTAGCAGGAACAATCAGATGTTGGGCACATAACAGTGCTGGCTTCTCTTGGCACAGCACTCAGGCAGTGAAATCAGGCAGTCTTAACAAGCACGACATGCCTTTTGGGAAATAACTAACAAGTTGAATGCAGCAGAGATCTGCTTTATGCAGTGATGCTTTCCAAAACTCAGCCAGATGGTGGGATACCTCCATAGACAAACTGCTTCTATTGACCCCAGTCTGCACCAATAGCTGGTGAAGCTGCTTTTGTTGTTCAGTGAATTTCTTGCTTTCTGTAAAGCAATAGCTTCCTTGTCTTTAACAAGTGCTATTTATCTTTTCATTTACTCCCTGTAAAATTTCTAAATTGCTTTAGCTTGTTATTTAAATTCAAAAAAAAAAAAAAAAAACAGCCTGGATCTGCTCATTCTGAGGAAGCCTTCACAACATTTTCTAAATGTAGCTTTGTCATTGTTTTCAGAATGTTTATTGCAGAGATTGAAAAGCATTTCTGAGCTTTATAAAACTGCTATGAATTGCAAGCTAGTTCTCTCATCTGGCTAACTAGAAGCTAGAAGCTTCAGGCCAATGAACAGAATTTGCAATGATGTAGCCTAGCAGTCCAGGACAGAATTTGAACATTAAAAAGATGCCTCAGCTGAATGCTCTCAAAGCAGCAGGACGTGTGTGAGGTGCACAGGTAGTCAGGACTGTGTTGAGGTTGATTTTAATACTGGACATGTATACGCTGTTGCCTCAGGGTTCATTGCACTTTGGTATGCTATGATTATCCAGGAAAACTCACTGCCTGAAAGACAGAGGCATTTGGGAGGAGAGTGGGGACTGTTTTATAAAGACTGAAATGAAGGAAAGAAAAAGCCACTTATGTCCCCTGGGAATAATGTATAATCCTTCTTTCTCAAATAATTGCATAATGGTTTTGTATAAACTGGAACTCAAGATTCTTTAGAGAATTAAAAACAAAACAATACACGAGATGAGCTGGTGAATGCTATAAACTATATGAAAGGGACAATTTTCTCCCTAATAAATACTGAAATTTCAAAGAGAATACTGCAGCTGCCTGTGGTAAAACAGGTTGAGAAGCAGAAGATGACCCAAGATGCAAAGTTACATCATTCCATCTTTGACAATAAATATGTTATTTATAGCAACCAAGCTTGCATTCCATAAATATATATCTTTGGGCTGGAAAGGAGTGTCATTATAAATATAGGACTGTAGTAATATAGAAAGTTGTACCATATAAATATAGTGTAGCACTTTATAAATATATTGTGACTTACAATGAATTCATCTGTTGCTCTTGGTAGGAAACATACATGTCCTGGGTCTTGTGGTGAAAGCAGTAGCTCATCGCTTTTGCCCTTTGAGCCATAAATCACAAGGACCCTTTTGCAGTCCTTTGGCTCTGGGGAATCTCCACCTGTTTTCACCCGCACTCTCCACTGCTGTGCTAAACAACACAGAAACAGCAACTTTTTAGTATCAGTAGAAGAGAGAAATGTAAGCTATTGTTAATCTTACAACAAAAAATTTAAAGACAGCCATTATAAAAATGGACAGGCATGTGTTCTCTTGACAATAATTATAAGTTAAATAAGACTTTACAAGAAAACAAACAAACAAACAAGAAAACAGTACTAATGGGTACTAACAGTACAAATGGGTATACAAGCAGAAAGTAATCCAAAGAAAGCAAGTAAATAAATCTTTGGGTAGGTTCTTTTATTCCTTAGGACAATTTAATCGTTTAAATTGCAGTAATTCATTTATTAAGTTTGGGTACTTAGAGTGTTCATATGAAATTTTATGCAATTTACTTGCAACAACTGCTGGCTAATACATAGCTGCTCAAATAGTGAAAATTAAACTACTTTTATAACCTACTTGATCACGTTCAATGTGCTTGTTTCAGATCAGATCATTCATCAGGGCTGACCTCAGAATCTAGGAAATTCTGAAGTGTTTTTACTGACATCAAGTCGTGGGTGAAGCCTTTCAGATATTTTTGATAGATTACATGTATTAGTAGCAACATTTGATAGTATAGAAAGCAACTCAGAAGCTACAGAATACTATTTATTGTTGGACTAGTTGATCGGAAATCTTGCCCTGAATTAAAATAAATAAATAAATAAATAACAACGTTCTTGATCTTGCATGGCAAAGAGAACTTAGTGGAAGGAAATCAAAACCCCATGTTCAGACTGTGACTAATAGTGTGACAATAAGATAATTTGCCAGTGAGATAGAACTATTTCATGACTATGAGTAAGCCTACATTTCAATGTGCAGACAAAATAACTCATAGAGTAGTTTAGTTCTGAAATAAATTGTATGTATGCGATTCTCTTTCTTAGAGCATTATGTGGTTGGTTTTCTTCATACCTTTTTTTTTTTTTCCCTCCACCTGTCTGGAGGTGAAGATTGAGTGAAAACTTTCTCTAGTTTTCTTGACTTAGAATTTTTCCCTTGATTTTTACTTTGTCTTCTTTAGCTAAGACTGCTCTCCCCTTTGCTATGAAAGCTTTTTTCTCATTTCATCTGACTGCTTCCTGCCTCTTCTGAGCTCAGCTACAAAACAGTAGGCAAATACACATCTTGCAGGGAGACTGCTGAGTAAAACAGTGATGGAAAGGGTCCTTCTATCTGAACTCTTTTTTTGAGGCCAATTCCAAGAATGAGTCAGAGGTAGTATTATGGAAGACACAGATTTTGCCTAATGAGAAATGTTTGTTGTTTGATATATATGCCAGCTTTGAATTTTATCTCCCTGTGCCAGGTTGGCATGTGGTAGCCTTCAGGGTGTCACACTTGGTGAAGTCAAGCATTCTATGAGTTTCTACTGTTTCTGAGCACTCTCTGTTTATAAGCAGATCCAATTTTTACAAAGACTCCCAACATAGCCCTGAACATCACATCCACTTATGTCTCATTTTGTAGGATTTCCCTGGAACATGGCAGAAGGGAAATGAAGATAATTTTGCATTATGTTTTGCAAGAGAACCTTTACTCCTTTCTTTTCTCTTCTGCTTTAGGAGAAAGCAAGCCCGAAGTGAAGAGAAAGCAAAGACACATAGCCTCATGTTTTCTGCTCGAAGCAGCAGCATGCACGGAGAAGGTATTTCAGGCAAGGTGATCTACTGTAACTAATATCCATGTCTGTGTTCTTAATTATTATTTCAGAACTAAGGCTAAGACACCAGCTGGGAGTTTTCCAGGAAATAAATCAGTAGATAACAGATTTAAAGCCTTCTAGCATCTGTGACTGCTTGTACTCCTCCATTTGCTTTGAGTGCTTCTAAAGCTTGGTAACAGAGCTAACCCAGACTGACATTTTCTCAGTTCAGAAAATTCATTTAACCTGCTCACACTGGAGTAAAAATGAAGTTTTCTGTATGTTATATTCTCTTAGATGGAGACTGATAGGAATGGCTACACAGGACAAGAGACTGATTGCAAACACCTACTGGGTTCAATGACTTCTATATCTCTTTCCAGGAAATACTAAACTCTTCAGTAATTTCTAAAAATAAGATATCTCAGCATGTCATCTTCTGCATTCGGTATGCATGGTCACACAAAAAAGATAAATTTTCCCTGATACCACTGAACAGCATTAGCTTCCTTTCAGATTGATTAGTTCTTCTTTGTATTTTTTTTTACTTTCAGCTTATGTGCAAATCCATGGCCCCTTTCTTTGAGACACCAGTTTGAAAATGAGCATTGGATTGGAAACAGACTTCAGGGAATGAAACTCCAAATTTTTTTCTTTTGAAAAAATATGAGTAAAGACCTCATTTCATTCCATACAGATATATCCAAATATACATCAGAAGCATTTGTTGACTTTTAAAACATTACATGGGATCAATCATTATAATATCTTACCAGAAATTCTTTTAATCACTGGTTTGGATCCTGAAAAATTATTTCAATCAAATTGTGAAAACCAAACCTGTAGTGACTTCTACACACAACAAATTGAGCATGGCAAAATATAAAGACAACATTTTATCATACAATTCAGAAAACTGGGCAAATAAGGTTATTTCTGCTTTTGAAATATTGAAAATTTATGTATTGCTAAAGGATTGCTACCACTGTTCTTAGGGCACATTAATGTGTTCTTTTTTAATCAAGTGAGGCAGGATAAATCTGCCTGAAGTTTAGGAATTCTGTGTTTATTCTTACTCCAGTAGCATAAACTTAAAAGGTAGGGAATAATTTGAAAACAAAGGCACTTGTGTGAAAATTTACTCCCTATTTTCTGCTTTCTTATGAATTTTCTGAGTACCTTAATACCAACAACCTTTCCCAACATAAAAAAATCTAACCTAGACGTACCTGTTAACTGAACTGTGTTCAATGATGTTGAATTGTTCTTTGTATTTTACACACCAGTCACAAAAGATCACAATACTACAGAGCACCGTGCAAACCACACTACAGTAACTTAGCACAGCTTAACTGATAGTAGGATAGGCAACATTGAGATGTACTATATCTGTAGTTTTGCTTTGTGAGATTTTTTTTTCCTTGTCTTATAATAACAATCTACTTATTTTGAAGCAGAAAAGGGAAAATGTAGGGAAACAGCAACAAAATTTCTCTACAATGAAGGAAACTTCTGAAGAGTGATGAAAAGATTCATTATCTTTCAAAATAATTTCATTGGAGAGCTGAAAGCAGATATCCAAATTCTCTACAAATGTGATCTCTTTTGTCTTATTTCTCTTGCCTCAAACATGCATGAGGAAGTCACCACAGGATGAACAAATCGTTTCCTCTACCTGATTTGTCTTGATAATCTACAGATGTACAAATGTTGCTATTTGATATGTGCTTTCTACATCTCGCCAGAATCCATAGCCACCAGCGGTGTTCACAAGGATCTGGAATAAATGTTTAATTAAAGCTGGTATAGTGGGAGCCTGGGTGAAAAAGAACTGTTCGGTAATGACAACTTTCAAACTCTCTTCCTTGACTAGGTAGTTATTAGCTTATTAATCTTCTTCAAAGAGAAAGAGATTTCTGACCTTCAGAATGATTTAGTAAGTCTTTGATTTTGTAACCTTTGCTTTAGATCTGACCTAAGCATATTGATCACTTTTCCTGGAAATCACCAAACAACACTGGATTGTGCCAATCAATTTTTTGTGACTTTGCTTAAAACCCACTTGCAGAGGGCAGTTTATACACTATATGACCACAGGAATACATAAAACATTCAGCTTCCTAGCATTAACACTGCTATTTGCCTCCTTTTCAAACAGAATGTTTGCACTTTCACTGTAAGTGGGACTGCTTATCACTGTTATATTCTCTGCAATATGAGTTCATCAGTGCTGCAGATGCTGAAATTTGAGGCAATTGCTTTATCTTCTAAACTGCACCTCTAGAATTTTCTCAGATCAGTACTAGTACCGTATGCACAGAACCAAATACAAGACAGCTCTTCAAACCTCTCATGTTTGTTATCATCCTAAAACCTCATTCTTTTCACTTGCAATATTTATGACATCAGCATTAAGAAAAGAACAATTTAAAAGTAACCTATCCTGAGGTCAGCCTTGTTCATCATCTCTTTGACATAATGCACAAATAGTACAATCTTTCATTTATCTCAGTTCCTCACTGGAATGAGCTTCAAGGTAAAGAAAAATGACTAAAAAGAAGCTCAAGCTACTCTGATGCATGGCTATTTAACAGAAGACTCTCTTCTTTATATCTTCATTATTCAGAACCTTTGATTTCATTCTAATAAACCAGAACACATCCTCCAGGTCCTCCTGGACATCTTAACAGTGTGACATTTCCCAAACTAATTAAGAATAACCTCCTCACAATCAATATACTATGTCTTATTGTTACTAACATGCACAAGCTCTAAGCAGTCTTTTCATCTCTGTCTGCTTGTTGTAGAAAGTAAAGATGCACTGGAAAAAAACTACTAAAATACTACAATATAGTCTATTTTATGAACATAAGGTGAAATAGATATTGTGGCTGCATTTCAGAAGTGTGTGTTGTCCAAATTGTCTTGTGACAATCAAATCTCTCTATGGGAAAAATAATTTACCTGAATTAATCAGTCTCCTTTTGTAAAAAAAAAGTGATCTTGCCATGGAACAATAAAAGTGTTGGCTAAACTGTTTGATTGAATGCAAATGATTGTATTTTCACTGAAGCTGTAATTAGATGGAGAGATCAGCACTCATGCTACAGAAGGCAAGCCATTGCTTTCAGAGCTAAATGTAAACATTACTTTGTTTACTCTAGTTACTCCCATAGTCAGACACAGTTATACAGAATATGCATTAATAGTTAAATGTTAATAAATAAATTTGTATTCTGTTTCTTTTTTCTGATTTGAGAGAAACACAGAGATTTTATCTCATGTTCTGAACACTTGGGAGCTCTTAACATGTTACAGTGATGAGACTGTTTTTGTAGGTATATCGTCAGACAAATAAGTGGGTAGTTTTTTATTGAAGTCTATATGTATTAATCCAAGCAGATTTAGTCAACTACTTCTTTCTTCACTCAAACATTTGGAGTTTAATATTTTTTATTTATGGCTACTTTGAGAGTACCCTGATCAACTTTGACCCAGTAATGCTTGCACAGTCACTTCACAAGACATTTTCTCAGCAATCTGATGTTTGCTAGTTGACCCCTATGTATGTTTTCCATGACAGTGCCATTGGGATATACAAAATAACACTACTCTTTTTTTCTCAGAGAAGTTCTTGGCTGATTTGAGGACAAAATAGTAGAAATGTGAAGAAAACAGAAATGGTTTATGAGCAACATATTTTACTCAATTAATTGTAAGGAGTTTGTCATTGCTATAGTATCATAGTATCATAGTATTGTGCGAGTTGGAAGGGACCTTAGAGATCATCGAGTCCAACTCCCGGGATTCGAGCCTTCTAGTGTAGCAGAGCAGCACTTGTACCACTTGCGCCACAAGGGGGATTCGGACCCGGGCCCTTCAGTGTTGCAAGCGGTGGTTCTAACACCGTGCGCCACCAGGGGCACGATATAGATCATTGTTAGACAGTTTGTATTCTTTTTCTCTCACAGTTGATAGTTTACTTACACTATGAGGTCACTTGCTCATATATTTGCTACTTACTACTGATTTGGACATTGAATTCAAATAGTGAAGACAACGTTGTAGAAAACATACCTTTACGGAATGATTTCTCTGGATTGCCAGCTTCTAAAATATTAGCAGAAAAAGTTATGTGAGCAAGCTTAATTATCACTTTTCTTCATATGTTATGATTATATTTGAAAAGGATCTTTAGTATTAGCTAAGAAGTAAATAACACTATTGTTATAACACAATAACAGTAGTAACAAAATACTCACTTTCAGCAGTTAGCTCCCTCACAGTTTTCCCATCATCGTGATATTCATCTAGCCACCTTTCATTGTATAGACAGAAAGAATGAGATTAATAACAACTATCAGTATTCATGATTATCAGCCAGTAATCAGACAATTACCTTCTCTTCCTTTTCTATCAAATTATGCCTTTAAAATACCTCCTAAACCTAATTCATCAGAGTTAACATTATTTGTATTGGGAGAATCTACCTTACTCTGCTCTCAGCAAAAAATTGGAATTTTCACAACAGTTTGTTGAAGAAATATAGCACTTTGGATGAAATACACTATATGACATAATAAACATTTTCAGTATCAGACATTCAATTGTACATTCAAGTACCAGCTGCAGAGGTGAGTTAGATTCATTGTACTTAAAGTGATATATAAAACCAGGTCTGGAAGTTTATATAGATACAGATATGCAGCAATGAACTGAATTTCTCTTTTATTACTCCTTTTCTTTGATATGGATGAATTTAAGGAGTTACCTTGTAAAAGTATTTACCTGCAAGAACTCCTCCATACGTTTTCAGTTGTCACTCTTACTCATATAATAACACTTCACAGCCACTAACATCTTATTTTTTAAAATAAAAAGTATGTGCTCATTATCTTTTTTTATTCTATTTGGTCTTTATAGATGTGGCCTTTGTTTAAACCTAAAGATCCACAATACATTTCATTTATTGTATGTAAAAAACTGTGAATAAATATGTAATGCATGGTCTGGACTCCACTGTATTTCAACTATGGTTGCACTAAATAGCTCAGTTAACTTTTGTAAACTCTTTCCACATTCACTCCTAGGAAGAAAAAAAAGAGACCACGAGCATTTTCTAAAAGTAGAAAGCAAATTTTGACACCTTGGTGGTGCACTTACATTGTGCAAACAGTGACATTCCTTTAGTTCTATATTTAATAATCTTATTGTTTCCTAAGATCTTAATGATTCCCTTTTGACATGGCAGTTTTATACAGCTTTGATGTGCTCATATGTTTATTAAGCTAAGTATTATAAAATCTCCCTAACATTAAGGAAACAATTGCCTCACTGACTCCTTCCAGCAGCCATCTTCAATGCCTACCAAAAAGAAAACCTAAGACAAGAACCTGATCATTAGAATAATACCCAACAGGAGTAAATATTTATTAGCTAATATTTTCTAGGAACTTTGCAAACAGAAACTGTTGCTTTATGGTATTATTTTGTAAACATGAAGCACTCTTAAAGAGGCATCTGTCTTAAACTGCTGAAGACTTCCACAACTATAATGTACATTTCACAACATATAATGTACACTGTACAATTCCCAAAATATCATGGAAATCATTTCAGCTGTATAGCCTAAGCTCGCAAGTCCTGAAAACCATGTATGCCAGAAATAGCTAGATCTAAATTATAATTCTTCACGTGATTCCTACTGTATTAAATACACAGATGCAGAGGTAACACATACAAATTCTTACTTTTTTATACTGGTCTATTTAATATATTTTTTTCTATTTTAGTCATGTGATTCAACACACTGACAGCAGCTAGAGTTCAGGTTGCATTTGGCTCAAGTAATAAAATATTTAGAAGAACAGGCTATTTAGTAATTGTTAGAACTGAGAGTCAGTCATTTTCCAATCTTGCACATGCCAGCAAAATTCTACACATAGTAATACACAGAAATGGAGATTTATTAAATGAAAGGAAATGGTCTAGCTCTTCTCTAGGAGAAAAGTTAAAGGCTTCCTAAAGATTTGTGCAATGCGTACAAGGTTTTAAGCAACCGAGGCAGATGCACTGACCAAAATCAATACATCTAAATCTTTTCACATAATAGTTTTTATAAAGGCAAGAACTGAAACCTCAGTTATTTTCATGTGGCCTGGTATAATTGAGATAAAGGAAATTTTAATGCACCTTTTTGCCTGTTTGGGGCTTGTCTGCATTAGTGAGTCCTTTGCATCCTCCTTCCCACACCAATCCAGGAAATTTCAGATTCACCAGCAAAATTTTGCATCCCTAGTCCTTTGAGAAACTCCAAGGCATTTGTCATATATCTAGGTTGTGTGCATGCCTGTTCTGAAGAATTTTTCCCCAGGTTGCCAAGCGTATAATGAACTAATTCTGTTTCGCCACAAATAACATACCTGTTACAAGGAAATACAACCTCTTTCCCTTCCTTTCCTTCTTTATAGTTAATGACGATCTTTTCCAAGAACCATCCCTTACCTGTGTTGAAATAACAAAGGTTTATCATCTGAAATAATGTACTTGTTATAATAACAATAGTAATAATAATAATACAAGAAAAAAATGGCCTAGATGATATTTCTCATCTGAAAAACTCTTCCTATTAGGACAGAGTCCAACTAAATGAGTAAATTAACACAATGAAAGCTCTATTATTCTCTGCCTATTTCAAGATCTACTATGTTGACTCTTCTCCATCTTGCTCTGTTGTAATTTTAGGGGGGGATGGGATTTTTTTTTTTTTATTTTTTTTTTTTTTGCTTGGAAACAAGCATATGCATACATCTGCCAACACCATTCACATCCCAGCCTACATCTTCTTATTCCTAGTGATCAGGTACAAGGATGTTAGGACAAATTTGCTTATGCAGTTAAATGAGATATGTGTGACTGCTACATTATTTGCTCCTTTGTGAGTGAAGTTACTCTACATAACAGTATTAATTAAAAGATAGATCATATCTACTGTTCCCATTTGCATGTATTCCTCCTTAGCTTCTGAAAATTATATGCCTTAGATTTTACAGTATACGTTCATTTGCATAAACTACAAAGTCAAAATATACATAAGTCTGCATGAACATTCGATTAACAATTCGGATATAAATAAACATGCTAAAAGCAAACAGAAGGTGTTCTACTGAATATGTGGCAAGCCTCCTCAAAAAGCTTTCCAAATTTCCATTTTAGAAGTCTATATTTCAAAGGTATACTTTTGTTTATTTTAGTCCTCTAAAGAGAGGAAAGAGCCTTATTTACAGAACACTTTTTTTTTTTTTTTTTTTTAATATTAAATATCATAATTAAGTAGGTCAGAAAAGTGACTTTTACCAGTAAAGCTTCGTAAGTTTTAACACACTTTTAGGTTGTATGAAAATTGTAAATATTAGTAATTTAAACAGAGAAAAGCAAAAACAAACAGACATTCCTAGGCTATTTTTCAAGTAATAAATACATTCATCAGCATAAGAGTAAGACTGAGGTATGACTGCTACTGGCCTACTACACTGATAGGAAAAAATGTTTAAGAACTTGATTTTACCAAAGAAATAGCATTTCCCATTAATTAATAGACAGGGCATTATTCCAGTCTTGGTTTTGTCTGCTTGCTTGTTTGTTTTCTTTTTCACAGAGCTTTATCTCTGCCAGATAGAGAAAAATATAGGACTGGCAAGCAAAGTGTTTATAATTTTCATTGATAAAAAAGCATATATTAGCAAACACAGAAAAACTGTGCAAGAAAATTATTAATAATCTTGTTATTCTATCTGTTTTCCATTTCTTTTCCATATTCTATTTCACTGACTTTTGACTCTACAGCGTACATGTTTAGAATTATACAGTGTTGGTTACTCTTAAAGATCATCAATATAAATGATTCTATGACTCCGCGATTCTATGTGATTAAAGGCTCATCTCTTCTCACAAGAACACAGAAGAAGCAGTTCACATATTGGAATACAAGTACTTATTCTGATACGACTCCTCACAGGGCTGTTTCAGGAAAACTATCCACCTGATATGAAACCCATCCAATGCATCAGTGGGAGAGGCACAGCTGCTCAGAGCACCCTTTAGACAGACAGGCACTTCTGCCTACAGAAGCATCAGACTTATCACGGGACCCCGAGAAAGAAGCCTATCCCATGTGCGTGTGTAGGTCTCAGCAGCAGCCAATGGATTCACACAACAGGTCACAGGGGTTCATGTGGTATCTCTAAATGAAGGAGTGAGCACTTGTAGGTCAGGGTGTGTTATATCACAAACATCAAGACGGACTATCCAAAGAGTAGGTGAAGTGGCCTGGAAACCAGGGATGTGAATTAATGACCTTCTGGGAACCAGGAAGTCTGTGCCAACTGACAGCAAGACTGCTGAGTGTAAGGTATTGCCTGAGAGACACGTGTGTGTCAAGGTGTGTTTCTATTTACTGGAGGGATCCAGAGTCCATGGATCTAGTGAAGTGTCTATGTGTGCTTGGAGATCTGAATCTCTACCTGCAGCTGGATTGGATATTTGGGCCCCCGGGTCTGGCTGGCTCAGATGCCAGCAGCTGAGGAGAGTGAGGATTCAGAGCCATTACTGGGAAGACTGAGTGTCTCAGACCAGCTACTAGGTGCCTCATATCTACATATATACAAAAGGGTTATATTTACAGACTACCATTCTGATCAGTTGGAGAAGGGAATGGGCTGAGGCCATTGGTCCTGTTTTTGCCTGTGTGAGTGCTGAGTCCCTTTCTGAACTAATGGGGCTGGCCATCGGAATATGACACAGTCTTGCTAATAACAGAACAGTGGTAACAACTGCCACATACATTCCCTTCTTTTAGACCACTTCCAATAATCAACCTAGCGACTTGTATAGTTCTCCTTGAAAGCTGTTTTCACATACCATGTTTTCACTGTGTCTACACTGCTCACAACTAATCATTATCATTACAGTGAGGGTGACGGAGCACTGGAACAGGCTGCCCAGGGAGGTGGTGGAGTGTCCTTCTCTGGAGATATTCAAGACCCGCCTGGATGCCTACCTGTGTGATGTGATGTAGGGAGCCTGCCTTGGCAGGTGGGTTGGACTCGATAATCTCTAGAGGTCCCTTCCAACCCCTACAATTCTGTGATTCTGTGATGCTGTGATTCTGTGATTTGTTTCACAAGTCATACCATTATTTGTTAGCATACTGAAGTAGAGCAGCATGAGGGATATTTTGGTCAGAAGCAAACAGCACAGCAAACTGTGCCTTCCTGGCTGCACCCAGGTCTGGAAGTCCCTAGAAGTCAGCCATCTCCATTCCGTGGAAAGGGTAAATGCATGGAGCAGAACTGAAGTTCATGATTCAGACCCATGGCATATTAGGACCCTCAGCAAGATTCCTCTATCATCCTCCTATATCTCAACCAGATCTTGGATGTTCTCTCATTGGAAATAGCATACTGGCCTGGCCAAGATTCACAAGCAAACAGATAGATCGGTCACTTTGAAACATAAAAAGGAAGAAAGGCACTAATTGTACAAATATATGGAAATGTATGGAAGGAGATGAATCTTTCAGCAAATAAGACATCATCTAGTGACTCACACTCAGTCAACATCAGAGCCCTGTTGTGTAACATAAAGTTCCTTGTCTTTATTCAGTCACTGCAGCTGTTAGAGATTTATGCCTTGTAGTCTAGGAGCCTTCCAGTAGACTTTCCAGAAGGGACACTGCATTGTAGTAGGGTCCAAATACTCTGACACTGTGAAAGCTATGTTCCCAAAGGCACATAGACCAGATGATTACAGGAACATTTGCCAGCCATGCAAAGAAACCTGCAAAAACTGACTATGACTCTGATCCTAAACCTTACAGAGGTCTCTCCTACACTAAAGAAAGCAAATATTTCATGATTCCAGGATAGTTCCCAAATTAAGACTAAAGACCTTCTGCCCTATCATTCAAGCAGGTGATATGATTAGAGCAGTGGATAGCCCCATCTCTAAAGGAACATTTATTCCTTCTTCTCACCCACAAATGACTGTTTCTGCAGATGGCCTCTCTCCTGAATTACTGGAAGTATTCTAGCTCTCATCCATTGCCTTACCCCACTTCCTGTCATGTCAGGCTTATTTCAGGTTAGTATGGGACAAAATAAAAACTTGTGAGAACTGTCTGTACTGAGTACAAACAATTTTATTACCTAGGCATAAATGTTATCAAATAAGGAATTAAACCCATGTTTCTGTTTAGATCAATCTCCAATTAGAGAGATTTTGAAAACCATTTGAAATCTAGATTTGTAATATCCTGTGAGATAGCTATGATGCCTACAGTGGGAGAATTGAGGGAAGAGTTGGAGAATATATGATGTGTACTGGGGAAAGGTAGTGAAGGTAGACTCTCACACTGATTTTTCTGTTATGTACTAGCTTTACAGAGTATGGAACTCTCAGGTACAAGCTTTTGTGTTGCCGAAGACAGTAAAACCTAGAGAATTACAAAGATTTGAGAATCAGATTTAGACCCTACACCAAGGCCAAACACTAATAGTAATTAATTATGTAATAGGAAAAAGTCTGCTCAGTGTCTTGGACAGAACAGGCACTACACTGGGCATTGCTTGAGGCTGTTTTAGGAGAGAGTGAAGGTCTTTTCCTTACCTAGTATCAATTGTGGCCTTGAGCAGCTTTAAAAACATTTCTGAATTTTTAAAAGGAGGAAATGACTTAAAGGGGAATGGTTTTAAACTGAGACAAGGGAGATTTAGGTTAGATATTAGGAGGAAGTTTTTCATGCAGAGGGTGGTTACGCACTGGAACAGGTTGTGCAAGGAAGTTGTGGATGGCCCATCCCTGGAGGCATTCAAGGCCAGGCTGGATGTGGCTCTGGGAAGCCTGGTCTAGTGGTTGGCAACCCTACTCACAGCAGGAGGGCTGAAACTAAATGATCTTTGAAGCCCTTTTCAACCCAGGCCGTTCTGTTTTTCTATGAAAAGTGTCTCTAACCTGCGAACATATTTGCAGTATTTACATCTCCAATGCTTTTAAATACTAGCCTTCTCTTCAATGTGCAACTTATTGGGCCTATATAAAAAAGTATTCTCAATGCAAAATTCTTTTTGCTGAAAACACTACAAGATGAATGCAATGCCACATACTGGAGCAGGTCTATATTGACTTACACTGATTAAATTAATAACAAAATCTTCTCCCATTACCCAAAGTAGCAAAGAAATAAGGCTATAGCTATTCAAAATTTGATTGGTAGTAAAGCAGATGTTGAACATCTTTATTTCTATTCCCTTTGGTATTTACTCTGTGTAATGAAAGATTATTTCACTTTTGTAAGCAACAATTTCATTATTTTTTTTTATATGCAAATGAATTGAGTTCTGTTATAAATGAACTTGAAAACAGAGTGGATTATTTGACATTAAATATGTTTCCTCTTTACTGACCATTACCACTGTTTTTCACCATCCCATCACTGTGATTGCCCTGCAGGAAGACTTTTTATCACAGTAAGACCTTCTGTCCCATTCTGAATGAAGGATGCAATATAAATAACATGTGTTATGTTTAAAAAGGACTTGAAAAGAGATTGGTCTCTAGGAAGTAAAATCCTACCTGGACCAGCTCCATCGCAGCTAATCAGAACTTTCTCCAAGTCTCCAAGTGAGACAGCCTTTATGAAGAAAATATCCATCTGTGGAAGCACACAGGGAAAATAACAAAGGTCATAACCACAGCTACCATTGTATAAGCACAGCATTCATTGTGTAAGAGTATAGTTATTTTTTTTTTTCCTTTTGCAAAACAAATATGAGTTTTTTATAATGGTCTTGGCCAGACAGGACAAATGTAAGAAAATTTTCCAAGGTGAGGAGCACCTTAAAAGATACTCCACAGAAAAGCACTTGATTCCTTTGGTATGACACAGTGATTAAATTCAAAGAATATTCTGGTCATCTCTACAGTTCTTTCTGCCTCACCAAGACTAGAAAAATTCTTAGGAATAAGGATTTAGAGGTCAATTAGAGGTTCATAATGATCTGCTCAGGATAACAAAAGTGGTATTTTTACTATTTTATCTGTATGTCTAATAGAAATAATCCACACAACATAAATTCTACTATTCAGTGCTTTCAGAAAATAATTATTCCAAAATCAAGAGATAAATATTATTCACATTATGTAATTCTGTATATAACTTTGAATAATGAAAATATACAAGAAAACAGCAAGCTACTTATATTAAAATAAGTAAAAAGATGTTTATGCATGACAAAGAAACAGTTTGCAAGCCACAATCTACTTTTACTGATAAGAAGTAGTATTGATTTTACTTCACCTGCCCATGTTGAAACTTTACATTATTGTTCTTAGATCTATGGAGCTTCCTTTTGCCAGCATCTCCTCTTGTCCCAATAAGATTGATATAAACATTAAAATCTGATTCAGCACCAAGTTTAGCACCTGTGTGTACATGGATCTCATACACAAGCACTAGAAGAAGAAAAAGCTTGAAATTATCCTTATAGTTTACACAAGATACAAAAGCTTACTCATCAAAATTTGGCCAGAAGGACACAAGTTTGGAATTAGTAACAGTTATCCATGTCTGTCCCTTGTAGGTTCAAACCTCATAATTCTTGGCACACAAAAAACCTGAAAACACTAAACTTTGCATTTATGCTGAGTATATCAGTCCATCCACTCAAAGCAGTCTATCAAGTAAAAGTTCTCTTGTGGTCCATTTTCTTCTCTCATTCTATGTTTACTATTCATGATTTCAGGACATAATTTGCAAAATCATTCTTGTCAAGTTATCTGGAGACCTGCTCCTTTAGAGTGGTCTCAGACAACAGCTACATTTCAGTGGTACCAAGACACTGTCAACTTCCAGATTTGTGCAAAACAGAATTTTCTGATGCATAACCTTAATATGATTTAATAACAAGAATAGTAATAATAAACCTCAGTAATTTTAGATTTCCACCTCACATGCAATGGTGGACAAGAACATGAATAGATTTCCTCGTCTATAGGTAGACACCCACCCTGCTTTTGAATGTTTCATCATTTATCACAAGTGGACACTACTCTTTTGAAGAAAGCTCTGAATTTAAAGATATTTACAACTTTTTAATGTCTCTTGTTCTAGTCTAGAAAAAAGTCTTACACATAAAAAAAAAAATCTACAAGGAATTAAAGAATATAAATCAGAATTACTATATTAATGCATTTTTCACCACAGTAATATCACTGTATACCAGATAAGCATATTTATATTAAAAATAACTATTTGTAATAATTACATACTATTATATTTCATTGCATTTTTTCTCATTCTGACTAACAAAATGTTCCTATTTACATTTTAATGGCAAATTTTCCTTACAATGTTTCTATATTCACAGCTGGTCACTTCTGCTTCTATCTCCTAGATCATTGAGGAGATCCCCATTTCAATAAAGGAAAATTTTATAGCACTTCTGAAATAAAGGTAACGACAGTCCCAGTAACACTACCTTTAAGACAGAACTAGGTTGAAAACAGAAAAAGCTTGATACTGGAAAAAAAATCCTACAGATAGTTAAGTTGTATTACTCTTACACTACCAAAGAGTAGAATCTTGCATTTCTTTAAATTTTCATTCACTGGACCCCAAGGCAACTTATAAGAGTTAAACATCATAGCACTGAACAAGTAATTTCTGATTCCCAGCAGAATATTTAAAGAGGTAGTAAAATAATACGGCAAACACTGAAGGGCAGAAAATATCCCCAGATGTATTCAAAAGTAGGTAGGAAATGTTGATGACAGACAGTGTGCTTAAGAAATTTTAAAAAACTTTTAATTCATATGAAATAATCCTGAACCAGAAAGGACACTGTCTCCAGCCCAATGTCACTATTATAACTGTGTCTCAAATTTGTAGTAAAGTGTCCCAATCAATTTTATTATTTTCTACACTTCCAACCATTCATTGCAGCTCTCACATCCCTGCACTGCTATGTCACCATACAGCCTGAGATACGAATAATCACCACAATACACATTTCCAAAAAAGTCTTAAGGTTTCTCACAGAACAAATTATGTTAAAACAAAAAATGTGAGGTATGGCTAGGAAGTAACAGAAGAAACTGATCTATTAATTTGCATAGTTAAGTTATATATTCAAATGTCATTTTATATCATAGAGTTTTAGACTCATAAAACTACAGAATATTTCAGTTTTGAAGGGGCTGACAAAGATCAATGAGTTCAACCCTGGCTTCACAGAGAATCGCATAAAAATCAAACCCTATATGTGAAACAGTTGCCCAAACACTCCTTGAACTCTGGCACTTGGGCCCGTGTCTGCAGCCCTGGGCAGCCCGTTCCATGTCCACTGGTCTCTGGTGCAATCCCTAATCCCCAGCTTCATGCTCCCTCGGGCCCTGTCAGTGTCACATAGAGCAGAACTCAGTGCTGCCCCTCCACTCCCTGTGAGGAGCTGCAGCCACCATTAGGACCCAGGATGCTCAGATGCTTGTCATACACCTCAACCTCTAGACCCTTCCCCATGTTCACAGCCCTCCTCTGGTGGCTCTTTAATAGCTTTATGTCCTTCTTACATTGAAGCTCCTGAATCTACCCACAGTGCCCAAGGTGATGCTGAGTACTCATAACATTTTATCATCACTTTTGCTATATTCATACTGCATATAGTTTAATAACAGGAGAATACTAGAGAAGCAAGACATTATTCAAAGGCCAGAGGACAATGGGTGACAATATGCAATGAAAGGACACATTCTAGAAAGCAAAGAGTCACACCAATCATGAATGGGACAAATTCTTTTCAGGGAGTGGGGAAGGTGAGAGATCACATTTCCAAAAGAAAACCTAAAAATTATATTCAGTATTGCCATCCATTTTAATAATAGAGCTAGATGACCTGCAGAGGAAGGCACTATGGATCAGCATGAAGTCTCCTTCATGCTTTTACATTCTTACATTGTCATTCTGAAAGAGGAAAATATCAGTGGGAGCTAAGGAAAGGGCTTAGCTAGGGAAAGATTGACTGTGCTATGACTGTTTATACACAAAGACTGGTATCTATATTATTTACACCTACAAGTAATTCCCATGATCAAAACTGTAAAATTTCCATATTGGTAACTACTACTTTAAAACATAGTCAAGGCAATTTTAAGAAACCTCTTAAGAATAAATGATTACTAGAAGGGAATACAAATGTGTCTGTTTGTTTCTTTTTCCTTTCTCGAGGGACACCAAACCAAATGGATTAAGAACAGGAAATACGAGAACAGAAGAGACAATTAGAACACAACACAAAGATATTAGAAGCTAAATAAATGACAGATCCTTTTGTAGCTCTGTACTTCTCTCTGGTAACCAGAGAGATGATAATGATCTAATCAAGCACATTCCATTGCCACAAGCCTAAATAATTCAGTCTGAAGTAGAAAACATGTACATGTTGAAATGTAAAGAACTGAAAAATATTTTCCATTTTCTTTGCATCTATACATCTCACACCATCTGGAGAATGTTAGATCTGGCATTTATTTAGGCTACACAATCTGCATTATTTAGAAAATAACCTTCTTAACAAAAAGACCAGATTATACTTTGATGTTTTTAATATAAAATAACAACACTCTATGAGTTAGGCTGCTGTATTAGGATAATAAATGGAATGCTCCTTTACCTTAGCTTTCTTGTATGTACCTACATATTTTATAGAAAACACACAGTTTCAAAGAAAAAAAACCCTCACAGTTGCCAAATGAAAGGCAAGGAAAATATTCTCCAAAAATGTCTTGCACATGCCACTACAGTAAACTTTTGGACATAAGATAAGCTTTCACTGAATAGATTGCACAGGTTAAATATTTTCTCTGCAAATGGCAACGTAGGTACAGAGTAACTTGACCAGATACAATTTTTTCAAACTGTCAAGTAGTTCCTCTACATTGCAGAATATCTGCAAAAGATGTTAGTGTTAATGGCTGCTGAGCTAGGGATTGCTTAAATATAATGACAATACATGTCACTATGTAGCAGGTTAAGGCAAGGCATACCAGCTGTTTGATGAACACTTCAGACAGATACAACCAAGTCTGGAGAACAAACCTATCAGTTGAATACACTGCTGAGATAACAAAACTCACCATATGTGAAATTTGCTTGTTTGTAGTTTTCTGTTCATTATTTCTTGTGTGTGTGTGGTAAAACAAGACCTTAGAAAGTATGTTCAGCCTTTGTATTTGGTTTCATTTCCTTTGAGAAACTGATCTACTCTAATCTGCAATATCTGAAATAGAGACATGCTTCACAGCAGTTAGAACAAGCAACCACACAACTTTAAGAATTACAGCTCTATGGACTGTTCCTTTCCTCTGCAGCAGCATTTTCACTTTACTATATGCTACTGATTTAATGAAACTACATCAACAGAAAACTGAGATGGCAATATATATATATATATATAATATATTTAATTTTATATATTTAATATTTATATATATATATATATATATATAAAGATTAAAAAAAATAGGCAAAAGAAAGAAATAAAACGTTGAAAAATATAAAGGCAACTATTGAACAGAAGCCATGAAATACAGTTTCAGCATTCAGAGGGACCTGTTAGACTCACAGTTAGGCTGCTCAATCTAATGCAGGGCACATCAGAGAGATAGAATATCCTGAAAAATGTAATAATTTTGATAAAGGATGTAAGAGGATTAATTAACACGGAATGTCTGGAAGAAATCTCAGGTAGCCCTCACTAGAAAATAAAATGACCTTTTGGAAAGTAAGAGATTGAGATTTATAAATTCGTAAAATGGTTGATAAAGACAAGCTTAATAATCAAACAGAAAACTCTGAGACATGGATGCGTAGATGAAATAGTAGAAAGAGGAGAAAGAAAGTGTTTTCAGATGGAGGTGGTGAGCTTCTGAATGGTTGTACAATAGACAGACACCAAATCAGTATAACAACCACGTTTAAAAATGGCACAGGTGCTCAACACCGAAAGGAGTATAAGAGTTACTGAACAGTCAGTGTATAAATTCCAAATCTATAGTCTCTTAGTCTGTAAAAATACACTACTGCTACTGCTTGAGATATTATCTTGAGACCTCTGGTGTTTTGTTATTTTCCAACTCCAGCTTCTGGCTTCTATTGATAACATTTTCATGAACATGAACTACCTGGACAAAAGTGAGAAAGAAAGGAAGCTCTGTTTCTGTGGTCATGAAAAAAAAATGTGAACTAAGGGCATATGAGGGCAACAAAATGCAAATTAAAGAACCCTGAATCAGGGATTCCGGTGTAGAAGATAAGGTATATTTCTAATCATTCACCAATGGCAAGTTATTTTGACCCCCATCTTGTAAGCACAGAATATATCTCTCATTTTCTTATGAAGAAGCAATGTACAGAATTCAGTCACAAGCGACAAAATTTGTTCAGCATTAAAGACTATATATAAATATTTTGATATGTTTTGAGATGAGAAAATAATAATCATAATAGGGTTGAAGAAGAATTTATCAGTAAGAATAGCAGAAAAGCTTTCATGGCAGAAATATTTGTATTTTCACACTGGCTTAGTACAAGTTACTGACCCACTGTTAGTACTTTCCAGAGTAATTTTAATAAGGAGTCATTAATTTAGATTTTCATTTAAGAGTAGAGGAATTTCAGGTGTATAGAACTATCACATTATTCATACATTAAATAGGTTTCCTCCGCATTGCAGCTGAGCCCAATGATACCAGAGTGCTTACAAGAGCACATTAATTTGAATCAAGAAACTGAATTCCCTGGTTGGCCCACCTTATTTCTTTCTTGCTTGCTGATTTTAGAGAAAAACAATAGGTTTTTTTTTGTTGTTGTCGTTTGTTTGTTTGTTTTTGGTTTTGTTTTTGTTTTTTTTGGATGAAACTAAACTAAACATTCCAGGAAAGGAATTAAGATGATCTTGCCAGAAATTGGCAGTCAGAATGAGCCCAAACTTACTTCCCCTTTAAAGCTCGTGGTGAGACCACTGATTTCTCAGCTCACTGAGTTTTTAACGCCTACTGCTTCACTGCACGAATCCACTCCTGTCAGTGTGCCAGCACAAACATACAAATTGGCCAATGAACACAAAACATAGAGAGACAGTAATTGCTATACAACGTTAAAATTGTAGGACTTTTTCTATCCAGTCCTCATCTAAGATTGGTGATCCAAGACACTGCAACACAATACTGCTCCAGGCTCCTTGGTTCCCTATGATATTCTTGCTTTGATGAAATTATCACTTTACTTTGGATTCATTAAACAGAGACTGAATCTCTGTCATAGGATTTTATCATTTAGTACTCGCCACCTGATCTGCTGAAATAATATTTGGCATTTTGCCGTGACAGAAGGGTAAAATATGGATTGGCGCAGTATTAAGTCTAAAAGGGTACAAATTCTTAATGGCTGATACTGTTTGAGAGGTACTGTCTTGCCCATAAGTAAAGCACAGACTGTTTGAGGAGTTATAAATACAAAAATCCTATCAACTGAAGACATTTCAACTACAGATTCAGAGTTTCTAATATAAGCTTTCATTTACGCATAGTATTTAGAGCAATACTGTAAAAAACATACATGGAAAATTTGGAGTGATTTAATAGATGTAATTATCCTAAGGAAATTATGGAAATTCAAGCCATAAGGTCTTTCCATGTTCAGCCTCAGTACTTAGGTATATAAACATAAGATATGTGTAGGAAAAGGGTCTGGTGTTATCTATTCATTGTAGCTTTAAGAACCATGAGAGGACTTTTCAGAAGCTGCTCATGGCAGAGCAGGAGAAATGCAAATTGAAACTTTTTGTTTGTACAAAAATTATTCTCAAGTTTTGGGGATGAGAAAATATGCCAGTGCCATTTTCCTTTTGCTGATATTTGAGCAGGAGAAAGAAGGAAAAAAGGTCTTTGGAGTCTCTCGCCTCAGACATTTACTCTCCTAGTGATAGTCTTTGCACAACAGTTACATCATATCTCTAGGGTGGGGTGTCACAAGTGAGGTAATGTATGTAGTGAGCTGTCAGCCGTAATACTGCAGTGCCACAGCCTCAAATAACAGCCACAAAAATACAGCTACATTTCAGATGTAGATTATCAAACTACCCAAGTAGACCAATGATCAGATTTTCCTAGTCAGTTATTTTGCTTCCACCACTGTAGATCAGCTGCTTCAGAGGAAAGAAGATAAAGAAGAAAAAGAAAACCAGCAAGCCACGTGATGCACATAAAGCAACTTAACAGAAGAAAAATTCTGAACTCTTGTCAGGATTTCATGGCCCCAGCAATTTCATCTTGAGAAGCACAGAGAAGATAATATTCTTCAGAGCATTCCGACTTTGAAATAAGCACATTTACAAATCAGTTTTACAATAGGAAAGAGAAGCTTGGCTATTTATATAAGTAGTCAGTGCCTCCTGAGTGATTAAACATGGATACAAATTCTGTACAGGTAATGCTTGAATCATTACTATTTGCTTTGGTCATCTTTTGTACTATTTGAGGCAGTCAGCACATCCTAACCTCTTTCTGTATTTGAATGCATATTTCCCTAAGTGGAAAATTAATCTAAATCTTCTAAGCTGGATTTTTTCCTCTCTCAGCCTCAATACTTGTCTTTTGTTTCAAATCAGTACAGTATTCTTTCAGTTAGGCAAAGATTTCCATTTGAAGTTTATACTCACATAAACAGTAAGAAAACTCAAAACGTCTTGCATCCCCTTACATCAGAAGTTCAGCCCTATCTGAAGACAGTTAATTCTCCACATTAGGTTGTGTGTAATGGGCCATCTGCACACACACAGAGGAGCACAGGAAGTGGGACCCCAAATATGGCTTTTCCCAGGCTTATCACAAAAGCCATTAGCCCATTTACACAAGCACAGGGGCACAAGTGCAGGTGAGAACCCATATTAAGGACTCAGACAAACTGACACCCTATCTGATACCCTCTCAGGGTATATATATATATATCCCAGGACAGCCTCAGCCCTAGTGTCCAGGTGTGAAACCCATGACAATGAGTCAGTGCCAGAGCATCTTTCAGACTGCTGGGTGTGGGGTAAAATACAGAATGCAAGAATTCGCCTAACACTACTGTGTTGCCATGATGCTATAAAGCTAGGCCCAAAGTATCCAATATAAAGCTTTCAACTTATTTTCATAGAGTGACACTTAAGCTGTTTTCCAAGTTCTGGACATTATGACCAAATTCCAATGCCCATTACCTGTAAAACTGTTGAACAATTTTTGCTTAGTTTGGTAAGCCAAAAACAATGTCTGGAACTGCTAGAAAAAGTGAGAGAAGGCGGAGAAATAACCAAAATAACTATGATGGAGTAGACCTTCAGGGATCATGTGGTTCAACAGCACACTCCAGACTGTTAAAGAAAAGCTCTCAGAATCTGAAAGTAGATCAGAATTTGAAGAAATTAGGGTGAAAAAAATAAAATACAAGGAATCAAAAATCAGTTCCACAGTTTTGGGAACTTGTAGGGTAAGTAGTAGAGTTTGGTTGGTTGAAGTGGAGAAAAATAAAAGATAAGGAAAAAATTACACGTTCTTCTAAGGAATAAGCTGAGTAATAACATGTTAAAGAACAGTAAATTTAAGAAAAAAAGAGTGCCTTCTGAGCTAAATTTGTATTTATTTTATTTAAATTTTTTAGCACAAGATTTTCATAGTTAAGTAAATGAATTACTACTAGAAGATATTAAATTGATTTGAAAGTACGGGACATAATTTACTAAATCATATCGGATTATTATTAAACAATAAGTAGTATATCATTTGTTCTGCTGGAGAAAATGACTTGATGTGGTTTGCCCAGTACTTGTAAGGCAATTAGCTTTTAAATGGGAAATGCAGATGGATAGTATTTCATTTGCTTGTTCTGTAGAAACTAAATAGAAAATCCTTGGGAGGACTTGCTGAGTTTACATTGATATTCAATTTAAACGTGCCTGAAATCAATAAGTAATTTGTAAACCTTACAATTTCAGGAAATTTCTAAATCCTTTCTAATATATTTTTACATACAATCTTGTGGCAAATATTTTAATGAAGTTAATTGAAGTTAATGTTTTTGCTAAAGCAATGAAAGAAGCAGTAACTGAATGATTAGAAAGACTAAATTAATTTGCTGTTTTAAAAGTATACGTAGACTTTGACAGCACTGACCTGACTTTGCACCTTTCATCATGTTGAACTAGTCGATTATATAACTTAAGTGACTTTTCCATTATTTTTCTACTGGAGCTGCATAGACTTTTATGTCACTGTAACAAACTGCACATATTGTGGTACACACACCACAGGGCCCTGCTCATCCTGATCACTCTTGGTTTCAGAAATTTCCTATTAAAGTCACTAAATACTCTGTAGAATAGTTAAAAAAGAAGAGCAGAAGGGAAAGGTGAGCAGACATATTTGTATCTCAGTATCTTCTGGCATCTTTAACAAAGATCAGTAGCCTTCTTTGACCTTGAAGCCCATGAAAACATTTAAACATCACCAGCCTTTACTGCTTAACCAGAGGATTATATTAAGATTTTCCGCTTGTTAGATATTTTCCTCTGAAATGACTTTATCTCACACACCACATACCTGATGATCCACTTTTATGCTGAGCCACTGAATCCTTGCAATGGTCACTACTTAATTTCAGAAACAGTTTACCTAAATGATAGCACCTATCTCTGCAAGGCTTACCACTATTGTGGTATTTTCTACCAACTGCATCACTGTCATTCTGTTAATTTTAAAAGCATCCAATAAAAAATATTGTGCTAAATGATTACACTAGCTGCCTATTCCTCTGTAGAAGGCAAGGACTATTTGAATAATAACTTTATACGATGGGCTATTTACTGCTTCGCTTGAAGAAAGTGGAGTGCAGTGAAGCTGTGGATAAACTTTCAGGTCACAGAAGTGCCACTCTGTAGCCAACCATTTCTATGTTAATGGCTGTGACTTCAGTTTGATTTGAAAATGTGCATGTGATGATTCAGATCACTGATTTCTGGTACAGAATATATTTTGCAATGCAAGAAAGGATGATATTGAGCTTTCTAAAAGGAACGTGATGCTAGATGACATTACATACCTTGGTACACCTTAATTTCCTGCCTTATGTAAATAGGCTAGTTACTCTGAAGAGAAGCATTTGTCAGTGATTTAGGAGCACTTTAACACACCAAGAATGCTAAGAGGAGTAAGATACCCTAGGCCACAGCTATTATTATGATGGTGAGAAGGGAGGAAGTGGGGCAGGGTGATCGCTTTCCATTTCTTTCAAACCAGAAAGCATCTTGTAATGGAAGGGTTTGTTTCACGGTTATGTTAACTTTTCAACAATGTTCCTTGTAAGAAATATGAAAAGCTGTCATGTACTCACAGAATGAGGTTAGTGAACACATATTCTAACATACTGAGCACGTACATGGCAAAATTTCCTTTGTAGGGTTTCTTATTGCCACTTCTCTCCATGTATCACATTCACCCTTGTCTTCTGCAAGCCAGCACTCTATGGGCAGACAAATCTCTTCTTGAGAAAGAGGTGACAGTCTTTCAAGTCTGATTTCTTCCAGGTACCAGCTGGGATCATTACCAGTGTTGTCATGGCCAATACGGATTTTATATAGCTGCCCAAGATCCCTGAGATTAATCTGTAACAAGAGAAACAAACAAACAAACAAACAAAAACACAGATTTTTTAATTAATCCTATTATCTTTTAACAGTCCTTCTTACATTGGGCATGCAAGCTTAGTGTGCTGCTAACGTGTAACTAGAGTTATTTTCTTCAGAAAATGATGTTTTAATATACAGTGAATGTGAGAGCAATCAAGCAAAAGCATATGAAGTAGTCTAAGAGTAATTTAATTGATTTGATTACTGCATTATTTGAAGTGACAAAAAGGCTCAAACAATTCAGTTCCTTTTAAGATCTCTTGACAGAATCCTTTTGGTAGAGTGGTAATGAAAGCTTCTAATTCTATACAAATATTCTAATAAACAGAAGTACCTTCTGTTTATTGTAAATGTTGCAAGCAATGATATATTTTACAGTCCACAGAATTACTGTGAGCAGAGCTCCATTAACTATTCCTACCACTTATCAGTCTGCTGTGGCACACTTTTCCCTTTGTCTTCTGTGTTTATGAGTACTGGTGTCAGGGTTAACTGTTTCTGTAAGTGCTGACGCCAGAGTGCAGCAAGTTTAAACAATAAAACACAGCTATGTCACATTGAATATTGAAGCCCTGAAATAAGAACTACTTTGTTTTGGTCAGCAGAAGTTTTTTTGAGCAGTGTTGATGGCAAGAACCTAAGCACAAAAGCAAGGTTAACTGCTCTCATTTCATTGTTTTTGAAAGCTCATGAAAAGGGGAAAATAACCACAGA